>NW_027468859.1:15998296-16703296 GCF_046254945.1 Alosa pseudoharengus | reverse complement strand
CACACACACACACACATATAAACACACACACACAGACACACACACACACACACACACACACACACATAGACAGATACACACACACACACACACAAACACACACACACACCACAACAGGCTTCCTAGGGTATAAATTAAGACAATGTTGGTAGGCCTACATGAGGCTGGTGGACTCTAACTCACCTGAGGGGCGTGGATTCTGGACTCATCTATGCTGAGGTTGACCTTGTAGCTGTACCGCCAGGCGCCTCTGCGTAGTACTCAGTAGGGTCTCTGTATGAGGGTTCACTTTGAGAAATGTAGCTCAGGTACTCCAGTGCTTTACAGAAGGACTGAGAGAGGGATAACACACACACGCATAGATAGATAGATAGATAGATAGATAGATAGATCAAATCCATCCATAAACATATCTGTTTGTGAGAAGTTATGAGTAATGTAAACTATGTGAGATGACAGCTGTCATTTTTCAGTTTGTCTAAAAAATTAGGTAAACATTCAAATACAAAATGTAACTCCATTATTTACAGTTCATATGCAGGAAAATACAGTAGCTACCTGGGACGTTGCACTTACTACTGCACTTTACTATAGAAATGCAATATTATGGACAGAGAAATGTAATTGTACTGGCTACACGAAGACCCTAAAATAATATGAAACTGGCCTGCAGCTGTACGTAATACTGTTAACCAATGCAAGGAATTTTAACATCTTTTATTGAAACACTCACACATATCACTGACATGTTCCTCCAAAGCACCTTCTGTCTTGGTTCAGGTCGCAAACAAGGTCTTTTTGATAGGGTGCAGTGGCGAACTTGTTCTAAACTTAATGGCTTCGCCACCATAGCTTAATATATTTTCACTAAACTAACACGCGGCAGAACAAATATTTCTGGCAGGCGGACCGGAAGACTAGAGCAAAAGAGAGAACTTGTGTACCGAAGATGTACTTTCATTGGCTAACCGCCTAGCGTTAACCTCTCGACGCACCGCCGCGCCGCCTTCCCGAGATGCATAGCGGACGCGTTAACTACACCTTGCGCTCTCCATAGGAAACCAATGGGCTATGTGCGGCGCGGTGGGCTTTGCCGCGAATGCGTACCCAATGCGTCATGTGAAACGCCTGTGTGGGTTGCATTGTCCCTCTCGCACGATACAGGTGTTGAAAACGGCAACTCCTCTAAGCTGGCATTAGATGGGCATGTCACATATTATTGACTTTTTTGGTTAGGCCTACCAAGCGCACATTTATATTTGAATTAAGATTATGGATCATTTAAAATAAAAGCAAATTGCCCGCACTGTTACTGAAAGCGTCCGATATGTCGCTCTTAGAAAGGCCAAATCCGAATGCGTCCTGTGAAACGCATATGTGGGTTTTATTGAATAAAGCCATGAGCGTCTCTCTCGCACGATAATGTGTTGAAAACGGCCAATCAAATCCTCTATGCAGGCAATAGATGGCATGGGCATGTCACATATTATTGTGTTTTTTGGCTAAGCCTAACAAGCACACTTTCATGTTTAAATTAAGGTTACTGGATAATTTGAAACAAGACCAAATTGTCCGCGCTTTTACTGAAAGCGTCAGATATGTCGCCCTTGGATTGAAGGTCAAATCCGAAAGCGTCCTGTGAAACGTGGGTTGCATTGGAGAAAGCCATCTCTCTCTCGCACAGTAAAGGTGTTGGAAACGGCCAATATACTCCTCTATGCGGGCAATAGATGGCACGGGCATGTCACCTGTTATTGTGTTTTTTTGTTAGACTTACCAAGCACACGTCCATGTTTAAATTAAGGTTAGGCTACTGGATAATTTAAAACAAAACCAAATTGTCCGCACTGTTGCTGAAAGCGTTGGATATGTCGCCCTTGTATTGCAATTTGGCCAAATCCAAATGCGTCCTGTGAAACGCCCGTGGGTTGCATTGAAGAAAGCCATGAGCGTCTCTCTCGCACGATAAGGGTTTTGAAAATGACCAATCAAATCCTCTATGCAGGCAATAGATGGCATGGGCATGTCACATATTATTGTGTTTTTTGGCCAAGCATAACAAGCACACATTCATGTTTAAATTAAGGTTACTGGATCATTTGAAACAAAAGCAAATCGTCCGCGCATTTACTGAAAGCGTAAGATATGTCGCCCTTGGATTGAAGGCCAAATCCGAAAGAGTCCTGTGAAACGTGGGTTGCATTGGAGAAAGCCATCTCTCTCTCGCACGGTAAAGGTATTGAAAACGGCCAATATACTCCTCTATGCGGGCAATAGATGGCACGGGCATTTCACCTGTTATTGTGTTTTTTTTTGTTAGACCTACCAAGCACACGCCCAGGTTTAAAATAAGGTTAGGCTAATGGATAATTTAAAACAAAACCAAATTGTCCGCACTGTTGCTGAAAGCGTCGGATATGTCGCCCTTGTATTGCAATTTGGCCAAATCCGAAGGCGTCCTGTGAAACGCCCGTGGGTTGCATTGGAGAAAGCCATGAGCCCAGAGCGTCTAATAACATCGCTGGTGGTTTTACGCTGAAGTTGGTTGAAAGCCATGAGCGTGCACCTACACTCGAAAGGGTGCTATATGCGTGGACAGAAAACGCCGAAGGACGTGACAAAACGGCCTTATATGACGCCCTGAGATGAGAACGGGTTGGCATATCGGATATCGGCAAAAAAGCCAATATCGGACATCCCTATTCTCTAGCCATCGTGATTTCGAATTGGTGCAGTTTTCAGCACAAAAACTCATTTTATTCTTTTGCTCTTTTGCATTGCTCTATGCTGTTCTGTGGTGCTTTCTGCCTCTTGGTTGCGCACGCATGTTTTCGTGACGTTCCATAGAAATCCATGTATACCCCTGTTGTCTCAATGATAACTAGATGTACCGCAGAGCGGTACAAAATATGACCGCCGCCCAGTCCAGCACATTTTTTCCACAAAAAGAAATCACGCTGAAAGGCCTATATGATTCTAACTGTCTCACTAAATTGCATTATCCACACTCAATTCTCACTGGTATCTGCTAGACAACAAGTACCAAAACATGATTAGTTCATAGATTTCACATGTAAAATTCATTTTATACAACCCCACCTCCATCTTGCCTGTTCATAATTATGAGAAATTCTTGATTGTTTGTGTTATGTTTATGTTATGTGTGTGTGTGTGTGTGTGTGTGTGTGTGTGTGTGTGTGTGTGTGTGTGTGTGTGTGTGCGTGCTTGTGTGTGTGCCTGCGTATGTGCCTGTGCATGGAAGCGTACATATGTCTACTGTGTGAGTATGTGTCATATGCAGTGCCGGCCCAAGCCTTTTGGGGGCCCTAAGCAGAATTTGATTTGGGGGCCCCCTCCCACAACGCAGTCACCTGTGCTTGGTGATAATTGACAACTTCACACTATAATGTCATATTATAAATTAATACAGTGAGGTTATGTATTAATACAGCGACTGATTATGAACTACTGTCCCCCTGGACACAGATGCATACGGACCCTCTCCCCTACCCTCTTTGTGCAAATGTGGGTACAAACGGGTGTGTGTGTGTGTGTGGGTGGGGGGGGGTTAGATGTGATTTCCTGTATTCTGGTGCATTTTTGGGATGGTCAGCTGGAGAAGGGCAGTACCTAAATTTGTTCAGATTCATAGCCTTTTGCTTTTTGACTTATTGGTAGTGAATTCACACAACTACTTGGGGTTCAGGGTCCCTTGACCTCTTGGGCTCGGTAGGCTCATTCAGTAATCCATCCTTGCTCACATGCCAAAAATGTTTTGGCGCTCCAATCTAGACTTCTGGCCCCATGTGCTTGGTAAACCAATGTATTAATATAGTTGTTATTTACACCAAAATTTGTTCAGATTCATAGCCTTTTGCTTTTTGACTTATTGGTAGTGAATTCACACAACTACTTGGGGTTCAGGGTCCCTTGACCTCTTGGGCTCGGTAGGCTCATTCAGTAATCCATCCTTGCTCACATGCCAAAAATGTTTTGGCGCTCCAATCTAGACTTCTGGCCCCATGTGCTTGGTAAACCAATGTATTAATATAGTTGTTATTTACACCAACCCTGTCACCTTTTAATCTTAGAGGGTACTAAAATCACAGTTTTATTTGAAACATTCATATTCAAAGTGAAGCACTAAGGGTGGTTTACTGAAGTTGAATTGACAAATAACAAAATACAACAGCATTTGTATTTGTTGTAAACAAGTACATCAGTTTAATGACTTGTTTTTCAACAGATTTGCTGAACAAATCCGCAAATGTGCATTAAATGAGCAATTTTCAACTACAAAATAAAAACAAAATAGACAAACATTAATAATCAAAAATAAAATGTCCCAAAAAATAGATAATTATTCCTACTTCGTTCCTGGTTTTTAGGCATCTGCAACTCTGCAGTGGACGAATCTGCAATGATTAAATAAATACATAAATAAATAAAAAAAAAACGATGTTAAATGTGTCATGTCATATTAACAGGCTATGTAACCATTTGCCATCAAGAAAACCTCACCTTCTGGTAGGTAGAGTTAGGTAGAGGTAGAGATGTGCTCCAAAGGACTTCAACAGTGTCTCTGAAAAAAAAAAAATATTGCATAAGTGCATAGTTGATCGAGCAGAATGAGTTTATTTTGCTATCATTACTTACACTCAAATAACAAGCAATTCCACATGTAACAATTCATATTCTATTGGCAAATGAGGCATACTCAAAAGAGTATACTTAATTGCGGTATGGTGAACGCTTAACATGGTGATCTACTGCAGCCTAAATATTAGGGTAGCACCGCTACATCACTTGCCACTATCTTAATCAAATGTAAATTTATTTTCATCACAGAAGTCTCCCCACCCAACATGGTATATTTTCTCAAACACTACCATCTCTCTCCAAAGATCTTAGAGCAGAGCGGACGTACTGTTCCATCTTTGCCTATGAAGCTGGAACGTTACCGATGCCCAGAGTCGCGCTAGTCAGTGGGTTGGGTTGGGACTGGGAGCCTGGGCTTAGTCTGTTGTTGCTATCAGACTTACCACTATGTCACATATTATAGAGCAGTAATAAACTATCAACACTTTCAGGTGCGAAATCAGAAACAATCCCTCTGTGGTAAATTTGCCTTCAGCTACGTTTTCATGTAGCTACTGTAGTGCTAATGTCCACTTCAGTCAGCTAGCTAACTTTAATTTACGACATAATAAGCCCACCTAGAGCTAGGGTACATGCTTGATTGAACATCCAAAACAATCCCAATATCCTTGACATCTGAAATACATCTAGATAAATATATATTAATGGGAGACATTTCTCTGTTGATGGCGGAGATTTAGCTTTGGTGATGGCTTATATTAGATCATGACAGCTAGCTAGCTACCTCAAGCACAAAACATACTGTAAATAATCATGCAAAACATACCTGTATCTTGCTCGTTTTTCTCCTCCTCTGTCATTTTCTTCGTTCTGTTTTCGGCACCAGAGGGATACGTCCTTTTTTGTGACTTGTCTGAACATTACCGTCTCTTCCGATTGTTGAACTTGATGCAGTGTCTGCACGAATTGTATATGCACCCGAGGTGTCTACTTTATGCGCGTGACTCAAAGGCTGGCAGACACAGTAGCAGTAGGCAGGCATATTAATCATGAAATCATAATTTTCTTGATTTGAATGATAATTGTTTCATTTATTCATTCATTGATGTCACTTGTTTACGTTATTTATTATGTAAAAAAAAAAAAAGAAACTCGATTGGGGGCCCCCTGGTGGCCAGGAGGCCCCAAGCAGCCGCTTAGTTCGCTTATGCCTCAGGCCGGCCCTGGTCATAGGTATGATTACTGTGAATGTGTGTGTGTGTGTGTGTATCTGTTTGTGCACATGTGTGCACATGAACTGGGTTAACATGACCCCTGGAGGCAAATATACGGAAAAATAGTCATCCTAGGTCCTACAGTTCTCAAGATATTCACAGAGAACTGTGTCTGGCCTACCCTCCTTTCGGGGGGTCCAGTCCAGCGGGGGGGCTACAGATCAAAACGAAAAATGACGGTTCCATGCTATCCATGTGGGGGTACATGCCCACCAAGTTTTGTGTACCCCGGTCTTTCAGTGTCCCGGGAATCCTTGTTGGTGTACGTCACTAAATGTACACATAAATTGTTTTATTGTAAGGCCCCCCATGAACGAAAGTACACAAAACTTGGCATGCATTCGGAGGGTGTCATAATGATCCTACACTTTCAATTTCGTGCAGTTTTGACCATGTCAGCCAGAGATATTGTGATGAAAACACCTAATTTTTTGCTTTTTAATTTTTAACTAGGTGGCGCTATACATGAAATAAGTGGTAATGGGATGGGTTGACATGGCCCCTTGAGATCAACATACAAAAAAAAGGTGGACCTCCTAGGCCCTACGGTTCTCGAGATATTCACAGAAAACTGTCTCCGGCCACCTACAGGCCAGTTGGTGTATAGTAACATAAATTAATTTATTGTGTGGCCCCCCATGAACGGAATTCCACGAAACTTGGCGTGCATTTAGAGGGTGTCATAATGATCCTACACTTCCAATTTCGTGCAGTTTTGACTATGTTAGGTCACAGATACCTGCGATTACAACACCTAATTTTTACTTTTTTGTGTTTAACTAGGTGGCGCTATACATGAAATGAGTGGTTATGGAATGGGTTGACATGGCCCCTTGAGATCAACATACAAAAAAAAATGGTCCTCCTAAACCTTACGGTTCTCGAGATATTCACAGAAAACTGTGTCTGCCCTACCCTCCTTTCGGGGGGTGCAGTCCAGCGGGGGGGCTACAGATCAAAACGAAAAACGATGGTTCCATGCTATCCATATGGGGTTACATGCCCACCAAGTTTCGTCTACCCCGGTCTTTCAGTGTCCCGGGAATCATTGACGGAAATTTGGACATGCAAAAAAGAAAAAAAAAAAAAAAAAGAAAAAAAAAAGGAAAAAAAAAAAAAAAAAAATCTGACTAAACCTATATGACCGCCGCTTCGCTGCGCGGCGGTCATAATAACATCTCATTTCAGACTATATTTCAAAGTTTTCCGTTCATTTGCATTATTAATATAACATCGTATTTTGTCATTTTTGGCAAAGACATGCATTACGTTAGGGATATTGAACATATTTAACATTCTATAGTTTTTTCAAACTTAACTTAATTCGCCTTATTCACCTGGAACGAGGCTACAGGCACGGATGGGCAGTATTTCTAATACATGTACTGTATTTGAAATACGTATTTCAAATACAACATTTTGTAATTTGTATTTTATTGAGATGATGAAAATGCATTTGTATTTTGTATCAAAATACTTCAGTGTTGTGTATTTTTGTATTTTCAAAATACTGTAAAATACTTTGTGTGAGACAATGTGTTGACATCTATCTAACTATCTATAAAGCACGAAATCTCTGTCTGTCTGTGGCACTTTCGCATAGTCAAGCCCCTGTGATACCACTCTCGGTCACTAGGGAATTTTGGCGCTGTTTCAAACTTGCTATGGGCATGCACATTGCACTACTATCACAACACAAAATGCGCTGTGCTGCAGATTAGATTGAGTCAGGTAGCTTCTACTTGGTGCTTTGTCCAGACCTGTCAAGGAAGTTGTTTGAAAGCAAGGTGAGCAACCAAATTTACCTAGTTTATTTTAGTAACAGAGTGAGTGAGAGAATGGGAGACAGCGAGGAGAGCAGGTAAGGGAGTTGAACTGGAAGCTTGTATGCTGCATTCTTGACACATTTACAGCTGTGTAGCATTTATAATAGTATTACAGAAATAAAGCATTTATGGATGCTGATTCTGAATATTTTGTCTACTAAGCTTCAGGAATTATGAACTTGGCTATGCTTTTTCAGTGCGTAATGTGTTCTCAGTTTTCAATTTGTGATGCATTTGGAATTATTATTTATATTATTATAACATTATAACATTGTAAATAATTAGGGCGGTCAAAATAACTGATTAATTTCGATTAATTAATTTGAGAAAAAATAACTGATTAAAAAAAATTTGTGCAGATTAATCGATTCCGTATGACCCTGAGCCGTTCTAGTCAGTAAAAATTAGACTGTAAAATGAAGGAGAGAGAAGAAAACGTGCTGCCTAGATTATTGATTGGAACATTTACTTTTAAAAAACGGCCTGATGGTGTTGATAAAAATAAAGTGTTGAAAATAAAGTCCTTTGCAATGTCTGCAAGTGTTGACATTGAGGGGAGTGTTAATTTATTTTCATTGTGTCCCCTAGGTTATATCTGTGGCCTGAAATGCCTTGTATGTGAACAAAAAAACTTCTTCCCGAAGCACTTTTGAATTTATTTCCTCAGCATATTAGGTCATATCATAGATTATTATGGCCATTATTTGAACAGTGAAAATAATAATAAAAGAGTTTTTGAACTTTAATGTCACTAATGCTAATTATTCAATTATTCATTTGAATTTAAATATTTAAAATACTTTCACAGCAAAAATTATATATGCGATTAATTTAGATTAATTAATCACAGAGTATGTAATTAATTAGATACATTTTTTTAATCGATTGACAGCCCTATAAATAATAGTTGCAGCTTCAAAACAAAGTACACCACCCGTGGGTGCTATTACAGTTTTTCTCAGTCGCTTTGGTGCTTTTCTCACATCACTATTAACATTTGCACAGCAGTTAGTGCATTTCTCAAAACAATTAGTGCAAACTGCAAAACCTAGTGGATGACCTGCAAAAGCACGTCACTTGCTCAAAATGGATAGTCCATTCCTCTAAAGCAAGTATTTATGTCAATGAAACTGCCAGTGTCATCAAAATGAGAAGTCTTGACTCCATCGTTTATGAACAAGATAGTCAAATGGCTTCGTCATGTTTTCATTATGGCAGTTTATTCTCTCAGAGTACAAGACACTGACTATGTACGTTTCACATTTTTACTGTATATTCTCTTTGCAATTCTACAGCATTGTGACAGAATTTGATAACTAGTTCACCAATTTTGTATGTAATGACTCAAGCAATGTAATGAAGACTATTAGTTTTATTGGGAACGACTATTCAGTATCCATAAGTATAGTTCATTTAGCCTAGAAATCTAGACGCACCCTAGCGGCAGCAAATTACATTTGCGCTCAGGGCTAGTCTAGCAACTCTCCGTTGGCTTGTGAGCTCGAAAAATTAAACTTCTATCAGGCCAATCAAATCGTGTATAGAGTCGTTATGGAAGGCTTAACATAATGATTGATGGCAGAGTTGCAACGGTTTGGCTTGAATTTCCTGCTACTTGAAAACAAAGAAGATGGATGTTGCTGTTGGCCAACAGTGTGACACGAGTTAAGCTTGTTTTAAGTTGGCAAAAGTTTGAACTAGCCAACTAGCTCCACTGGTGGAAAAACGCATGGGACTCAGCGCTGTCCTATTGCGTGCAGAGGGAATTTGAAAGACAACCGATAATCCCGCCCCTCGGAGTGAGCACTGCGAACGGTGAGTGCCCAAATCCTAAATTTTAATGTGGGTCTGGCTCGTCAGGCTGTAGTTCATTTTGACTGACATGACAAAGCAACTGATACATGTCCAAAAGCATTTGGAATTTGTTCAGAAGAAGGAGAAATTGCTACTATGATGTGCACAAATGACTAAATGTTGTGAAGGTTGAACTAACAGTTATGAGGATTTTCATTCTGATCTGAGAAAAGCACCAACGCGACTGAGAAAAACTGTAACAAACCAATACTGAATTATAAATAATGAAATTATATCTGATTTCCTAGCAATTTTCAATTTATTTATTATTTATATACTAGTATATATTTCAATTTAAAAATATTTCTGTGGTTAAGATGCAATAGATAGTGAAGTCTTCTTTTCATACAGCTCTAACCAGCCCCTGGAAATACCAGAGGAGAATCCTACCCCAAAGCAGTACTGTTCAGTGGACAGTGAAATCAGCGATATTATGGGACTTTTTTTCAAATTGTGAAACAAACAAAATCGGGACAAGTTCAAATTATGTACAAAGAAGAAAACCATCATATCTGGTTCTGTTCAAACCACTACAAATTTCAAAACTCACCTGAAGAGGTTGCATGGTGAGGTACTTCCAGAGTTTGAGCAACACAAGCAGGGTTTCAGCAGTGGAAAGAAAAGGACCATCGGTACCACACACAAGCAGACAAAGTTGTTTACAGAGTGTTCTCCCAGAAATGCCCAGATCTCTCAGAAAAAAAGTTGTTAAAGGAATGCATCCTCTTTCAACTGTTGAGCAGCAATACTTAATTGACCTCGTTCAGGGCTTGAACCCAGAAGCAACTGTAATCTCAAGAAGAACTCTAGGAAGAAGAAATTGACAATGACTACAACAAAAGTGGATGATTTGAAAGAAGTCTTGAAAGGTGTTAACCACTTATGTACCACTGCTGACATTTGGTCTGCCAATGTTTCAAGCTTTTTTGGTGTGTCCTGCTTTGTTTATATCAATGACATAGTCATCTTTTCTAGGTCCCTGGAACAGCGCCTTAGTGACCTGGAGGCAGTGTTCCAAAAGCTCCACCAAGCTCATCTCACTCTCAATATCAAGAAGTGCCATCTGTTGCAGACCCAGTTCAAATTTCTGGGACATGTTGTGTCAGGCAAGGGAGTGGAAGCTATCAGCAATTACCCAGCACCAACCGACTTGAAGTCATTGCAAAAATTCCTGGGGCTTGTGGGCTGGTATCATAAATTCATCCCTAATCTGGCCGATGTGTCTTCTCCAATGAACCATCTGAAAAAGAAGGCGGTTGCTTGGAACTGGACCGCAAACTGCCAAGCAGCATTTGAGCAGCTGAAGCTGGCTTTGCAGGCTCCACATGTCCTGGCCCATCCCCACATCCATCACCCATTTCAGGTGCACACTGATGCGAGTGATGTGGGGTTGGGTGCCATTCTCACCCAGAATGTTGATGGGCAAGAAAGGGCAATTGCCTATGTGTCTAGGGCACAAAAAGGATGCAGAAGTGAGGTACTCCACAGCCGAAAAAGAATGTCTGGCTGTAGTGTAGTGTAGTGTGGGCAGTGGAGAAGTGGAGGCATTATTTAGAGGGGAGCACGTTTGATGTCTTCACTGATCACAGTGCTCTTTCCTGGGTTTTTAACTGCCCAAAAACTTCATCCAGGCTTACACGGTGGACCTTGAGATTGCAGCCTTTTTCATTACGCGTCCATTACAAGAAAGGGTGTTGCAATGTTGTCTCCGACGCCCTGTCCCGCTCACCTGCAGGGGACATGTGCATTGCTGTAGCCAAGACACACTGGGCTGAACTGCGAACAACTCTACAGGAGATTGAAGAAGCACAGCAGACAGATCCTGTCTGTGAAGAGCTGAGGCAAGAAGAACCAAGAACAAGCCCAGGCCGAGTCCACTATCAAGACCAGAAGGGAGTTCTGTATCGTGGAGTTCCATCCAAATACACTGGATTTAACTACCAGCTGGTGGTCCCGAGCAAGATGGTGCAAGAGTTCCTTGCTTACTTTCACAATAGTCCTCTCGGAGGCCATCTTGGAAGGATGAAGACCCTCCTCAGGATCTTGGAGGTTGTCTGGTGGCCATCTATACGAAAAGATGTGTGGGAACATGTCCGATCGTGTCAGAAATGCCAGCAGTATAAAGCAACAAACGAAAGACCTGCTGGCCAATTACAACAGACGAACGTCCAAACTCCTGGTGAGATGATTGGAGTAGATTTTATGGGTCCATTCCCACTCAGTAATGGACCCATGGAATGCTCATGGTTGTCGTGGACTGGATTCAGCCAGATACATTGGACTGCCTGTCTACAGCACTAGCATGCCGCCATTTCCCTAGTCCACCACACACATACAATCAAATTGCGACACTGGATGAAATCCACGGCGAATATGGGCTGTCCCATGAACGCGTTGCTGCTACAGTAACAGACAATGGGTCCAAATTCGTCAAAGCATTTAAAGAATTTAATATTTCAGCAGTGCGTGGACGAGGAGAGTAAAAAAAAAATCTCTCATTTATCGCAATAGACTCTTCAGACTCCGAGGAAAATGAGACTGGCATTATTTTACCAACTCATTTGCGATGCGCGTGCGTGTTTAGTTGCGACAATTGATGCAAAAAAGGCCATGAAAGAACATTCTAGCTTGTCGCGTCTTAACAACTCTACAATGGGAAAATGTTCTGCACTGTGGAACGCAGCAGGAAGGCCTAAAAGCGCTGAAGTGGTGTCTGCAGTACTGAAATTCCCCTTGTGCGACACGTTGGAACTCTCTATATGACAGCCTTCATCAGCTCTGCAGCATCTGCAACCTGCCGTTATTTAAGGATGCAGAGATGGAGTACATTGAAGAATATGCCAAAGTGCTGAAACCCCTTGCGCAGGCAATTGATCGATTGCAGAGCCAGTCACCGTGCTATTACGCAGAATTAATTCCGACCTTATTTGCAGTAGAGGCTAAGCGTGAAGCTCTGTATGCCAACAACCTCCATTAATGCTCACACCTTCTGCATGCCATAGTGCAGGGGTCGGCAAGAGGTGGCCCGTGGGCCAAAACTGGCCCGCCAGCAATATTTCTTGGCCCGCTAAATTATTTTGGGAGACCGTTTTGTTTTTGTTTTTCAAAAAAAGTATTTTTTTTATTTAACAACAACGGTTTACAAATAGGCCCATATCCCCCAATCATACTGCGGGCGCAAAAACAGACAAACACCAGAACAAACGTTCTTCTTGCAATGTTTAAATTCGTCTTTAAGTCGGAAATAAAAAAACAATCTTGCTTGACTGACAAAAGATCAGATAACCTTACCTATATAACCTAGCCTATATTAGGCCAATTCAAAAGAGGGGGTAGACCTGGAAGAAGACATGTAAGTGTGGCAACAGCAACCTTAGCCTATATTTTGGTAACGGCGCGACACACATAAACAACAAAACTAATTCAGACAAAAGCGGCTTAAAAAAAAATGGAACATTAGCCATATTACGGACACACAACTGGAGGTGGTGGTGCAGAGGTCTATCCTCCTGAACAATTTTAGTGACATTCAAAACCCAATCAAACTATTGGTAGGCTAGCGTTACTACTCAATGTGAGAACTGGCATCTGTCATTCGCCCCAAGGCTTTGGATGTCGGGTGTTACAGTTGTCACTGAAATCCGCAGGCAGTTCTCAAGATTTTTGTGCGTCAATTGATTCCTCTCGTGGGTTTTTATTGCATTCATGGATGAGAAGGCAGACTCGCACATATAAGTGGAAGGGAACATTGTCAACACATAAAACGCAAGGTTCTTAATTGTGCTGTACTCCTCTAAGCATGCCCCCCAAAAGGCACTCACGGACTCCGCAGATCTGAAAGCATCTTTGACCAGGGAGGTTGTTTGGAAATCAATTAACTCCATCTCAAATTTAGCCTCATCCAACGAGGGGGCATTTGTTTTGGCCAGGGAGGACAGTTCTCCGCTAGGTCGGGTTGTGAGAGGGTCACACACAAAAGCAATTACTTCATTCGAGACAGAAAAGTCCTCCAACCTAGAAGCGAAGTTGGCTCGGATTTGCTTGACGAAGTCTACCATTAGTCCCGTCACTTGTCTTGCCTGTGTTTTAAGAGTACTGAAATGAAGGAGCCTGCCAGTTGATATGTCGGACTCTAACAACCCCAGCTTGACGGTGAATGATTGGAGCTTTTCAACCATGTCCACGATGGTTTTGCCTTTTCCCTGTAGCTGCAGGTTAAGATTGTTTAAATGGCCAAATATGTCAACTAAAAATGCAACATTGGACATTTTCGACAGTCGACATTTTCGACCTCTATAAAGACGAGGTGATCTGCTGCTGCCTCACTCTTGCTAGACATAAGGAATGCCTTCACCTCACCCAGTAGCGCACAGAAGCGGTCCAAGGCTTTACCTTTGCTTAGCCAGCGCACGTCGTTGTGCAGCAGCAGGTTATCATGGGTGGCGTCCTCTGAATCTGCCACAAGCTGTCGGAAAAGTCGATGATGGGTGCTTGATGTACCCCTGACAAAATTGATGATACGCATCACTCTATCCATAACCCCCTTCAGCTCACCACTGAGCTTTGCGCAAAGGATACTCTGGTGGATGAGACGTGGAGTGCTCCTTCAACCTGCTCACTAAACCTCTGTGCCTTCCCACCATAGCAGGGGCCCCATCTGTCACGAGTAGGTTGATTTTCTCAAATGACAGTGAAAGCCGTTCAGACACTTTTGACAGTTCAGTGAATATAATGTCTCCAGTGGTGTGCCCCTCCAAAGGAATAAGAGCCAGCAGATCTTCCCTAAACAGCTTCCCATCAAAATATCTGACAAAGACACACATCTGCGCAACATCTGTGTTGTCAGTGCTCTCGTCTATCGCTAAGGAGAAGTAATTAGCCCGAGTGAGATCACTGATAACAACTCCCTGCACAGCATCAGACAGCGCTTCTATGCGGCGGGTAGCAGACCTTGCAGAAAGGGGCACCTGTTTGACAGAGGCAATGATTCCATCCATGGACTTGTCAACAGCCAATTCCTCCAACACTTCTTTAAAAAGCTCGCACTTGACGCTCTCTGTTGCAAGGTGAAACCTCACGATAGGATCCTGCTGCTCTGTGCATAGCCTTGTGCCAACGCTACAATTTTGGACTTCGTGCCTCTGTTTGCAGTGGATAGGCAACCTTGAAATTACCATGCTTTGTCTCGTGGTGCCGTCTGATGTTATATTCTTTGCAAACAGAGACAGATTCTTTGCAAATCAGACACACCGGTTTTGCATTTTTGAAGCCAGGTAAAATGAACGCAAAACTCTCTTTCCATTCCTCTTTAAAGACTTTATTTTCATCGTCAACTTTACTCTTAAGACCTTTGGACAAAGACATTTTATCCCAGCGAACTCTTAGCTAACTTCACGCTAATTAGCCTATAGGGAGAACTGGCCCTGACATGGATTTGATAGCCTGTGTGTACAAAGTAAATTAAAATTCATAGATTCATATAAATGAAGTTACTCTTCATGTGTTCTACATGTTTTGAGATCTCCAATTTTAGTTGTCTTTAGGTCTTCCCTGTATCACCCCCATCCACTTCATATCTCAACAAAATATGTTCTGCCATCATAAACATCTTTAATTTTTTCATGTGGGTTATATAGCAAAGACCTAAAGACACATAAAGATGTTTTATTAAGGCAAAACTTACTTTGTTGAGACATGAAGTGAAACACTTAGAGGACTGGCACATCGTTTACAACCTTTATTCTGCTCGTATGGCAGTTAAATGAGTTTTTGTTATTCTATTATATGTTTTTCCCCTTGCATGTTTAATCTTTAGTGTTTGACTATAGCTGTTGAAATACTTTGATAAGGCGCTTAACTGGAGTTAGCTTGTGAAATGAATTTCTCTTAGTGTAAGGGTGTGTCAGCATATGAAAATGTTGTAGTATGTGAATATATGCTGTGTGTATTGATAAGGCAACATTTCCCTCATGTTCCCTTTTGTGACATGAACAGATGACTTACATAAATAAATAAGAAATACATTCATGAAATGGGTGACATTGCTGTGTGCATTATCTTTAATTTACAGAGCCCTGGAACTCTCATGGTGGTAATAAAGCAAAAGTAACTGCACATTTTTTATTGGTCTTGCAATAGTTTGCGTTCCCTTACAATAACATATGCATTCCATATAAAGTCAAAAAAGGGAAGGAACAGTCAAGTATTTCCGAGTCAGTCAATCATAATTTGGGCCTACATTTCATATTCATACTCACACAGATATAGTGACTATATGTAGATATAATGTGCTAATGCATTTTAAAATTATACTCATAGACTGTGCAGTTTAGCCCCATTACCACCTTGAACATGCATTAGCCTTTGCCTGAACTATGCTGTCCATTGTGCTTATCTTTATATAGAGTACCAAATGGCAAGTATTTCTTAAAACACACAATTGCACTGATGATGCAAGTAGCCAATTTTGTTGCACTGCTTAGTTCCTTAAAACATTTCAAGACACTTCCAGACAAAACATCAGTATATGGAATCAGTCATGATCATACTAATGCAGAAGTGAAACTGATGCCGAGTCAGATTCAGTTACAACTTCAGCACAAACACACAACAGAAAAGGGAAGGCAATGGAGATGGCAGCCAAGCTCTGTGTTCTAATGGTCTTACTGATCTTCTCAGACTGTGCATGTAAAGGTAGAGTAAAACTAAATATCTTTGCCAACACCTCTCCAAACATGCAATTGCTTTAAACTGCTACATCTGCTGCTTTGCTGGTAATGACCATAACATTCAATAGTTGTTCACAGCATAAAATTATAGAAGAGAGTCATCTCACCTGCTAGCATTATGCTTAAAAGTAGGGTGACCAGACGTCCTCTTTTGCCAGGACATGTCTTCTTTTTGAAACCTAAAAATGTGTCCGGGCGGAATTTCAAAGTCGTCCTGGATTTTGTTATTGAACGTGTTTACAGCGAATTTGCATTGCTCTCTCTTTCATTCATAGATATATCTATGTCTTTTTTATTCACATACTAGTCACGCCCTCCCCCTACAGTTCGCTTTGCATTGAGTGGAAAGTGTAGGATGTTGAGCCTGACCTTAGCTACCGTCATTGGTCGATAGTAGGCCTAATCTCTGTAAACATTTAATTGGTCAGTCAGTCACCTCAATAGCGCAAACTTCCTTGTTTAGTGCAAGTTCACTGACGAATTCAAACGTAAATGTTCATGTTTTTGTCTCGGTCGATATCAACATGAAGCTGAGTGCCTAACCTGCAAAGCAGGCACTTACGTGTTGGTCGCAAATAAAGGTGCCAACGACCTACGGGTAGGCTACACAATGTTCAGCAAAGCATCGAACGGCAGCGAGGGGTGAGAGCTCATCAGCTAAAGTGACAGAGTTTTTCGACCTTAACATTACATCTCCAAAATGATTTTGATGGCACATAACCTCATAACCATAGACTGTAAAAAATATAACATGACGAACGGCACTTCTGCCATTGTCTGAGCGGCCTTCTCTAGACGATTGCCGACCTAGGAACTTTCTAGTTTCGGGTAGGAAACTGCACTTTGGTTATCCCTTTAAACTGCCTTTAAGGCAGTGTTTCCCAAACTTTTTTTCTGGGGACCCACTTTTTAAAAATGACAGACCATCGCGACCCATTTCACTTCAGATCTAACATGCAACCACCAATATTGTTTTAGGCCACAGGTTCTCAAACTTTTATATGCACCCCCTAACCATTCTACACTGCCATATGTATACATAATAGCGCCTAGGTCTGGCCTACTACCACTACTATTACAGGGATTGGTGATGTCAGTTTCCCACACCTCTGCAATCTCAATTATACATTAAACAATGTTAAATATTTTCAAAGCTATACAATTCTCGCTCAGTTTTGTAAAAACACACAACCTCAGGTTTTCCTCATCCTGCTTTGAACACAGTTGTGTTGCATTTTGAGCACCATCAGCGTAGAAAGTTACCTAAAAGATAACGTTTTAATGCGCATCTGAGAGTTTGGGGATATTCTTGCATTCTACGCAATCGTCAATCTTCAACACAGTAAGCTGTTCCTGTATATCTAAAGAGAGATGTTGTACTAGGCTGCGTTGCATTGCAGACAAATGGATCCATAACAGCGTTAATTCCGATGTAAACAGCAAATAACTCAAATCGTTATATTGTAGCCTATTACTGGAGGTTTCTTTGGAAAGTTGAATCCGCAAGTTAAACGTTTGCTTGTTTACAGGCCTTATACTGAGGCTGTGTATTGGTGTTGTGACAAGCTATGTTATCGTAATAATGTGAAATGAATAAATTTCAGAATAAGAGGCTTTTGCACAATAGCCAAAAGATAATACAGTTTGCGAGGTGGAAAACAAGAGGAATAATAGCTTTTAAAATGTCCATTTAAATTGTAGCCTTATATAATGCATTGGTGTGCATTTTAAATCCGAAATAATAAGGAATGTGAGCAGGCTGCTATTAACTTTAAAGAGTGCATCTACAATCGAAACTATCAGCCTATGACGCAAATTGAAAAGCCATGCCCGGTATAGGATGTCTGCTTTAGTTGTCCGTTAATGTTCATGCTGATTCATGTCCCTTAATGTTCATGCTGATTCATGTCCCTTGCATTTTGCAACTGCGAGGTCCAAAGCAGGCGCCCCACAGAAATGTTTCCTTTTGCGAGTGAGATGCACGCTGCCCCCTCTGTGACGCGTTCGCCCCCAGTTTCAGAGCTATTCTAGGGCCGTCACTGTGGTAAACAAACTATATCCTAATAGAAAACTGATAGCTTTCCTGGTTAAATGGTATAAGCTAGGCCTATTACACAACATAAATTGTGCTGGCGACCCAAATAAAATCTCCTGCGACACACCCGTGGGTCGCGATCCAGTCTTTGGGAACCAAGGGATAGCCTGCACACTGACAACAGCAGATGTCAATAATCCTCTATCTACTGTAGCCAGGGGCGTAGCCAGGATTATTTTATAGGGGGGGCCAGCTGGGTCCAGACTTTTTATTGGGGTGGCACTTGGGAATCAAAACTACTATTTAAAAACTACTCAAAAAGTTTTGAAGATTAGGATAGCCTATTTTAATAATGGTAATAAATTGTGTAAAGCCAACACTGATACACAGGTCAGTTTGTTGTCCACTCCAAATCATTTTCCATAAGCCAATGCTATAAAAAAGTACATTATGATAATGCACCTTACTTAATCAGTCTTATTCAAATGATGTTAAAGAACAATAATAAATACTACAAATATTGTATTCAGATATTTAATCTTATACTGATGGCCAAACTATATTTCTTTCTGATATCCACTCTAAGTACTTGGCTGTAAGTAACATGGCTCTGAATTAAGAAATTTACCCTTAGAACCCTAGACTGAAATAAATGCCATTTTTATTTAGTAATGAAAAATGCCCTTTTTGCGCTCCATATCTGTGACACGAACTGATCTGACCTGACTGAACCCGAGTTTGCATGTTCTGTGTGTACACTCATGATGATTCTAAAACAACTTTTTACTGCATTGTCATGAGCAAAGTGAAGGCAAAAAGGTGTTTTTTTGTCGAATAAATTGGGATGCAATGTGAGTCTCGAATTGGATGCCATGCAGGAATTTGCTGGGATCTCAAAACCGCATTATGAACATACTTTGCCATAGAGAAAACACATGATAGCGTTGGATTATGAACATGCCTTGCCACTACAACGCACAAAAACGTGGGGTAAGTGGAGCTATATGAAGTTATTATTTTGATGTCATTTCGTCTGTTTAATAACCCAGAAGGATGTACTTGGTATCAAATGATAGCTCTGTATCTCCTCTTTCATCTGACATGCGTGGCATATCTATGCGATCACGGGTTCGCGAGTAATTCAAACGAGAGTAGCCTAATGGGTGCGCAGGTAAACTATGAATCAATTTGATTTAATTTCATGATTTTTTTTATTGTTTTCATACTTGATCGCACAGGCAAGAGTTTAGTCTCGTTGGAAAGCCCCACTTCTGCTCTGTCACGCAATTTAAGTTTCATCTCGCTGCGATGAACAGTTCTGGAGCAATGTAACAAAGAACTCAGGCAAAGCAGCCTCTGCATGACCAGCTATGGCAAGAACAACACGCAGTCAGCAAATTATGTTTTTTTATATAAAGTAGCCTAGCCTAGGCCCCATTAGCCTACTTTTATTGGAGCCATGATATGTGCCTAATATGCTTGCATTTCACCCAAATTTTATCGAAATATTTTTGTAACAGCGTTACCACAGGCATCCGATTATTTCTGATCAGCCCCACACGTCAATGTCAGAGCCTACCTAAGGACAGCCCAACGCAGCTCACTTGGCTATGATTCGTGACACATTCTAACATCTTATTAGCATTAATGTTCCAACTCATCATCAACTCATGTTGTTACTGCATGAGTTTAAGTAGTAGTCAGTGTTTTTAACAGATGACTTGAATTGTCCCGCTGCTGCTGCTGCACTATGCCTATCACGATTTGATCACAACCGTGGGCTACACTTCCTGACTGGGCCATGGTCGTAGATAGAGTGCAGTAATTGGTTCAGTCCCTGCTTTGCAAAGTGTTGGCAAAGTGCCGTCGAAAACGGCAGCAATTATTTTTTTCTTTTTTACTTTTCACTGAACGGAGCTGGGGGGGCCAGCAGGGTGGCCAAGCTTTGACCAGTGGTGGCCGTGGCCCCCCCTGGCCACCACGTAGCTCCGCCCCTGACTGTAGCCTATATTTAGGTGAATTAAATATGTTGGCATCACATCTGGGATAGCTGTAGGCCTATTTCTTTACAAAAGAAATATCTAATAATAATGGATTGAAAAGAGGTAGGCCTAATAATAAGACCAGACATGATGATTGAATAGATATAAGAAAATGGACAACATATCCACATCAGTCCCCATCAACACAACTGTTTTCACAGGTCAGGATTATTAAGTTCTAAAACAGATTGTCAAAATTATAGAGCTACTGTAAAAGATTCAGTTTGTATTTTCAGAAACACCTTGGATCAAATTTAGAGATATGCAACATTAAAGATGGGTCGCCATCCAAATGTTTCTTGTGCGTATTTGAGCTCAATAGCCCTGCTTTTATTGGAATTATTGTTTTTGCACATTTAAAACTTTCAAGTGTTCAAAATAGTCTTTTGAGGCAGTATTTTTCTGTTAGCGTTGGACCGGCCAATAAAGCTCATTATCATACATAGTCACCATGTCTGTTGACACATGCCCCCCCGCTGAAGTGTCCTCTTTTTCACAAACCCAAATCACCCTACTTAAAAGTGATTTCCCGTCATTTTCCTATTTAAAACTTGTCTCTTCTCAAGTTAGAAAGTGTAATAAGACTAACGGAAAATGAAACGTGGCGATCTTCTAGGCTGATTTGACATGGAACTATACTCTCATCCCGGCGTAATAATCTGCTGCAGCTCAAACTTGTTGCTGGAAGTTACAGGGACTATTTTCAGGTTCTGCGTGATATTGTGCTGCTGGGCCCATGGTACGTTCGCAATGTTCCTTGATTATTATTATTAAAGGTGCAGTCAGGAATTTAACACAATTTTAAGCCCATAACATTTTTTTTGTCACATCCAGCAATCATCTGCTCACGACTGCTAGCTGCCCATTCCGTGAGTACACTGTAAAAAAAGGGTCTTTGTAGGCAGCCCATACGGAGCCCGGGAAGGGTCACGTTGGTAAATATTTTTAGACCACACTATTGCGTTCCCTCGCAATAGTTTTGCGTTCCCACTCAATAGTTTTGCGTTCCCTCGCAATACTTTTGCGTTCCCTCGCAACAACTTTTGCGTTCCCTCGCAATACCTTTTCCTGAGTTCCTCAGGATAATTTTTCTTCTGTTGCTTTGCAGTTTCAACTTGGGCTCCATACATTTCAGTCCCCATTCACGCAGCGCTGTCAGCACGTTAGTTCATGGTCAGTGTCATATCAGAGCGCACAGTGAGTGAGTGGGATCTAGTGGGGGGAGAGGTGGGGAGAGGGTAGGCTAACTCAATGCACACACACACACACACATACACACACACACACAGCAGACGGCAACATGGATTCACGAGAGAACGGGATCCGTGAGAGGAGAAATAGTTGCTGCAACTTGCACAGCTGTGAGGCTCGTTATGAACTGGCATAACTATAGTTGCCAACCTCACACAGTAACATTAAAGTGAGGATTTTAAAGTATCGTTTGTCCAATTCGACATGGGATGTGGCACGGCTCACTGAGGAAGCAGCAGCATAGAGTTATTGTGAGGGAACACAAATTATTGCGAGGGAACTCAAAAGTTATTGCGAGGGAATACAAAAAGTATTGCGAGGGAACGCAAAAGTTATTGTGAGGGAACGCAAAAGTATTGCGAGGGAACGCAAAAGTATTGCGAGGGAACGCAAAAGTATTTCATGGGAACGCAAAACTATTGCGAAGGAACGCAATAGTGCGGTCTAAAAATATTTACCAACGTGACCTAAAAATATTTACCAATGTGACCCTTCCCGGGCTCCGTAAGCCCAGGCTCCGAAAACTAAAAATAAACAAAGTGGAGGGCATTACATTTCTCTGTTCTCTGGGAATACTGATGATAGGGGTGAGATACCTCTCAGACATGTTTCGTTTGGTCCTTGGTTAAAAGATAACATACATCTTTTTGTCTGCTTATAAATTTAAACATTAATATAAACAAACACTACTTCCTGTGTCACATCCCCACTGGACAGATCCTCCATCGTTAGAGTGAAAGCGTAACTTAAAAAGTACATACCAAAATAATAATAAAATACAAAATACAAAAGAGTGCCAGAATGGTAATACTGTCGGTGCCTCTACTTTTTCATGTCAGCTGTAATCATGTTTTCCTTCAGCAGGTGTCAAAGGAGATGTCACTCCCACTGTTTTCTCCAGTGCTGGGGGGCACATAACCCTTCCCTGCAATAATGTGCTTGACGAAGACTGTTCCTCAACTACATGGATCTACAACAGTGCTGGTCATGATGGAACTATTGAAGAGGTTGGCCATGGACAAGTCAAACAAGATTCACCAACAAATCGATCAAAGAGACTTATGGTGGAATCTGACTGTTCTTTGAATATTACTGATGTAACCACTGAGGATGCTGGACTTTACACATGTCAACAGTTCCCGAAAGAAGGTGGACAAAAAGAGGGAGGGGATGCTCCAGTTTATCTAGCAGTTCTTCAAAGTATGCATTTGTCAAACTCGATCAACTTGATATGTAGGCTAAGGGATAATGGACGACACGGTGGTCTGTTCACAGAAATTAATGCACGGTCGAGGTTGTAAAACGGCCCCGACGCGAAGTGGAAACCTCGTGTATATATATATATATATATATATAAATAATATATCAATATAATATGCTCAGCCTGGCAGTTTACAAACACATATAGTTTTTTAAATGTTTTTAACAGACACTGCATCCCAGTTGTTGTGTCCCTCCTGGTTTGTAATTCTATTCCAGCTGGTTTCCTTTCATGTGCATGCGCTGTGTTCACCACATGCACAAACATATTAGGCTACTGCTGGTTTTCAAGTTGCATTTTCGAACTATGTCTACACTACAGCCACTTGGATGAAAGACATGTTTAAAACATGTTCAACTGGATTCGATCCTACAACAACAAAATAGATCCATGAAGTCATCAGTGTAATACTCTACTCTCTCAGCTACTCCACGTTTTCTCATGTCACTTTCCAATTATCTATTAATTTCATCAAAGCTCTCCCCTTTATTCCTCTCAGACTCAAAATCCACCTCAGCATTCCCAACCATATTAGGTAATGCAATCCACAATGCACCACAACTTCAATGATCGCCAGGTCTTTTTTTGTTTCAAACAAATATTAGTACATTTTTACCACAAACTGATGTCCAGAAGGTGTGCTCAGAACAAACGTCCCTGTATCCATCTTATGTCATACTCATAAATGTACTTTTGGACTATGATGGCCCTAATTGGAATGATGGGCAAAGTCTTATATTTAAAGCTTATTTAATCACAAGGCAAAATCAACTTGCTAAGTTAACACTATGGGTAAGACCAAAGCACAAATATATATGAGTCAGCTTAATCCTCCCACATGCCATGTGATGGCTATACTTTACTCTTTGGATGACTTTATCCACCATTTAAATTAGGGTCCAGAGTGTTCTGATAACTTCAACCGTCTAATGCCAGCAAACATGGATGTTATGCTAAAATAAAGTGAAGTTTGAAAAGAAAAAAGTAGGATTTGTCCTTTAAAATTTTGTTAATGCTCCACTTTCCTCTCTGTAGCATCAACATCAACTTCTGAAACCATCACAGATAGCACGACCACACTATCGCTAATCCTGAAAGATCATACAGGTAAGCTATATTCTACTCAATATTAAAATGGATACTTTCATCGGTAACACTTCTACATAAGAGTGACATGACACTATCATAACCCTGACACTAACTTGTCATGACAAAAACCGAAGGACACTTGACAGAAGCAGGTGACAGAAGCGTTATGTCATAAACGTTTATGACTTGTTTATAATGTTTATGTCATGTTCATGAAAGTGTCATGTCACTCTTATGTAGATACCTTCAAGTAAAGTGTAACCCTTTCATCTAACTTGCTTATTTTCTACATATCCGCTTCCTACATGTTTGAGTCTCCAGTTAAAATTCTCCAGTGTTATGTTCAAATGTTGCTTCTTTCAGAATTGCTACATGTCATAAGTGTATGAGTGTCAAAGAATGACCACAGTCAACATACTATAAATAGAATTATTTACCTCCAGATGGATCCAGTTGTATGCTAAGTTGCTCATATATGATACACTGTTCTGTCTGTAAGATAATAACAGCACTGCACCTTAATACATAAAAAGATTAGCTTGTAAAGGTTTGTGACAAAGGTTTTATACAATTCACTAGCCTATATACACAAAATCAGTATTCATTTACACACAAAATTATTATAAAATGTAAAAGCCATTTTTCTATCAGCAACATTTGCTTCCATCTTGGCTACATTTAAAACAAAACCTATATATCTATATACAACAATACCCTCTGTGCCAAAGACCACCATGCCATTATAAGAAATGATCCGGATGTGTAGGGTTGAATCTGCCGAAGGAGCTGCTGACCACTTTCTATTCAGCCATCATTCAGTCTGTCATCTGCACCTTCATCACTGTCTGGTTTGGGTCAGCAACCAAACGGGACAGGGCCAGACTGCAACGGACAATTAGGGCAGAGAGGATCATTGGAGCTGACCTTCCCTCCATCCAGGACCTGTACCGGTCCAGGGTCAGGAAAAGGGCAGCAAAAATTTCAGCAGACCCCTCACATCCTGGTCACAAACTGTTCAACCTCCTTCCCTCTGGTAGGCGATACAGGGCACTGTTCACCAAAACCAGCCGACACAAAGACAGCTTCTTCCCCCAAGCAGCCACTCTGTTGAACGCTGAGAAATAGCCCCCGCCCTTACACTGAATAAAGTCATCAACACTGTTCTGCTCATCTACCTCATGTATACTTCTTACAATCCTACAATACAATATTGTTGTTAATACATTATCATTGCATTGAACTGCCTTTCACTATATTCATATTGAAATCTTAAATCTTAATCTATACTGATATTGCACTATTCCTACCCTCTCGATCTTGCCTGTGCCTGTTGAGGTGACCACGACCATGGCAACCATGACACGGACAACAAGGAGGCGGACATCCCCAGCCGTACTTTTTTTTTGAGAGCAAAGATTAACCGGAGTCAAATTCCTTGTTTTGTTTACGCAAACCTGGCCAATAATTCTGAATGTGTCTTTCTCTTGCAGTCTCCCTGATTGTAGGGGCTTTTGTTGCCAGCCTCTTATCAGCCATAATAGTTATAGTGGTGATCTGCAAAAAAAGAGCAAGTGAGTGGTCTACTGCTAACCTAACAATACTACTATCGACACTGAAAAGGTCATGTAAACACCATCTGCTTTTAAAAACACTTTGTTCAAATTTCAGATTCTGAAAGGAGGACACAAAACAATGTTGTGAGTAAAAATCATGCACAATGTCATTAATATATTTTTTCCCCAGTCATGACCCTGTTACTGTTAAAGTTGAATCTGACTGATATTTAGCAGACACTTTTATCCAAAGCAATACAGACTCTCAACGGTGGGATATGTCACTGCTGATTCTCGCTGTTGGTTTAATTAAAGGTGAATTGTTGTTAAATATCATCAGAAATCAACATTTTGTTCTCTCTTCCTCTGTCAGGATGATAGCAGCGAGATGAGAGTCAATGAGTCTGAACAACCTCCAGCTAATGTGAGTCAGTACCTAACCCCTATAGCATGTACAACATAACACTTGTTTGTGACACACAAAATGTCAGTTATATCAGCAGTAGACATACTAAACATTTTTGTCGTTTAAAGAAAAAACAAATCTACCTTGTCATAATGTTAATTGCGCCCTGCAAAAAACCAAGACAATCCGAGATAATCAGCTTCCTCACTCCCAGCCTGTCAGACATGAGCAACATAGATAGCCATTGCATGCTTAGTTAGCACGTTCAACTCACGTTCACGTTTCTGAACAAACTTACAGTATGTAGAGATCCAGTGTTGTCCCTGTCGGTTATGTTGACTGTTATGATGTTGAGCATACCTGTAGGTTCATAGGTGATGTGGTTGTCTTGGGTGAGGAAGCAAATGTAGGCTACATATTTTAGGTGGGGCTATGCTGACCTTCCGTTATATGTGGCTCTCTGCCTGGTGCCTTCCTAACCAGTAGTAATGAAGCAATACATCTTCTCAGAACATGAATGCTAACCCTATAAACATCTTTCAATGTGTAGGATCAGAACACAGAACACTATGCATCTATTGAACACCTCAACCAAGCACACACAAAGCATGCCAGAGTAAGTTATCAGTAATGATGTCAGTCTGTCTTTCTTGTGATGCTCCTCAGTATGTGATATGTTTTATTTTCTTTCTTTTTGCAGAAGTCACCTGTAGACACTGTGATCTACAGCACACCCAGGGATGCAGTGGAGGCTAAACACACGTAAACGCCGTTAACACACCTCCTGAACTTCGGAAATAGTGTTTACACACCTCTAATTTGCATTTATCAACCTCTAAATTGCATTTATCCATCTTTAAATAGCATACCATTCTCAAACAATTCTAAATTAATGTTGTTTTACAATTGTCTATAATTTCATATTGTTAGTTTCATATTGTTGAACCTGGCCTGTGCAACACAGTTTATCCATATTGCACTGCATTATGGTGTCAGCGACCAGTCGTCTCGCGACAGTCAGCAGGAAGCATCAAATATTAGTCACACCGCATGTCATGTAAACGAGTTTGGATATAAGTGAATGGATTTTTAAATGGATACAAACCGATTTCTGAAGCATCAAGACAGCATCCCTCTTATTGATTAAACAGAAGACTTTCTTTTAGGTTAATTTGATGCGCGGTAGATCCATGCCTCTGAGTCAACAAGGCACGGCCTTGACATTATTAGGTTACTTCAGACGAAGTTGCAAGTCACCTCTACCTTTCCCCATTAACCTAGATAACTGGTTGTTATTTCATGCATTCTCTGGCTTTTAAGCCGCTAAAAGCTATTCGCCTTATTCACCCGGTGGCCAGAACGAGGCTAAAGGTGGTGGTAATGCACTCGGCTGTCAGATTTGCCTATATTGCCAATACTTCACATGCACAGGAATTCTCACACACTCACCCTAGTCTTCTTAGGAAGTGTTTGGTGTATGGAGTGAAAGTCGATTTAAGTCTTAGAGAGAAGTGAACTACAATGATGACATCAACAACCATCTGCAAATCTGATCCAACTGAGCTCTCTGTAAAATGCATTCTCTTGATATTGTAAGGTGATTGGTTGGTTGATTGATTGATTGAAATTCTATATTGGAAATCTGCCTTTGGTTCCCATGTCTTCTTGCTGCTTCGTCTTGCTGTCCGGTTTAGCAGAGCCCCTGTTGTTTCTGCTTTTACCAGCAGATGATGCCACTGTCCAGTGTATTCAGGCCATCTCTGCAAATAAGTGATACTTATGATGAAAAAGGAATAAGGAGAGTTAAAAGACAAGACGTGTAGCACATGATCACCAGTTCACATGCAATGTGATCTTGCTTTGGTATAATGGTAGTTTAATAACACATCCTTGTTTTACAATGATTGATATATTTTAACAGGGAAAACATAACTTGTCATCATTAAATTCTCTTTAATAATGGCAAAACAAACTGAACATAATGTATTTCAGACCTTTATACTCCTAACATTGGTTTGTCATGTCATCATATCATTATAAGTGTTATGAAATTGGGGGGTTCCAACACATCACTCCTTATTTCTCTTCTGTTGTATACAACTGATACTGTCATGATTGCAGCAACAGGATGCAAGTAACCATGCCAACAATCAGAGTGAATCAACTCACTTTGTTTCTTATAACTGCTCTTATGATGGTAAGATGTGGTAATATGGTTTAATCACTTACAGAAAACTCAAACACTAGAGCCAGCAGATACCATTGCATTAAGCATGCATATTTGCATAATGTAAGCATAATGAATAATGTAAAGATTTTGTACATGCACATTCCACACATACAGTACTTGCATGTGATTGAATCACCACAAGGTGGGGTCATAAGCTGCTGTGATGAGAGTCTGACATCTGTATTGGAGGAAGGTCAGGAACACACAGACACACACATACACATACTAAAGTAGACTTTATGACTTAAAAAGTAGACTCTAAGGTAAAATATGTAATTTTAGAGTAGCCAACATACTAGGGGTCCTATCATGACAAAAATATTATTCAAATTTACTAGGGTGTCCAGCCCACATTGGGAGTGTTTTTGTTATTAATGTCGAGCGCATGGTGCAACAAGGTGTTCCTAAGTTTCTTAATCAGTCATGGGTGTGTTTGGGGTGTAACATCATTTAAACCAATAAGAATGACATCGGTCATTCCCTTTAACGGTGCAAAGCACGACGTCAAAGAATGCATCGGTATTTTGACAGTCAACGGCGCATTTGAAGGAGTCTGCTTGTGAGACCGTATGGAACAGTCATTCCACTAAACCTTTTTTTGCTTTACTAAAACCTAGCATAGCCTTTACACATTTGCACTCGTCTATTATTTGAACTCATTGGCAAAGTCAAACTAACTTCACCATGGTGTCAGTCAACAACAAGACAGTTATACGCAGTAACTTACTTTCACTATTGACTGACAATGGGTTACCATCGAAAACATAGGCTGGAAAAAGCAACACTAACCCTAATATTTTTCGAATGACTGAATAAAACAACGTTTATCCTGCAGAGGAATTGCTTGTGATAGTGCGTCTTCAGCTGTGCTCTTGCCTAATCACTTTTAACAGTCATTACCAATTTGCAAATGCATTGTAAGATGTATTTCGTAATATCGTTATTCTAATCATGTTTCCCATTGTAGCCTAATCGTGTAATTTCTAGTGCACTGGTGCGCGTTCGAGGATAGAAGGATGGTGCGTTGTGCACCCGCCAATATGACGCTCTTAAAATAACATATAAACAACTCGCCATAGACTTCTAACCAGGTTTCTCTTGGTCAGTGGCGTAATGCGTTTTAGGTGGTGTACAGTAGCGATTTTTAGACAATGTGCTAGGCCACTCCCTAGGTTGTTAATTGCCACACTCCTGGGCACATTTTTAAAAAAATAAACGTGCAAAATAAGAAAATAAACTTTGCGCCGGGTGGAAACGAGTTTTATGCCATGCGCCAGGGTGCAAAATAGGGCCCAAAGTAGGTCTACACCGACACACACCCGGAACACCTGGTATTGTAACACTTTGTAGCTTATCAGGACCTAGGAACCCTTTCCGATACACCTTTACTAAATCAGCAACTTACCCATTTTGTTGAAAACTGATGAAAAGGGGAACTCCTACAATAGGTTACATTTACATGTATTAATTTGGCAGGTGCATTTATCCAAAGCATTAACATTTAAGCATTTCAACGGAACTACATAATAATTTATTTGCTTTTTTATATCAATGATTCAAGCATGCAGAGATCAACTGTGCCTTGGGCTATATGACATCTACAGGTAAGGACAGGTCACATACTTTAAACAATAAACATACTTCATCCAATGGTTCACCTAGGCCCTTATGCATTATGTTAATACAATACAGCTAGCAAGCCAGAACGTTTAACATCAATCATTGAAATATGAGTTTTCAAGAAAACATAGCTAGAAATACACAGTGAGTAACTTTAAAAGCTAGTTCAGCCCCGTGTGATCAAAATATCAGCACAGTATGAGCCGACTACTTGGTCAAAACAGGAAATGGGGTGAAACCATATGGAAATTTGCAATATCTATAACTATCCTCTTTTTTTACTGCTCTTCATGTTTTCTGCTCTATATAACACTCTGAAATACAGCGCTGGGTATAAGTGTAAATGCACATTTGGAAGAGCACAGCCAACATAAATACTGATGAACTTAATGTTAAAGGAGTTCTGTTCTAATACGGAACTACTGAGGTGTCACTGACTCGGGTAGTAGCTAGGCTGACGCGCTAGATGTTACCTGAAGTTAGTTGCTGTGCTACTCTTTTGACTTACTGTGAATAAAAAACAAACGCCTGTAAACGGTCTTCAAGTTGAATCAAGGTGATCCATTTATTCCACATGAGTCCATAACAATAGATAAGGCAAAGTATTCACCAGTCAACCGGAGTGAGCATGCATAGCGTTTCACTCCTTAGTGCAGCGTTAGCGTTCAAAACCCTTTGCTCTTCCGGGTCGGACACCTAACCAGCAACACGTTATTCCTACCTATATACATGACAAATTGGTAATGAATATGCGCCACCCAGTGGAACACAAAAACATTGCACTCAAAAAAGACACCATACATTTTGGCTCCTACACACCGGCCCCTAATTGCTGATGGTAGGCAGACACAACAATTCAAATAAATGAAAACAAAAAGGAACCAAAATGTAGCAAAACACCAAGTGATAAGTACAATGCAATAACACGTTCAAACTATACCCCATGTACTAAGCAGAGTTTGGTCACAGCTCTTTCAATGATGTTAGATTTCGTCTGCAACCTGACGGAACGTACCAAGCCCTGCCTATCAGGAAATACCTCAAGCACCCTGGCAAGTGGCCAAGATCCACGGGGGGCAGAGGCATCCATGATGACAACTATGTCTCCAGCTTTCAAATTCCCTTTCTTCTCATTCCATCTCTGTCGTTCTTGGAGCAAAGGCAGATATTCTCGAACCCATCTCTTCCAGAACAAATCCGCAATATATTGCACCTGCCTCCATCTTCGTCTGACATACTGGTCATGAGGCTCGAAGACTCCTGGTGGCATAGCGGGCTTTCCTTTCAGCAAGAGCAGGTGGTTGGGCGTGAGCGGTTCCAGATCGGTTGGGTCATCGGAGAGATTGGTAAGAGGTCTGTCGTTCAAGATAGCTTCCGCCTCACAAAACACTGTATGCAAAGAGTCATCATCCAGTGTCTGCTGACGTACCACTGAACTTAGGATCCTTCTCACCATGCGAATCATCCTCTCCCAGACACCACCATGATGTGAGCCTGCTGGTGGGTTGAAACTCCAGCGTATTCCAACTTGTGAGAGGACTCCTGCAATCCGCTGATGGTTGAGCGCAGCTATTGCTTCTCTAAGCTCCCTGTCTGCTCCAACGAAGTTTGTACCGTTATCTGAGATCAGGTGAGTCACTTGCCCTCTCCTGCTTATGAAGCGCCTTAGAGCGTTGATGCAGGCATCGGTCTCCAGGGAAACTGCCACCTCCAGATGGACCGCTCTACTGGCTAAGCAGGTAAATATGGCTCCATACCGCTTGCAAGTTCCTCTTCCTTTCCTTACTTCCACAGGACCGAAGTAGTCTACCCCCGTGTTGGTGAAGGGGGGTAAGTCTGGCTGAATCCGCACTTCTGGAAGATCCGCCATCTTTTGTTCCAGGAGACGTCCGTTGTAGCGTTGACAGAAGCTGCATTCTGAGATTACTTTCCTGACAGCTGCATTTGCCTTGGTAATCCAGAATTTCTTCCTTACGGAAGACAAAGTGTGTGTGCGACCAGCATGACCTAGGCTCTGGTGAACATGTTTGAGGATGAGTGCTGTGAGGTGCTGCTCTTTGCTGAGGATAACGGGGTGTTTGGACTCCTCAGGCATTGCTGCTCTACTCAGCCTCCCTCTAACTCTTACAAGGCCATCGACCAAGACTGGGTCAAGCTTATATAGAGAACTTTGCCGACTCACTGCTGCCTTTGTGGAGGACAGTGCAGCAATCTCCTCCTTGAACTGCTGCTGCTGGCAATAGCGAACGACCGCATTCTCTGCCTCCAGCAGATAGTCTACCGTCAGAATGCTACCCCTGGGTGTTGCAGTGAAACTTTGGCCATCAGCTGCACTTGACTGGATTGTCACAGGCCCCTTCAGCTGGTTTCTCCAGCGAGCCTTCTCCAATAGAACGGCCTTCAAAAGGAGAAACCAAGCAGCTGCTTTCTTGAGCCTCTTCCAGTCAGAAAAATAACTAATGAGCTGGTCAGTTGGTGTAACAGCATTGCACACATTGATTGCATTCGTGACTGCCTCTCTCTTCACCTCCTTGTCATCAGCACTCAGGGAAACATCAAAGGCATTGTTAGGCCAGTCCTCCTCATGTCTCCAAAGAAACGCAGGCCCTTCCCACCATCTACTGGTCTTCAGGAAGCCTGCCACCTTCAATCCCCTTGATGCGTCGTCCGCTGGATTGTCTTTGGAACCGACATGTCTCCATTGCCATGGTTCCGATGACTCTCTGACAGTGGAGATCCTGTTGGCCACGAATGTGTGAAATCTCCGATCCTCATTCTTGATGTATTTGAGGACCGAAGTACTGTCTGTCCAGAAGACCGAATCCTCAAATGTCCACTTCAATTCTTCCTTCAGCAGCGAGTCCATCCGCACAGCGAGAACTGCTGCAGTCAGTTCAAGCCGGGGTATAGTGACTGCTTTCAATGGTGTAACTCTGGCTTTGCCAAGGAGAAAGGAGACCTGTACTTTACTTTGCTCATTCAACATCCTCAGGTATGTCACGGTCCCATAACCAGCTTCGCTGGCGTCGGCAAAGTGATGTAGTTGGGCTCGGACAACCTTGCCATACGTCGCTGGTTTGACACACCTGGATATTTTGAAGGTGTTGAGCAGGTCCAAGTCCTCCAGCCATGAGTTCCACTGACATAAGATGTCAGGTGGCAAGGAATCGTCCCATCCGCATCCTTTTCTGCATAGCTCCTGTAGCATGATCTTTGCTGGCAGCGTGACTGGGGCCAGAAAACCCAGAGGGTCGTATACTGAGCTGATGGTGGACAACATACCACGTCTGGTAAGTGTCTGTTGCTTCAATTCGATCTTGAATCGGAATGAGTCTGTTTCCACGCACCAGAGTAGACCTAGAGCTCTTTCTACTGGCAGCTTGTCACGGTCCAGATCCAGTTCCTTTAAATCCTTAGCCCTTCTTTCTGATGAAATGGCTTGCAAGACACCACGACTGTTGCTGACAAACTTCTCCAGGGTGAAGCCTCCCTTCTGGCACAGTGCAGTCAGGTCCTTGATTGTCTGAATGGCATCTGCTTCTGTGGCAGAGCTTTTCAAGTAGTCGTCAACATAGAAGTTTTCCTTGACAGACTGACATACAGTAGCAGGGAACTCCGCCTGGTGGTCCTCAGCATTTTTCCTCAGTGCGTAGCTAGCACAGCTTGGCGAGGATACTGCACCGAACAAGTGCACGGTCATCCTATATTGCCTCAGCTCCTGAGTGATGTCTCCATTCGGCCACCACAGAAACCGGAGAAGGTCTCTGTCTTCCTCTGCGACCTTTACTTGATGGAACATCGCCTGTATATCACCCATAAACGCCACAGGTTCCTCTCTGAAGCGCAGCAGGACTCCCAGTAATGAGCTTGTGAGGTTAGGCCCTTGAAGCAGCTCTTTGTTTAAACAAGCTCCTTGGTAGGTGACACCACAGTCAAACACCACCCGAAGGCTACCTTTCCTTGGGTGGTGGACTGAGTGATGGGGGATGTACCATACTCTTCCAGGTTCGCCTTGAAGCTTTGGCAGTAGCACGGGTTCTGCATAGGCGTTGCTGATGAGGCCATTCACAAACTCAGCATACTCCTTGTGCAAGCCTTGGCTATTGAGGAACCTTCTCCTCAGGCCCTGCATCCTCTGCTTCACCACGGCGATATTGTTGGGCAGAGAAACCTAATTTCTCTTGAGGGGCAACTTCAGGCAGTACTTTCCATCCTGCAGCTTTGCTGATTGATCCATGGTTTCCATAAACCTCATGTCATCTCTGGACATTTCCTTTTCCTCCGAAGCCCTTTCACTGAAGTCGTGGTTGTATTGACTAACCAGCATTTGTTCAAGTGTTTGAAGCGAGATGCGGTTCACTGTGGCGGAGGGTGCTGGCGCGCCACTGCTTCCACTCAGTGGGCCATTGACTACCCATCCTAGCACGGTCCTGATGGCATAGGGTCCGTGGTCACGGCTATTGATGACCTCCCAGGGCTCTAATAGCCTGGGTGCATTGGTGCCAATCAACAAGTCAACGTTTGCCTTCACGTTTGGGATGCGCACCTTCGACAGGTAGGGCCACTTGGCCAGATCCTTAGATGTAATCATGTTCTCCACAGTGACAGGCATTTCCTTCTGTGTGAAGACTTCAGGCAAGGGATAGAAGTTGTTACTGTCCACCTCGGACACCTCTAGACCAGACAGGGCATATGCTGGAACGACCTTTTCTTGTCCCATTGTCCTCAACAGGAAGCTGGTTTTCTTGCCTGTGAGTTTCAGTTTTTTCATGAGATGTTCAGAGCAAAATGTAGCTGAGCTACCAGGGTCTAGGAAGGCATATGTTGTTATAATGCGGCTTCCATTTGCAGACTTTAACTTCACAGGCAGAATGGACAGTACACATTGGTCTCTACCGGCCCCTGTATGCCCACATGTTTCACTAGAGGACTGCTGAGTGTCAGCAGAATCCTTTGACTGTTCTGGGGTCTGTTGCTGTTTAATATGAAGCACAGTTGGATGAGCCTTTCCACAGGTTTGACATGTCAAGCGCTCCTCACAGTCTTTGCTCATGTGTCCAGGACGTAGACAGGCGAAGCAAACGCCTTTTTGCCTCAAGAGAAGAATTTTGTCTTTGTGTTTCTTTTCTCTGAACTGCCTGCATTCCTCCACCAGATGGCGACGATCACAGCACAGGCACCTCACTTCCTCCACATCTTGAGTCTGTTCCTTGCCATCATCAGCCACGTCCGTTGCAGCAACAATGTTTCCCCTTCCATTGCCCCTGTGCTGTGACTTGAACGTTGACGGTGGCCTTGTAATAGATGAGGCGAAGGGTGGATCCTGAATATCGCCGAACAAGGGGTCGGACAGAATTTTGACACGCCGTTCAATGAACCGCACCAGGTCAAAGATGTGGGCTCTATCATGAGTTTTCTCCATGATGTCATGTGCTGTAGTGCGCCACTGTTCTCTCAATTTAAATGGCAGCTTAGAGAGAATGGTCCTCATGTTTACAGGCATGTCCAGTTCCTGTACATAACTCAAGTCCTGCATAACATTGCAACAGCCACGTAAAAACAAAGAGTAGGCCTGCAGTGCCTTCACATCCTCCGCTTTAACAGCTTGCCAGGCCAAAGCCTTCTTCATGTAGGCTGTTGCCAACTTGTATGGGTTGCCAAAGTGTTCAGTGAGGAGGCCCTTTGCCACTACATACCCACGCTCGGGCACCATATGCTGGCAGCTGCGCACCAATTCCTGGGGTTGACCTCTAGTGAACTGTTCTAGATAGTAAAGCCATCTGAGTGCGCTGCTGAGTGACTCCTTCTGTCTGAGGCCTGCAGCACGGCTAGTTTAGCTTCTGTTGCGGCCAACTCTGCATCCAGATCAAGCTGCTCCTTTCTCCTCCTCAGCTGTTGCTCCTGCTCCTCAATGGCATGTTTCTCCTTTAACACAGCTTGGCGAGCAACCAGCGCCGCTCTGTCTGCCTGGGCCAGCATCCTGGCTGAGTGTGTGCTTGACTTGCCACTACTACCGCTTCTATGTGACCTTTTGCTACCCACATTAGAAATGCTGTCATTTGGGTTAATACCAGTGCCACCTTCAACATTTTCATGTATAGCCTTAACGTCACCATTAACATTCACAGAAACACCTGCATCAGCATCAGCATTTAAAACAGTAGGCAAACCAGTGTGAACATTTTCAGGACCCATTTTCAGAAAAACCTTAGTTTCACAAATAACATCATTATTTGAAATCATTTTTGCTTTAAACCAAACATCGTGCTTTTCTTGTTCTTCAACAGGTAATAAACTCAACAATGATTCATGAATGCGTTTAGCATCATTACACGTTTCCACCAAACATTTCAGAGCCTTTTGTAACTGAGGAATGTCATGCTTTAAACCGTCCATTGACTTCCTAATAGCACTTGCATTGTCCAATTTTAATTTTCTGTCCGTCTGTAAAGACGTAAGCTTATCAGCAAGAGAGTTTGCACGCTTGCTTTGCTGATCGACGCCACTAACAACACTACTAGCTTTACTAGCAGCTGCTTGTTGTTTATCATGTGAATCCATTGTAGCGAGAGTTCGATGAAAAAAGACGACAGTTCGAAGTACAAAAAAGTCGGCGTAAAATCAAAATCAGTAACGCAAGTCAGGCAAAGCCAATCAGTCCAAACGACGCACGAATCCCAAAGTCAAGTTTCTGCCAGCATTTAATACACTAGTTGTATTGGTACCCGGGTACTGTGTGCACACAAATAAAAGATTCAAATGGCCATTAAGAGTTGTAGCGCTACAATACCTCTTTCGTCGGGCGCCTGCATTCATCAGCTGGTTGTTGGATGCTCTGAAGTATTCGTTTCCCCATCAAACGAAACTCCTTGTCATTGCCCACGAATTCAAACGAATAATCCACAACGAAAGCTGAATGCTCCTAAATCCACAAGCGCAGAAGTCTCCGACGTGCTTTCGTCGGACGCCTGCAGTCATCAGCTGGTTGTTGGATGCTCAGTATTGGCTTCCCCATCAAACGAAACTCCTTGTCATTGCCCACGAATTCAAACGAATGATCCACAATGAAGGTAACCTGGCCCTAGCCAGATGAATGTCGTTCCGCTTAGCTCCGCCTAGCTTCACTCACATCCATCTGGAACCTCTTCCATTGAGAGTGATTTCTCCAACCAACTTTATGGTTTAGCGAATCAGGACGCAGGGCGGGAGTTTCATAGATGTGACATAGCGTAGAAGCGACTGTGAGACTGTTATCAGCGTCACGGGTTGGCTTCGATGAGAGTGGTTGAAGTAGCACGTCAATAGATGACGGACAAGTGGCTTATTCAATCATATGCAAGCATTTTTTGATTAGGTCCAGCCTTCTGAAGCAACATTTCAATGGATCGGTTCCAGATGGATGAGTGGAGCTAGGCGGAGCGAAATTCATCTGGCTAGGGTCAGGTTACAACGAAGGCTCTTCATGCTCCTAAATCCATAAGCGCAGAAGACTCCGACGTGCCAACTAATTACCAACTATCGCAGGGTTTTGACTAATGTTAAAGGAGTTCTGTTCTAATACGGAACTACTGAGGTGTCACTGACTCGGGTAGTAGCTAGGCTGACGCGCTAGATGTTACCTGAAGTTAGTTGCTGTGCTACTCTTTTGACTTACTGTGAATAAAAAACAAACGCCTGTAAACGGTCTTCAAGTTGAATCAAGGTGATCCATTTATTCCACATGAGTCCATAACAATAGATAAGGCAAAGTATTCACCAGTCAACCGGAGTGAGCATGCATAGCGTTTCACTCCTTAGTGCAGCGTTAGCGTTCAAAACCCTTTGCTCTTCCGGGTCGGACACCTAACCAGCAACACGTTATTCCTACCTATATACATGACAAATTGGTAATGAATATGCGCCACCCAGTGGAACACAAAAACATTGCACTCAAAAAAGACACCATACATTTTGGCTCCTACACTTAATATATGAATGTTTACACAACACAGAGAAAATCTCTCCATCTCACTCAGACACACATACACTCACACAAACATAGCCTATACATACACACATACCTTCACATTAGACCATCTTACCACTTCTCTTTTCTCAGTTCTATATGCCTCTCTCAGTTCAACACACACACACACACACACATTGGTTTGTGTGTCATTTCCTCAAAAAAAGCTGTGACCCTCACTTAAAAATACTGAACTCAGTTCACAAGAGAAACTCAAGAGGACCAAACATGACAGCAGGCCGACTTGCTTTGATAGTGCTGCTTCTCTGCCTCACTCATCCACAAGCAGGTGAGACACTGAGTTTCTTAATGCATGGTTATTGTTATGGTTATGCTGGTTATTGTATTTAGCAGATGCTTGTCTGCTGTATGAAATATGGGTGGTGGTAGTGTAGTGATAAGGAGCTGGGTGAGCATTTAGTATCCAGAAAAAGTTGTGGGTTCAATTCCTGGCTGCCACCATTGTGCCAAGTTGAGCAAGGCACTTTATCCGTAGTTGCTCTGGGATTACTGGCCCTTGTAAGTGAATGTCAGTATTTGGATAAGAGCGTCAGCCAAAAGAATAAGTATGAATAAGTAAGTAAGAGAAGTGTAGAAACCATGTGTGTGTGGGGAGGGGAGATCTGAAAACAGTACTTTAAAAAGGCGAGTCAGTGATGAGACATTTGGAAGTTATTGTCTAAGTGATCATTGAGTGGGTTCAAAGTTAAAGTGATTCTGTTATTGTCATGTGTTTTTCCTCAGGTAAAGTCCCAGATATTGTGTATTCAAAGGAAAGAGATTATGTGAAACTGCCATGTGAAAATGTAATTGCTAAAGACTGCTCTACAACTACATGGCTCTATAGCACCTCTGGAACCAGATCAACTGTTGAAGTGGTCGATCGTGGGAAAATCAAATCTGACAACACAAACATAGCAGACAGACTGAAGCTAGAGCCGGACTGTTCTCTCAAAATTATCAACATCACCTCTCAGGATGCGAGACAGTACATCTGTCGACAGTTCCTGACGGAAGATGGAAACCAAAAGGGAGAAGACAGTCTTGTTTATCTTTTTGTACTCACAGGTGGGCTTTCTTTAGTCGGTGTAGCGTTATGCTATGAAGTATAATTGACTGCAGTCGGTAATGTCTCCATTTTTTTCTTAGTTTCCTCCTCAATTCCAGCATCAGAGCTGAAGGCTGACACCAATGTGACCTTCTACTGCCATTTGACCATCCATTACCGTATACAGAATGACAAGGGTGACACAAAGCTAGTGTGGACTGGCTTTGACCAACATCAGGTCAAGGATCCATATAATATCTCGTTCACACGAACATTGACCAAAGAGGACAACAATAGGAAGCTGCAGTGTAAAGTGGAATGGAAGGGAGAGCTCAAAGCCACTGTGGACTACATCATCAATTTACAAGGTGACTTGAAACACTGATCAAAAGTAGTTTTAGTTACTGATATTGCATGACCTGCCTTTATGTGTATTATTCAAACCGTAAATGTCTTTCTGGACCATTGACATGTACAGGGTACATAATTGTTGGAAGCGATTTAAGCACTTTTTTACTGAAAAAAAAAAGATTATTATATTACAGATATTAATGTCCCAATGATACAGGTCAAGATGGCTCTCACCCTGTGGGCTTGATACGTACTGTGGTTGGGACTGTAGCTGTGGCTCTGTGTGCATTTCTAGTATTTCTCTGGAGGAGGAAAGCAAGTAAGTAACATTAAGATGTGAATTTAACTGGGGCACACCACACATAAACAGAGAGAATCTTGCATGAAAGTTATAGGCTCTAAACAGAAGTTTTCTATACATAAACAAATAAAACAATGGACATAATAGATGAGACACAAAAGAACACTGTTTAGTTCTCCATTATGAGGAAACTGATGAGCTTGGTGTTTTGTTGCAGAGGGCCAAATGGCAAATATGAAGTCTGAAAATGTGAGCACAAATGTAACAGAGGAAAACAACTGAAGATGACAGGAAAACATTAAAACCAACAAAACAGGTTCTGGTAACTAATGAAATGTGAATAGTAAAAAGAGGGACAAATTCTGGGTAAATTATATCAATACATATTTGTTTGTGTATGCAAGTGACAAATGCATGTTTTGCATATCAATGTGTTCATGTGTTCATATACACTATCTTAATAGTAAGTACCTATCCACCTGATGTCATCTTGTTTTATCTTCATCTTGTAACCTATAGTTAGACAGACAAAATACAACGGTATACAATAAATTATACAACTACCATTAAATCACAAGAGCTAATGAGTTAAACAATCACTCAATATGGCCTCTGAACATGCACATTAAAACAGCATACTGTATTATTGACTTGAGAGTTTTGCACTTACAGGGAGACACGGGAGTGACCTATGCAGAAATTACCATCACAGCAAACACCAGGAAAAGCTCTGATAAACCCACAGCCCAACATCAGATGGAGTATGCCACCATCAAGACTAAGTGCTGAACTGAACACACCACCCCACACTGCTGGTGGTACTGTAAATACATATGCTCTTACAGTGTTATTCATGTGACAGCATCTCAGTAGAATCCTGGTGTATAGTTGGCTTCTTTGTAGGTCTTCTTAGCCGTTATATTCATGAATTCAATGCTAAGATCATTTCAGTCCTGTTTGAAACAAAGTCTAACCAGGAGAGGTCTGTAAGGAGACAGTTTATCCACTTTTTTCAGATAAAGTTGTTTATCAAATTGTAAGACAACAGTATTTGTAAAGTACATCCTGCTGCTTCTATTCCACATGTTTTAGAGTCTGTGTCAAGAAATATTGTCAAGGACATTTATCATTTAACTCTGCTTTTCTACTTTTAATGTACTTATCATCAATTGACTGAACTATGTACTGTATGAAAGTAAATAAAAATGAAATGTTTCACTATATTCATTTGTTTTATACCTTAATATAAATATATACAAATGTAAACTCTGTTGTGTGCTTTGTCTGGGATGGAGGGTGTGAGAGGGGGGTGCAGATCAGATGACACGGTGGTGGAGAGCAGCACACTGTTGGTCTGCACACTTGAGGCTTTTAGCACCACAGGTCCCATGCAGTGAGGATCCAGTAGGTGTCGAGTGCCTTGCTCTTGACAGTGTCTCAGGCCCTGTCCACACAGAAATGATTAAAACAATATTTTAATGAAAACGCTAAAGTTTTGTATCGCTTTGACCTTCCATCCGTACAATATTTTAGGTGTCCGAAAAATGCTGATATCACAGTCCTGGCAAAACAGCCCCACCCTTTAACTATATGGCAAGACATCCCAAACAGTCAGCATCTGTCTGTCAGTTTGTCACATTAAAGTATATCCTCTGAGGTTTCAGATAGATCTCCGTTTCTTGACCTTTACCTTTTGTTGTTATGCTTTCAATTTATTGAAAAGATGTAACCAACTCACTGGCTTGGTCGCACACACAAAGCTTTGCTGGTATGATTCAAAGCATATCACTTACCTATCAGCCACCTGATCCATGCATGCAACTCCTTAGCCAGTACACACCAATTATTTGCAGATTCTTTCATAAGGCGGTCCTTAACGTGACCCAGGACCCATTCATGTACACATTACAAGTGCTATCTGATCACATGCGTCTTGAACCACCTCTGAACACCTCGGATCTGGGTGTGTGCACACCTGGCATTAGCCGTCTGAAGTGATCAAGATCCAATCATAGTGCCAGGTCTGAACGGTGTCATAGAAAACCAACAGAGATAGTTCATGAGGAAATATTCAGCTGTAACATAAACTAGAAGAACTTTCACCACACCATTTACTCCAGTGGCTGACTCAGAGGTGGTTATGGTTTTAGATGAAAGAAGATAAAAGGAACTGAAAAGGAAGATATGTTGTGCAAGAAGTGGAAAATTCACAAGTGACACTAAAATTTCTATTTTTTAGCCACGACCTGATTAAACGTCTCTGCACAAAGTTATAATAAAAATCTATTTTTGTGTCAGAGTAAAACAAAAGTATTAGCCAAGCCCTTTTTTCATGGTGAAAACAAACATGCACACACACACACTCAACACGTTTCTCTAGTGTTATCATTTTATAGATGTATAACACATCCTTGTTTTACAATGATTGATATATTTTAACAGTAAAAAGTAAAGAAAACATAACTTGTCATCATTAAATTCTCTTTAAAAATGGCAAAACAAGCTGAACATAATGTATATTGTGGACCTGCATACTCTGGTTTGTCTTGTGCACTTTGTGCTGATACTGTCATGATTGCAGCAACAGGATGTAAGTAACCATGCCAACAATCCGAGTGAATCAACTCACTTTGTTTGTTATAACTGCTCTTATGATTCTAAGATGTGGTAATATGGTTTAATCACTTACACAGACACTAGAGCCAGCAGATACCATTGCATTAAGCATATATATTAACAACATGCCACTTTCTATCTGTGAATAAAGAATGAAACTTGTGGTGGCATCATAGGCAATAACTAGAATACAACAGAAATAGTTGTGCTATGCTGCAACAGCAGAATGTGTACTAGTCTGTGTGGGCACAAGCATGTGCCATTTTATTTTCAAATAAGAAAAAATATAGCCTTATCTTATCGCAAATAAATATCATCATAATCATCATCATTGGCATGGCGTGTCACACATACCTGCTCCATTGCCCAATTCGGTAACACTTTATAATAAGGCACCATAATGAATAGCAAACTAGTCATTACCTAACCCTTTGTTAATATTTGTAAAATGTTACTAAAATATCTATTTGGCACAAGTGAATAGTTTTCTGTCTTTATTGCCCCCACAATCCAAATACCCACCACCCCCAACACTCACACACAATTTCTACACAGCCTAAAAGCCACAAGCCACCTCCCCAATCCCTCAATAATCCCTCCCCAATGTCCAATATGCACTTCACATCTTTACAAACACAATTTCATTGCATTTCTTACACCAGTAACTATGGTGTAACTATTTGTTGCCAAATAGATATTTTAGTAACAATTTACAAATATTAACAAAGGGTTAGATAATGACTAGTTTGCTATTTATTATGGCACCTTATTATAAAGTGTTACCCTACTGTAAGTTCTTGTTATCATGAAGCCTACACTCTCCACCAGCTGCTCACTGTACCTCTGCTCTGCATGCTTGCTTACTGTACATCTTCTTGTTGAAATTCAACAAATTCATTAAACCCTCAAGTGTGTACTGTTTCTTTTTCCCTTTTTCAAAGAACAACGATGATAAGTCTGACTTATGCCATCATAGAAGCCAAACCACAGCTAAACATCTTTGGGGTCTGAGGGAATGCATGTAAATTGTGACAGACCCACTAATATAGCCTTTTATATGGAAGTCCTTTTTTCTTTGGAAACTCTGAAAACTATGACCTATGTCAACAGCAATACATATCAGAGTACATCAGCAGATGCAACACCCCTCAGAAAAAAAGCAAACGTGAGGGCAGACAGGCTGGTGACATCCTTCTGTACTTGTTGAAGGGAACACTTTTTAAAAGAAGTTATCTATGGAAAGAAGGGTATCTGTAGACTGCAATAGGACAGTGATGAAAACAACTTCATACACAACCTTTCCTTCCCGGTTGAATAGCTCACAAACCACAAAGCAAACACAAAGCATAAAACACATACCAAAAAACAGCAGAATCGTTTAGAAGTTATAATCCAATGGTATAATTTGTTCATCTGTACAATTAGGTGTTCTTGAGTAATCCGAATTGATATAATTGCTTTTATATCAATGATTCAAATGTTGGGCAAAGCATGCAGAGAAACTGTGCCTTGGGCTGACATCTACAGATAAGGACAGGTCACATACTTCAAACAATAAACAATAAACATACTTTATCCAATGGTTCACCTAGGCCCTTGTGCATGATTTGAATACAATACTGCCAGAACATTTAACATCTGCCATTGCAATATAAGTTTTCAAGAAAGCATAGCTCGAATTTGAATTTCCCCTAGGGATCAATAAAGTATCTATCTATCTAGCTAGAGATACAGTAGATAATGAGTACCTTTAAAAGCTAGTTCTGCCCTGTGTGGTCAAAATATCAGCACGGTTGCAATTCCATGAGCCAACATACTTGGTCAAAACAGGAATTGGGGTGAAACCACATGGAATTTCCAATATCTATCTATTCTCTTTTTAGACCATCTTACCACTTCCTTCTCACAGTTCTATATCTCTCTCAGTTCAACACACACACACGCGCAAGCACCCACACACTCACGCACATGGTGACACACTGTGTTATTTCCTCACAAGTCTTCAAGGAAACTCTAGTGTTAATTTGCCAACTAACTAATTTCAACAATGACACCAGAACCCATTAAACTTTTACTCAAATAAATGTTTAGAGGTAGTGTTGACAATTAAGTTGCGACTGCTGAGACACCACAGGAAAACTGTTTGAGCGTTCAGGGCTCACTGTCTTCTTCCCTGACTTAGCTAATCAGCAGTGGGCTTGTTAGTTATCATTTCAGTCACTTTCAAACTTCAGGTAATTCTGTCACAACCTAATGAGCTCATCGTGCTACATCCTGTATACAGGATAATTACTCTCCATACGGTATGTCAATGGGGTGAACAGCTGGCTGGGATGACGTGGTAGAATTGAGGAAGCTGTGACTCTCACTTGAATACTGAACTCAGATCACAAGACAAACTCAAGAGGACCAAACATGACAGCAGTCAGACTTGCTTTGATAGTGCTGCTTCTCTACCTCACTCATCCACAACCAGGTGAGACACAGAGAGTTTCTTAATGCATGGTTATTGGTATGGTTGTGCTGGTTATTGTCTTTAGCAGACACTTGTCTGCTGTATGAAATAGGGGTGGTGGTAGTGGATAAGGAGCTGGGTGAGCACGTAGTATCCAGAAAAAGTTGTGAGTTCAATTCCTAGCCTTGTTGAGCAAGTTTATCCCCTTTATCCCCAGAAAGGCACTTTATCCCCAGTTACTCCAGGAAGACTGGCCCTTAATTGCCATATATATATATATATATATATATATATATATATATATGTAGCTTTGTATAAGAGTGTCAGTCAAAAGAATAAGTATGAATAAGTAAGTAAGGGAAGTGTAGAAACTATGTGTGTATTGGGAGAGGGGATCTGAAAACGGCACTTCAAAAAGAAGTTGTTGGCTATTTTATTTCTGAATGGGTTTTTTGTTATTACCATGTTTTCAGGTGAATGTGGAAAACCACATTTTGGGCTGTATTTTGGGTCACCAGCGCATGGCGTAAAGTTCCTTATTCACCCGCGCAAAGTTGAATTCGGTATTTTGCACGTTTATTTTTTAAGCATTGCGCCCAGGGGTGTGGCAATTAACAACCTAGGGAGTGGACTAGCGCATTGTCTAAAAATCGCTATCATACACCACCTAAACCTGGTCAGAAGTCAATGGCGAGTTGTTCATATGCTATTTTAAGAGCGCATGTCAAGTGGTTGCACCATCCTTCTATCATTCAACGCACACCAGCGCACATCCATGCAAAGCATTACAAATTGCACGATTACAATGGGAAACATAATTAGAACAAAGATATTACGAAATACTGTACATCTCATGATGAGTAGTTATTCACCATCATTTGCAAATTGGTAATGACGGTTAAAAGTGATTAGGGGAGAGGCGAGAGACACGTATGGAGCACAGCTGAAGACGCACTGTCACGAGATATAAGCAACTCCTCTGCAGGATAAATGTTGTTTTATTCAGTCATTTGAGCAATATTAGGGTAAGTGTTGCTTTTTCCAGCCTATGTTTTCGGTGGTAACCCATTGTCAGTCAATAGTGAAAGTAACTGCATATAACCGTCTTGTCGTTGACTGACTCCTTGGTGAAGTTAGTTTCACTTTGCCAATGAGTTCAAATAATAGACGAGTGCAAATGCGTGAAGGCTATGCTAGGTTTTAGTAAAGCATGGTTTAAGAATGACTATTCCATATGGTCTCGCAAGCAGCCTCCTTCAAATGCGCCGTTGAATGCCAAAATACTGATGCATTTATTTGACATATCGCGCGTTGCGCCGTTAAAGGGAATGACAGATGTCATTCTCATTGGTTTAAAATGATGTTACGCCCCAAACACACCCATATGACTGATTAAAAGACCTAGGAACATCTTGTTACGCCATGCGCTCCACTTTTGAGAACGAAACCCCTCCCAATGTGAACTGGACATCCTACTAAATTTGAATAGACTTTTGACGAGTGACGATGCACTTTAGAATGTCATGATAGGCCCTTAATGTATTCAAAGGAAAGAAATGATGTGACAATACCATGTAAAAATGCAAATGCTAAAATCTTTTCAACTACATGGATCTATGGCAGTCCTGGATCCAAACACATTGTTGATGTGGTCAGCCATGGGAGTATCACAAACAGAGTAGACAAACTGAGGCTGGAGCCTGACTGTTCTCTGAAAATAATTAATGTCACCTCTCAGGATGCGGGAAAGTATATCTGTCGACAGTTCTTAAAAGTAGGAGGACCACAAAATGGAGAAGATGCTCGTGTTTATCTTTCTATACTCACAGATGGGCTCTCTTTACTCGGTGTAACATTACGCTATGAAATATAGCCTGCAATCTGTAATGTCTCTTTTCCTGCAATATGGGTGGCACAAGGCTAGTGTGGACTGGCTTTGACCAACGTCAGGTCAAGGAAGCGGATCCATATAATATCTCATTCACACGAACATTGACAAAAGAGGACAACAATAGGAAGCTGCCGTGTACAGTGGAATTGAAGGGAGAGCTGAAAGCCACTGAGGACTACATCATCAATCTACAAGGTGGCTTATTTCACTGATCAAAAGTACTTTTAGTTACTGATATTGCATGGCCTGCATGCCTTAATGTTTACTATTCAACCTGTAAATGTCTTTCTGGACCATTGACATGCACAGGGTACATACTTGTTGGAAGTGATTTAAGAGCAGTGCTTTTTCTTGCTTTATCATACTCGTATATAAACCTTTTTCATTTTATTGAAAAAAAACAAACAGATATTATATCCCAATGATGCATGCATGCATGGACTGTAGCTGGGGCTCTGTGTGCATTTCTAGTATTTCTCTGGAGGAGAATAGCAAGTAAGTAACAATAAGATGTGAATTTAACTGGTTAGCTCTTAACACACCACACGTAAACAGAGGCAATAGAAACAAATTGTTAAAGGTTTCCTTTACATAAACAAACAAAACATAAAACAATAGACATAAATAAAAGAGACACAAAAAGACAATGTTTAGGCCTCCATTATTGAGACAACAAAGTCTTCTATCAGAGGGTTAAAAAGTCATTACATATTTAGACACTAAAAATTGCAGCAGACTGTAAAATCCACTAATGAGCTTGGTGATTATTTTTCTTCTTGAGTGCCGAAAGGCAAATGTGAGGTCTGAGAATGTGAACACAAATATACCAAAGGAAAAAACTGAAGACGAGAGGAAAACATTAAAACAATCAAAACAGGTAAGTATTGTGAAATGGTTTCCTGCTTGCCAGTGAAATGAGAAACTGAATAAAGTAAAAAAGTAGACCTTTACAAGATAAAAAACACTATTTTAATATTCAGTATCTATCCAGTGTTATGTTGTTTTAGCCCATACTTACGCAGACGAAATACAACAGTATAAAATAAACTATATATCATTAAACAAACTATCATTAAACCACAAGAGCTAACAAGTTAAATGATCACTCCTCTTTGACCTCTTAAAACAGCATACTGGATTTAACTTACTGACTTGAGGGTTTTGCACTTACAGGGAGACCAGGGTGACCTATGCGGACAATACCATCACAAACACCAGGAAAAGCTCTGATAAACCCACAGCCCAACATGAGACGGAGTATGCCACCATCAAGACTAAGGGCTAGTCCACACGTACCAAACCGATCTTTTTTTCCTCCGTCTTCCCTGGAACCATATCAAGAATATTTGTATCTTATTTCTCAACACGACTCAACACGTTACTTCATATCCTAGACCTATAGGTGGCACTGTTTCTCTTACAGAAATTGACCAAAGCTTGCACGCTGTAGGCTATAAACAGACAGAATAGGCTAGGACGAAAATGGCTAGTGTAAGGAAACCAGAATTGTTTGTGTGGACTGATAGTGAACTGCCAACTGTAGTCAACTGTAAAACTAATAAACTTCATTTTTACGGTTTGTGAATGGTGCAGTCCCGTCTCCTTTACTTTCTTTGGTTGTAGGATAGTCCGCGAATCACATTAGTTTTGGCTATCACCGCAAATGCATAGGCTACTAAACGCTAGGTCTACCCAAGTTAGGCTATTCTGTCGCCACATTTATAATATTGCTATAATACCTTCGTTAGTAACAGTTGATACTTTTGCCTGCATCAAATCGCTCATTCGCATTTAGTGCGCATCTACCATAGGCTTAACATGAGTTACGCTCATATCTGACTTCACTAGACTATGAATGCATTTATGCGTTTATGTTTTAAAACATGTAAAATAAATGAATGACAACGGCACTACGCACAAATTAATTTTAACTTACACCGCACTTCCCTAATAACTTCTGACTAGTTCTCTCGCGTCACTGACAGTAGCTAGTAATGCATCAAGAAAACACAGGGAAAACACTGTTCTGTCCACCAAGTCATGATAATGATCTTCTCATGAAGTCATGAGAATGAGTCATGATTGGCGCTGCACAGCACCAGTTGTGATATTTATCCTACTGAGTGTAATCGTAGGTAATGTCATGTATGAAAACTAGTATTGTTAGGCAATACTATGTGTCAAGTCCAGGGCAGCTGAGGTGTGGCGATGACATCATCAATACGCAGGTATGCGGTTTCGCCGTCCAAACGAACTCACAAGGGCTACGGTTTCAGATTTTTCCACCCTGGGACCAGAGAAATCCTAGAAATCTAGACGCACCCTAGCGGCAGGGCTAGTCTAGCAACTCTCCGTTGGCTTGTGAGCTCGAAAAATGAAACTTCTATCAGGCCAATCAAATCGTGTATAGTGTGACACCTGGCGAACAGTGTGACACGAGTTAAGCTTTTTTTAAGTTGGCAAAAGTTTGAACTAGCCAACTAGCTCCGCTGATGGGAAATGCATGGGACTCATATCGCTGTCCTATTGCGTGTAGAGGGAATTTGAAAGACAACCGATTATCCCGCCCCTCGGACTGAGCACTGTGAACGGTGAGTGCCCAGACCCTACATTTTAATGTGGGCCTAGCTCGTCAGGCTAGTTTCGGGCAGTGCGCTTACAGGATTCGTTTGGACGATCGGCCAAGACGAAGCAAAACCGGTGCGTTTAACCCAAAAAGCGTCTCCGTGCTGAACACACCACACCACACTGCAGGTGGTACTGCAAATACATATTTTCCTACAGTGTTACTCATGTACAGCATCTCGGTAGAATCCTGGTGTATAATTGGCTTGGTCGTTACATTCATGTCTTCAGTGCTAAGGTCATTTCAGTCCTGTTTGAAGCAAAGTCTGAGAATCTAACCATCTAACTGTGGAGACAGTTTTTTCATTTTTTTTCAGATAAAATTGTTTATCAAATTGTAAAACAACAGTATTTGTGAAGTACATCATATCGTGCTTCTATTCCACAAGTTTTAGAGTCTCTGTCAAGAAATATTGTCAAGGACATTTATCCTTTTACTCTGCTTTTCTACTTTTAATGTACTTATCTATCAATTGACAGAACTCTGTACATATGAAACTAAATTTTTTTTTTAATTCATAATGCACTATATTCATTTCAATGCACTATATTCATTTGCTTTATACTAGGGTTTCTCAACGGGGTTTCTCAACAGGGGGGCGTTCGTACAACCTAGGGGGGCGCCGGGACTTTCATGGTTTTCACATATTGTAGCGTCGGTGGATGTACATGTTTAACGTGGAATGAGTGTCTCCCAGAATGCAGTGCGAGTGAATGCTAGAATGTGTAATGTCGGTTATAATAGTTGTAGTTACGTTTACCATGTTGTGTATTTGTTAGCGTGTTAGTCTCTTTAGTTGTACCTCATGTGTTTATCCTCGTGTTGATGTGTGTGGTAAACCCTTATTGTGTGTAGCATGTGCGGTTGAGACTACCCCTGTGTTGCCCTATGTAGTTGTCTGTGTACGTCCGAGTCTTCCTGTTCCAATAAATGGCCGTCCTGGCCAAAGGTGAATCTTGTCTGAGGGTGAGATCGCTACATTGGTGTCAGAAGTGGGATGGGCCCCTCCCGGGGCGCGAAGATCTACGCCAGATCAAGACGGAGAAGAAGGCCGAAGACCAGACCAGCAAGATGGCGGCGGACCTCAGCAGATGTTCCAATGGTCCTTTTAAGGACTCTCGCTGAGCTCGCCACTGCGGAGGATGGAGGACCTTCCGGCCCGGCGCGGGACCTGTGCAGGCGACCAGCGGGACCAGCCCTGCACAGTCGACGAGAGCTGCCAACGCTGAAGGAAGCGGCCCCGGCTGAGGAGTTCCCGGCTCGACGCCGATGTCGATGCTGCCGTCATCCGAGGATCTCATCCATAGAGAGCGCGAACTCTCTGACGACCTTGGAACACGACCACAGCGGCCGGGTTTACACGGCCAGCTACTGAAGAACTTCCAGAGCGTCAGCTGCCGGTCGAGAGTGTGATGGAGTCATAGCTGCTAGTTCGGGAGCTTGCGGTGCTCCAGCTAATGACCAAGAGGGTAACGTCGACCTGTAGAGCCTTGGGAGCTATCGTTTTGTGGACTGTTGAGATTTGAAGTGCGCACGTTCCGGTTGACGCAAGTCTGCGCAATGTTTTTCATGTTTTGTGTGTGAGTTCCTGTGTGTCCCGAGCCTGCTGAGAGGGTCGGGGTCTCCATTTCCCGCCACAGTGGAGCATCGTTGTGCTCGAGAGACAGCCGACAAAAGTTCTACAAGAGGGCAGCGCGAGGAGGGACCTCGATGTGGACTGCTGACCGCCTGGAGATCGGCACACTGTGGACAGGTGGCAACGGCCACGAGCTGTCACAGTAGCCAGAGGGGGCTACCGAACGTCCAGGGGTTCCAGCGTATCCGGGGGTTCGGCTTGCAGTGGGACTGTTTGCTGCTGTTTGAGGTAGCGCAGCTGCACGGCGGGAAACCGAGGGCCCAAGCGACACCGCGACCCACGTCTGGCCGGTTCTGGTGCTTGTTCGGGGGAGAACTGACGTGACAGAGGCAGCCGAGAGCCCTTCCAGTCGGGAGGGGTTATCGTGCAGCCGGAGGCTTTCCGGTCACTTGGACTAAGCACTGGGACTGACACCGACGCAGCCGCGAGCGGTGAGCTGAGCTGTCATTGCCGGGGACGACAATGGCTCGGGAGGGGGTTATGTAGCGTCGGTGGATGTACATGTTTAACGTGGAATGAGTGTCTCCCAGAATGCAGTGCGAGTGAATGCTAGAATGTGTAATGTCGGTTATAATAGTTGTAGTTACGTTTACCATGTTGTGTATTTGTTAGCGTGTTAGTCTCTTTAGTTGTACCTCATGTGTTTATCCTCGTGTTGATGTGTGTGGTAAACCCTTATTGTGTGTAGCATGTGCGGCTGAGACTACCCCTGTGTTGCCCTATGTAGTTGTTTGTGTACGTCCGAGTCTTCCTGTTCCAATAAATGGCCGTCCTGGCCAAAGGTGAATCTTGTCTGAGGGTGAGATCGCTACAATATTTTTGGTGCAAAAATAGGCTACCTGAAATAAATAGGCTATTTTCATTCATGGGTTTCTAACCCCTCTACCGTTCCAGCTACATTTTACTGTTTATCTATGCTCAGTGGTCATACAGTGCAGTTCGGGCCTGCACACGCCCGGACTCATGTCCCCCAGCCCCAGCTATCGTCATCTCTATAGTAACGCCGATAAACATGACCCAAGTTTGCGTATTAACAGTTCAATAACCAATAAAAATGTACACAATTCACTGTGACGTCTTCATCTTTAATAAAACAACACAAACGAACATGGCGGATAGCAAGAAAAAGGACCTAAAGAATGGACCCAATTTATGAATGGATTATGAGGAATTATAAGATTCAAGATTCAGTTAAAAGATCCAAAATAAATGTAGGTTTGATGAGATACTGGATAACACCACCATAAGCATGCTAGGATTATTTTTAGAAGACCATTTTCAGGCTTCCTGTAGCCCTAGTTTCACATGCCATGAAGCGCTGTGGGCTACCCAACGCATAATTTCCTGTGGTGTGCAGTGTTGGGGAAGTTACTTTTAAAAAGCAGTGTTTGGGTGCGTATTATTACAATTTTGAATGTAATAATTCTCACTGAGACTGGTGGTGACCAAAGATACAAATGTCAGATAGCATGACAGTGGTTGTGTACAACATGGTGTCCATACATTGGTTGTGTACAACATGGTGTCCACCGTCTGTCCATCACCAATTTGGAAATCCCTGTGAATGGAAGAGAGGCCACACAGATCTGCCAGAGCTATTTCAAATGTGCTCCAATTTGTCTGGTCTTATCTCCAGACTGAGCATGAGCAGGATTAGAAGTGCAAACACGGGTAGGGCAGCACAGAGATCTGAGAGCAAGCACCTCCATCTCATGTAGTGTCAAATTCTGTGTGTAACCAAAACTTTGTCCGTTCCATTGTAGAACAATTACTTTTTTGGGGTCAGAGGGAATGCATGCACATTCTGACAGACCCACCTAATAGCCTACTACATGGAAGTCCTTTTTTCTATGTAAAACTATGACCTCTGTCAACATCAATAAATATCAGAGTACATGTTCAGAGTTGAAATGATGTTAGCATCACAATAGTGATTGATTGGAACTTCACACATTATGTGTGTGGGGATGACCCATCTCATCTCATTGAAAAAAAATAAAATGAAGATCCAGACATAGCCTGGTTTGGCATGCCCCCCTGGAGAACTTTTAGAAAAAGAATCTTTTACATGCACATAGCTACTCATTCTGACTGCCATTTAGAAGCTCAACCCTCATCACTTAAAGGAGAAATCCGGTGAGTTTTCACATAAATCTCTGTTTCTTGAGGTCACAGAATACTGTTGGTACAAAAAAAGAGAAAACAATCGGTTTTACCTAGCTCGAGATGTTACGGCCATCAGCTAAAGTATCAAGGCAGCTACAGCGCTACACTCTGGGACATGAACATGGGGGCTCATGAACATGCCTCCAGAGTGTAGCACCATAGCTGCCTGGAAGCTGACAAACAAAAGTCGGCTTCTTTGTAAACGGAACCGCTTGTTTCCTTTGTGTGCAATAAAGGCAGGGCTATGGCCTATAGTGGAAACCGGGTGATAAGCGGGTTAACGGCCTTCAAGGTGTCCCATTATACGAAATTAATGGAGTTCTTTGCCTCCACCTCTTACATTAATTCAGTATAACAGGACAACTCGGTGGCCGTTATCCCTTACTTAAAGCTGCAGTTGGCAAGATTTTTTTGATCATATTCACTGAAACCGACACTATGCTCTGACAGAAGAACATAAATAAGCCGGTTTTATAAAAAAAACCTGCACTTCTACCTCCATTTAGAGCCTGTTATTTGTTTTGCAAATATCCACAGCTCCCGGTTCTTCTGGTCCAATCATAGCAGGGCTGTGTGAGATCTGACTGTCAATCACAGTCTGGTGCAGTCTGATGTGCACTGACGAGCACAAACTTGATGAAAGGGTGCTCGGTGGTAGTGGGGGAGGGGAATGAGAGTTCAACATTTTTCGCTAAGTCCCCTCAATCTGTCAGACTTGCCAACTGCAGCTTTAAAATACTTTTTCTAAACTCTTAAGACACTAACACCTCTACATTACACAGATAGCCAAGGACCATCGTTTTCTTTTCAAATTTCAATTTTTTTTTAATACAATCTACATTTCAAAGTGCAAAAAAGCTGAATACACTAACACTACAAAACACAAGCACATTTTCTACACATGATAAGCATGTAGTTGATCCCAAAATGATAAAAAAATATCAGTACAGTTGCAATTCCATGAGCCAACATACTTGGTAAAAATGGGAATTGGGGTGAAAGCACACAGTGGAAATGTGCAACATCTATAACTCTTCTTTGTTACTGCTCTGCATTTTGCTGCTCCATGTAACACTCTGGGCCCTATCATGACATTCTAAAGTGCATCGTCACTCGTCAAAAGTCTATTCAAATTTAGTAGGATGTCCAGTTCACATTGGGAGGGGTTTCGTTCTCAAAAGTGGAGCGCATGGTGTAACAAGGTGTTCCTGGGTCTTTTAATCAGTCATATGGGTGTGTTTTGGGGCGTAACATCATTTTAAACCAATGAGAATGACACATTCCCTTTAACGGCGCAACGCGCGATATGTCAAATAAATGCATCGGTATTTAACGTGCAAAATAACAAATTACTAGTATTACGCCATGCGCTGGTGGCCCAAAATACAGCCCTCTGTTTGTGAAATACAACACTGGGTAACTCTAAATGCACATTTGGAAGAACTGTAACTTCTACCTCAATGATTTTATCTATGTAATCTGTATTACACATAACTTTTATAAGACACATGTGGATAGAAATGCTTAATGCAATTATACCTGTTGGCTCTAGTGTCTGAGTTGTCTGAAAATCATTATACCATCTCACCACTTCTCCTTTCTCACAGTTGTATATGCCTCCCTCCAACACACACACACACACACACACAGGCACACGCACACACACACACATGTGGTGTTTGTGTGTAATTTCCTCAAAATTCTTCAAGGAAATCTAACTAATTTCAAAAATGACACATACAGTTAGACCAGATACCTATTCAACTTTTACTCAAATAAATGTTTGGAGGAAGTGTTGCGACTACTGTCGAGACTCCCCAGGAAACCTGTTTTAGGGTCCTGGGGCCTCATTTACAGTGTTGGGCAAGTTACTTCAAAATCGTAGTGTATTATGTATTACTTATTACTGTCATTTCAAAGTAATTTGTTACATTATAATATTACTGTCTCTGAATTGTAAGGCATTACACTACTATTACATTACTTTTAAGTTACTTTCACCAAAATATCTAGAAATATGGATTTGCCATTCTAAATGCAGTTTATTACGCTCAATGCAGCTTGCTCTTCCAATGGAGGGAGATGTGGTATAGCATAATGACTGAGCTAGGCTTAAGGCTAACAACAGTAGAATGCAATAGGCACAGTGCTCATGATGCAATACAAGGAACAATCATAGTCAGAATTTTGTTAAAAACCGACAAAAGGTCAAAGTCTGGTAAATTGTGATAGAAATACTGTAACTTTAAGGCCTAGGCCTACTCATTAAAATCAATAGAGAGCCTACTGTATTGTAAATCAAAGCTTAAAGGAACCGTATGTAAGATTGTGGCCAAACAGATTGGTACTACAATCACTTTCAAATTACTGTAGAGCGGTGTATCCCCTTCCCCTCCCCTCTGACTGGCAGAGTTGGCAACCGGATGCCGAAACTCTACTGACTTTGTGATTAGTAGATAGGTGGAGGGTGGCGCATTAGGCCAAAACACAACATGACAACATCAACATTAGTTGAGGGCTGCAACTTCACTTTTTAAATGACAATATCCTGGCCAGACTACTGTTGTCAGTGATATAAGTATTTGAAATGAACATGATTTCTTAATGTCAAGTGACATATCAGGGCAATTTTATGATTATTTGAAATACATTTTTTACATACGGTTCATTTAATAAAGACATGTCAAGATGGTGGCCTGCTGGCCATTTCGGTGCCCTACAGTAAGTGAGTGGCTTTGAGTGAGTGACATTTAAATGATAACTCAAACACCTAAAGTAAAATAAAAGGCCTATTATTTACAGACCATTACTGTGTGTTTTTAAACATTAATTTCTGAAGAAATGCTGTTTTACTTATAAATGGTGAACTGTCACTTTAAGAGCATTGATTTTTACGTTGTCATAATGCCCTTTTGCCAGCTCTTGTTTACAAGCCTTATTTGTTTGAGTTACATTGATAGCACAATATTAACAATAATATGCACAATGTTAAGTTGTTTTAAGCAGCCTTCATTGCTTTGGAAATGGAAGTATGCAATGACATGTTAATTCACATTTCGTTTGCGAATACAAGTGAATTATGAGCCTGGTATCCACCTAGCTATCTGAATGGAATGCGTTTCAGTCGACTCAGCATATCATGTGCTTAGCCTAAATGCTTGGAAAAGGAATGATTGAAGACCCACCAATTCTAGTACTATTGAGAGAACCCAAAAGGTATCAAACTTTCATATGACATCGTGTTAGTGCATTTTGACATTGTAAACGTTATTGATGAAGAGTGAAACGCAGTTTGCAGTAAAGCTACTATTCATTGGTTACATTTGGGTGTGATGCGCGTGGTGGGACCGGTGTCACTGCCAGGCTACACAATCTTTTTTCTGCATTTCTATCCCTTTATTCTCTTTAATTCAAGTTCACAGCACAAAGCTGACATGCACAACAGTATAGTTTGTGTTTTATTTAAGAATCAAAAAGATTAGCGTGGCACTACTTTAGATGTTTCATTAAATTACTTACGTGCTATTTCGCGAGGCATAGAGCGATCTTTCGGTTTCGCACACAAAGTGCACTAACTATTATGTTCTTCATAGCCTTGTCTCTGACGAGCTGAAAATAATGAGCCTAGGCTTATGTCCATCCCGCAAATAGAGTCTGCCTGCGAGTCTGCTGCAGCCACAGTCATCTTCAACCAGTATCAGGAGACGTTCTACTATTTTGCGCGGATTTTTTCTCCTCTGTTGTTCTCCCGTGGTGTTTGCAAATATGTATCAAAACAAAACACCACTTAATTTCGGGTTAAATGCATTGTAACGCGCGTTACTGAAGTTTGTACCGAGTAAAATATTACCCTTTTTTTTTGTAATGCCTTACATTACCACATTACCGCAAACAGCAATATATTACAGTAATTACATTACTTTTGTGACGCGTTACACCCAACACTGCTCATTTATAAAGCGTTCTTACGCACAGATTTGATCTTAGACCGTGCATACGCTCAAATCCATGCCAACGCTCAGAATTATAAAAACCGTCTTTGACGTGGAAAAGTGCTTATCTCCACGTCAGGTTCAAACTTGACGTACGACCATTTCCTTGTGGTAATGCCGGGGTACTGCAAGTAATCTGAGGTCTAAGTGCGATGCATTTTCAAAATTCCAAAACCAACGATCTCATGTGTTTCTTTGCCATATGCATGATCAATATCAGAAGATTTTTAAAGACGTTTTTGGACGCATGCTTAATGTTTCATGGTTTGGCATAAAACTGCTAATGAGAACTATAGCCCACTTAAGAAAGTGAAAAATCGTATAGATTACTTATTTCATAATATCTAAAAAAAAAACACACCAAAACCTACGATAGAATGATTGAAACATTCTTACAGGTGATTAAGTGTTCTCACCAATCTAATATTGATCATAAAATGTCCAATTGCCCTCGTTTAGGAGAGAAAAGTACATTTGTAAAAAGCAGTGGCGGACCGTGCGTTCATAGGCCTTCAATGATGACTATTTTTTGACAAAAATAATAATAGGGGGGCGTTACGGCAGAGATTTTTTTTTTTACATTTCAGCGTGAAAATGTGTGCAAATTTCCAGCATTTAATGGTGGGGGAATAGTTTTCTCTCTCTTACGCGAGTCTGTAGCACTAGAATCTTCGTTACACAAACAATTAATGCTCCGATTGCTTATTGGTTAACAGATCACCCTCAGCAGCAAAGTAGGCTAGGCTATTTATTTACCACCCATATTCACAAGTACATTATAAACTGCTGCCTGCTGCTGCCAGTAAAGACGTGCAATTTAGTCCATGTCATATTGAAAGTGAACACCAAGTGTACTCAAGTATGGGTTTGTGCAGACTACTTTGAAATATTTAGGCTATCGGTTGCATAAAGGACAATATTTAAGCAATTGGACATTATTGAAAGAAAACGATCGCAAAGATGCAGAATGAATGAATGACCGGCAAACTAGGCTACTTTTTCAGCAAAAACATAGCCTATCCTAAAAGAAACGTTAAGCCTACATGACATATCATGCTTATAATTTAGTCCTCTGTTTTGTAGGCTAAATCAGCATATTACGCTGGGTCATATTGGAAACGCAGTAGCCTGCTGTACCATAACGTACAGGATTATATAGGCCTAGAGGTCTTTCCTTCATAAGCTAGGCCTACCCATTTTTTTTTCTACAAAGTAGGCCTAGCTTACTTACAAACATACGAAATGTTGATTATTCACATTACTGCAAGCAAAAGGAATGAAAGCGAACAGAGGACAATTGACATGGATGCATACGATCTCTTTCCAGAAAGCTTTGCTGGAAAAAACATAATTAGGTAAGCTATTCGAACTGACGCATATAGGCTAGTTAACATCAGATGGCATAGGCTAGGCCTATACAATGTTTTCAATATATAATTTTACATAAGCTACAGCTTTTAGGCCATTGATTTCATTAAAACATATGCTAATGATATTGATGAGGGGGTGTTTACAAGGCGGAGACCTAAAACCATCCGGCTGCGCACAAGTTGACGTTCATTTGTGATTTATAATGGGCACATCTGGAAGGGTGGCGTACGCACGTTTTTTTGTGCGTACGTTAGTTTTCTCTGAATCACACGTACGATCATTTCAGAAATGATCTAAGATCAGATGAAGAATGGTTTCTACGCAACCCTTTTATAAATGAGGCCCCAGGACTCACTGTCATCTTCCCTGACTTAATCAGTGAGCTTGTTAGTTTTCCTTTCAGTCACTTTCAAACTTAGGACATTCTGTCACAACCTACTGAACTAATTGTGCTATATCCTACAATATAAATACTTTTAATACAAATTATGTCAATGGGGTGAACTGGCTGGGATGACCTGGTAGAATTGAGGAAGCTGTGACTCTCACTTGAATACTGATCTCAGATCACAAGACAAACTCAAGAGGACCAAACATGACAGCAGTCCGACTTGCTTTGATAGTGCTGCTCCTCTGCCTCACTCATCCACAACCAGGTGAGACACACAGAGTTTCTTAATGCATGGTTATTGTTATGGTTGTGCTGGTTATTGTATTTAGCAGACACTTGTCTGCTGTATGAAATAGGGGTGGTGGTAGTGTATTGGATAAGGAGCTGTGCGAGCATGAAGTATCCAGAAAAAGTTGTGCTATACAGAAGATGGACCACAACACGGAAAAGACGCTCTTGTTTATCTTTCTATACTCACAGGTGGGCTTTCTTTACTTGGTGTAACATTATTCTATGAAGTATAATAGCCTGCAGTCGGTAATGTCTCCGTTTTTTTTTAGTTTCCTCCTCAATTCCAGCATCACAGATGAAGGCTGACACCAGTGTGACCTTCTACTGCCATTTGACCATCCACAACCCAAGAAAGAATAATGAGGGTGACACAAAGCTAGTGTGGACTGGCTTTGACCAACGTCAGGTCAAGGACGTGTATCCATATCATATCTCATCCACACGAACATTGACCAAAGAGGACAACAATAGGAAGCTGCAGTGTAAAGTGAAATGGAAGGGAATGCTCAAGGTCTTTATGGATTACACCATCAATCTACAAGGTGGCTTGTAGCATTGATCAAAAAAGTACTTTTAGTAACTAATATTGCATGACCTGCCTTTATGTTTACTATTTAAATCGTAAATGTATTTCTGGACCATTGACATGTAGGCCTACAGGGTACATAATTGTAGGAAGTGATTTAAGAGCAGTGCTTTGTCTATCATGCTGCACAGTGCCAGTGGTGTAGTCTAGTTAGCTGTAGTGGGTATACTGGGATCAACCCCAAATGTTAATACCTATCCTTGCCTATTTTAAGTGGGTATACTGAGATGGTGATGCTTTTGAAGTGGGTATACTGCGTAGTCCTGTACCACTGATGTTGCACTTGTATAAACCTTTTTCATCTTACCAAAAAAAACACTGTTAAAATAAATTCTGATATTGACCTAAATTATAGGTTAAACATTTAAAACATAACACAATTTTTCCCCAAACATTTACTAACATGGTTTAAGTAAGTTAAGCACTTTGAATTCAATCACTGACAAAAAGCTTCTTCCCGTGTCTGCTGCTCAGGTCAAAATGGCTCTCACCCTGTGGGCTTGATACGTATTGTGGTTGGGACTGTAGCTGTGGCTCTGTGTGCATTTCTAGTATTCTCTGGAGAAGAAAAGCAAGTAAGTAACATAAGATGTGAATTTAACTGGTGCACATCATGCTTGAACAGACAAGTTTCTCTATTCTCTGAAAGTTATGGGCTCAAAATAGAAGTTTTCTATATATAAACAAACATCCATAAAACAATGGAACAGAAGAGACAGAAAGGACAAGGTTTAGGCCTCCATTATGGAGAAACTGATAAGCTTAAATCATTATTATTATTTCAGAGAACCAAATGGCAAAAATGGGGTCTGGGAAAGTGAGCACAAATGTAACAAAGGAAAACAATTGAAGATGACAGGAAAACATCAAAACCAACAAAACAGGTTCTGGTAAGTAGTGAAATGTGAAAAATAAAGTAAAAAATTCTGGCCAAATTACATCCATACATAATTGATTGTGTGCAAGTGACATTTGCATGTACATCAATGTGTTCATATACACTATTTTAATATTATGTATTTATCCACCTAATGTAATTTTGCTTCAGCCTATATTTAGGCAGACAAAATACAACTGTAACACAAAGCTAATGAGTTAAACAATCACTCAATATGGCCTCTGAACATGCATATTAAAAAAGCATACTGTATTACTGACTTGAGAGTTTTGCACTTACAGCGAGACCAGGGAGTCACCTGTGCAGAAATTACCATCACAGCAAACACCAGGAAAAGCTCTGATAAACCCACAGCCCAACATGAGACAGAGTATGCCACCATCAAGACTACGTGCTGAACACACCACCCCACACTGCAGGTGGTACTGCAAATACATATTTTCCTACAGCGTTACTCATGTACAGCATCCCTCGGTAGAATCCTGGTGTATAGTTGGCTTCTTTATGGGTCTTCTTGGTCGTTACATTCATGTCTTCAAGTCGGTCCTAAACGTGACCCATCACATGCTTTCTGAACCACCTCTGAATGTGTTATTTGTGATCGGATCTCTGATCGGCTCTGGGTGTGTACATTATTATTATAATTATATAAAACATGAATAAGAGGAAACCTTCAATATCAGGGCACACAACACAAAAATACAGCGAATAAGCCGGAGTACAGGGTTAGGGAACAAGGAAGGCCATGGAGTAAAAGTGGGTTTTTAGCTTGGATTTGAAGGCAGAAATGGAGGGGGCAGATCTAATATCCAGGGGGAGCTGGTTCCACAGACGTGGAGCAGCAACTGCAAAGGCTCTATCACTGCTCTGTTTGAGCCATGAGGATTTACTCCATGGTGATACTCAGAGGTGGTGATGATTTTAGATCAAAGAAGATAAAAGGAACTGAAAGGAGAGATATTGTGAAAAGAACAACAAAGTTAACAAGTGACACAAAAATTCTATTTTTAGCCACAACATGATTACATGTCAAAAATTCTATTTTTGTGTCAGAGTGAAACTAAAGTATAAGCCAAGCCCTTTTTCATGGTGATCACATCAGCAAACACACACACACACACACACTCACCACATTTCTCTGATGTTGTGTTATCATTTTCTATAATAGATATAACAAAGTATGATAAGTTTCTCATTTAATAAACTGTTTTAGTGTAACATGCATATGTGCTGTAAGAATATGGTTCCTTCCTTTTTCTGAGTAGTATTGAGACACCTCCTTTGTCCCTGAAGCCTGTCTTTTGTGTCCTCTACCTCGTGTTTTTTCCAGATAATGAGAAATATGTTTGTTGTAGGGTGTCTGATGGTGGACTCGAGGGGGGATAACAGCACAAACATGGCTTAGGATAAGAAGTAATATCCTTATCTCTGTTATCTCTGTTAATATTAACTGGTTGGATGGATCATTATAGGTGGCATCTCCTGATTTCTCTCTCTCTCTGTGTGTGTATGTATGTGTTATGGGTTATAATAAGGGAACTTCAACCATAGAGAAATTGGGCTTGTTACTTACTGCATGTGGGTAACACGCCCCCAGTGCCTTGAATAAAGATGCAGTCGCACACTAAAGTTGTCTCTGACTTTTTTGACCACAGTGTCGATCAGTGGCGGAACAACTGCACAGAGGGTCCTGGGGCAGAGATGGATGATGGGCACCCTATACGCCCAACACTCACAAAATTCTTAAAAAATACTGTTTTAGAATCATACATTGTGACATGACATCATAACATTTGAATTATAACAGAAATGTAACACAAACAACTAAATTAAAGCTTGAAGTCTTTAACAGAGATTATATCCAATTGTATTTATTTTTTAACTTGTATGTTTATGTGTGATATGTAAGGGATAATGTATAGAACGCCGGTCATTATTGGGAAAATAAGTCCCGACAGGGCGAACCGGACGCGCAGCGGAGGGGTCTTGTTCCGCCTTGAAGGGACTTATTATGACCGCCGCTAGCGAAGCTAGCGAAGCGGTCATATAGGGATTGTCAAAGTTTTTTTTTTTTTTTTTTTTCCCCGTCATCTACTTCCTGAAATTTTGGTCAACGATACCCGGGGCACCGAAACACCTTGGCACATGAAATGTGGTGGGTATGTAGCCCCACTAGACTTTTACGAAAATTTTTCGTTTGGTCCCCGGGGGCCCCCCGAAACCCAAAAAATGCAGTTTTTCCTAAATAACTACCTGAACCGTGGCACCGAGGATGAATAATTTTTTATGGTATGTTGGTCTCAAGGGCCAACATCAAGCTAGCCCATAATCACTCATTTGTGATTTGCACCCCCCCGGTAAAAAAATGAAAATGCAATATCATTCTGTTTTAATCGCCCCTCTCTTCAGTAAAGATGTTCAGAACTGCACCAAATGTGTATGATCAACCTGACATTCTCTGGGGGTATGCCAAGTTTCGTAGAATTTCATCCATGGGGGGGTCTAAAAAATTAAGTTATGTGTACATTTAGTGACTGTACACTCATTGGCCTGTAGATGGTGGTGCACACATATACACATGCACACACACACACAGGCACCCACATACTATCGGTATTAGAACGGCCGATACATAATTACAAATTCAGTAGGATTAAAAGAAAGCCAAAATAAATATTCATCATCATCATCATGGCTGCATTTCCAGTATTGGCGATAAGTAGTCGTTTGTCCACTAGATGGCGCAACGTTGTAGTGAGACGTAATTTTGTTGGAAGTTAATCTAAAGTGGGTTGGAAAGACACTACGCTTCTTACAAGGACAAGACTGTAGGCTACAGTAGTTTACCGCAGAGAACGTCTAAGGTTAGGATGATTTCTGCATGACATGTAATTCCCATTTCCTCTTGAAGCCGAAATAAATCTGAGAATGTTTATCGGACATGCTTTTTACTGCAGGTAGGCTACGTTAATCCTATCAATAGCAGAACGTAGGTAAAATAATGTTACCGTTAGCATGTTTGAGTGATGGAGGCCAATTTGATTATTGATGTATTTGTAGAAAACCATAAATGCGTTTATAGGCTACCAAGCAAATCGATAACAGCACTAATTGTATCTTTTGACTGTCATCTCATTTGCTTATGACCATAACCTAGGCTACTAACAGGAGCTAAGTGAGTTAGCCACAACACGTTCGCTACGTGATGGTTTTTTAATGGAAAATATATAGGCTACCTGAAAGATAACCTGTCTATGATGCATCCTAAACACCGGGCTGGGACATTTCTGCTCGAAAGGTCTCAAAAAGCATCTGAGTCAACGTTCATTCCCAAACACCCATATAGGCTACTTCAATCCTATATTTTCAAAGGTGATTCAAGTAAGGAAGAGCTTGGCTCAAAGTAAAGTAACTGAAACTACATAAATTCGTCAAAGTGAATAATTTGTGTCAACTCGCCGCAATGTAGATTTATTAACGCACCCGTGATGATCTACATCTCCATTTAAACCAGATGTTTTAGAGCGCACGTTGAGATGTATTCAGGGCAGGGCTGTACCTACACATATTTGTTGCACGTGCTACAAAAATCATTCTTTGCGATGGATGATTTAGTACCAACGTTACACCGGTCAGACACAGTTTTGCCTATGGCTATTCCGTGAGACTGAGGCGCTTTTTGTTTGTTCGAAGTGCTATATTTAGGGTGTGAGAGGGGAGTCGATGTGCTTTGATTCCAGCTTGGTAGTTGTAGTCTATGCGATTAAAAAACACGTGTGTGTGAAGTATCCAAACAATGATAACGCTTTCATTATGGCTGCTTTAGCCACAGACCTTGAGCTACTGTACAGTGGGTTGGGTTCCATTTAGAAGTGTCCACTTCATTCGCCCTTTCCGCTACGTGAAATGTATTACTGATATGCAAAACTGTTAACTTTTCGCCAAGAGGTGGCAGCTTGATACTAAGCCATTAGTTCGAAAGGAGATTTTATTTGGGTCGCCAGCATAGCCTAGTGACAAGTGTTGTGTAATAGGCCTAGCATAGGGCCTACCTTATATAGCTTATAGTTTGTTAACAGTCACGGTTTTTTCATAACGCATTTTTGCATTTAGAATAGCTCTAAAACCGGGGGGCGAACACGTCGCAGGGGGGGCGCCAGTGCGTGGATATCTCAATTGCAAAATTAAACAATATTTCTATCGGGCGCTTACCATGGACTAGGCTGGGTGAAAATCAAAAGATTGAGTTCAACCATGGACCTCATAGTTGCAAAATGCAAGGGAACATGAATCAGCATATTATTTGCACAAACAATAACGGACAGTAGCTCTTCAACTTTGCCCGTTAAAATGTGTATGAACAGTCTCGCAACGCATTTCATGAAGGCCCTTTTGGACATGTCAGTTATTTGCACCACTGGGTAAAACGGCATTTTGTTTTAGACTACTGGTATTTAATTTGTGCATTGACAATAAAGCTGAATATCATTTGAACTAGATGACTAAACTTATGCATATGTAGAAGAAGAAACATTCACAAAAATCCATGACATGACCTCTCTTCTTGATAGCTGTTGAAAACTGCATGGAACTGACAGGGATTGTTATGTTTAATAATAAATAAATAAATACATTATGCTGCTACCTTCTGCTTTTCCCAAATACAATGTAGCCTACAGGTGTACCTTTTATCAGTCCAGTTGCAATGGATGGACTGTGATGAATTGCCCTACTTGTGATTGTTTAGAGATTTTAAAGGTTTTATAACAATGCTACAGATTTTTTGGCCCAGAAACAAATCTATTCACCTTTGCAGCGCCAGTAGGCTACTTTCTGTGCGGAATGTGTGCAAACACACATTCCAAACAAGCATACACAAAAGTTTCAAGAGTGGGGGATGGAGTAGAAGATGGAGACAAATTCATTAATATGATTTATTTTCGCGGAATGGATGTGCAGGACTGATCGGCGGTCATATTTTGTACCGCTACGCGGTACATCTAGTTTCTATAATTATTACACGGCTCTTCAGAGTGCTGCAGAATGCTCCATTCACTTGAATGGGCCTTCCCAACATTCGGTGGTCTGCTAATTCTCAATAACAGACCGTTGCTAAGTATAACAGACCGCTGTCAAGGAAAATGGGCTTTGTGCTTTCATATTACTGCGCAAGGACTGGAACTTCAGGCCCTAGCTGTGGCACAACTGGCTGGGGCACCTGCACCATACGCCGGCGACCCGGGTTCGATTCTCGCCCCGTGGTCCTTTCCGGATCCCACCCCTGCTCTCTCTCCCATTCGCTTCCTGTCACTCTCCACTGTCACTATCATTAAAGGCATAAAAAAGGCCAAAAAAATATACTTTAAAAAAAAAAGGACTGGAACTTCATTCAAAAGTTAAAGTAGACGGTTGATCAGCTGTGTTGTAAAGAATGTTTGATTCAAGTTCAGCGTGTGCTGTTGCGAACTATTTGTTTCTCACCAAATGCCACGACGAAACGGTAACAAATAGGCTATAGCCTAGGCTATGTAGGCTAAAGAGTCACATCGTGGGGAGTTTATTGTTTCGTTTTGGCAAGTAGCCGTGTAATAAGCGGGATAATGTATAGAACGCTGGTCATTATTGGGAAATAATCCCACTGCGCGTCGAGGTCCGGTTCGCCCTGTCGGGACTTATTATGACCGCTGCGCAGCGAAGCGGCGGTCATATAGGTTTAGTCAGATTTTTTTATTTATTTATTTTTTTATTTTTTTTTTTTTTTTATTTATTTATTATTTTTTTTTCTTTTTCGCATGCCCAAATTTCTGTCAATGATTCCCGGGACACTGAAAGACCGGGGTACACGAAACTTGGTGGGCATGTAACCCCATATGGATAGCATGGAACCATCGTTTTTCGTTTTGATCTGTAGCCCCCCCGCTGGACTGGACCCCCCGAAAGGAGGGTAGGGCAGACACAGTTTTCTGTGAATATCTCGAAAACCGTAGGGTTTAGGAGGACCATTTTTTTTTGTATGTTGATCTCAAGGGGCCATGTCAACCCATTCCATAACCACTCATTTCATGTATAGCGCCACCTAGTTAAACACAAAAAAGTAAAAATGAGGTGTTGTAATTGAAGGTATCTGTGACCTAACAAAGTCAAAACTGTACAAAATTGGAAGTGTAGGATCATTATGACACCCTCTGTATGCACGCCAAGTTTCGTGGAATTCCGTTCATGGGGGGCCACACAATAAATTAATTTATGTTACTATACACCAACTGGCCTGTAGGTGGCCGGAGACAGTTTTCTGTGAATATCTCGATAACCGTAGGGCCTAGGAGGTTCACCTTTTTTATGTATGTTGGTCTTAAGGGGGCATGTCAACCCATCCCATTACCACTTATTTTATGTATAGCGCCACCTAGTTAAAAATTAAAAAGCAAAAAATTAGGTGTTTTCATCACAATATCTCTGGCTGACAAGGTCAAAACTGCACGAAATTAAAAGTGTAGGATCATTATGACACCCTCCGAATGCATGCCAAGTTTTGTGTACTTTCGTTCATGGGGGGCCTTACAATAAAATAATTTATGTGTACATTTAGTGACGTACACCAACAAGGATTCCCGGGACACTGAAAGACCGGGGTACACAAAACTTGGTGGGCATGTACCCCCACATGGATAGCATGGAACCGTAATTTTTCGTTTTGATCTGTAGCCCCCCCGCTGGACTGGACCCCCCGAAAGAAGGGTAGGGCAGACACAGTTCTCTGTGAATATCTTGAGAACTGTAGGGCCTAGGATGACCATTTTTTTCCGTATGTTTGCCTCCAGGGGTCATGTTAACCCATTTCATGTGCACACATGTGCACAAACAGATACACACACACACACACACACATACATTCACAGTAATCATACGTATGACACATACTCACACAGTAGACATATGTACGCTTGCATGCACAGGCACATACGCAGGCACACACACAAGCACGCACACACACACACACACACACACACACACACACACACACACACACACGCATAACATAAACATGTACATGCACACAATTCAAGAATTTCTCAGAATTATGAACAAGCAAGATGGAGGTGGGGTTGTATAAAATTAATTTTACATGTGAAATCTATGAACTAATCATGTTTTGGTACTTGTTGTCTAGCAGATATCAGTGAGAATTGAGTGTGGATAATGCAATTTAGTGAGACAGTTAGAATCATATAGGCCTTTCAGCGTGATTTATTTTTGTGGAAAAAATGTGCTGGACTGGGCGGCAGTCATATTTTGTACCGCTCTGCGGTACATCTAGTTTCCTCTGTTTTCGCCGCATTCTGCATAAACCGTAACAGATCTTTTTCTGCAAATAAAAAAAAACATGTATTAACAGCAGTGGCCAGAATCATACTTTAAAGCAACACCATGGAGTTTTTCAACCTTCATAATATATTTCCAAGACCCTTGTGATGGTACATCGACATACAATAGGTTGAATGACACGTCTGCCATAGCCTGACGGGGTCTGTATCGCTTTTACTGGCACTACGGAACTTCAGGGTTCTGGTAGTAACCCGAGCACAAAAAGAAGTACACAATTTGACTGCTTTACGGCATACCTCACTTCCGCGACAACCCACCCCCCCCCCACCCCCCATTTCCTCAAATTCAGACGTGAGAGCCCAACCAGCGTTTGTTTGCCGGCTGGTAAAACGTGTGTATGTTGTTGTCATGGCTGAAGAGGCAACGAAACCGAAGAAGGTAAAGGTTTTGTCGGAGGAGCCTAGGAAGAGAAAAAGGGAGAGTGACAAAAATGAAAAGGCCGGACGAGAATCAATATTGGTCCAGCTTTCGCTCGCTGGTGTGAGCTAAAGGAGGAGGAGGGGTGCCCGACCGATGCTGACTTGGCCGTCATGCTGTTTTTTAGGACAAAAAAAGTCAGAAGTAATCCTATGTCTAAGTTTGGTAGGGGCTACATTCTTGCAAGTAAATGATTAGATGGACAAAATCATCTTTTAGGATAACTAGCCTAATGACTGCAGGCTGATAGTCATGTTTGTTTATTTATTTTTCTGGTGAAAGTGTCTTGCCTCAGGCTATAATGCAAATCGATTTTTCAACTTTGCAGATTCATCTATGGTAGCCAGTGTTGGGAGTAATCCATTAAAAAAGTTATGCATTGCTTTTTGCTGTAATGCAGTAATGTAAGGCATTACCAATGCAATTTCAGTAATATATTACTCGGTACAATTCTCAGTAACTGAAGTTACTTTGCTTTTTAATCCAAAATTGAGAAATGCTCAATTGGCACCAGAGAAGATTATCCAAGAATTAAAAAAAGTAATCTATGCTGGTCCTGGAATTTGATTGCCTTGTTTAGATGGCTGTAGAAAGGGAATTTGAGTTATCTCTGCCATTCATGCAACAGATCTACTGTAACATGGTTAGGCTATACTTCTCATTTCAAGCAGTGAGAATAACTAAAATGTTGCTTTTACAGACAAAGACCGTAGCCATTATTATGACCGCCGCGCAGCGAAGCGGCGGTCATATAGGTTTAGTCAGATTTTTTTTTTTTCTTTTTTTTTCTTTTTTTTCTTTTTCGCATGCCCAAATTTCCGTCAATGATTCCCGGGACACTGAAAGACCGGGGTACACGAAACTTGTTGGGCATGTAACCCCACATGGATAGCATGGAACCATCGTTTTTCGTTTTGATCTGTGGCCCCCCCGCTGGACTGGACCCCCCGAAAGGAGGGTAGGGCAGACACAGTTTTCTGTGAATATCTCGAGAACCATAGGGTTTAGGAGGACCATTTTTTTTTTGTATGTTGATCTCAAGGAGCCATGTCAACCCATTCCATAACCACTCATTTCATGTATAGCGCCACCTAGTTAAACACAAAAAAGTAAAAATGAGGTGTTGTAATTGAAGGTATCTGTGACCTAACATAGTCAAAACTGCACGAAATTGGAAGTGTAGGATCATTATGACACCCTCTGTATGCACGCCAAGTTTTGTGGAATTCCGTTAATGGGGGGCCACACAATAAATTCATTTATGTTACTATACACCAACTGGCCTGTAGGTGGCCGGAGACAGTTTTCTGTGAATATCTCGAGAACCGTAGGGCCTAGGAGGTCCACCTTTTTTAGGTATGTTGGTCTTAAGGGGGCATGTCAACCCATCCCATTACCACTTATTTCATGTATAGCGCCACCTAGTTAAAAATTAAAAAGCAAAAAATTAGGTGTTTTCATCACAATATCTCTGGCTGACAAGGTCAAAACTGCACGAAATTAAAAGTGTAGGATCATTATGACACCCTCCGAATGCATGCCAAGTTTTGTGTACTTTCGTTCATGGGGGGCCTTACAATAAAATTATTTATGTGTACATTTAGTGACATACACCAACAAGGATTCCCGGGACACTGAAAGACCGGGGTACACAAAACTTGGTGGGTATGTACCCCCACATGGATAGCATGGAACAGTCATTTTTCGTTTTGATCTGTAGCCCCCCCGCTGGACTGGACCCCCCGAAAGGAGGGTAGGGCAGACACAGTTCTCTGTGAATATCTTGAGAACTGTAGGGCCTAGGATGACCATTTTTTTCCCGTATATTTGCCTCCAGGGGTCATGTTAACCCATTTCATGTGCACACATGTGCACAAACAGATACACACACACACACACATACATTCACAGTAATCATACGTATGACACATACACAGTAGGCATATGTACGCTTGTATGCACAGGCACATACGCAGGCACACACACAAGCACGCACACACACACACACGCACACACACACACACACACCCACACACATAACATAACACAAACAATCAAGAATTTCTCAGAATTATGAACAGGCAAGATGGAGGTTGGGTTGTATAAAATGAATTTTACATGTAAAATCTATGAACTAATCATGTTTTGGTACTTGTTGTCTAGCAGATACCAGTGAGAATTGAGTGTGGATAATGCAATTTAGTGAGACAGTTAGAATCATATAGGCCTTTCAGCGTGATTTCTTTTTGTGGAAAAAATGTGCTGGACTGGGCGGCGGTCATATTTTGTACCGCTCAGCGGTACATCTAGTTTTCCCAATAATGACCGGCGTTCTATACATTATCCCTTAGGCTACTTACTATAGTGTGTATTTTCAAATATTAATTTCTAAAGAGACACTAACTTGAAGTATTGATAAATGCTACACTGTCACTTTAAGACACAGTCTAAACGGTTATCATAATGCCCTTTTGCTCAAGGCTCCACCAACTCTAGCCTCGTTTGTTTGCACCACATTGATATCACAATATTAAGTTTTTACAAGCAGCCTTCATTCGTTACTTTGGAAATAGAAGCATGTAATGACATGTTGCAAGCTTTGAATTACTGTGTGCAATTAAGTGAATTAAGAGCCTGGTATCCACTTAGCTATCTGAGTGGAATGCGTTTCAACAGGCACTCACCAATTCGATTCTCAGTCACAAATCACAGTGAGTGCAGCCAATGTGAGAGTCCTCCCACCAACCTGAGCTTATAAATTGTAAGGCACTAGGAACCTGAAAAATCCGCCACCTCCACTAGCCTCCCCTCGTCTTTGTTGCCTTTATCATTTCCTTTCTCTTGACATTTCTTATATCAAACAGGAAATGCCAACAATGACAAGCTAGCTGGAACCTGCCTCTATCTCTCTGTCTCTTCAGTACGGAAACCCTGGAGGGGTCATTGCAAGATATTTTTGGTGTATACCCAGAAAATGTGCTCATTTGACTAAATTGTGTGCTCATTTTGCTAAATTGTGCAATGTGCACACCTTTTACTAAATACTGCGCCAATTTTACTAAAATGTGTTCTCAATGTAGTAAATAGTGTGCATAATTTACTAAAACTAGGGCTGTCAAAATAACTGATTAATTTCGATTAATTAATTTGAGAAAAAATAACTGATTAAAAAAATTAGTGCAGATTAATCGATTCCGTATGACCTTTGACCCCGAGCCGTTCTAGTCAGTAAAAATTAGACTGTAAAATGAAGGAGAGAGAAGAAAACGTGCTGCCTGGATCATTGATTGGAACATTTACTCTTTAAAAAACGGCCTGATGATCATTGAAAATAAAGTCCTCTGCAATGTCTGCAGCAAGGAATTTGCATATCACCAGAGTTCATCAACTCTATAGTCGCACATCAATACAAAAAAATAAGTGTTGACATTGAGGGGAGTGTTAATTTATTTTCATTGTTTCCCCTAGGTTATATCTGTGGCCTGAAATGCCTTGTATGTGAAAAAAAAACTTCTTCCCGAAGCACTTTTGAATTTATTTCCTCAGCATATTAGGTCATATCATAGATTATTATGGCAATTATTTGAACAGTGAAAATAATAATAAAAGACTTTTTGAACTTTAATGTCACTAATTCTGATTATTCAATGATTCATTTGAATTTAAATATGTAAAATACTTTCACAGCAAAAAATATATATGCGATTAATTTAGATGAATTAATCACAGAGTATGTAATTAATTCGATTTTTTTTTTTTAATTGATTGACAGCCCTAACTAAAATGTAAAATGAGCTAACAATTTAGTAAAACGTGTACACGATTTAGTAAATTGTGCGCACAATATAGTAAAATGAGACCACAATTTAGTAAAACGAGAGCATTATGTAGTAAAATGAGCACACCATTTACTAAAATGAGTGCACATTCTCTCAATAAAAATATCAACAAAAATATCTTTCAATGACAACTCCAGGGTTTCTGCACACTCATGATTCGTTCCAAATTACGCTTTAGTGTGTGTGCAGTAGACTAATGTTCAAGTTACAGAGAGGAACCAAAAAGTCATCATCCTTGTATGTTTGATCGATAACTCATTTCTGAAGGTTTTAATGCACAATTGGAATAACAACTATAAATAGATTCTGCGTTCTTTGCGTCATTCTTTTGTGAGAATGATCCGAGGCTGATGCTTGCCATTAGAGCTAGATAAACAAGACTACTATGTAGTCGCAATATTATGATGATGTTTACATTTCAAGACAGCTTTAGGGATTTCACTTATTTCTTTTTCAAAGTTATGACTCTCACCATAATAAAGTAGTATACCTAGAATGACAGATATATAGTCAACTTTATCATTCAACCACTTCAAAATATAGCCATTTAATCTGAAAACTTGTTCTCAACTGTGCATGATAAACTGATCCAGTTAGTAGACGTCTAAATATTGGGTATTTAAATATTTGTGTATAGTCTCAGCACTCTGATAGTCTGCTCTCAGAATGTGACAGACTATCTGTTGCATATTGCCCTTAAACTGGAAATGTTCAGTGCTATTAATCTTTGTTCACAAGTTTCACAAGTTTGGAGAGCAAAACGCAATAATAATAACACTCAGCTTGTCAGTCAGTCAGTTAATTGTCTGCTTGTGACATAAGAGCAGTTATGAGAAACATAGTGAGTTGATTACACATGACTTATCATTTTATAAGAAACATGTTGTTAATATAACATATAATATCTAGTGAATTTTCTGTAAGTGACAACCCTTCTGGTTACAAGTCCGAAACGCTAACCAGTAGGCCACAGCTGCCCCAAGGACACAAAAGAAGAGAAATAAGAAGTGGTGTGTTGGAACTAAACCCTCAAATTCATAACACTTATGCTGATATGATGAAATGGGCGAACAAGACAAACCAATGTTAAGAGTATGAAGGTCCATGATATACATTATTGTCAGTTTGTTTTGCAAGAGAATTTTTAAAGAGAATTTAATGATGACAAGTTATGTTTTCTTTACTTTTCACTGTTAAAATACACCAATCATTGTAAAACAAGGATGTGTTATTAAACTACCATTATACCAAAGCAGGGACACATTGCATGTGAACTGGTGTTCATGTGCTTCACATCTTGTCTTCTAACACTCCATATTCTTTGTCCGTATCACTTATTTGCAGAGGTAGCCTGAACACTGTGGCATACTGGACAGTGGCATCATCTGCTGGTAAAAGCAGGAACAACAGGGGCTCTGCTAAACCTGGCTGCAAGACAAAGTAGCAAGAAGACATGGGAACCAAAGGCAGATTTCCAATATAGAATTTCAATCAATCAATCAACCAACCAACCAACCAATCACCTTACAATATCAAGAGAATTAATTTTAGAGAGCTCAGTTGGGTCAGATTTGCAGATGGTTTTTGGATGTTATCGTTGTTGTTTGCTTCTGTCCAAGACTTAAATTTATGACTGTCCACCAGAAGGGGTGGCATGTCTTATAGATGAATAGGTCTCATACAGTGAAACCTTATAGCAGCTTTGCCTTTTTACATGTACCATAAATTTAGTTACAGTCAGATTGTGTTCACATTTAGTGTCTGTTTTTGTTGTTGACAAAAAATGCATACCTTCTTACCCAAGTACCACAGGTTGATCCTAATGAGCTATTATACAGCAGCAAAGATCCCATTCAACTCGAAGTCTAAAGTACAGGTATTGCAAATAAACTTGGATAAACTTGCACTTGTCTGTACGATCAAGTATGACATTAAAAAAAATCCTGAAATCATCATAAATCATGAAATCATCATAAATCAAATTGCATCATATTTTCAGTCTATACTTCTCTGCGTTCACCTGCGTACCCATTAGGCTACTCTCGTTTGAATTACTCGCGAACCTGTGATCGCATAGATATGGCAAGCCCTCGGTCTCCTTAAAGAGGAGACAGAGGGCTATCCATTGGTACCATGTATAACGATCCTTCAGGCTTATGAAAAGAGACGAAGTGACTGCACACCGCTGCACACCCATTACTCTCGTTTGAATTACTCGCGGACCCGTGATCGGATGGATGCCACGCATGTCAGATGAAAGAGGAGACACAGAGCTATCATTTGATACCAAGTACATCCTTCTGGGTTATAAAACATACGAAGTGACAGCAAAATAATAACTTCATATAGCTGAATTTACCCCACGTTTTTGTCTGTTTTTGCGGCAAAACATGTTTAATCCAACGCTATCGTGTGTTTCTCTATGGCAAAGCATGTTCATAATCCGGTTTTGAGATCTTATAGCAAATTCCTGCATGGCATCCAATTCAAGGCTCACATTGCATCCCAATTTGTTCAACAAAGAAACACCTTTTTGCCTTTACTTTGTTCATGGCAATGCAGTAAAAAGTTGTGGTCAGGTCAGATCAGTTCGTGTCACAGATATGGAGCGCAGAAAGGTCATTTTTCATCACTAAATAAAACAATGGCATTTATTTCTGTAAGGCGCACACCACATATGTCTGTAAATTGCTCAGTCCCAGAGAATCCCTCCACCATCCCAATGATATTGCCAGCTTCAGTTGGCACTATGGTATCTACGTAATTTCAACGTGTAGGCTACTTCAATGAACAAATATCATGTGCTTACATAATCTTGGCTCTGAGCCAAAATGGGAGTGGGGGGGCCTGTCAAGCGCTGTTATTGGATCAGTCCAGTGTCAGTATGGAAATTACCCAATGGGCCGCTGACGGTCCTTGCTTTGGGCCGATCGCTGACCAAACAAATTAAATTTGTATTCTATTGGCCCAAAAGGTGCGTCGGTCCACGGGGAAAATGCTCGGTATGCCAGATGGCCAGTCCGCTCTGGTTGATGAAATCATAAATTTAATACTCAATGGAGAGACTACAGAAATACTCTGGTACACCAGACTGACTAAGAAGGATTCAGAAATGCCTGACAGTCTTAATATTGGTCAAAGCATAGCTTCTTAATTTGGTTTATTTTACACATAAGACAAACATAAGAGAAGGGAGACTTATTGCAGTCATAAAAGAATGTACCTCTAACAGGGAGGCTGACAATGACAGACATAGGTGTAGAGATGGACCAATTTAAAAAGATGAAATCAATTAACAAGATAAGAATGTTCAGACCATGTTTGTGTTGTGACAAATAATCTACACATACAGTATATACACACATATAGAGAACATTGGAGCACATGTGGAAAATGACAGAAGTTGATGCATAATGTAAAGATTTTGTACACGTACATTGCACACATACTTGCGTTTGATTGAATCACCACAAGGTGGGGTCATAAGCTGCTGTGATGAGAGTCTGACTTTGGAGTCTGTATTGGAGGAAGGTCAGCAACACACACACACACACACACACACACACACACACATATTAAAGTAGACTTTATGACTTAGAAAGAAGAAGATCGACACACAAGTAGACTTTAAGGTAAAATATGTAATTTTGGAGTAGCAAACACACAAAGTAGGTCTACACTGACACCCGGAACACCTGGTATTGTAACACTTTGTAGCTTATCAGGACCTAGGAACCCTTGTCCAGTTTTGTGCCTGAACGAGTTCATGAACTTTCGTTCAATGAACGCGTTCAGGCACAACACTGGACAAGGGTTCCTAGGACAAGAGTTCCTATTTTGAGCGAACGTGAACTGAACGTACTGTATTACTGCCCGATGAACGTTACTGTGAACTCGTTCATTCTGGTGTCTGTGAACGGCACGCTCTCTCAGTTTAACTTCGTTCAATAGGGTGCCAGATTTCTACAGAGCCTTCCACGCGAAAACCCGGCTAAAACACACCGTAAACATGCCTTATATGACAGCATGTAGGCCACCATTTCTCAAACTACTGGCCGCGGTCCACAACGTGGACAATGCTGGTCTGCATTTATTTTTGGAATCTGATCCCTTATCATACCTGTTCATTCTTACTCGTCGCTCGACTTATCGTGACTAAATTCAAGATGGCTGCAAATGCTAAACTTCGTGAAGATACTGTCTGTATAAATCGTCTTGTAAGTAAACTACCAGTGCTTTTTCAAAGTTCTCAATGTCTCGTTTTAAATGTCAGGGCCCTCAGAAGTCTACCAATGAAGTGTGGAGATACATTGAGCCTCGTAAATGGTGTAAAACAGTGATTTATTTGCATGGCTAGCCTGATGCCGAAGCATCACCATTGAAAAAGCTGTTGGTAGCATCGGCTAACTAGCGCCAGATTTTGGAGTGCAGGGGACAAGCCGAGATGGGCTATGAGACATACGTTCACACTCGGTATCATGTTTCAACACACTTTAGGTCAATATCACACCGGAATTCTCCTTTAAGGTTAGGGGTCTGATAATTTACACGGGCAACTAGCATGCTAGCTCAGTTCGCCTCGGTTACTGTGATCGGGCTGGCGTTGCGGTGATGGAAACAGGAGACAGTGGTGATGTTTCTCAAAAGTAGCCAGGTTTTTATTTCCACCTTAGCAGCTGCATGCATGAACCAGTATGGAGAAAAATCGGAAAAAGAAAAGAAAAACCAAACTCCAAACAATAATCTCAAATCAATCAATGAGCTTCCAAAATATATCCAATCGACTTTGACAACCCTTTTCAATGATGGGGCAAACTGCTGCAAATCACAGAACGAGTGTTAGGTCTATTAGCAGGGGCTATCACTTGCTCACCTCGGACCATTCTACCTCCTTCTGCCTTCAACCATAGTCCGACCAGAGAATTTACCTCTGCCGACTAAACCAATGCACAATCAATCAATCAATTAATTAACAAAACGCATCTTCTCCATATAAATATCCATTAATACATTCCATACCATAAAACCCAGTTTCATAACAAGGCAAACTTATTATCTAACTTCATAACCTAATACATAGCATACATAACCAGAACGTCCCCAAACACCCCTCTTGTCCTGCACACTTGACCTCTGCTTGTTCAGTACGTCACACTCCACGAACTTATAATGTTCCTTGCGACTTTCCGTCGGGTCTTTTCTCCGTCCCCAGACCAGGAAGCGCTATTGTCCGACACAATGAAAAGTTTACTAAATGTCTATGTTCCCTCAACCTTCAGTTGGCCACCCTGAAAGTAAGGCTTATTGTCCTGTATGCGTTTGTGGTTTGCAGTTGCTGCAACCATGCTGGATGCCGTTCGTGTTCGTGTGTGCAAATAAAGTGTGTTTGTAAATCACGTTGTCCGATCTTTGTATTTAGCTCCCGTATGAAATAAACTGTAGCCGTAACGGGCAACCGCACCGTTACACTTCCCCCCTCCTCTGCAGACGACGCCTGTCGTCCCGAGAAGAGCAAGGCCCCCTCGAAGCAGGGCTTCTCGAAGCAGAGCCCCTGTAGACTCCGGCCGTATGCACGTTGCTGCCACTCTCTCGACCAAGATGAAGTGTATGAGGTCATCCTCAGCTCGTGGGTGAAGCTTCGGTTCCTTGGGTTCTTCTACCGCCACCGCCACTGGTAGCTGAGGTGTATTAGGCCTTGATGCCCCGTTGCCCTCAGGAAGGTCTCTCACCTGCTGTTCTTCCTGCTGCTGGCGGCCTTTGACATCTTCGGACTGCTTAGGCTCCCGTAGCATCTTCCACACTGTCCCCTGTTGAGGCGCTCCTAGTTTCTTCTGACACCAAATGTGATCGGGCTGGCGTTGCGGTGATGGAAACAGGAGACAGTGGTGATGTTTCTCAAAAGTAGCCATGGTTTTTATTTCCACCTTAGCAGCTGCATGCATGAACCAGTATGGAGAAAAATCGGAAAAAGAAAAGAAAAACCAAACTCCAAACAATAATCTCAAATCAATCAATGAGCTTCCAAAATATATCCAATCGACTTTGACAACCCTTTTCAATGATGGGGCAAACTGCTGCAAATCACAGAACGAGTGTTAGGTCTATTAGCAGGGGCTATCACTTGCTCACCTCGGACCATTCTACCTCCTTCTGCCTTCAACCATAGTCCGACCAGAGAATTTACCTCTGCCGACTAAACCAATGCACAATCAATCAATCAATTAATTAACAAAACGCATCTTCTCCATATAAATATCCATTAATACATTCCATACCATAAAACCCAGTTTCATAACAAGGCAAACTTATTATCTAACTTCATAACCTAATACATAGCATACATAACCAGAACGTCCCCAAACACCCCTCTTGTCCTGCACACTTGACCTCTGCTTGTTCAGTACGTCACACTCCACGAACTTATAATGTTCCTTGCGACTTTCCGTCGGGTCTTTTCTCCGTCCCCAGACCAGGAAGCGCTATTGTCCGACACAATGAAAAGTTTACTAAATGTCCATGTTCCCTCAACCTTCAGTTGGCCACCCTGAAAGTAAGGCTTATTGTCCTGTATGCGTTTGTGGTTTGCAGTTGCTGCAACCATGCTGGATGCCGTTCGTGTTCGTGTGTGCAAATAAAGTGTGTTTGTAAATCACGTTGTCCGATCTTTGTATTTAGCTCCCGTATGAAATAAACTGTAGCCGTAACGGGCAACCGCACCGTTACAGTTACACACACATAAACACACACACACACATAAAACACCCATATGCATAAAGACACACACACACACTGTACACATGCACGCACACACGCACACATGCACACACACAGGCACGCGCACACTCACACACGCACACCCACACGCACACACATTTAAAAACACACATGGGGGTGCTCACTTCCTGTCAATCTTCACTGTCCTGTCAGAACAAAGGCAAAAAAAAAAAACACACAGGCACAGGCACGCGCAAACACACACACACACACACACACACACACACTCACAAGCCACACACAAAGCACACATACAGTATACACAAAAAAAACACACACACACTCATTTAAATACACAATAGTAGCGGATGGACAAGCGTGATTTATTTTAGCAGAGAAAATGTGCAGGACTGGGCGGAGGTCATATTTTGTACCGGTCTGTGGTACATCTGGTTGACAGTAGATTCATCGGATTGAGATTCATCTCAGCTTAATATGTAGACAGATATATTTGTTACATGAGAAAAGGAAGACAAACTACCACTAACTAAACTAAACTAGATGTTAAATATGATTATTTATTCCCCTGTTCTCCCTTGTTTCACATACTTTCAAAAAGAGACAAATTACTAGACAGGAAAAACTGTTACAGTATCATTAACAGCATTGACGTGCCTCACTGGGGGGCAGCCGTGGCCTACTGGTTAGCGCTTCGGACTTGTGTGAGCAAGGCACCTAACCCCTCACTGCTCCCCGAGCGCCGCTGTTGTTGCAGGCAGCTCACTGCGCCGGGATTAGTGTGTGCTTCACCAGGGTTGCCAACTTTGGGTGTTTGGCTGGAGTGAGATTTTGTGAAGTCATAGTGCGTGTGCGTTAAATTTTTCCCTAAACCTAATTTTAAAAATGTCTGTCTCCTGACTTTTTTGCTATGTACTATGTGTTTTAAACCTAATAGAATGGAAAAGTTTCTTCAAAATGTACAATTAAATTATTGATTGCACTTGAAAACAAGACCAGTGTTTTAACCCCGTGGCATGGAAGGATTATGAGCCACTGGGCCCCTGGGCATGCACAGACATGAAAAGGGTCCCCCTGCCCAGCTGAAAAAGGTAGTAGCTCAGTAGAAAAAATTGAAAAATGATGACTTCTGGCAAGTTTTGTGGAAAGAAATGGACAGATTGAGACTTATGAATGTGTGTATGAGTGTACATATGTATCAGGGATGGAAATAGCCTAAAATATTTTTTTCCACCTACCATTGTGGCTGGTGGATTCCAAAGTCTACCAGCCACTAGAGATACAGTATGAACATTTGATGAAAAATCATGACCAAAATGATCGATCACGGTTATTGGTATTATTGCAATATGATTAAAATGTGCTGACTTTTTTTCTAAACCTACCATCAATGTTGGACAGAACTCATAATTGGCCTGCCCTTCATGCCCAGTATAACAAATCTAAAGGTCAACAGACTATAGTGTCATAAAAGTGGTGTGGCTCCTTTAAGACCCAATCCACTGGTGTGAGTTCTGGAGCCATCCAACTTTTAACTCTATACTATCCTACATCATCTGATTTTAATATTATGTCTAGGCTATATTTAACATTTAACATTTATTTTCTATTTGGCCTGTTATGAAATTATGCATTGACCAATATAAGCACACTTTTTTAAGACACTTAAATACATGCATGCTTAGCATTTTGTGAAAACAAATCATTATGGCTACATCGACTCTTAGCCATGAGCTGTATATCCTCTGATTTTAATATTTACACATATGTAGGTATTTAAGCACAGCTCAGTTTTAAGACACTTAAAGCCCAAAATTGGAGACCATATAGAAATTTGCTACCATTTCAAAACCGGATTACTCTGGAACAGCTTATTGTACAGGGGATTGCATTACACCTTTGTGTTCGGTAAGGTCTGCTGTTTATTCTGGTTTACGGTTTGTCATGTGTGGAACGAAAAGTTTGTGAAATATTCCTCCTATATGAATTGAAATGAGCGCAGAGCTATAGTAGCCGCCCTAATATGATTATTTCTTGAAAGTTAATTTTCTCGCGAACCGTTTATCGCAGCAAATAGCCGCTATACCTTATAAAAGATGAGAAAAAGTTATTTCATGTGATGTCTGTGAGGCTACTTCGCGAGTAGTTCCTAGAGAAGAATGGGCGGCCACACTTTATGTCGGTCTGCCTCATGTCTAAATAGCAGCGTGTTCCGTGAAGGTGTCGCGGACCGGATTAAACAGTCAGCGAATCAACAATCAGAGAAAACTGAGCTGAGAACGTTGTAGGCTGATATTAGAACTACCTGCTGTTGGTCTAGACATATGTATGCCTTAAACTCGTATCCTGTCATTTAGAAACAATGCTGTGGTCTAGTCTAGTCATCAACAAAAAATGAACGGATTGCAAAAAAAAAGAATGGATTTGGCGTGACATTTCTTGAGTGTGCGTGAGAGCGTGAGATTGGTGCTGAAAGCGTGAGTGTCACGCCAGATGCGTGAGAGTTGGCAACCCTGGCTTCACCTCACTGTATGCTGTGTGTTTCACTAATTCATGGATTGGGATAAATGCAGAGACAAAATTTCCCCTCACGAGATCGAAAGAGTATATATACACTTATACTTAAACTCACTATTTTAATACCTCTGGTACTGTGAGATCCTAGACTGATAGACCATCGATGATCATTCAGAATTTAGATGAAACCTGTATTTGCTATTGAACATGTTGTCAAATTCCATTAACACCAGTTTTTTTTAACCATTGTTTGCATTTTAGTCTTTCCCTAGCCTGGGAACACCCAGACCTTACAATTGGGAGTGGGCCTGGAAAAGGTTCATTGACTTACAACTTCCAGCAGGGGCATAACAAGCAGAGAAATTAAACTTAAATTACATTAAACTCTTAGCAAACCATTTCAAACGTGTAGCAATCTTTACTCCGTTTACTCCATTCCAATGGAATACACGTCCATGCCGGATTAGTGACTGCATTTGTGTGCCTGTGTTCGAGACATTGGAAACGGGCTTCAATGGACTCTTGGCCAGATTGACCTGCAGAGCAAATCCCAAATTTGCCAAAAGGTTGTATAGTATTCCCAGCAACAGGGTAGTAGCCTGCAAAGAGGGGATGCATCCACTGTTGATTCTGTGGAGGAACCTCAGCAGCTGTGGTAGGTGCTTCTGTAGTTGGTGCAACAGTAGTTTCAGAGAGAGTATTCACAGGCATTACTGGGTAGTAGCCTCCAAAGAGGGGATGCATCCACTGTTGATTCTGTGGAAGAAGCTCAGCAGCTGTCGAAGGGGCTTCTGTAGTGCGGACCTGGACACTTTGAGGCCCAAGGCAAAGGATCCCGAGGCCCCTCCGAGCCCCCCCCCCCCCCAACACCACAACCCTAACCCTAAAACTAAAACACACTTTTTTCTGTAATAATGGGACGCTGAGGCATACTTAAATACAACAAATATTTATTGCCATAGATGACAATCAAAAAACATTAGTAAAAACCTTTGAAAGTATTACAATTAGGAATGGTGTGAGTGTGTGTGTGTGTGAGAGAGAGAGAGAGTGTAGGCTAGGGGTTTGGGGTCTCTGTGTGTGAATATAGGCTACTCTATGACAGTCTGTCTGTGTAGGCTACGTGTAGAAGAGAGGGAGAGAGTGAGAGTGAGTGTGTGCGTGCGAACTAAGTGAGGTGTTCGATCTTCCAAAAAGCCGACATCCAAAACAATAAACAGCGTCTGCACTGACCGAATAAACTAGCCATTTTCTGTTTATTTTTTCTCCATTTTTCATGGTCATGTAATAATGTTCAACCGTGAATCTTCTGGGTGGTTTATCTGCATTTTTGGGGAATTCAAAGTTCTTAATTTGCACAGGGCCTTTTTTAACGATTTCAACTCGCTCTGCATCTCTTACGGTGTCTGGCCATAACGCAGGGTCGTCACTGATAACTGTATCGTGTTAGGGCTACTCACGTACTGGTTTCGTTTGCACCCAAAGCTTCTGCTACTGAAATGGTGTCCGTAGCAGCACCAACAGCACCAATGCGGACTTCGGCAGTGTCAGTGATCTTGTCCTTCACGACTGTTTCACTTAGATGAACATTATAATCATCATCATCAGTAGAAGAATATGTAGGCCTAGTGCAAGAGCTATCCAAATTACTTTCTTCCGTGGAAGAATTCTTCGACTGGAAGAAGTTGGTTAATTTAGGCAATTTCTTTCTAAATTCGTCCTCCTCCCTTTTTCTTTTTCTTTTATCACTTCCACTCTGGAAACGTTTCACGGCTGGCTGTCAATCGCTCAACTCCACACCTCACAAAGACCTCGTTCAGATAGCTAGTTGCTGCTATGTTGACAGGAAGCGGACCTGCAGTCATTTGATTTTATGATTAGTTTATGAGCAATCATGAGGCAAAATATTTTTTCAATGTTTATTATGGATTAGAAAATATATTGTTTGGATGCGGTGATCCTTTATTAAAAAAACAACAAAAAACGAAACACGATACGGGGATGACGAGGCCCCCTGGTGGCCGAGGCCCCAGGCAATTGCCTGACCATGCCTAATGGCAGGTCCGCCCCTGTCTGTAGTTGGTGCAACAGTAGTTTGAGGGGGAATCTTCACAGGCATTACAGGGTAGTACCCTCCAAAGAAAGGATGCATCCACTGATGATTCTGTGGAGGAAGCTCAGCAGCTGTAGAAGGTGCTTCAGTAGTTGGAGCTGGAGTAGTGGATAAAACTAGAGAGGCTTGGTCTGAGCTTGATGCAGGGCAGGCGAGGGTTACGGCTCCCACACACAGCTGCGTTCAGTCAACGCATGCCAGTGGGTGTTCGCGACCTTAGCTATGCAAATGACTTGAAGTAAAACCGTAATGTGATTGGTTGGTGCCGTCCGTAGATTGGCTTGATTGGCCGGTGCCGTCTGTCGGTGCAGCAACAGCTGAACTCAACGCGAGCGGCGGGAGAAACGCGACGGACCCACAATTCAGTTCGGCAACGGATCACGTGAGCCCATGTAAAGTGAATGGGATGAGTCTCCAGCAACGCGATGCACGCAGCTGTGTGTGGGAGCCGTTACTGGATTGCCGTGCCACAACATCTGCAGCAAGTGGTTATTGCCCTGGAGGAAGATATAAAATAATGCGGTCATCATACCTGTCAACATTTAGCTTTCCAAAAACGGGAGATTTTTTTTCGGGGGGGGGGGGGGGGGGGGGTCAGTGTTTATACCGGATCTGTGTTTGCATATTTAATACGTTTCATACATGTGTTTCAACACTGCATTTCGGTCGTTGCTTTTACCTTACCTTTACCTTACGCATGCCAGTTATGTATCCACCACTACTTCCAAAACTCCAAAGCTGCTTGCTGTCAGATTTGGTTCCGAGGGCACAAGTTCAGTGTATCAACAACACTCAATAACAGTTTGTGTGATGTGTTAATCAATTAAATTCCCAACAATTTCACAACAGCTAGTTCTGGAGTAGGCCATTCAACTAGCCCGCTTGCTTACGACGGGACTCAGGCTGCACAGTCGGCACCCGCTTCCTTATTTGGGTTGTATTTGTAGGGTGTATTTCATATACAATCTGGCAACCTGAATGGATCAATGATTTTAAAATGAAGTTTGATGGCCATGCAAATTACGGGAGTTTTCCAGGAGAAATAACAAAACGGGAGGGTGCTGGGAGATGACCTTGAAATACGGGAGAAACCCGGGAAAAACGGGAGTGTTGACAGGTATGGCGGTCATACACCTAGCTCAAAACTGAAACATGTCAGACATGAATTTAAATGCTACATAATTGCTTGGGGTCTTTTTGCACGACTACAGGAACATTTCTGGTTCAAGAACCTTACAACCAGTATGGCCACTCCTATGCTCACATGCACGCATATCGGTTTGCAAGGGACCAAATTGTATGTAATTGTTACTATGTTCACGATTAGCCCCCATTCCTCTGGTGAGTTGATTGGACTTTACCCAGGAAAGCTTAACTGAAAATTCAAGCTACTGACATCAATTCATGAAATGTACGCCAACAGAAAAGCCTGAAGAGGATAACAGACCAATACCAAAACAGGACACATCAAGAGACTGTTAAATGAGCTTGCTCCATGCAGACAATGCTAAAACTTCCTGGTATAGCAATGGAAACTTTATTCAACAATATACAAACAAAAATTCAGTAGGCTTTTCTCTTTAATCGAGCTAAATCTATGCACATTTCTACTTAATTATAGAAGGGTTTAATGTCAAAAGTAAGTCATTAATAAGGTGTGAAAATATGAGGTTTTGTTTCATAGTGATTGATGGCATCTCTATGTGCTAATGTTGTTGTTGTTGATGATGTAACAGGAAAACCATAGCCTACCAGTTTTATAACATCACGAGAAACACGAGGCCCACCGCAGTCCTTTTCACAGAGTAGCCACACTCTCGACGTAGCTGGCGTAGTGAAAGAGGTGCGCCACCTGTTGAATAAAAAAAGAAAGGAAAAGAAAAGAATGTCTGGTCTCAAGCTATTGATGCAAACACTGGAAGTGAAAGGGCTGCAAGGAATCGGCTGAATTAGGCTACTAATGTCGACAGCAAGTTATTGTGTACACTGTAAAACAAAAACAAGTTATCCAATACTTTTCTTACCGCTGTCTAAGTGGAGTGAAGAACATCCAGGGCCTTGTTGCTAGGTTACGGGGACACTGGCGAGACACGCCGCTCCGTCTGGCATCATGTTTTTGTTTGTATTTATGTAATGTTCGTAATTTTATGTAATGTTCTGTTCATTTTTTGTATTTATTTTTCAAGTTAAATGTAATCACTCTTTATTATGACCGCCGCGCAGCGAAGCGGCGGTCATATAGGTTTAGTCAGATTTTTTTTTTTTTTTTTTTTTTTTTTTTTTTTTTTTTTCTTTTTCGCATGCCCAAATTTCTGTCAATGATTCCCGGGACACTGAAAGACCGGGGTACACGAAACTTGGTGGGCATGTAACCCCACATGGATAGCATGGAACCATCGTTTTTCGTTTTGATCTGTAGCCCCCCCGCTGGACTGGACCCCCCGAAAGGAGGGTAGGGCAGACACAGTTTTCTGTGAATATCTCGAAAACCGTAGGGTTTAGGAGGACCATTTTTTTTTGTATGTTGATCTCAAGGGGCCATGTCAACCCATTCCATAACGACTCATTTCATGTATAGCGCCACCTAGTTAAACACAAAAAAGTAAAAATGAGGTGTTGTAATTGAAGGTATCTGTGACCTAACAAAGTCAAAACTGTACAAAATTGGAAGTGTAGGATCATTATGACACCCTCTGTATGCACGCCAAGTTTCGTGGAATTCCGTTCATGGGGGGCCACACAATAAATTAATTTATGTTACTATACACCAACTGGCCTGTAGGTGGCCGGAGACAGTTTTCTGTGAATATCTTGATAACCGTAGGGCCTAGGAGGTCCACCTTTTTTATGTATGTTGGTCTTAAGGGGGCATGTCAACCCATCCCATTACCACTTATTTCATGTATAGCGCCACCTAGTTAAAAATTAAAAAGCAAAAAATTAGGTGTTTTCATCACAATATCTCTGGCTGACAAGGTCAAAACTGCACGAAATTAAAAGTGTAGGATCATTATGACACCCTCCGAATGCATGCCAAGTTTTGTGTACTTTCGTTCATGGGGGGCCTTACAATAAAATAATTTATGTGTACATTTAGTGACGTACACCAACAAGGATTCCCGGGACACTGAAAGACCGGGGTACACAAAACTTGGTGGGCATGTACCCCCACATGGATAGCATGGGACCGTAATTTTTCGTTTTGATCTGTAGCCCCCCCGCTGGACTGGACCCCCCGAAAGGAGGGTAGGGCAGACACAGTTCTCTGTGAATATCTTGAGAACTGTAGGGCCTAGGATGACCATTTTTTTCCGTATGTTTGCCTCCAGGGGTCATGTTAACCCATTTCATGTGCACACATGTGCACAAACAGATACACACACACACACACACACATACATTCACAGTAATCATACGTATGACACATACTCACACAGTAGACATATGTACGCTTGCATGCACAGGCACATACGCAGGCATACACACAAGCACGCACACACACACACACACGCATAACATAAACATGTACATGCACACATGCACACAATTCAAGAATTTCTCAGAATTATGAACAGGCAAGATGGAGGTGGGGTTGTATAAAATGAATTTTACATGTGAAATCTATGAACTAATCATGTTTTGGTACTTGTTGTCTAGCAGATATCAGTGAGAATTGAGTGTGGATAATGCAATTTAGTGAGACAGTTAGAATCATATAGGCCTTTCAGCGTGATTTATTTTTGTGGAAAAAATGTGCTGGACTGGGCGGCGGTCATATTTTGTACCTCTCTGCGGTACATCTAGTTTCTTAAATGTATGTCTTGGTGTCATGGGTACGCTGGCGACTACGCCGCTCCGTCCGGCATCTATTGTCTTTGTTAGTCTGTGTCAATGACAATGTCTTATATGTGAAGCGCTTTGGGTTGCACTCTGTGCATGTAAAATGCGCTATACAAATAAATCTGACTTGACTTGACTTGACTTGTGCCGAGAACTTCATGAGGTCATTAGTACATAATAACTTTGGTCGCATAAGATCCCAGGCCCTAAAGTCATCAGTGCCGCTTTGTCCACCCACCAGGCCTGGACGTGGATCGTCAGTTTGAACGTTAATGGTGCCATCGTCTGTAGTGTTTTCTCCAACATATCGTCTCTCATATTCCAGATTTCGACCCAGTGAAATATTCCCTGTGCCGAAAGTAATTGTCCCAGTGTGAATATTCTCAGACCTTTCCTCATGATGCGTCTTGTATTTTTGCACTATTTCGAGACTTATACCATATGTTTGGCCAATGTAAAGACATAAGAGACACAAAAATAACACCCTGGTTTGGTTTAACTCTCATTTCTATAAAAGTGGTAGCCTACAACCAGGGAACTGTACTAGCCTTGCTCTCACAACTCTTTCTGTACCCTATATTATAGGCCTACTCAATTAACACTAATTGAAATGAGACCAGCGACCAAGCCTCTGATCAGGCTGTAATTGACGATGCAGCTGAACACCTAACTAGGACTATATTATAACACTGAACTAGGCCTATAGGGCTCTGGGCCTACTCTTTAATTTCATTAACAGTTGAAGAGATACAGCTGGCCTAATGGTTTTAGGAAGGCTACATTAATTACACTAAGTGGACAAGCTGTCTCAGTAAACATTTTGTGAAGGAGTATAGGCTAAATTTTTATATGGTTTGATCAGAAGTTCAGGTTCAGACGTTCACGTTCACGCATGTTTTTGTGCATATGGGTGTGTGCACGTACTTGTGTGCCAGTATGTGTGTCTGTGTGAATATCTGCGTGTGTGTTTAGGCGCTTGTGTGTGTGTGTGTGTGTGTGTGTGTGTGTGTGTGTGTGTGTGTAGATGTAACAAGTCTGCATACTAGAAGCTAAGAAGTCCTATTCATTTCAAAGAGTTTGAGTAGGAGGCTACTGGTCTTCAAATCTTACTGGATCTAACATGAAATACATGAAACTACCAACAGAGGGCTCCTTACATCCATTTACAACTGAGTCCTTTTTTCTTTGGAAACTCTGAAAACTATGACCTCTGTCAACATACATATCAGAGTACATCTTCAGCAGATGCAACTCCCCTCCAGTCACAAAAAAAAGCAAACGTGAGGAAACAGGTTGGTTACATCCTTCTGTACTTGTTGACTTACAAGTGGACAATTTGTTAAAAAGCTATATCTATGGGGTATCTGTAGACTGTATAATATAGGACAGTGATGAAAACCACTTCAAACGCAACCTTTTCTTCCCGGTTGAATAGCTCACAAACCACAAAGCAAACACAAAGCATATCAAACACATACCAAAAAACAGCAGAATCGTTTAGAACTTTGAGAATTCAATGGTATAATTTGTTCGTCTGTACAATTAGGTGCTCTCGAGTAATCTGATTTTGAAATCACTGCAAATTTCTGCATTGTCTTCAATATTGGGTTCACATTATTATGTAATTACACCCCAAAATTGTGAATTGTGTGCATGTGTGCATGTTCATGTTTATGTTGTGTGTGTGTGTGTGTGCGTGCGTGTGCGTGTGCGTGTGCGTGTGCGTGTGCGTGCGCTTGTGTGTGTGCCTGCGTATGTGCCTGTGCAAGCGTACATATGTCTACTGTGTGAGTATGTGTCATACGTATGATTACTGTGAATGTATGTGTGTGTGTGTGTATCTGTTTGTGCACATGTGTGTACATGAAATGGGTTAACATGACCCCTGGAGGCAAACATACGGAAAAAAATGGTCATCCTAGTCCCTACAGTTCTCAAGATATTCACAGAGAACTGTGTCTGCCCTACCCTCCTTTCGGGGGTCCAGTCCAGCGGGGGGGCTACAGATCAAAACGAAAAACGACGGTTCCATGCTATCCATGTGGGGTTACATGCCCACCAAGTTTTGTGTACCCCGGTCTTTCAGTGTCCCGGGAATCATTGTTGGTGTACGTCACTAAATGTACACATAAATTATTTTATTGTAAGGCCCCCCATGAACGAAAGTACACAAAACTTGGCATGCATTCGGAGGGTGTCATAATGATCCTACACTTTTAATTTCGTGCAGTTTTGACCTTGTCAGCCAGAGATATTGTGATGAAAACACCTAATTTTTTGCTTTTTAATTTTTAACTAGGTGGCGCTATACATGAAATAAGTGGTAATGGGATGGGTTGACATGCCCCGTTAAGACCAACATACATAAAAAAGGTGGACCTCCTAGGCCCTACGGTTCTCGAGATATTCACAGAAAACTGTCTCCGGCCACCTACAGGCCAGTTGGTGTATAGTAACATAAATTAATTTATTGTGTGGCCCCCCATGAACGGAATTCTACAAAATTTGGTGTGCATACAGAGGGTGTCATAATGATCATACACTTCCAATTTCGTGCAGTTTTGACTATGGTTTTGACCTTCAATTACAACACCTCATTTTTACTTTTTTGTGTTTAACTAGGTGGCGCTATACATGAAATGAGTGGTTATGGAATGGGTTGACATGGCCCCTTGAGATCAACATACAAAAAAAAAATGGTCCTCCTAAACCCTACGGTTCTCGAGATATTCACAGAAAACTGTGTCTGCCCTACCCTCCTTTCGGGGGGTCCAGTCCAGCGGGGGGGCTACAGATCAAAACGAAAAATGATGGTTCCATGCTATCCATGTGGGGTTACATGCCCACCAAGTTTCGTGTTCTAAGATCTGTAGCCCCCCTGCTGGACTGGACCCCCCGAAAGGAGGGTAGGGCAGACACAGTTCTCTGTGAATATCTTGAGAACTGTAGGGCCTAGGATGACCATTTTTTTCCGTATGTTTGCCTCCAGGGGTCATGTTAACCCATTTCATGTGCACACATATGCACAAACAGATATACACACACACACACATACATTCACAGTAATCATACGTATGACACATACTCACACAGTAGACATAGTGGATAATGCAATTTAGTGAGACAGTTAGAATCATATAGGCCTTTCAGCGTGATTTCTTTTTGTGGAAAAAATGTGCTGGACTGGGCGGAGGTCATATTTTGTACCGCTCTGCGGTACATCTAGTTAATTACAAACGTATAAGTTCAGAGGTCAGAGGCATATATAGCTACATGAATTTAAATGTGGAATAAAAATATGTTTTAATTTGATTTATACAGACTTTTGATTATCCAATTGGGTGTGTTATTGGGATTTTATACATTTATTGTGCGCAAATATAATTTTGGTAACCTTACAACCCCCTGCAATCTCTGGCGACCCCTAATGGGGTCCGCGGACCCCAGCTTGGGAATCACTGCAGTAGATAATGAGTACCTTTAAAAGCAACATACTTGGTCAAAACAGGAATTGGGGTGAAACCACATGGACATTTCCAATAACTATAACTATTCTCTTTTTAGACCATCTTACCACTTCTCCTTTCTCACAGTTCTATATCTCTCTCAGTTCAACACACACACGCGCGCAAACACCCACTCACGCACATACGCACATGGTATTTGTGACACACTGTGTTATTTCCTCATAAGTCTTCAAGGAAACTCTAGTGTTAATTTGCCAACTAACTAATTTTAACAATGACACCAGAACTCATCAAACCTTTACTCAAATAAATGTTTAGAGGAAGTGTTGACAATTAAGTTGCGACTGCTGAGACACCACAGGAAAACTGTTTTAGGGCTCAGGGCTCACTGTCTTCTTCCCTGACTTAGCTAATCAGCAGTGGGCTTGTTAGTTATCATTTCAGTCACTTTCAAACTTCAGGTAATTCTGTCACAACCTAATGACCTCATCATGCTACATCCATACAGGATAATTACTATACAAACTATGTCAATGGGGTGAACAGCTGATGAGTGATCCAGACTGGGATGACGTGGTAGAATTGAGGAAACTCTGACCCTCACTTAAATACTGAACTCAGTTCACAAGACAAACTCAAGAGGACCAAACATGACAGCAGTCCGACTTGCTTTGATAGTGCTGCTCCTCTGCCTCACTCATCCACAATCAGGTGAGACACACAGAGTTTCTTAATGCATGGTTATTGTTATGGTGCTGGTTATTGTCTTTAGCAGACGCTTGTCTGCTTTAGGAAATAGAGGTGGTGGTAGAGTAGTGGATAAGGAGCTGGGCAAGCATGCAGTAACCAGAAAAAGTTGTGGGTTCAATTCCTGGCTGTCACTGTTGAGCAAGGCACTTTATCCCCTTTATCCCCAGCAAGGCACTTTATCCTCAGTTGCTCCGGGCAGAGGTGGAGGAAGTACACAATTCCTTTACTTAAGTCAAAGTATAGATTCACCTTGTCAAATATAACTCCAATACAAGTGAAAGTTGCTAAGTCAGATTTTTACTTAACAACATTACTTAAGTTGAAGTACAGAATTACTTGCTTTTAAAAATACTTAAGTGTTCAGAAATACAAGTATTTTTCCTTTCTAATGTATTGTAATGTTTATTTGATAGGGTATACATCCTTTGGTCAAACATAGGACTTGAACAGACCTTTAGTCCAACAAAAACATTTTACCTATTTGTATAACTTTGCAACTATTCAAATGGATGCAATAATATAATTTAAATGTATTCGTTCAAAAATCTAAAACATTTTCACTGCCGAATACAAAACCAGATAACTCAATTATGAGTATCAGGTGATGTCAGGTGATTGTCTAATTTCATTCCAATTTCACAATGACCATGGAGGATAGCCTGGTTAACATTAGACCACTTCTCAAATCTCAATTGATAACAGGTTTGTTTGGGTTCTCGCAGGCTTCATGGAGGATGTTCTGATGAAGAATCTGTTGTCACCATCATTACCACAGCCAATTCAGCCAAGTTCAAATTGAACTATTGACAAAGTTAACTTCAAAATGGTCTTTCATATTATTGCATTTAAATAATCAAATGTGGTTAAAAGTAATGAGTACTTCATGGTCATATATTGAATTTTGAATTTCTCCTTGGGGATCAATAAAGTATCTATCTATCTATCTATCTCTATCTATCTATCTATCTATCTATCTATCTAATGTAGTGGAGTCAAAAGTACAGTATTTGTCTTTTAAATGTAGTGGAGTAAAAGACACAAGTTTCCAAAAATATTAATACTCAAGTAAAGTACAGATACTCAAAAATCATACTTAGGCTAAGTACAGTAATCAAGTAAATGTATTTATTTACTGTCCACCCCTGGCTCCGGGAGACTGGCCCTTGTAATAATTGACATATGTATGTAGCTTTGGATAAGAGCGTCAGCCAAAAGAATAAGTATGAATAAGTAAGTAAGGGAAGTGTAGAAACTGTGTGTATAGGGAGGGAAGATCTGAAAATGGCACTTTAAAAAGGGGAGTTAGTGATGATGAGATACTTGGAATGGAACATTGTTATTTATAAGTTGTTGGCTATGTTATTTATGTCATTACCATGTTTTCAGGTAAATGTGGAGACCCACATATTGTGTATTCAAAGGAAATAGATGATGTGACAATGCCATGTGAAAATGTAGTTGCTGAGGACTGCTCTTCAACTACATGGCTCTATAGCAGCCCTGGATCTCAAGACGCTATTGAAGAGGTCACCCATGGAAGCATCAGGTCTGAGAACACAAACAGAGCAGACAGACTGAAGCTGGAGCCTGACTGTTCTCTGAAAATTATTAACGCCACCTCTCAGGATGCGGGAGAGTATACCTGTCGACAGTTCTTGACTACACATGGACAACAAGATGGAGAAGACACTGTTTTGTATCTTTCTATACTCACAGGTGGGATTTTTACTCGGTGTAGCATTTCTCTGGGAAGTATATAATACCCTGCAGTCTGTAATATCCAGGGTTCCCATTCTAAGTGAAATTTCATGACTTTTCCCTGACAGAAACACTGAATTTCCATGACCTATACTATGTAATGAAGGGTACAATGCTAACATAAAAACTAAAATTTCCCTCAGGATGAATAAAGTATCTATCTATCAATATACCCACCAAATATTTCAGAACAGTCACATAGCATTCAAGAATCTTTCACTTTTTTATAGCGGGAGATGAATAAATGGCCATTGAATAAACAAAGTTGGACACCACAACTACTCAAGCAAGCAGTAAATCTAATAACAAGATATACACCAATTCTGAGTGGAAATATATTATGAATATATTTTGGCAAATACATTTTAAACAAAATTCCCTGATATTCCAGGACTTTGCCCCCCAAATGATAAAATTCCCTGGCCTTCCATGTCTGGAATAGACTTTCCAAAATTCCATGATATTTCAGAAATTCCATGACCTGTGGGAACCCTGAATATCTTCATTTCTTTCTTAGTTTCCTCCTCAATAGCATCAGAGATGAAGGCTAACACCACTGTAACCTTCTACTGCCATTTGACCATCCATGACCATAGCCAGAATGAACAGGATGGCACAAAGATAGTGTGGACTGGCTTTAACCAACGTCGGGTCAAGGACGTGTATCCATATAATATCTCATTCACACGAACATTGACAAAAGAGGACAAAAATAGGAAGCTGCAGTGTAAAGTGGAATCGAAGGGAGAGCTCAAAGCCACTCTGGACTACATCATCAATCTACAAGGTGACTTGTAACACTGATCAAAAGTACTTTTAGTAACTGATATTGCATGCCTGCATTTATGTTTACTATTTAAATTGTAAATGTCTTTCTGGATCATTGTACAGGGTACATAATTGTTGGAAGCGATTTAAGCGCATTGCTTTTCCTATATCATGCTCCACTCGTATATAAACCTTTTTCATTTTACTGACGAAAACGTAACAGTTATTACGTCCCAATGATACATGCATATTGGCCTAAGAGGTAAAGAATTTAAGATGTTTTGATGTTTTTTCCCCCCCTTCCATTCCACTTTACACTGCAGCTTCCTATTTTTGTCCTCTTTTGTCAATGTTCATGTTTTCAAACATTGAATAATGTTGCGGTTTTTGAATTCAACCATTTACAAAAAGCTAATTTTCTTCCCGTGTCTGTGCTGCTCAGGTGAAGATGGCTCTCACCCTGCGGGCTTGATAGGTGCTGTGGTTGGGGCTGTAGCTGTGGCTGTGGCTGTGTGTGCATCTCTAGTATTTCCCTGGAGGAGAAAAGCAAGTAAGTAACATTAAAATGTGATTAAGATTAACTGGGGCACACCACACATAAACAGAGACAATATTCTCTATTGCATGAAAGTTATGGGCTCTAAGGTTTCTATACATAAACAAACAAATCATATGATGCTATACATGAATATATTGTATACCGGTAATATGATACAACCATAATACATAGACATAAATTGGTTAAGGTCTTCCATTATGGAAACAATATACTTCTATCAGAGGATTAAAAAGTCATGACAAATTCAGACACAAAAAATTACAGCACACTGAGAAATCCTCTGATGAGCTTTATTATTATTATTATTATTATTATTATTATTATTATTATTATTATTATTTTATTTCAGAGCACGAAACAGCAAATGTGAGGTCTGAGAATGTGAGCACAAATATACCAAAGGAAAAAACTGAAGACGAGAGGAAAACATCAGGACAATCAAAACAGGCTCTGGTAAGTAATCTTAAATGTATGGTGTCATCGTTGCCAGTGAAATGTGAAACTGAAAAAAGTGGAAAAGTCTGGGCAAATTGGACCTTTACATATTTGTGTGCGCAAGTTAATTGTCTGCATGTACATCAATGTGTTCATAAGTTCATAAATACACTGCTGTATTATTATATTATAATATTCAGTATCTATCCAATGTTATCTTGTTTTAGCCCATACTTACACAGATGAAATGCAGTATTATGAAATAAACTATGCTTCATTAAAATAACTATCATTAAACCACAAGAACTAACTAGTTAAATGATCACTCAGTATCACCTTTGAACATCCATATTAAAACAGCATACTGGATTCAATGTACTGACTTGAGGGTTCTGCAATTACAGGGAGACCAGGGAGTCACCTATGTGGAAATTACCATCACAGCAAACATCAGGAAAAGTTCAGATAAACCCACAGCCCAACATGAGACGGAGTATGCCACCATCAAGACTATGTGCTGAACACACCACCCCACACTGCAGGTGGTACTGCAAATACATATTTTCCTACAGTGTAATTAATGTACATTTCTCGGTAGAATCATGGTGTATAATTGGCTTCTTTGTGGGTCTTCTTGGCTGTTACATTCGTGTCTTTAAAACTGTGTGAGGTGTCACGTGTTAACTGTTTTATTGATGCTGTTAAGGATGAGTGTGGACCCTAATGCACTCAGGGAATGAGGGGTCGGTTTTATAGACCTGCTTACAGCATAACTCTAATAATTACAGTATAGTCGCTAGGGATTTTTTGTGAAAGATTGAAAGTTTTACCTTGACTTTTGTCTGTCAGATTCCTATTAAGATCATTTCATTCCTGTTTGAAACAAAGTCCGTCAATCTAATTAGGGTCTGTGTAGAGGTCTGTGAGGAGATAGTTTTTCTATTTTTGACATCAGGTATTTTGTTTTTATCAAATCATGAAACAATTGTATTTGTAAAAGTATATCATATAGGAATCCTATCCAAGATGAATTTTCCCTTGGGATCAATAAAGTATTTCTCTATCTCTCTATCTATCTATCTATATGTTTCTAAGTCTCTTTCAAGGGAATTGGTGGCAATATTTTGAAGAACAATTGCTCTTTAATGTACTTATCTATCAATTGACAGAACTCCCTACATACAAATGTAAACAAAAAAAATATGTTTTTCACTGTATTCATTTGCTTTATACCTTAATATAAATACTTAATACTTAAAAATGTAAACTCTGTCGTGTGCTTTGTCTGGGCATGGAGGGTGTGAGAGGGGGGTGCAGATCAGATAACACGGTGGTGGAGAGCAGCACACTGTTGGTCTGCACACTTGAGGCTTTTGGTACCACAGCCCCCATGCAGTGAGGATCCAGTAGGTGTCGAGTGCCTTGGTCTTGACAGTGTCTCAGAAGCCTCTGAACGGTCAAGCTCAAGAACAAAAGGTTGTGATCACCCCCCCCCCCCCTCCTCTCCCTCCTCTCCCTTGCTCTGTTTTCTGGCTATACTGTGCTCCTTTGAAGACCTTACCCAACCCCCAGTCCTCTTGACCTGATATCCCACATGCAAACACACACACACACACACACACACGCACACAGTGTGTGACAGACTAGCGGAGCCGGTACGAATGTTTCAGCATTAGCATATTAAACAGCCTGGACTGGCTTGTCCTGCCTCAAGACAGCGAATGTAGTTAATCTGCACACTTAAAGCAAGAGAGTGCTTAAGAAGACAAAAGTGGACTGTGGACTGACCAATACAGAGATAGTTCATGAAAAGTGGACTGTGGACTGACCAATACAGAGATAGTTCATGAAGAAATAATAATAAGGGGGAACATGAACTAGAAGAACACTCATCACACCATTTATGTCAATGCCTGACTCAGAGGTGGTGATGGTTTTAGATGAAAGAAGATAAAAGGAACTAAAAAGGGAAGAGACATTGTGCAAGAAGAGCAAAATTCACAAGTGACACTAATATAGTCTTTTAGCCTCCACATGAATAAACTTTTCTGCACAAAGTTGTAAAAATATTTATTCTTGTGAAAAGTTAAAGGCATTACCCTAGACCTTAATTTTATAGTGGCTAAATCAGAAAACACACACACACACACACTATTTCTCTTGTGACTATCATACTACTATTGTACTCCACTGTTCTGTATGCATGGTGACTGACACAGTTAAGTAGTAGACATCTAAATATTGGGTATCTATCTATGTGTGTAGTCTCAGCTCTCTGATGGTCCACTCTCAGAATGTGACAGACTATCTGTTGCATATTGCTCTTAAACTGGAAATGCTCAGTTGTAATCTTAAATCAAGTCATTTTACACAGAGCAAAATATACAAATGAAATGAAATAGACTTTTAAAATCAGTTCATAAGGAAAACTAAATTATTTGACACTATATTTACATTCATATAGCGCTTTTCAAGGCGTCTAAAGTGCTTTGCAGTGAAGGAGAACCTCACTATTCACCACCAATGTTTAGAAAATAAAACTTCAGTAACACTCAGCTTGTCCGTCAACAACAATCATTGAAGTGGAAAGGGGATTAATGTCCTTTGTTTCAATGTTTTGCAATTCTGCCAGGAGGTCTCTTCCATTTACTGAAGGCAGATTTGGACTCTATCTCAAGCTTGTCAAGCGCAAGGCAGCATGGGAACACCCAGGCTAGTCTGGCAGCAGAATGTAACCAACATCCAGATGTGATCACAAAAAGGACATCTACGGACACCAGTGTCAGTGTTATAAGGAGAAATGTGCATCCCAACACTGGGCTCTCTCTCTCTGTGGAGGTGGATAAGGTGTAAGGTTTGTTTTTTTCCCCTCCCCACATACCTCTTTGCAAAACAGCTGCATTGGCACCAAGTAGTCTGGCAGCCCCCCTGAAGAGTGCACAGTGGAGGGCCACGCATAGACCAAGGCCAGGGAGAGGTGTGGCTGTGTTGGTACGTGGAGGACAGGAGTATGTGGGGTGGCCGTGGGACAAAAGGCCAGAGATCCTGAAAGCCTTGCAAAAGGCGGACAGGGAGAAGTGTTAAAAGTGATACCTGACAGAAACGAGCAACTATGGACACCAGCAGACACACATACACACAGTCTGCTGCTTAGGTTCCACAGTAGGAACCTAATAAACAAGAGGTTTTCGGAAATCTTTAGGTGGGAAACCTCAGCTATTTCCATCTGGTATTAAACATATAAAGAAATCTGAACCATTCCAGTTCATATAATACTGCAATGTGTCAGCTAGTTATTATATCCAAACACTCTTAAGTACCACACATTTTATTAATGACTCAACTGCAGGCCTGTTTAGACAGCATCACAGTGCTATATATTAGGCAACACAAAAAAATTCATACACACCTGTATCCTGTCACTTACACTGATTTAATATAAACAATTACATATTTAGAACTAACTTTGTTGATTATGTGCAGTGAAATCCGTTGTTTAACTGATGCATTCACCTGGAGATATAGACATTTCCACCCGGCCCCCAGTGACCAGTCTACATCTCAAGCACTTTCTCTCTCTCTCTGGTTTACACATTTTCTAAACCATTTTCAGGTTTCTTGGTTAGACAAAAGACCTTGCTTTGAAAATATTTTCGTTGTAATGTGGCTATCATTTCACGTTGTGTCGAGTTCATTTGAATAGTAGGACATGACTCTAAATTAAATTGTCAATTTTATCCTTATTGCCATGACTAATAAATGAAAAGGGAACAAATGTAAAAAAAAGACACTGACATCATAATTAAAATGGATTTAGTTTCAGAATACTTTTGAATTATATTAGGAGTACTTTTCTCTGATCAAGGAAATCCGTCCGCAAACAACGTAAATGTCCTCAGTATTTTCCTAAAGATAAGTTATCATTATGAGATTTGAAGTAAACTTTTGAGCAGACTTGCACATCTAAAATATCTGTGTTAAACCCAGACAGGTATCACACGTAGGCAGGCCTACCAAACGTAGCCTATCGATACGCTCATCAGACTTAATAGCCTCTTGACACCAAGGCTTTTGTTAACACTTCACATTGAAATTGACCACGGCGCTGCGTGAGAGGGTGTGTTTTCATGCCTGGAACAAAAAACAATCTTGTGATTGACAATTTCCTGGAGGGAGGTACTCCTTATCATTTCAAATCTCTAAACTGCCTTGGACTCAGGTTGGCCTCAAAGAAGCTACCACAAGCGCAAAGTAAATTCAGTCAGTCAGTAAACTCACAATGGATTAATCTGGAAACGCAGAACAGTTAGGCTAATTCATCTCACAATATCTGCTGCCCAGGTCGGTCGGACGGACGGACGGTTATTTGAGAGTTACATTACTGATTTCAGGTAAATATTCATGTCCTCATTATACGTTTTTATGAGTTTAACCATAAGGGAGACTCCCCAATTAAGATTTTAAATTGACCGAGTCTAAACGGAGTAACGAGTTTAACGCCATAGTAAAGCGAATGCTTCCAGAGGGAAATCAAATCAGTGTTGACACAACGGGAAACAGCTTTTTTAAGATGGCAAGTGATGTTTTCAGATTTACTCGCTGCTAATGAATTAATGGGAAGCAACAGGCACAAATTAGTTTAGTAGGCTAGGCCTTCACCGTGTGTTCAGTGTATGTGCTTTAAGGAAACCCTGATACAAATGTTGAATAGTGAAACAGTAGCCTATTATGAATGTTATAGCAAAATGGTGCTAAAAATTACATTTTGACTGTGGTGACCAGCAATTAGCAATACGTTTTCAGTTAGGGCTACTGTTTGCCTTGAGACATTGTGCCTTCCATGGCACACCCAACTCTCCCCAACATTCTAAATCAATTGTATGCACCATATTGCTATGTAGTAGCCTAAAGTAATATTATACACCATTTGAAAGCTTGGGAATCCATACATGACAACCTTTTTCATGTACAATCTGTATAGTGCTTTACATTGTCAAATTAATCCTACTATGTCTCAATTAAATTTAATCAAAAATGCCCTCCGCTTCCCTAACTTCTAGTTGCAGTGTATATCCTTAGCAATAAGTACATGTGTCATATTGGGTCTTGAAATATTCACAGGAATCCATAGAAATTGAATATTCATGTTGTTTTATCCAATATTAGTTCTGCAGATGTAGAGTCCATCTTATACACACCTATTGAGCCAACAAAGAAAATGCAAAAATAGATACTTTTGTGTAATTATTCCATATTTTGTGTAGTCATTCTATATCAGAACTCCTGACATACAATCCAAGAAACTTGTAAGAGTGTTACCTTTCATTTGAGATTAGGACTATGCTTCTACACCAAGAGGTTGCCATACAGGCCATTTTGGGTAACCAAAAGCACTATGGGGAGTTTCCACAGGGCATTTTACAAAACGCATGAGCATACCTTGGCAAATAATGGTCTAAAGTACTCATATTTCATTCTATATTGATCTACTATATTGTACTTCACACAATTATTCTGTTTTCTAAGAAACTACAGGGTCTCAGCTTTCTAAAGAGGTCAAGCATTTGATGGTAGGCCAAACTAGGTGGGAACAGTGCCGTCTGAAGTAGGCACAGTGCAATGTCGCTGAGCGTGTATACTGCCTTTGTCATCCCTACAGTTTAAAGTTACAAAATTATTTTGTTTACATTTCTTAAAAGAGCAGTAATAAGAGGCTTTCAGTTTTCCATCCTTTTACTGAGACTGCTCTACTTTTTCTCTCTAGCAGGAATGATTCAGAGGAAAGAGGTTGTGCTCTCTGTCCTTGGTAAGCTCCAGGATGCCACCGAGTGCACAGGCTTGGAGGCCCTCACCCAGGTGGCCATGGAGGTGGAGCAGGTCCTGTCCCCCTTCCTCCTCCCCACAGATGCCTGTAAGGAGGTCACCTCGTGGATGGGGATCGATAGCGTGGCCCATACTCTTTACCCTGCGGATGCCCCTGTCGGCCTGCTGCCTCTAGCCTGCAAGGGGGAGGGCAACCTGCTTTTTGACGCGGCCAGCATGCTGTTGGTGGGCAGCACCAGTCTTAGTTTGGAGCTGCAGGTGAGAACCGTGGTGGAGATGCTACTGTGGAAGAGGTACTACCTGTCTGGGATGATCGACTCCAAGGTGATGCTGCAGGCTGCCCGGTTCTCCCTCTGCGCCGAGGAATCCGAGGACATGCTCAACCTCCCCATGGCCGTGCTGGAAGCCATCTTTGACGCCGATGTCAAAGCGTCCTGTTTCCCTGGCTCCTTTGCCAACATGTGGCACATCTATGCCCTCTCCTCTGTGGTCCAGTGTAACATCTACTCCGTCTACCCCATGTACAACCTGAAGATCCGGCCCTACTTCAACCGGCTCATTCGGCCCAGGGTTTGGCCAAAGGACGCAGAATTAGAAACCATCCACATCATGTGGTCCGGGGAGTTGGAGGACGCCGCCGTTTTTAAGCCTCACAACTTTGTCGCCCTTCTGAAAGCCTGTGATCTGAACATAGGAACCCCTAACAGTGAACAGAGAGCCCTGCCGATTAAGACTCTTGAACTGCTGAATCAGGACTCGCGGCTGTCCTACTCAAGCCTCAAGGACAAATTCAACATCACAAAGAGCACCTTCTACCGCTGGAGAAGGCAAACCCAGGAGCACCGGCAAAAGTCTGCTGCTAGGTACGAGGCCAAACACTTCTTTCAAGCCTGCTACTTGGAAGGAAAGCTCATTCCTCTTCTCCAGTTTAAGGAATTCTTCCCGGAGATCTCCCGCTCAACCTACTACGCCTGGAAGCATGAGCTCATGTCCTCTGGAGGTCATCTCTCTGGGGGATCCGCAGGAGAGGTGAGTCCAGGGGAGAGCACGGAACCAGAGTCCTGGTCCTCACCGGAGGGGAAGCACAGTGATCCTAAAGACAACATCACAAGCTACTTTACATTCAACGCAGACAATCTGGAGGGAGAGCGCGCCCAGAATCTCACCCTAATGCAAGAGGCCAAGAAGTGTCTGCAGAACTGCATTGCTATGAACACCTCGTTCCCATACAGAATCTTCAAGAGAAGCTTCCCAGGCATATCAAGGTCAACATACTACAACTGGAGGAGGGAAGCCATGCGGTTCAATCCGGGTTACAAAGATGCAACTGGGAGCAGTGAGGACAGCTCAGATGGTGACAAGTCTCAGAGACTAAACGGTGAGCTGTTCTCTGTCCAGCCAGCAAGCCACAGGCAAGCCCCAAGGGTCAAGATCTGGAGACACAAGCACAAGATTTTTCAGGTGGCACACCTTCGCAACAAGAAGCTCAGAGAGCAGGCAAAAGCCTATGCCCAGAAGTCCAAAATTACATTTTCCAAGTTCAAAGCCATGTTCCCCTCCATTTCCACTAGCTTCTACTGGTTCTGGAGAAACAGGAGCAACCAACAAGAACAGGTAATGGACAACCCACAGGTAAAAGCGGCTGAAAGCATGGTTCTTGTCAGAGATGCGCCTCAAAAACAGATGGTCAGTCCTCCAGTGTCTCTGTTGGAAGGTAACCCCAAGCTGTTGAGCCCAAAGCTGTGGGCTCATGAGACAGTCTCTCCTTACAAAGTCACTCTTCCTGCATACCCTGTCCCCCACAAAACCCCAGAGGACCAAATGTTTGTCATGGATGTGGTGGCACTGGCCAACTTTAAGGCCAAGGCCAAGTTATTCCTGCAGCAACGCTTTGAGGAAAAATCTTTCCCCACTTTCAAGGAGTTTAGATCCTACTTTCCCCTCACTCCACGTTCCACTTACTACATGTGGAAAAGAGCTTTGCATCATGGTGTTCCGTTAGTTCATGGATGATGGCTCTAAATTGCTGTATACCACCACAGTTCCACCAATCAGGGATATTTTTTTCCATCAGCCTGGACTCACAGTAAGAAAATTCACACACATTTTTAAGTATTTAGAAATAAACAGCCAGGCTAATCGTCTAGATCTCTAAATTGCATTTTTAAAATGTCCCTCTTCCTTTCCCTTACTTTAGTCTGCTCTCAGCTCAGGTTCAGGACATTAGCATGTGTGTGAAATGAGACTGTCCTTAAGCTGTGCACCACTTAAGCCTTAATGGCCCTTGGGCAAAAGGGTAGTTCAAAGCCAGAGATAGTGGGACTTCAAATGGCTCTTTGTTTGAGTGGTTTCTTAATCGCCTTGAACCACTGTGACTGGTTGGCCTTTTATTTTCCTATCTATTTTATTTTAGTTGCGTCGGTTACAACTTACAAAGTTTCTTTTTTGCTTACTTTTGCAAGTCAACATGACTAGCATCTGTAGTTTCAAATGTTTATCTTATGCCAATTATAATTTCATTGATGAGAAATGAAAGCATTGTACAATTCTTTGTTTGACCAAGTTCTGTTTCATTCTTTGATTCATATATATATATTTTTGTATTGACAACTGAATGTTATCTGTTTCTAGAAATGAATTCATGTGGCACCACTTATTTTATATTCTGTTCTTGCCACTCTTAAATTTGGATGTTTTTTTTTCAGTCAGTTTTTTTAATTCACTAAGTTAAGCAATGCTATGTTATAGAACTCAAATGTGCTCAGTGTGAATGTTTACAATGCAACATTTTCTGAAATGAAAATCAGGGTCTATATTTTTATTTTGCACACAGTATTTTGACAATTTCTTTTAAAAGGTATATGGATGTCCATGTGGTTTGTTGCTCATTGAGATGAATCTGTTTCGCTTCACCTTTTTTTGTTAAAACTACCTAATAATTTTTTATTTGAGTCTTTTGACCAAGGTCTGGACCATAATCACAAGCATTTTGTCTTATTTTGTCACTTTTGTAATGTTCACAATCTAAATTTATGGAGACATCTTTATGGTGTAATAAAATGGAGGGTTTTTGTAGACTGTTTAACAGCATCTTGAATATTAGTTTTTTCAGGTGATGTACTCTGGCTCCTGCTTAGTGATTCTGTACAGTGTAAATCATGGGAATGTGCATGTAGTAACTCACACAGCAAAGCAATTTTTGCTCAGAAGCAAGAAATCAATAAACCTTCCGCTAAATGTTTTGTTGTGCCTGAATGTTTGTCAACTTTAGGACTGCTCTTCCAAACTGTGAGTGAGTCATCATTAATGTTTGCACTCGTGCCAAAACACCTTTTTAAGTTCTCAGTGGCATGTAATTGTCTCATGTTCAACACAAGCCCAGTGCTGGCTTGGTTAATAAGTGTCTGATCGATTGTACTTAACCATGGACATAAAATTGCTTCATGATTTGGAGTTGTAGACCAGTCTATTGCCTCTCCTCTTGGGAGGAGTATGGCGCACATCGGTACAAAGTCTAAAGCAATGTATAGCTTTACTTTTATGTTTACATTTATCTCTGTGAACATATTGGATTTTTTCATGTTTAATATTGCTGAAAAACAATCCACTTCAAAGATATTTAATATCCTTGAACATATACCATTTATCCACAGAAAATATTTCAAGCCCAATATTATGTCTAGAATAATATTGCAATGACATAGGTAGTCCCATGAATTTCAGGAGGTACTTGAAATATGAATAATTTGAGATGGCAAAACAGTGCTGCTAACAATATGCTCATATGCTACATTTAGGCTATGAGATTGTGCAGTCAACCAAAAGCATTCTGTTTGTAGGAGTCGACTTAAGTAGCACAATTCATCATATTAATATTCATTTTGAATATTGTGCATTGTGAAATGTAGTTAAACACTTGTACAGTATGAATTGTTTTTAGTAATGTCAATGATATCTAACACTACGAACAACGGCAGCAATGGCATCATAAAGGACTGAAGGATTGGGGTACTTAAAGCATTACTGTGCTCTTGAATGTATAGAATGTCCCATACATGTCATTTTGTAGTATCTGAGTGGAATCACTGTGGTGTCTTGACCCAGAAAAACCATGCACATCAAGACAATGGCAGTGAGAAGTCTCTCACCAAGCTCCTAACTGCCCGTTAAGTCAGCTATCACATCACCTTTGCTTTTTCCATCTTAGCAGTCACGGCTTGAGACAACCATGCAGACTTCATACTGGCTGCTGTTTACCCCCAAAATAGCATGGAAATAATGAGCGTTGGCAGGTGGGGAGTAAAGCCTGCTAGGATTAGCACAGTAAAGCCATGAGACTGCTAGAAAAGCAGTTAAGCACAGCAAAGCCTTGGGTATGCCATATTCATCTGTAAACAAAGATGCACAGGGGAAATTGTTGTGTTTGCCCTCATTTAAGAAATGTACATCTCTGAAATTATGGGCAGTCTTGAATGTTCAGTAACATCTAATGATGACTGCATCTACTCCAGAATTGACGAGTGGTAACAGTCATGTTGTTAACTAGAGAGTGAAAGGTTTCAAAAGCAATAAGTGCTCCAGTAACTCTTTCCTGTAAATGTACTTTTTATACATTCTTATGCTAAGAGAGGATGGAAATAATGAAATAACTAAACACACATTTGCACACATTTAGAGCTCAAACAAGTCCGGGTCTGTCTAACAAAATGTTTCACCTGTTGTTTCAAATGTTGAAAGGATGATTTGCATGTGCAAGGACCCTTGAATCATCCGAACATTCAGCCCCAACAGCTAGGCCTACCCCCGACAGCTAAACTTGTAGGTCATTTTGAGGGAGTCAACAGTGACAAAGCAGACAGTGTTAAGTTAAATTGAGTTCTTGTAGTATATCTGGGACACAAGTATACATAGTCTCTTATCTTCATGACCTCACATGTTTTGTCTTACAACTGAGCCTAGTTTTGATGCGACCAAATATAAGAACATTCAAACTTGATGTAGTATGAATTGTGAACACTAGATGACACCAACAAGCTTTTTATACAACATCAGTGCACGTAAAGGCACAGGCAGTTCCTTATTCACACTGCTATGGCACTAGGTCTGTCTCAGTTAGGGTGTAATACATATAGGTATCAGCTTCAGTTGTTAATTATCAGTTATTCACTTAGTTTAAATGAGGAAGTGGGCAACCTAAATATAAAGTTTTCTTTAATTTGATATCACCTTCCATCGATCCCGGGGCACTGCCTTGAACCTGAATTCGAGAGGTGCCGTACATGTGACGCAATGGTCTGAAATGTCATAAAAAGCCACAATGATAAAGTGTTCAGCAGACTGATTCTGACTGTACAGTCGGTGGGCAATGCAAATGAAGCGAGATGAAATCTTCTTTGAACAGATACTCCGCCTACCTCAACCTATCGGTGTGTGTGGAATGCATGTGGGCACTTGCCTCTCTCTCTCTCTCTCTCTCTCTCTCTTCCCCCCTCTATCTATCTATCTATCTATCTATCTGTGTGTATTATTGTATGTTGTTTGCCTCATGTTCACCCCTGTATGTTCTCTTGTGTTCATTTTCTTGCCTTTGTGTTCTGCCTGTGGAGGTAACAACAGCTGTGAGCCCTCACCTCCTTCCATATCTATCGATAGAGGCATTTCCCACTCCACAACCTTAGCAGAAAGCACTTCTCTTTCGACCAGATGACTCTTCTTGTCTTGCTATTGTGCGTCTGATAGATTGGGAGCCCATGCTGGCAAAAGCCATGATTGCCAGATCAATGATGCCACTAAGACTTGTTTTTTCACCGATCAGCCTAGCAACATTTGAGTCCTTTTCTTGCCGCTGATGGAAGAACCTTCCTCACTAATCCCCTGTGCTTGATGGTAAATGCAGTGATCGAGTAGCATGGATAGATGCAAAGACTCTGTGACCTTTGCTTCAATCATGCCTTACATTACAGTAATTTCCTGTGTATTAGCCGCATTGTGTATAAACCGCATGGCGGTATTTTATGCAAGTTAAAAAAAAAACATATTAATACCAAATTAACTGCCTCCGTAATTGTACAAAATCAATGTATAACCCTTGGCTAATAGTCGGGAAATGACAGTATCTCAAAACCGGTTTGAAAGATTTATGTGGGTTTCTTCCTCAGCAAATCCATCAAGTTTGAAGGTGTTGAAAGAATGGAAATTTTAGAACTTTGTCGTGGTCTGTGAACAGGGGTTTTTATCTTTGTGATCAGAGGAAGAGAACATTGCTAGTTTGAGTGTCAGACAAATGCCATTCACAAGGGGATTTTGTTTTTTACCTGGGGTGTAAAGAATGTGTTCTCCTGTCACAGCCTGAGGGTTGTTCATGAGGCTGTTGTTTATGCAGGCTTCAGTGGGAACAGGTTTTCATATTATCTTTATCTAGATGAATCATCTTTACAACACAGGGGGTAGAGAGAAACATCAGGCCAACACCTTCAGCACTCAAAGCAGACAACGGCCGCAAATGCACAAGTCAACAGCAGGATGGCGCTGTAATTCTGTCACTCCATACGTGAGTACTACCTACACACCCAACGTGTTTGCCTGCAGTCTAGAGCTTGCGTCCAGCACTGGCATTGTGTTACACAATTTCACGGAGCTCTCCCCTTTGTCGCGCATTAATTACCAACCTCCCTGGACAGAGCCACAGAGTGTAAATATTGCCTGTTTTCATTCAAAGCCATCTCAGCTATTAAAAACAATGGTCTCCCTCAGAGCCTTTGACCAGTGATGCACAGCTGAGTGCACACCACATTGAGGGTATAGAGCCCGAGCCTTTGGGATCCAGTTCAATCCAGTAACAGAGCCATTCCCTATTCCCCCTGCATGATAATGGCCTACTTTAGCTATGCCCCTAATAGAGGGGACCTTATTAACGACGCCACCTTTCCAATTGGACCTCATCTCCGATAATGACCAAATTAGTGTGAGACTGTATTCTATTCTTCTGCCTCAATACAGAACGTCTAGCACTAGCTTGTGATTAGAAGCAGGGGTGACCACAAACCATGAACTCATTCCTAGTCAGCTATTGTCCATGGGAGGGAATGGATAAAGACTAATTGCAGGATTTGGTGTCAGCGTGGGTAACAAAACTGCACTATGGTTGGAGAGGAGAGGAAAATGTAAGAGGCAAACAAGCTTATCGTGGTGGCCTGTACGTGGGATTAATTTCTATGAAACATTTAAATGGTGACCATTAGCTAGGTAACATTTGGCAAATGTCTCTTTTTCACCCACACAAATAATGAGTACCTTGGCTGCTGCACCTCAACTCCTAATTCTTTAATGAATGTAGCCTATCTGACCACAACTGGAGAGTAGGACACAACAACAACAAAAAAACACAACAAAGGAAGTAAAAATGCCCACTAGTGACTTGTGAGTTCTGCCGGGGTGATTTTGTGGGTGCTAAAACGGCTTCTCAGCTAATGATGCAGATAATGAGACATGTCATTTTTGTCAACTGACAAGCGCAGCTTTTCTCGCCTGTTGTCCTTGGGAAACCTTCCTTGTCAGACACTGCAGCCAACAAGCTACTGAACAGCAGAGGATATGACCTACATAGAGCACTGGCAGAAAATATCCAGCCTACACCTAAACAGACCTGGATTCTTGGGTACACAGACACACCATTATTTTGATGGCAGTAGTAATAATGCTCTCGATAAAAGGGGTGACATTGTATCTCAAGAGGTTTTCATTTGCATTATGACCTAACTCCCTAATTGTTTAATTTCCTTAGGTGATTAATCAGACCACAGAGAAACATTATAGGCCAACCATTATTCCATTTCACTGGATAGGAGGTCATAGCTGCAGCAGCGTGTAGGCTAAAAATATAATGTTATAAAATGTGTGGCCAATGTTATTCAACCAAATGGTTCTAAACAGTCTCTTGTTAGATGTGTCTTGTTTGCAAATCTTTTTCGGGAAGGTTTCCCAGGAGATAAAGGCCAAATCACACATCAGATCCTCCTTAGGCACAATTTAATGGGATGATAAACTAGCAGCTGCTTCAACGCTTTAAATAGAAAGATGACCGGCAGTGGTCTAATAAGTCTTTTTCTTGGAGGCAGGAAGCCTCGTGCAACGCAGCCGAGGGACTTGTTGCCTACCCGCTTTTAAATGAATGGCCTTAACCAAGATTGGGCTTTCCTCTCAGCTGAGGAGAAAAAAGATCACTTCTAGCCCTTCTCTCTCTCTCTGGGAGCTTTGCTTGGGCGAGCCACCCGCCCTGATTGATGTCCATTTCCTCCAGACTATCGATTCCACGCTCCACCACACACACTGCTAAGTGGCATTCTGAAGCATAGGGTGGAATGTCCCCACGCCCTATAGGTACACGGCCACTTTTGTGGTCCCTAAAGTGCAGAAGTTGATTTACCTGGGGAGGCCTTATGCAGAATAATTTGTTTTGCCCTGGTTTTAATAATAATAGAAAAACAGCCTTCAAAAGACACAGTCCAGCGGCAGGTGCTTAATAGTCCTGCTAGCAAAACACTAGGAATGTGCTCGGGCTCTTTTTATGAGACTGGACCCGTGGATGTGTGACTTGACAGGCTCTGCGTCGAAAGTCGTGTTCTCTTTCCATGTCATCCCACTGAATGCACCTCTTTTTTCTTCTATTTAGTGAATAAAACATTTTACAATAGGTCTTATCAATAATCTTTAGGTTGTTGCTATGAGTGTCATCCTCATACTGTCCCTGGCTGGCTATGGCTCTGTGGTTTGGGCAGGAAGGGCTTTTTTGTGGCTAGTGTCATATTGTTCCTTTGGGAGTGTTCATGTGACACACAGTGCATGTCGTGCGTGGGTGCAAGGGATCGCCCTGTGTCCATGCTGAATTATGTGCCTGTCACTTCCAATTCAGCCTGTCATATATTTCTCCACATGCAGTTGCCTCCACTGAAATCCCCTTCTTGAGGTAGAAGCATATGGCATTCTGTTCATTTGGAGAACTCTCTCTGACACGTGCACCATGCTCTCTCCGTCATGTTTGAAGACTTTGGGTTGAACTTTCACTCTGCTTTTCATTCTTGAAGCATCTCCAAGACATTGATGTGCATCAGTAGCTGCAGAAGCTGTGTTGCTGCACATAAACATCCATGCTTTTTGTTTTGATAATCACTGTACAATTACCATATGGGGACAAAACACTAGTACCATGAGGGGTTTCTCTGATAATGATTTGCTATGAATTTCTATGGTCTACTTGCACATGGGAATCCAATTTATTTCCCGAAATACATCATAGATTCATACATCATCATACAGAATCAATACAAAGTTAAAACTTGATATATAAAGGTATTTGAGATGTGCCTGGAACTCATGTTTTTATGCTAAAGAAGTCCTTTGGTTGTGTAAACAATTATACACCAGCCTTGATATGTCTTAGGGACCCTGATGTATGTGTTGAGGATAATTGGCACTGCTTGCATTGAACTGAAGGATGTTGCTGGAATCTAAATGAATTTCTGTGGTAATTAAGGTGTGGACTATTAAGGTTTACTTTCTGCTCTGTGGTTGGTCAAAATGGGAGCCAACTGTGATTCACACTAGACTTATCAATTGCAGTTGCATCTTCTTTTTCTACTAAAATTCCTTTTTTATCCTTATCTTTGTGCTTTGCTTTGCAAAACGACGAGGTATTGTGATTCAGTAAGTGTCTTGACAAACTGTTCTTGCTGAGCCTTTGTAAGCTTCTGGGACTGAGGAGAGGCTGATATGTGTAGCTGAGTCGTATCAAAGCATTGGTGCTCTGTTGTGACAGCAACACAAAAATGTTAAACCAAGCGACTGCTGTGTACTTCCTACAGAGAAATGAGAACAACCTATCCTTTTTATGTATTATGTATCTATGTACTGCATGTATGGTGAGTTGAAGGAGGACACAAGTATGAGTTTCAGCCTGGGCACTGGTCTCTGCATGCATAGCTTAGCTTGTTGACCACCACAAATACCCTCACTACAGGTTTTAGTAAACCCTACAGTTATATCATAAATCAATAGAAGGTGTCTTTATTTTTTACATTTTTTTTATAAATAATAGTTCACATTTTTTCCCACGATGTCTGTTTGTAAAAGTAGGCAGATATTTTCATGGACTCAAGACTGCAAATGCCTTTCCATGTACTTTTAAATACAGTTTTTATCTCACTTTTTTATCACAAATATTCTCAGTTTTGACGGCACCTTTGCTCACAAGTCTGAGTCAGGTAACAACGTGTGACACTACCATGGATGGTCGTATAAATCCGACTACAGACATTGCCTCTGCCTGTGGTTTGTGAAGTAAGTTTGTTGGGTTTGTTGACCATGGCTCACTCTTATCTGTGCCTGGCTGGGTGGAATACAGAAATATTTAGATATTTCCAACAACACGAAAGCCTTTTAGCATTTTTACGGGCAGAATTAATTCAGATCACATGTGCAGGGTTTGTTATCGGGCAGTTGAGAGAGGCGTCTGATTTAACAACCCGGCGCGCATTGCCATGATGGTCACTCTGTGTCCCTCTTTTTCAAAAATCTGAGACTGCCCGACACCATCAGAGTGCATGGGGCTGCCTATGAAATGAAGGGAAGCGAGGCAGTGAAGTGCGACAGCTATCTCCTGGGTACCGTGCTGGTGCATGGCCCGTGGTCTCCGAGTTAATTCCACACCACGGCGCATTCCCCTCCGCCTCGCCGCGACCCCGCAGTGGACGGCTGCCGCTGAGAGGAGGCACACGGGGGCCACGCTCGTGGTGTGAGGCGGCGGAGCGGAGCTCTGGGTTATCGGCTTTCAATTTGCCGTATTGGAGCTCAAGGGTCAGAGCACAGCTGCACAAACTCTCGGTGGGTTTGCAGCTTTTTAATCAACTTCCTCTGCTCCTTATATCTCCTCGCCCATGGCCTCAGGGCGCAGGACGAAGATGGAGGGTTTCATCTTGGGCCTCTTTGTTCCACAGCAATCATTTCTCTTATATCAAAAGCACAAGGAAACATACCGAAGGAAAAATGAAATTATCAAGGGTCTCTGCTATTTGACCTTTTAATTGTGTGTGTGTGTGTGTGTGTGTGTGTGTGTGTGTGTGTGTGTGTGTGTGTGTGTGTGTGTGTGTGTGTGTGTGTGTGTGTTTGCAATACAAATTACACTGAATGCTGTGATGCTATGTTCTAGTTTGTATATATTCATGCATGAAGCTGAATATTAGAGTGTAAGTCTATGGATTAGAGTTTCAGTCTATCTCTGAATAATTGTCTCTATTTGATATAAGCAGATTAGATTGTGCATGTCCGTTTATTATTATTAGTGTGACTTTTTACAACTGCTCCTTATACATGCTATGAGATCGAGAAATATAGATTTCGGATTCCATTATTTTTTAGCACATTTTTAACACATTTCTATGTTGCAGGCATAATGGACATACTGACACACTGTCAACAAACAAATTCAGCACAACACTAATTAGGCCTTAATATGTTGCATCTAAAACTCTGGACCCTGGAGAAAAAAAAAAAATCCCATTCTTAACAGAGGTTCCTGAGTGAATGAACAGGAAGCCAACCCTATGATGAATACAGAGGAGTTTGTTTGTTTAGAATTCAGATGAAGCGAGCACAGAGCTACTGGAGATGGAGCGTGATAACTTCAAAGTCTTTACAGGTGCTGGCACCAATGACATTAAAACAGTGCCCTCTGGCCCCAGCAGTGGCGCGACTGGCTGAGGCACCTGCACCGTACGCCGGCGACCCGGGTTCGAATCCCGCCCCGTGGTCCTTTCCGGATCCCACCCCGACTCTCTCTCCCACTCACTTCCTGTCAATCTCCACTATCCTATCTAATTAAAGGCATAAAAAGCTCAAAAAATATACTTAAAAAAAAAAAAGAAACAGTGCCCTCCAAAATGTCATGAAAGCCGAGGAGAGGAGAGTGAAATATGGATAAAAAAGAGAGTAGGGCGATTTGGAGGAATGAGCTGGAAGTAGTGAAAAAAGAGAGAGAAATGGGAAAGGAGACGGTGCTCTATTTCTCTTTTTCTCCCCACTCTGTTTTTCAGTAACACAGCTTCATGCATGTTTTTAGGTCCCTCTTGACTGGCAGATCAACAGGGGCGCGTATTGTTACAATTTCACAGTCGGTTGTGCTCCGCTGACGGCATTTGCTGCTTCAGTGGAGGCCAAGAGAGTATCTCTGGATGCTTACATTATCAGAGACATGGAGGAGGTGGCAGGGAGAGAGAGATGGATAGAGGGAAAGAGAGAGAGAGAGAGAGGAAAGGAGAGGGAGAAGAAAGAGAATGCAATATACTTATAGAAAAGAGAAATGAAAGAAAGTAACTTTGAGAAGAGTGTACACGGAAAAGAGCAAGGAGAAGCTGGATGCAAGTGAGAGAAAGAGGAAGAGAGAAAGAGAGGGAGGAAGAGAGAGAGAGAGAGAGAGATGAAAAGAAAGAGAGGCCTGTCCCCATGTGGCCGGGCTGAGACCTCAGACCGGGGAGTTCTCTGGTTTGTATGCAGCGGAGGAAAGCTGGCGAAAAGCAGCCGCAAATGAGTTCAGTCCATCAGCACGTTCCCATGGCGCCAGCAACAGAAGCTGCCGTTGCCGTGGAGGTTCAGTGGAGACAGCGAGCTGGCGTGCTCGTAACTGACCCAAATGCTGACCCACCGCATGGGATAAGGGATGGCGGGGAATTAGCTAGTGGTTCCTGCATATGGTGGGGAAAACAACAACAGCGAATAGAAGACAGGCAGTGGCCTGTGGCTCTTTAATTATGCAGACCGTTGTGTATATCCATGCATACATGCATCCATACATACATGAATCCATACATACATAAATAAATAAAGTCTGCTTCTGAATAATCAGGAGGAGATGTGAATGCAGCTGGGATCCCGCTGAAGGCCTGGTGGCATTGTGTTGTGCACAGGGAGGCGTAGTGTGAAGATGTGGCCCTGGGTTCGCTCACCAATTAGTCGCACTCTCGTCATGCAGATGAGCAGTCAGGGGAAGCAACTGGCTTCCATGTAATTGGCCCTGGATTGCTGTCAGATGTCAAGCAGGAGGCACGTAGTGGTGCCAATCGATGTCAATCTAGTCATTTGTATGGTGGAAATTAATAACGGTAAATAGAGCATGTATTAGATGCGGTTTGCTTTATTCGCCTGTTCAGCGCTTGATTGGCAGTGGCATGGTCTTTCATGCCCCACTTGTACACAAATGCAAACAAATGTAGAAGGTGGTATGTGGAATGTTGCAACAGCAAATACACTGAGCGATTACCCTTTCATTTCCTGCCATGTTCGAGCTTATCTTGTCCCTACATGGAAATCCACTGTGACAGTGTGGGCATCGGTACCATTTCGCATGTCATGCCTTCAAAGTTCTGGACTACAAATATGGTATGCAATGACAGCAGCCTCCCATACAGGAAAATCCTTAAAAGCACAGTAAAAAAAGAGTGAGTGGGACGATAAAGTGAGTCAAAACTGATATACTGTGCTGCGCTTCCTTGAGCATCTTGATGACCCAAAACTCCTCATCACAATTTATGGCAAGCAGTAGACCACTGACTGCCTTGTGATGATGAAGCTGTGCAATCTCCCTCTAGTGTGACCGTGGTCACTGGCTGTTTGCTTTGCCATATTTGCAAAAGTTACTCAGTGAGATCTATCTGTATGTTTTCGGATGATCCGCTTTGCCCAGGTAATGAAATTTCAACTTGAGGCTCTGTCGGTTGCCCCCGTGTTTGATATTTAAAAACTATTTAGGCCTAACTGTGCGCTCTCGTGGCCTTGGTGATGTGACAGAAGGGAAGGATCACGGTTTGTTTACTCAAACGCTTAACACCGTAATCCGTAGATTAACTCGTGCCAAACGGTGCTCTTAATTAAACCCGCTCCCGATTTGGGCATGCAGCTAATGGGCTGTCACTTGGGCATACTGGACCTGCAAACATTTTGGATGAGTCATGGAGCTGTGAGGATACATGGCATTTTGCTGTCATCTTGGGGCCAAAAAATGCTTTAAGATGCTGAGGCCCTGTGTCTGTTCTTAGTCACTTGTGCTTGGAGGGCTGTTATAAAATGGCCCCAAATGAGCTGTTGTTGGGTCATTAAATCCACCACGCTAAGGAAATACTATTTGTCCCTGCTGTGCTTTTTAAAATTCATAAACAAAACAAAATAGTGTTCAACAGCTTTTTTGCTAAGATGACACACACGTGGTCTGTTCAGCTTATAATGGGAGCCTGTGGTCTGGTCCACTTGGAAGATATTGATTGCATTTATTTTCAAAGAACTTGTCTTGACAAGTGCTGGACGAAACAGTATACAAAGCACAGGATTTTCTTACAGGAGTTTACACGATACATGTTTTGCCCACTACACTTGGTGCACCTGCGCTGATAAAAAATTCTGAGTGCAGAAATGTTTTTATATCCAACAAGGTCAGCTGTTTCTCTGCCAAATGAATTAGCAGTCAGGTCTAATTAGTCCATGAGCTAAAGTCATTGAAACATTGCTGCAGCCACTCTAATAAAATTAGAATTCACTGCCACAAACAGTAATGGTGACACTGTTTCCCACATAGGAAACATGCTTAGGTATGTAGGAGGTGGCAGATGTTTCAAAGGCTTTAATAAATTATATATCCATGTAAAATATGTTCTGAGTAAAAATGTTCTTAGATGCTCTCTTGGCAGTTATTTTTCAAACATTTTGGGTGAAAAAGACACAAATATGCATCTGAGCAGATGGTGAACGTTGCAAAACTTGACACTAGCGCATTCCATTTGGCAAAAGCACCGCTTTAGCTTTGCTCTAGCCTTGAATGCGGTCACTCTAGGCCCTTTGTGGGCGGCTGAGTGGGTGATACAGAAGACACGGCTTTGCTCTGTCTGAAGACGAGATGTTTTTCCCTGTGGCGTGTTGTCCAACAGTGGCGGTGGTGTGCATGCTATTCTGATGTCTGGATTATAAGGATGGCTCTGCTGTCTGACAGAGAGAGAGAGAGAGGTAGGATGCTTAATCTGTTGCTCCCTGGGTTGGACGCTTGAGGAGGATAGAGGACAAAGCCTGGATGAAGAGATACTGCTGTGAATTTTGTTTATTTTTTGCCTTCTTTCTTGTTTCTCTATTCTCTCTTGACACAGCGGCTCTCCTCTTGCACCCAGACTGGGTGAGCTTTGGATCAGCAGCCAGAAGATCAATAAGGAGGCGGAGGGGTAAAATTGCTTGGCTCTCCTCTCCTGCTGGAATGCAGATTGCTCTCCACGTCTTCATCTGGAGCTCTGGAGCTTTAGTTTCTCTCACCACAGTGCGAGCTGCAAAAAGCCCACCCACTTGTGGATCTAGACAGAGGACCAGAACCTCCTGGAAGGGAGATAAACTGTCTCATCATATGTTTATTAATGCAATCCAGCAGTCCAGTCAAGCTCAGATCAACCAAGGATCTTTGTGACATTCAGTCACTGACAAGCAAACAAACAACAACAACAGAGTAACCTTCTGAATATGGAGATTTAATATACATCAAATCCATTAGGATGGCAGTTCAGATCCCTACGTAGCAGCACACTTGCACATTCTACTCTGCCAAAAACACTTCCAACTTCCTTTGTTTCCTGGCATAACGTATCCTCTCACCTTGTGTGTGCGTAGTCCTGCCTCATTTAACATGCTTCCTGTTGACGACAAGCATGGCACCACCACCTTCCCCCTGTTCTCCGTGTCCATTATGATGCAGACCGCATGCCTTCTGGACCCCAGAATACACCATGCGTCCTGTGGAGCTAGTGGGCCTTTCAGGATACCAGCTCTCAGCAGTTAATCATAATTTATTTCCATTATAATCATGCTTTAATTGATAGTCTTGCCATAATTGTCCCCAGAGCGTAGGTTTCAACTTTAATACACAAGGAAGGAGTTTGGAGGAGGACCAATAATCCTGTATTTAGCCAGTATGACTCAACATAAATTCAAAAATAAGCTTGCAATGATTGTTAGGATGCAATTTTTCTACCAGACTTTACAATAAAGCCGCCTTTTAAAAACAAAACATCCATCCCGGAGCAATAGCACGAGCGAAACAAAAAACAATGTGAGAGGCCGTAAGCCAGAGAATATAAATGAAAATGTTTCCATAAGCGAGACAGTAATGCCCTTGTGCATACTGAAAAACACCTTTCAACAGATGATCCTCTATGAAATAATAAGCTATGAAACTTGGCGCATAAAATAACCACGCACGCCATGAAATAATGAGATCAGATGGCGCAGCCTACAGCATATCTCTGTTCTCAATAACACCCCTGTGCTTTAGGCCCCTCCAAAGACTTAAAAGCAAAGAAGCCATGCAAGCTTCCCCTTGGTGGAGACTAACACCGTTAAGAGTCTAAAGATGTCTCCGTACAACCTGTGATTCCGTCTGGAATGTTGCATTGGTAGATTAACAAAAAGAAAAGAAACTTTGGCATGTATTTTATCCAAGTAGGATATGGCTTTTAACATATTCCAACCTCTGATTTTGCATGTCCAACTCACTGAAAAGAAATAAATCTTTCATTCCAGTAGTTGATACACACTAGATTTACAAATGGCAGGTGCATCAAGTCATTTTTTGTGGTTCGTTTGTTTGTTTTAGTCCCAGTTGGTTACAACATGTTTTTGGGAATATGCTGAATATAATGATTCACTGTAGTTTTATATCATATAATATTCTACCATGACAATAAGGATTAATGGAAACCATGGATGGATGTGGCTAACAACTGAATATGATGGGTCATGAAATACAAAGATTCCTGAACAAAAAGGCTGCAATGCAACAAACACATCAGCTACACAGACTCTTAAACAACTGACATAGACAGATAAACATGCATGCCCATATAGACATACACTTTGGGGATTCATAGGAATACACTGAAACGTCTGCATGTGGGCCAGTATGAATAAGCTAAGGTCATGATAAACTTCCTGTGAACCTAGGCTAATTGGACTGCCAGGTCCCTTTGGGATGGAAGCTGCTGGCTCTGTCTCAGCTCAATTTTTTTTTTTTTTTATCATTTTGTCTCAGTCTGCGGTTTGACTGGACAGATAATCTAGCACTGCTGTGGAGGATTCATGTAACTATCTCACCAGTTGCTGGTCAAGAAACGCAACGAGTCATCTTTCAATTCAAATCTTTTACTAATATCCTGACTAAAAACAAATCTGTTTAATCTGGACAGTTTAAGATTTTGTTCATTTGTGTTATTATAGTGAGAGAAGATGCACTTCTTCCTCATGATATCTAATGGCATCTAATGTCTAATCTCTCTTATCTTTTCCACATTTTGTGTTTATCTTTTATTATATTACATTGAAAGTAAAAAAAATCTAGGATAGGAGAGGGAAAGATTAATGCACTGCCCTTGTTCTGTGCCCATAGTAGTGTAGTGTACCCTTGGGCAAGGCACTTAACCCCCAACTGCTCCAGCCAAGCTGTCCAGTGGCCTAGAACACTGGGGATGGACTAGATAGCTCCAAGGTGTGAACATGTTTGTATTGTGTGTGTGTGTCTGTGTGTGTGCACTCATACATGCATGTATATATTGCCGCAAAAACATTGTGAATGGGTGTGTGTGTGTGGGGGGGGGGGGGGGGCGTGAGCCTAGAACATTAGTGTGAGCTCTGAAAAGGCCAAGGTAATAAACCGAGCCTGTGGTGCAGTTTCATTACGGTGGCATCGTGCCAGGAGTACCAATTCACCGGCAGTCATCACCAGTCTTTGATTTCCCGTGGAGGCCAAGTCAAACAAGACATCTTCATCTGTGTACTGATGGTCTCAGACCACACAAGGCCCTTGAAGTCTTTGAGGGGAAACAAGGGACGTCATTCAAATGGAAGCTGAAGATGGAGACACTTAGGAAGGGAATCATAATGACTTGGGCGCGATTTTGTTTTGTACCAAAAGATGACAGCTTACTTTATCTCAGTAAACAGAAGCCCTTGATACCACATGTTGAATATTTGCACATCCCTGTATGTACCCTTGTGTGTGCATTGATTTTGGTGGAGAAAGGGTATGTGTGAATTTCTGTGTGTGTTTTTGCATATGGGTATTTCATTTCCACCAGCCTAATATCTATGCATAGCTTAATGGAGTCCCACAGAGCTGCTAAATCAAGAGCCCACCATGCTAGCAGCTAATCCCAGTGCTTTCCCCTGTGATGGATATCTTTAACAGCAAGTGTAACGAACACAGACGTCCACAGTCAGTATATTTCACTTTAAAGCAACACCAAAGAGTTTTTTGTACCTTAAAATAATGTTTCCAAAATCGTTTCACTGGTTCATCAACTCGTAACAGGGTGAACGGCACTTTCTGCATTCGCTTCGCGGCCCTCTATCGGCTATTACCGCACTATGTAAGTTTGCTGCATCGGGTAGCGGATCTGTAGTTCGATGGAATGAGACATGAGAAACTACAAATTTCACTTGCATCTGATGTCGCAATACATCGTACTTTTTTTAATAAAATCATGCAACTTATTCTACCTTGTCTGTGGACATTGTTATTTGCAAAGCCGGTGCTGGATAAACAAATAGTGCGTGCGACAGATGAAAAGTTCTTTGGTGTTGCTTTAATGGCCAGGGCATTAACATCTCTCTTTCAGTCAAAGTCAGTCAGAGAAAAAGAAAAAAAGAGACTCTGTTAAGTCCAAAGAATCTCTGATGATGTTTTCCCTTAAAGATGGACTTGAACAATCTGCTCTCCAACTGAAATGAAACGCAAGGGTACACAAGGATATGCAATCTCCAGACTTTTATTAGTGATGTGTATTTCTGAAGCACTTTTGACAAATTTCTCTCTCTTAAATACACACACACACACACACACACACACACACATGCACGTATGCACGCATGCACGTATGCATACACACACACACACACACGCACATATGCACACACACACACACACACACGCACACACACACACACACACACACACACACACACACACACACACACACACACACAGTCTTGTTTGACTCTTGTTTGAATTTCTCTATGAACTGTATTCAAGGGAGAGCCAACCTAGAAGACCCATGAAGAGTCACTATGATTGGTGTCTGAAAAACCCATTTCATCTTGGTATTCCCAGACATTTATAAGAATATATTAAAAGTAATATAGCATGAATATTATGAATGAACTGTTCTCAACTGTTCTAGTCCTGAAAAAGAATAAACTTGAAATGGGCAAATACTGCACACAATTCACTTTAAACTGTATGTGTATGCCTTGACTATATAATGTATTTATAAAGTAAAAGTGTTTTGTGTCCAAAAACAAGCGGGGAAATAAAACTTGTGGATGCATTGAAAAATTGCTTTTTATGGGGTGCATTGAGCTAAAATAGAAATCCATTGTAGCTCCTATCACAGCTGCCACTGGAGAAATATAATATTATTTCAATGGGTACATGTTTATGCATTCACAGTCAGGGGCATAGTTTTGACTGCCTGCGGCCATGGGAGATAACATTAACAACAAACGTGACGCAATACAAACTAAATATGATTAATACAAGTCAAATAAACCCAATTTACTGAGGGGGTATGCTTATTGAATTAATCTCTTATTTTGGGTGTGTTAATCTGCAGTTCTGACAGGCATTTCAACAGAGAGGCTCCCCCCCCCCCACCCAGGGACGTGACTGGGGAGCAATAGGGGGTAGGAGGAGAGTGTCTTCTATCGCTTTAATGCTCTGATTAATTAGCTCCAACTTATCCATGAAAATGAGTTGCAGATAAACTCAGGAACAAACATGAACCAATTACAAGACAACCTCACCCCTCCCCCAAGTGCTGTGGCTTCAATGAACGAACATCTCAGCTCTGAGGGTTTCTGTTAAATATTGATTGGGCAGATGTTCAGAACGACACCATAACTCTCTGTCCTTTTAAAAAGCACGAGAGACCATCTGTATTCATCACTTTTCTCTCTCTCTCCCTCTCTCTCAGTCATTTTGTTCTCATTTTGTTCGCTCCAGAGTGGCCGATGCTTTAGGCGGTGTTCTCGGCACGACAGCAAAATGGCTCGTCAGCCATTCAGACAGGGTTCACACAAAAGAGCCCTGGTCGAGGGCACAGTCATAATTGCTTCGTTCTCTCTCTCTCTCTCTCTCTCTTTGTATGCTTCATTTCATTTTTTCTTTTTCTTTTTTTTCTTTATCTCATCGTTCTCCCAGTTATCATCTGTATCTGCTGTGTCTCTCAATCACTCCTCCACTTTCCGTCTCATTCCTCTATCTCTCTCTCTCTCTATTCCTTTTCTGTAGCTCCCTTTCTCTCATTCCTCCTGCTGGCTGCAAACAGAATCGATAGATTGCTTGTCTTGCTCCGCCATTGCCCTCTGACCTGGTGGAGGGGCTTTTTCTATAAATACCCCAGCAGCCCAGCGCCGGGCGTGTAATTAAGAATTGATCAACTGACGCTGCGTGGCTGTTGTGGATCCGCCACCTGAGGCCCCAGTGCCTCATGGGAATGTGGGAGCAGGGTATTACCCATTCAAGCACAGGCAGATTTAAGGTGTGCTTAAAAGATCTGGCCCCAGTCGTGGCGCGACTGGCTGGGGCACCTGCACCGTGCGCAGGCGACCCGTGTTCGATTCCCGCCCCCGTGGTCCTTTCCGGATCCCACCCCGACTCTCTCGCTCCCACTTGCTTCCTGTCATTCTCCACTGTCCTATCAAATTAAAGGCATAAAAAGCCCCCAAAAAATATACTTGATTGATTGGAGTGAAACGGAGTGTTAATTTACTCACCACAATTCAGCATAATTTGTTTCACTTCATTTTTTGTATCATCCAAATAATTGAGTTTTTCATATCCTTGCATGCCATGAGGTGTCAACAAATACTGCAACCAGAAAGGTTCTGCTACCGGTAAGGTGGTGTGACAAAAGGAATGAGACTAAGGTCTGGATCAAAGCTGTAGATTACCGGAATTTTGAAAATGGCTGAATGTATTTTTTGTAGCACACTAGCCTGGGATCCTCATATTGATTTAGGGTGATTTATTATTAAAGGTACACTATGCAAGATTTTCACCTTTATGAAGCCAATTTGATGGGAAACAAACTTGTAATAGGTGAATCGTTCACCTAGCATATCTATACAGCATAGATGTATCAAGTCGCTACCAAGAAAACCAGCCGTGCAACTTCAAGAACAGCGGCCCGACAAATCTTGGTAGAATCGTGAAACATTACGTTGTCAGTGGATATAACTCTTTTTCGAGATAGCTTTTGCCTGTTGTTAATCCTTCACCTCCACAACAAAAGCATTTTCATTGTGTACAGGGGGGATAAGTCACGAGAAGTCTGCTATTTACAACAGAAGAGTAAAAGGGCATTTCCACGCAAAACTGTCACGTCCATAACACCAACTAAATACCATGGCATTGTGTTGGCGTTATGGATGTGTGCTCTACAGTCGCCAAAAATACCTAAACCTGCATAGTGTATCTTTAATATTTGTTGGGCTTTTTACATCTATTGTATTAAACAGTGAAGAGGCTGACAGGAAGGGAGTGGGAGAGAGAAATGGGGCGGGACCAGGAAATGACCCGGGTTGGACTCGAACCCGGGTCCCCATGGGTACTAGGACCTGAATATAGTACGGAAGCTGTAGGCAGTTGTGTCACAGCGCCCCCTGATTTAGGCTGAATTTAAGCTAGAGTTGCACCACCTTTCACAGTGCAAGTAGACCACAGGATATTCATCAAGATAATAACAATGATGCATAATTGCATATCATATATCTTCCATCGTAATGACTCACTGTTGAGATGCAGCATATAGTAGCACAGTGGTGCTGCTCTCTGGAACTGACCCCGTGGTCTCGGCACTGCTGCACAGCCTACTCCAGTTGTACCAATTGAGCAATTATACACAGCGTGATCCTACACCGCGTCAGCGGAGATCTGACATTTCAAAGCCACGCACACCTCCCCCCACAGCGCCTCTCTTGTTTCCTCCTGCGGCGTCCAAACTCATCAGCCCCAAATGCTGTCATCGAGTGCAATCAGGCACCCCCAATCAAGATTTTTTTTTCCGTCGCTCTGTACCCTTTCATTAATCTCCCTTGTCAAATTGCCCATATTTAGGTCTATGAACTTTCAATCATGGCGCTGCCTGTGTTCTAGTCAAAGATAATATGAGTGCGAGAGCGATGTGGCATAACCCTGGCAATTCTGTGCTGTGCAAGAGTGTTGATATGCTTTATATCAGTCTCTCTCTCTTTTTTTCTGTTTGTCTTTTTGTGTATCTTCAACCCAGCAGGCTTCCGTAACTTTGGAGAACCACATCATGGCCTTGACACTGTGGGTAAAATGGACTGTCCGACTGGCAACAGTTGTCAGTGGGTGGGTGAGAAATCGCAGCCTCTCCCATCTGTGACCTCCATCTTCCAGGTTGGTCAGTCTGTACCACCAGATGGGCCGGGTTGTCCTGCCCCGGCCCGGCGCTCAATAACACTCGGTCGGTGTTGTTATCCTCCGCTCTCCGTTTGGATAACACTCAAGGTGCCTGTGGGAGGTGATTGTTTTGGAGAGTGAGATTGGATGGAGGGCGTTGGAACACAAATCCTTTTTTTTTTCCGGGGCCCGGTCTCAGACACACTGAATGTACACATGCCAGTGTTGACTTCCCTCGGCTGGACAGTCTGCTTAACACGTATGCTGACTTGTTCCTTCTACAGAGGGAGCATGGCCTTTTTCTTTGTATTTGTCAATCCGTCGAGGACATGTAAATAAAATATTGCACTGGCTGCATTTCATTGGATGCCGGTGACTTTCAATCCCTTTTGTAATTCAGTGGCTCAGTGGCGTGCTTGCAAAATCTCAAATGTCAAGTAGTCTGTGTTTTTTCTGCCGATCGGGTGACTGATTGCTGTGGCAACATAAGACACAAAAACAAAACAAAACAGTCCGCAAATGTCAAACTGAATTAAAGTTTATTAGTTGTGGAGGTGTTTTATAATGGTGAGGTTTTTATGACAGCCAGTCTTCCAGATTTATGAAGGCATTATCAACACTACATGCTACCAGGTCCACATATCCCAAAAATTAAATAAAAATTATTATTTTAGGCTACTATCTAGCCATTGTCTTTTCATAGTGGATAATGAATATTGTATGTGTCTATATATTGTTATAGCATGATATGGCATGTGCTTGACGTCCTCGACCCAAACTTTGAAGCCTTGATGTGGTGTCAAAAGTAACTGACTGGTGTCAGCATAGCTTGACCGTTAGCAACTACAGTGGGTAGATACAGGGGTTAAAGTGGGAAGGAACGCAGTTCCGCCACCTCAGATAAATTAATAATAAATATATTCTGTCATACCAACAATATAGCGCGATGATACTGTTAAAATAAATAGTGAGCTAATTTTTCGCATGTACAAAGGTGACCATGAAGCTAGCAATTCTTGTCCAAAAAGTATTGCTACACTACGATACTCAATATGTTGTCCCCGTTGCACCGACACTGGATTTTAGGGTTCCCTCACCTGTCAAATCCCACTTTAACCACTGAGTAGATAGAGTTTTGGTGTCAAAAGTAACTACACAGCTTGACCGTTGGCAACTACAGTGGGTAGATAGAGTTAAGATTTTGCATTACATTTTCAAAATGCATGGAATGTATAGAGGACATATTAATGCATTTGAAATATGTGATAGCAGTTACTCATAGTAGTAGACACAATGGATCATGGAGTCATCTTGAGCAATTTCACTTTAATCAAATTAAAAATAATATTTGAGCCCTTGAATAGGAACTTAATGGGCCACTTATTTTTCAGGGTGAAGGATTCTCTCACTGGGTTGGTCTCCCTGAGCAGAAAGCCTGTCCCTCCTACTTCAGTAGTGATCTGCAACAAAGATATGGTTTAATTTTCTTCTGTATACACTTAATGATGCATTACTCAATGCAATAAATGTTAAAGTTCATCAGACTTTCTTTAATTTCCCCTTGGGGATCAATAAAGTATCTATCTATTTATCTATCTATCTATCTATCTATCGAATATTCAACAGTTAAACTTTGCTCTGACGGTTATGCAATCTTGTGGGCTATATTTTGCAACTAAACCTTCAACAAGGTCAGTCTGCATTGACAAATTAAGAGACAGACATCCCTGTCCTGCCTTTGTGTGTTCACAGCATATTGACAGACAAATCCACATAAATTTGTAGTGCCATATTGTGAAGGTTGGATGGCTCGCAGGTCCTTTAGTGATTAGAATACAATATGAAAACAACTGTATGGACACATCCTAAGTATCAGAATGTCACATATTACCAACCATCCCGTATGTCCAACCTCTTACGTATATGTGTCACTTAATATTAATTTCTTTACAAACCAAGCACCTACCACAAGTGTATCTAAATTAGCTATGTACCAAAACTTACATTTTACCATGACTCGAAGAGCTGTAAATACTAAATTACACAAACATCTTGCACATGTGCTAGACAAGATTTATCGTAAACGTGCTAATTACTAACCATTTTGTTCGAAAATTCTAAAACAACGATGTTTTTTAATACTTCAAAATAACATTTGATAAATTAACCTTACATTTTTCAGTAGCCATAGGTGTGTAGATTTGAACAAAATCTAGTTTGGTTCTTAACGGGGCTTTTACTGCCTGAAATATCCGATTTTGTTTACCACGCTCGGAGTTTACTGCTGGACCTATTCCCAACCTTTCTCACGGCACATCAACGGTTAGCCCGAGAATTCTTGTTGCAAATCAAAATTCCACTGGAGCTCCAAGCGGATTTGTACCGCAGTCTTACAACACAGTTTAATAGTTTTGAACTGCATTATGATGAAGATTTGTCTTCCTGTGAAATAATCCTTTTCATGCCCACATTTGAAATTTAGAGCGGTCTGTAAGGGCAGTGGCAGAACTTGAAGTAAGAGAACAAGAGAGAGAGCTGAAGATATGAAATTATTCCATTATTCTTTATTGATGTTTATTCAACTTACAATACCAATATACATGATATCAATCAGAAACAATACAAGAAAAATTTGAAAAGTAAATAAAAAAAAAAAAAGATTTCAAAATCAATTCTTAGTCATTTTAAAGCAGATGTAACATTGCATCCAAACTAATGTAATGTATTCCTTGTTCTATTTGAAGTATTCTACCTAAGAGCAACTTTTTGTACATGAATTCAACTATCAAACCTGGAGCAGTATTTAGACACTTGCTATCAATGTGCAAACATAACCCTCTAAAATAGCAGAGTTCAATTCATTTCAGGTCAAGAACAATTGTAGAATCACTTAGATAAAGAAAGCTTAATAACTGCACATTCTCTTCCACATGACTAAACACAGGTAATAACAACCATTTGCTGATGTAAATTTCACACCGTCACACAAACAGCTAAGGCCAGAATTCTCTTGTGACTGAGGACTTTGCAGAGCTGCATTCCACAGAAAGAAACATTTTTCAGAGGGTTTTTTGCTCTTGCTGTGTTGACTCCATATGGAGATGGTGGGTAATGCTGAATCGTTGCCAGAGGCCTTTGAAGCCAATATTTTGCAGCAAGTGGCAGCATCTGTCCTCTGACACGCGGAAAGATATGCTGAGCAGGTTGCCAACTTTATTTATTTATTTGTTTATTTGTTTTTTTCTTCATTTTTTTATCTTCATCTCTCTCTCTCTCTCTCTCTCTCTCTCTCTTGTTCTCCCACTCCAAGCTCTGCCACTCTCTTTGTAGACAGCTCTGAATTTCAAAGACAAGCATGAAAAAGATTATTTCACAGTGTGAAGGTTTATTAGAAAGACAAATCTTCACCCCTTCCCTTCCCCCTCCCCTCACTAAACCACCAAAAAGAGAAGAATACAAATGCTGCACAGGCATGTAGAGTATTGGCGATTCTCCTGCAGTGCACTGCTGTGTTTTTCCACCGACAACAGACACAACCGACTGTGCAAGCAAAATGTAAACAGCAGTGTTTACTGAGAGAGTACCTGCTATGCATGCTTATGGACACATTACACATACACACACACAAACACAAACACACACACACACACACACACACACTGACTTGAGTGATGATTAGATTTCTCTCTCTCTCTATTGCTATGTGTGTGTATTGCTCTTTTATTTCTCTCACTCTCTCTGCCATGGATTCTTTGCTTTGTTTCTCACATCTGTGGATCAGTCTGATGTGTTTAGTAGTCATCAAAATAAATAACAATATGATTATGATTATACTACTGTTGAACCATACAAGCACACACACACACACACACACACACATACACACACACAGGACACACATACACACCATCAGACACCCAGGGCAAGTCGTCTCAGCCAGGCTTACTTGAGGATAAACAGAGAGATGTCTGCGATCAAGAATAACACTCCGAAACTTGGAACGACAGCAAATGCAGGCAAAATGCAGACGGCTGGAATGATAGCATCCTCTTTCATTCCCCCCTCTCTCAATTCCCCACTAAAACAACGGGCCTGTGGGAGCGTCTGGTTTAGCGCTCGTCTGCTTTGTATTCACGCAGTTGCCGGTGTGCTCCCCTAGTGAGTGCATCCATCTCGTCCAGGTTTCTGCCTTTCTCCGTATATATTCCGCAGCCTCTTTCAGTTTGCTTTTAGAGCTGATGAATGCAACCCTACAGGGGTGGGCCGAGGTTGCTCCAGTGGCTTTACCAGATATCACATTCTATTCTTTCAACACTTATCTCCCACCAGGAGACCCACGCCAGAGGGGAAGGTGTGAGGGGGGGGAGGAAGGCAAAAAGGCTGATCCTTTCAGTCAGGTTCATTCACAACAAAGAAGTTAAGAGTTATTCCTTTACTGCAGATACTTCCTTTTGGGGCGCAAGCTCCAGTTGTTGAGAGTTGTGTCCAGACCACAACAACACACTGCAGTCAAGTTATTGGCTGGAAGTGTTCATAAAGCATAGACCACAGTACAAATTTATTGAAGTGTCTTACATTGGGCAGCCGTGGCCTACTGGTTAGTGCTTCGGACCTGTAACCGGAGGGTTGCTGGTTCAAACCCCGACCAGTAGGCATGGCTGAAGTGCCCTTGAGCAAGGCACCTAACCCCTCACTGCTCCCCGAGCGCCGCTGTTGATGCAGGCAGCTCACTGTGCCGGGATTAGTGTGTGCTTCACCTCACTGTGTGCACACTGTGTGTTTCACTAATTCACGGATTGGGATAAATGCAGAGACCAAATTTCCCTCACGGGATTAAAAAAGTATATATACTTACTGTATATACATGTGCTGCCATTTATGAGGAGAATGCCGTTGGCATGACTGTCACTAATTCATCATTCAGATGTGGTTCCAGTTCTGAACTCGGCTACCTGTTTCAACCTTTTCATGAAACATAAAGGACTCATTTAGTTGTCAGGGTGCACATGAATGGGCAGAGACAAATCCCAAAAAGGCTCTGTCACAGTGAATTTGTTCCGGCCAGGGAAAAAGTTCCGGATGACGCAACAATACCGTTCTAATCAGCTGTCTGATATGGTGTGCGCTCGTGAATATAAAGCAGGGGGAACAGTTCCGGAAGACGTAACAATAGCCTACTTGTAAGACGTAACAATAACCTACATTATTTTTTACAGTCTATGATTAAGACATTTGAATGAGAAAACATACTGAAGTAGCCTAGACATTGAATTACAGTCGGATGGACAACAAATGCAGTGATGGCCTATGCGTTTTCTATAGTAGGCTACATTAACGCAAACATAGGCCTATAGTAGGCTATTACACAATGTGACCGTCAAGTAAAAAAACTAACGTTTAAATAGCCTACCTTTACCTTGTACCTGTGAAGGTCAGTAGCTCTGGATATGTCCAGCTCTGAAGCTGTATGCAACAGTCTGGCATAGGCTAAGTAGCCAAACCAACATTGAAGACGTGTTCCTTTTCGGTGTTATTTTGGTTATGTTGATTGCAACAGCCTAGCATTATACCTGGCAAAAGAAAAACATGCTTTTTTCTTTTTGAGGATAACGAAATAAAAAAAAGAACAATTGAGTCCTAAGAAAAGTGAGAAGCCTCATAGCAAATTCTAACAGCCAAATCCGCCTACGTAATCTTGTTAATTTGGAAATTCGCTAACATACATATTTAATCTTTATAAAAAATAGGCGATGTGAACTGCTAGTGCTTTAACAAATACTATTTGGTGTGGCTATAACAGGGCTACAAGATACAAGAGTTAATATAGCCCACATCCAATAATTCATGCAACATAAACTAAAAAAATATTAGATGTTAGGTTTCAGAGAAGTGAAACGTCCAACAGTATTCTTTTCATTTTACATTTATTAATCTAACAGACACTTTTATCCAAGGTGATTTACAGCAACAGAATAACATTTAAGCTAGTGTCTAAATGTTAAATAAATGAGACCATAGTAAGGCATTACCACTGCATTTGTTAATACTAGTATTAGAAGATAGGAATGCCTACAGTTTAAGTACTAGTCAAAGTGTGGTAAGTGGTGGAAGAGGAGGTAGAGGGAAGAAAGGGAAGTGTAGAGGAAGGTGGTGGAGGATAGAGAGGAAAGAGCATGGTAAATGTGTAATGTGTGAGGTTGTCAGAGCTGTACAGCTGCACTGGGTTGTCTGGACCTCTTCAGGGATTCCTCTCCATGTTCCAGAAGACTAGAAAGCCAGCTTCTGGCGTTTGTGTGTGCGTGTGCAAATTAAAAGTTGTGTGAAAGTTAAGTGACTCAATACACCAGTGTTGGGAGTAAAGCATTAAAAAAGTAATGTAATTACAGTAATGCATTGCTTTTTGCTGTAATGCAGTAATGTAAGGCATTACCAATACAATTTTAGTAATATTTTACTCAGTACAATTCTCAGTAACTGAAGTTACTTTGCTTTTTAATCCAAAATTGAGAAATGCTCAATTGGCACCAGAGAAGATTATCCAAGAATTAAAAAAGTAATCTATGCTGGTCCTGGAATTTAATTGCCTTGTTTAAATGACTGTAGAAAGGGAATTTGAGTTATCTCTGCCATTCATGCAACAGATCTAACATGGTTAGGCTATACTTCTCATTTCAAGCAGTGAGAATAACTAAAATGTTGCTTTTACGAAGATCGTAGCCATTATTCTCAAACTATTTGCATTAAGTCTACACCACTGTAAGTGGAAGGAAAGGCAACCAGCAATGATGAGGACCATTTAAAGTCAACATACAATTTCAACAAGTTGTGAGTGACCTTTGGCCTTTAGGGCCTACATTGTCCCATGAGCCATAACTGCAACCATTATATTGTTCTTTTGTTAGCCTTAAGCCTAGCTCAGTCATTATGCCATACCACATCACCTCCTGCCATGTAATGGGCTGCATTGAATAGATCTCAATTGATCTATTGAGAACACCAAATCCATATTTCCTGTTATTTTGGTGAAAGTAATGTAAACGTAGTGTAATGCCTCACAATTGAAAGACAATAATAGTGTAATGTAACAAATTACTTTGAGATGACAGTAACAAGTAATAAATAATGCATTACGCTTTTGAAGTAACTTGCCCAAGACTGCAATAGACTACAAATTATGTCACACTTGGTGTGAGGTCCTTAACTACCAGCATTAAAGTTCTCCACTGCTAGGAAAAGGCAGACCACTGATTTACAGTTTAACAAGTTTAATAAAGTACACAACCACTATAATAAATAAGCAGTAAAAAACAGTAGTGTAAATTATATAGCAATAGTATAAAATCACAGGATCTGTCATTCAGCTCAAAATAGACAATGTGCACTTAATCAACATTCAGTCATAGTTCATTAGCCAATCCGTAGATGAGAATCTCAAAACAGTGTGGAATGTGACGAGCAGAGTTATAAATACAGTCCACAATGATAGAGTCCGGGTCCAACAGTGCAAGTGCACCTAGTTACAGCACCAGAGACAGTGGATGAGGTGGATTAAGTGAAGTCATCGTACTCTCTCGCTGACGCCTGGTGGCCTTCTACACCACTCTGCGGGCTCGTTTAAATGGCTTCACCACTGTTAAAAGACAAAAAAAAGCCCTCAGTTACGAACACAGAGTTTCAGATCGCACTCACACACATGCATACAGACAGGACAACTTTCCTTCACTTAGCTCAGATAGGCGTTGAATCAAGTTCCGTGTCTGGCTGGCCTGTCCTTCCGGTTCCACCTGTGTCTCTCACGTCGGTGTGCGCTCTGTCCACCCCAGTCCACACAGATTCTTCTCTATCTGCTTTCTCCCGGTTTCTGCCGCTACTCTCTCCCCTGCGTCCATGCCCTCTCAGTCCATTTCACCTTCTCCCCCTACCTCCACTGAACCTGTATTTTTATCACACAGAACAAACGCAAGCCCCACACATCTCGCACACCGCCAATTCTGGGCGAAGAGGGGTGTGTCTCGTGTAGCCATAATTGTAGATATAGAAATGTCCACAGCAAATCCATGACACACAGTGCTCAAACACACAATGCTCAATCACACTGTACAAAATGTAATGAATTAAAGTATAAACCACACAAGTGCATTAATGAAAGCACACCATACATAAAGTACACAAATTAATTAACTACACTTGACAAGGCCTGGTTTAGTGAAAAGCCCCCTCACCAGCGTCAAGGTACAGGCCTTAGAGAGGGTTTATTTATTTATTTATTTTTTTTAACTGATTAAATAATTAACAATAATTAACTGATTAAATAATTAACTTATTAGATAAATAACTGATAAAATAAAGAACTGATTGATTGATTGATTAATTAAACTGATTGTAACTGAATGTCTGGATACAATCTGCAAGTGACCAACTTAGAGAAAAGATTAACACAACAGGAACACGACAGCAGTACATCTAGGACAAATAACAATTAAGAATATGGAACACAGCTTAAATATGGTATATTTATGCTCATAACATTCTGCCAATACATACAAATGTTATTTAAATGTTCTGCATTAAACCTGCGAGAAAAAAAAAGCTCAAAGAAAAGATTAACACAACACAACAACAGTACATCTAGGGCAGACATACTCTGCAAAATCTAAAACATGGCTCAGACAAAACTGGTGGAAAAGTTGCCTGCACCTCCTGCAGACAACAACAGGATCCTTACCTGATCGGATTGCTCGGCGGCAGAGGCAATGGATGTCCACCTCCATGGCGTGGCCTGAGGTCATCGGGGGGCTCTCCACAGAACCCGGGAATGGCGTCAGGAAGCCCTTCTGAAAACATGCAAAAAGATGGTCTCGCATGAATCTCTGATCATAAGTGGTAATGCATGGATCCTCACCTCTGCAGATGGTGAGACTGTTTGCAATAGCAAACAGCCCACAGTCGGTGCCACCTTCCTGCTGCTGGACAACTGGCCACTGCATTGTCACGCTCTTCCCAGGAAAACAGAGCAAACCTGTCACCTGAACCTCGAACTCCTGCGTATGGGCTCTGTTTAGGGAATCAAAAATATTCACAGCACCCACCTTACACCCAATGTCACTTACCGTAACCCAGTGGTTAGCACAAACATTTAAAATCTGCACAAACCCCTGGGTTTTTGACGGCACAGTAGATAGTAGAGCCACGGAGGTGGTGGCATGGAGGCCTCCGATATTGGGGTACTGCAACTTAAGGAGAGCCTGGGCATGATCAATTGCAATTCATTAGATTCAATTACATTTTTAATCGATTGACAGCCCTAGTTTATATACATACCTCAGATGTCAGCACTGCATTTTTCGCCTTAATGGGTCTAGTCTCCACCCATTTGGTAAAAAAATCAGTGGCTGTTAGTAGGTATCGGTTACCTGCTTTCCGCGACTTCTTCAATGGACCGATGAGGTCAACACCTTCATATAAATGTTGGATATCATAGAAGAAAAGAAGGGGTAAGAGTTCAATCTTGTTAATGCTGTAGCAATCTGTCACGTCTCTAGCAAATCCATGTGAAAGTGCAATCTCACCGATCATGTGCCAAGGTGCCACAGGTTTAATTGGCTTCATCTCTGGTGGCTCTGTCTTCACCCTCTCAAACGTCTGGCATGGTTCGCAGGTGCTGACCTTCACAGCAAATGAAGAATGAACAGAAACTGTTAATAGCAATTCATCTGTACATAGAAAATGAAACAGTTGTACTGTCAGAACCGAACTAATATAAATTCACCAACCCAATTGTCAACATCAGCTGTGATGTTGTGCCAATAAAACCTCTGCCTGATCTTCTCCATCATCCTGTCCCTGCCGAAATGGCCAGCATGGACCTCCTCGAGGATGGTAACCTTCTCTTCCTCAGAGAAAACAACCCTCCTCATGGAATGTCCATCAGTCCCTCTGTAGAACATTATGTCATCTGAAAAATAAAAAATATATAAAAAATAAATTATAAAAGAAACTACATTACAATATTGTCTAGGTGGAAGACCTGGCCATTAGCAACACTAAGTGTGGGTACACCAACTAACTTGCGTTACAGTCGCCATTACCTCTGGGCTAGATTTTATTAATGAAGTTGTCAATCTAGCTTTAGTCCCTCAGGTGAATTCTGAGGTAAATATACAAAAAATGTCATAATAATGACACATGTAATCGTGAAAGTAGATATACACCTGTCATAACCCGAGAAACGCAAAACATTTGATTAGAAATGGCAAATTGTTGGATTGACTCATTTTGAAGGCTATGATTGTGCTAAGGTGATTGTGCTAAAGTTAAGGTGAAGTGCTTGGCGAACTTTGATGCAAGTTAGCAGTCCAGCTAGTTTTTTGATGATATAACACAAATGGTTAGCGAGGTAATTCAGTTAAGTTAACATAACAGATTTCTGACATATTCTGCATAGCAGATAGTAAATTAGTTCGCAGCTAAAGCATTTACACCACCGTAACGTACCTTGAAGAGAGAAGTTTTTGGCTGCTTTCCTGATTGCTCTCTTGGAAGACTCAGTGACCCCTTGCTTGTAACGTTACTTCTCTTTGCTGGAAAGATAAAAGAAAATGTCGTGTAACAACACCATCTTAACAACTGTTTGTCACTATCAAAATCACAAAATGTTTTAAATAAAGATAACTATGCGCTAACAACTTATGCTTTGTCAGCTACTGACAGCTAACGTCAACACAAAAGTTAATTAGGGCTGGCTAATGCTACAAACACTAAACGTTAAGAAACTAAGAAACTAAACAACTCTATTCTTGTATAGCTAATGAATCGTACTAAAACGAATGTAAATTATCACGATTTGAAAAAAAAAAACAATAAATAATAGGGCCTGTGGCAGTAGATGTGGGTATCCCAAGGAAATTTGGAGTCGCGCTCTCGCTGGTCTGAGGTGATATGACGCAGTGACAAGATGCACTTCACGTTAATGCGCGAGCCGCCCTCACCAGATGTATTGCATAGCGACCAGCGTAGCAACGCTGTCGAACAGCTGATTAGAACGGTATTGTTGCGTCATCCGGAACTTTTTCCCTGGCCGGAACAAATTTACTGTGACAGCTCCACTCGAGCAATCTTTAATCAGCATGCAAAACAGCTTCGGCATCAGGGCTGAAAGCACTGGTGCTTGGCTCGCTCCACGTCCCAAGCCTATAATGCCTGAGGGATGGGGGCGTTGGGGTCTCGCTGTTCAAATCATCTGTGGATACTTTGAGGGGATGGTGTGTGGGTTCTCTGAGGACAGTGCACTGTGTGTTGGGGTAGGGACTGGGGGGGGGGGGGGGGGGATATTTTATGAGCTGTCAGTCATAGGATAGGCTGGGGGTAGAATGATGGGGAACACAGGTGGTCATTGTGTCCTCCTATGCCCCCCGGGGTAGGCTGGGCTATTCTGATCAGAGATGGAGCCCGAGTACCCATGGCACCTCTGCCCCAGAGCCACAAAGCTGCATGGGCGGAATAGTGCAGCAGGATACCACTGTGTTTTCTGCCGATCGTTTCCACAGGTAATTTCAACTTTTTTAATGTTGTCTCTGCCTGGGGGTAATACATTAACTGTGGAAATGTCATTTGCATAGTGAATTCTTTAACATTTTTAAAAAGCTCCATTAGACTTGCATATGGCTGTGACACACCGGAATCTATTCTCTACAACAGAAAATCATACATTTTTTAAATGGCAGAGGAATTTTTGCTTCAAGCACAAAACCCTCGAAAGTAGAATAGGAGAGATTATTTCAAAAGTTTCGGAGGCTCCAAAACAACAGCTCGTCTCATGGAACCTCATGTTTTTGTACATAATGAGGCTAGCTGTTAAATATAGTATCAATGCAATGGTGAGGAGGGAGGGAGGGACTAGCACCGCAATTTGCATTGTTTTACATGGCAAGCCTGTGATTTGGTGTGCGTCTGTGTTTGACCCGAGTGGGAGTAGTGGCCTCCATGCACATTACTCATCAATTGTAGCGCTCTCGATGTGAGCCAGGCAACAGCAGTTATCCGGCAGGTACGTCTCCAAATACAGCCAAAACGGGCTACATAGGATTGCATTTCCAACTTCCCCTCTGAATATGTTTGCATGCTTTAGTCTATTTTGCAGCGACCAAAAAACCTTCTCCCTTATGCTTTCATAGACTGCTGTGGAGAGAAAAATTACACTTTAAATTCTTGCATGTTAAGAATAAGGTTTCAATTGGGCTCAGATAAAACTTGCATCAATAGCTGGAGTTAGCTGTCATCCATATTTGACCTCCCATGATGTTTTGGGAGGGAATCATGACATTGTCACTGCCACAGCACATCCCATGATGCTCAGATATAGTCATTACATGGGCAGGGAGGCACTGTTATAACCTCCAGTATTTAACAGCAACACGAGACCTTGAGCTAATCAGCAGACTTGGGCATTTAATTAAGTTGCGTGCTGACAATCAGCAGGGTTGCTCTCAGCATCCGGCAGACATACCAGCTTTCCGCAGTGCCCAGTTCCATGAAAGGTCCTGCTTTTCACACCCACCCCAGTGCTTGTGTAAGGTTGTACATAACTGTAGCTATTTTGTTGGCAAAAGCCCTAAACAATTAGTCATACTTGAAACTGAAAGGTCCCTTAAATGTCATGAAGCACCCATGAATGAGGAAAAAAATACACTGGCTGAGCAATTCATCCATAAGCTGTCACTTCCAAAAGGGTAAATCATGGAAATAATAAAAATCTTTTAACATGCAGCAGCTATTGTCTTAGCTCTGGGTTAGATGTGATTTCATTCAAATCCTAAAAATAAAATTGTGTGTTACAGTGTTACAGATGTGAGGATGAAAAGTGCACAGTTGAGACAGCATTTCTTCGGCACTTCTGACTTTGAAGAACTTGCTTTGTGGAAGAAAATAACCCCTCTCTCTCTCTGATGTACTGCAATATTGTGCTTCATGTGATTATTTCAGTATGTTCATACAAATCTTGTGGGACGGCTTGACTATTTTAAGCTTAGGATCACAGCTCTGAGAGCTTTGCTTTGACACTCCCTTGGCATGAAATACAAAAATGTGACTCACAAAATAGCTAAAAAGAAACACTCTTTGCACATTTTTAGGGTCAATGTCAAATGTTCCACCACACAAAGACTAATAGATTTCCCCCTTAACTTGAAAGTTGTGAGCCAGACCTTATTCATATTCAGATCCAATCCATGTGATGTCATTCTAGGCCAACACATTCTAACATTCCAGGCATGTATTTTAGCACAGCATCAGCTAACATCATTTAGTGAGCATAACACTACAGCATCTCTCTCCTCTTCTCTCTTTCTGTCTGTCTTTTTCTGTTTGTTCTTTTCTTCCAGCTGCCGAGGAGACCTTACCGCTGTGCCGTGCGTGCTGCTAAATGCTTACCATTACGTGTTCCCCTGCCTACGCTGCACCTGAGCTCCGAGGCGGGTAGCGTGTCTGTTTTACCACTGCTGCGGTGAGAACAGCAAATCCACTCTGAGTCCCCCTGCTGATCAGATCCATGCAGATGAGTCGACAGGAGAGTGGGAGGAGGCATTAGAATAAAAGCCTCTGACACCGAATTCATCTGATCAACAACTCAGCGCACCAAAACCCAGAGTACATCTTCCATTCACACACCCCACTGCAAGATGAATGCAGTCGCTCAGCCGTAAATGGGGTTTCAAAATGTTGTCATTCTCTATACATGATATTTATAGTTTGAAATAATGGTTTTGGTTATGCTATTTAGCAGACACCTTTTTAAACAAAGTGACTTACAACAACAATAAGGTAATGACAGCAATTACACCTGATTATATGTATGCAGTAGGGCTCATCTAAATAGGCAGAAGATGATTGAAAAAGGAAACATTTCTTGAATGTAGGCTGCCACTGGAATGGACAGCTAGGCACGTCATTCTACCATGGTTTGTGCCCAAACAGACAAAAAAGTCCTAACTGTGTTTTGTTGGTGCTGGTTGTCAGAAGAATGCCGCTGCGCAAGCCCAGGAATTTGCATTGCATAGTCTAGTTAAGGAATAACTAGAGGTAGCACAAGATGTTATGAAGCAAGACAGGCTCTGATCTTCCAAGTATAATAGATTTGGTACCAAGACCTCAAGATATCTGCAACATGCTGAGACAAATTAAGTTGAACATCAATTACAACACCCAAGCTTTGAGGCGTTTTAGTTGGGGTCAATGAAGATGAACTAAGATGGATTAATATTTAGTAAAACCCATGGGAGTGGATGATCTGTATGCAAGTGGTGTAAATAGGAAATTAGAGGGGTCCATTACCAATCCCTGAGCTACACCAGCAGAGAGGTGATTTTGACCCTAGTCCCTGGCAAGACACACAGAAGGTCCACAGAGGTATATATTACAAAAAAATAGCACGTTCCCTGACATTCACAGTTCAAAGTTAAAATCAGAACTGATGACTAAGAGAAGGTTTTTACAACTCTCAGTGCTTGAGTTACTAATCAAAGAGCAGTTTCAGCAGAAAGACCAATCATAAAATCAGATACAAAGGAATACGCCACCCCTAGGTGAAATTGGGTCACTCCCCGCAGTCCCTAGAGTTGGATGAGTGAGCCAAAGCGTTTTATAGCCGACCCAGCCATTGTCCTAATCTAGCTTTAGTTTAGCGTAGCCTAGTCGCTGTAATCCGGAGATGCCAGCTAGCATGTCGTTGCAAAAGTGAATAAAATAACTCAAGATTTTTTATAATTATTTCTTGTAACCTGTACATTCACATCGTATATGTAATGCAAATTAACACGAAGGGATTTACTAGACCAATTTAGATTTGGAACTATTTTCGGGCATAGCACCGGCAAAGCACCGCTGCCAGGCACAAAGACATCACGCAGCATCTGTAAACCCTCAACTTCCGGCAATACACCAGCGTGACTACCAAATTCTCTGCTACTAGGCTGACACTGACAGGTGGGCTTTCTCTAAGAGTTCTAATGGCGATGAATATGGAAGATCACACGATAGACGAAGATGATGAGTGTGCCAACCCCATGCCGACTGAAATGGAGTGTTTGCTGTGCAGAGTGGGATAAAATACTGCCATCGATGGTGGGCAACGTTCCCGAAGAGGAGCATGACCGCACTTGTGTCACTGCTACTGATGACTTCTCAGCAATGATCCATCCTGCAGTCCTCAGTTTTTTTTTCCACACTCCACACTCACACCACCAGTTCGTGTTTGCTCTCGTTCTCTCATCCGACTCGTAGTAGTCTGTAGTTTCTAAGAAGACTGCAAAACAGACTCCGACTTGGCTTTGTTGCTGTTGAAATTGTAAGTAGCCTACCCTTGGGTGAACTTCGTTTTTGTAATGTGATTTGATAGTCTCTTGAACAATGTGTTTGCTCGACCATTTCATTGTGAGCCCTATGTGTTTAGCTTGGTTTATTGATGGCTAGCTCACTAGCTAGTGGGGGTTTAGCGTAGCAGTCACTTGCTACCGAAGCTGCAGAGGGAGCGTGAAAAATGCGAGACCAAATCAGGCGAAAACCCAGAAACAGCGAAGGAATAACCAGACCTGCATAGGGCTTCTTTAAGTGAAATATATTTAGCAAAGAGGTAACCCCAGCCTGTTGAGGTAAAAATATCCAAAAAATGAGCTACACACATCAAAAGAATGAGAAGAAATAAGGGCGATGATGTCATTAAAAAATGACAAGGTATAGTGCTGCAGAGATATCAACCTGAATTAGCATGCTAAATTATTAGCCACAGCCCGACAGGTGTCATAATACCAGTTTCGGCCATAGGAGGCGGTATGCGGGCAACATAACCGCCAGCCAAACTGCAATACACGTTTCTCGGTTGTTACTCTAGGGTAGACCAACTCACTTTCTGGAGGTATACTGCCCCCATCTTTTATGGAATGTGGAGTATGAATTGTTTTTTGGCGGACATTACACATGGCACCTTTAAAGGAGAAATCCGGCCAATTTCAGCACGGATCATGTTAGCGGAATACTGTCGGTCAGAAAAAACGTGAAGAAAATCAGTGAATGAATGAATTCTCTGACACAATAAGCAAGGTGCAAAGACAATAAGCAAGGTTGTTCAGTGAGTGGGTCTATTGTGTAATACTTCTTTTTTTAGCTAGGTGGTCATTGAGGCTTTTTTTATTGGTTAAGTGGTCCATGGTCTGAAAAAGTTTGAGAAACACTGGTAACAAAAAATAAAGATAGACTCTTGGTAGTAAGTAATATAAGTCTGATGTATACCATTACATTTGAAGAAACTGCACCACCTTGAAGGCATGTACAAAGAAAGTAGACTCGCATTGAAATGAACTGCAGTGAGCCAGAGACTACCTTTGTACTTGCAGAGCACAAGAAGCACAGTTCCTTGTTTTTTATTCCCAATGGGATTACATGGACTGAAACAATATTTGCGTTCCCCAAGCAGGTCTACGCTACATACTGAGCTTCTTAGGATAAAAGTGTTGACTAAATGAATTAATCTAGACGTCTTGGGACCCCAGAAAGAGCAGCCTTTGGTAAGCATATTCATGGTTTCAAATTTCATAATATATTAGGCTGTACAAGAGATATGTCTGCAGAGGAACCCAAAAGGGCAAAGAGAGAGACAGAGAGAGAGATGGAGAGAGAGAGAGAAAGAGAAATTCATCAGCTCCTAAAGGAACATGAAGTACTTCAAGACAGAGTGGCTTTAGAATTCTACATGTCAGATGTTTCACTGGCACAGGCAGTTCCTAATGTAAAATTATAACGATTGTGGAGAGCTGAAGAGAGACAGCCTTACAGGCCTTAGAAGTTTGATATAGTCTTAAACATATGACTGATTAACCAAGCAAAATTATTTCAATGGGGGAATGGGTTATTGAGGAATAAAGTGATAAATGGCTTACAATAAAAGTTGGTAATAAGTGAAAAGGCAATTGTTGAATACCACTGCTGTGACACCTGATGTGCAGTTTTGTGACCATACCATGGAGCTGGGGAAGAAAAATCTGAAGTTTCAGAATGAAAGCAAAATCTTCCTTTTTCATTATTGCACACAGCATGTCCCTCGCCTTTATTTGCAATATTTACAGTCTGTAGTTACATAAGATGTAGAACATTGGCTGATGAAAATTAAACAAATCAAACAATTTCACAATACTTTGATGGTACAACAAATTCTCCATTCCCCCTCTGAGATTAACTTCAGTTTGTCTGATGACACAGAACAATCCATCAAAACATCCTCATGATCACGCAACATGGGAACAATACCGGTTAACCACCAAACCAGAAAAAGAACCCAACAAACAATGATAAAAAATTACATAATATCAATAACACTCAACATAAACACAAAGCCAATTTTATTAGCCATTTGTATGAAAAACACGGTAAAAGGTTAAAACGGAAATACACTCTGTATAATTACAGTGTTGGTCTTAACAAATGCAAGCACTGACACACAAAATGGTGGAGTGCTGGTGGCTGCAGGGGGTTATGGTAACAAATGGGTCGAAAAGGTGATCAGACCCAAAGACAATGGTCGGAGGGGAGTGACTGAAGAGCACTTCATTAACGACTAAATTAAGCAAAACGTACACACGCACACACACACACACACACACACACACACACACACACAAAATAATGACTTTTTTTGCCTGTTGTCTCGCCACCGTCCATCTAATAAATATGTCACTTGGTGTTCGGAGAAAAGACTGATCTGGAGAAATCAATGGGCCATAATGGTGCTATCGAGCGATGTCAGCAATGACCAGTCACACAGAACAATTACTCCTCTGGATATGCATGAGGTTCACCTTTTCATGTAAACCAATTATGTGAAGGTGATGGTGGCCATTAATCTTCCTCATTACTGACTATAATCAAGCCATTTTACTTTACTTGGGCAGACTTCAGCGAGCTTGCGCAAACCCAGACCACAGCAGCAACAAAGTGGCTGGTTTGTACAGTCTATTTGTCCGTTGCTATTTCAGGCTATGCTCTTGAGAGACTCTCCTCTCTCAACAACAATGGAAAAAAGCCATTATGGGGGAAAAGCTAATTGTGAGTCATAAATGTCAGGTCCTGCATGACTAATACATGAAGTACATGGACGAGTAAATCTGTAAGTGTGTTATCATTATGCTATCTCTCTGCTCATCGCACAGCTCTAGACAAGACAGTCAGGCATCTATAGACTCGTACTCGTTGTACTGGATCCTCAAGGATAGGAGAAAAATTGTGGGGCCACATAGTTGTAATGAATAGTTGTGCCGATACTTTTTTAAGTAATTAAATAATTTCTGATGAAGCTTGGTAACGGTGCTTTGAGACCTTTAAAATGAGATAACATAAACAAATAAGGGGGGCAGTCATGGCCTACTGGTTAGGGCTTTGGGCTTGTAACAGGAGGGTTGCCAGTTCGATCCCCGACCAGTAGGAACGGCTAAAGGGCCCTTGAGCAAGGCACCTAACCCCTCACTGCTCCCCAAGCGCTGCCGTAGCAAGGCAGCTCACTGCTCCGGGTGTGTGCTTCACCTCACTGTGTGTTCACTGTGTGCTCTGTGTGTTCACTAATTCAAAGATGGGATAAATGCAGAGACCAAATTCCTTGTATACGCAAGTATACTTGGCAGAGAAACCTGATTTACATTTACATGAGAGACAGGGGTTTTGAGGTTCTGCTGTTTACTGTTGGGCACATGGGTGTGATCAATTGTGTTAATTTTAGTCCAAATAGACATTTTGTTCAAACAGCTGGCCTGTTTCCAGTCATCCATGTTATCCAACAAATACATTTCTGATAGATATTCCCTCATCATGGATCTCCAAATGCTAATTTAGTTCAATTAGGGCTGATTGCCAAGACCATGATTAAAACCGGTCATGAGCTAAATATTGCCTCTGTGCTGAATTGTTGCTCCATACAGATAAGTACTCAACAGGAGAAAAGCACAAATCTGAACCACCACTTACATATTGCAATGCAATACAGGTGAATAGAGGTACAGGTTAAAATGGTAAACATCCTCAAAACTCTCTCTTTTCAGGATATAGTGAAGTGATGGAATATTTGGAAAGGCTACATGTTTACATGTTAGCTGCCCTGGTTAGATGTTCATGCAGCTGATGTGGTTTACCCAAGGTCTTCTTTAAAACAAACTTGGATGATTAGACCAGTTGGAACACTTAGCGTGTGTACTATTCACATGAAGTCAGTCAGTAAGTGACAAATTGGGCCTCGCAAGCTCGGGCATAGGCATCTCACGCTCCCCTGAAGACATGCGATGCATTATTAATCCCTTCAATCATACGTTTCATGTCTTAGAGCTGTCGACATGCTATTTTTGGAGGCTCATTTATTTCCCTGTCCGTCAAGACCTGTGGAAACGCAACGCTTCAGGTGCCGACAGCGTTTTACAACCACGTCATGCCATTTCATCCATATTAAACCATTACTGTCATCTGGGCCTCGTGTCAGTGAAAGACAACCCAGTTGAGCACCTGAGTTAAGTCATGTCTGTACTGCATGGTACACATGTCTGTGGATGTCGAGATTTGTATTTGGTGCAAATCATTCAACACTGAGCCTCACCTGGGCGAGAAACAACAAACTGAACATAACGTGAATGTAAATGCGAAATCCAACTTAACATTCCTGACTCCTTTCCTGACATTTGCGATTTGTAGCATCTGTGGTGATCTGTAGTCAACAGTAATACCTCAAGGCCCTGGGAGTACAATGGCAAAATACAACAAGGCAAGGACACTAAATGAAAATAACAGATGTATTTCTCAGAAGTCCCCCCCCCCCCATCAAACAGAGACCCTTTCTTGGAACACACCAATGACAAAAAAGCTGGGGAAAAAAAACACGGTTTGATGCCAGGTTTACTTGTTATTACCGGTCATCACAAGTGTCTTGCTTAAAAGAAAATGGCCAAAAAGTAACATGTACATTAATAAGTTACGTCAGACAGAGTTGCTTCTCTGTTTCCATGCCAACTTTGTTCATTTAGAAGCTAACCCCAGAAACCCCATGGTTGCTGTCACAGTTTCTCATCCGTCTTGCTGTTGGGTGCGTCCAAGAAAATGTCCATAGCAATGTATTCAGCATTGCCTTATTTTAAGTACCATACTAAAGGGCGGAGAGAAGGGCCAATGTATCCCTGGTAAGTGAAGCCAATAGTACCGGGGTCCATTCCCTTATAGTTCTGTCCACAGGATGCATTCGCAAGGGGCTGAGTAAAGTTCACTTTCAGGACAGTCACAGGACAATTCACTGTGTCAAAAAGCTGAGCTACTGAAAATAGGTGGGTAAACATTCTACTCTTGTACATCTAGGGTGTTGTTTTCTTCTTGGAGCCACTGAAATGGTCTTTCTGATGAAAGTGGGCTTTTTTCTCTCTCATCTTCCATTCTCATCTCAGAACAACACCCCAGATGATAAACGTCCCACATCACAAGGCTCAAAGGATCATGGGAGATGCAAAAGCGGTTTGATTCCAGACACATTCCGAGGCTTCTGACACCTCATTCTCCACTGAGGCAAATCTCTCCACAGGCTTCCTTAAAAATCTTTCTTACTATCTTCCCCTCTTTTTTTCTCGGTATATGTGAACCTCTCTTCACTCTTCCATCGTCTTACTAGAGTTTCACCAGTCGCTCGATCGTTAGTAAGGGTTGTCTTGAGGGGGGAAGAATGTACCGGAGATGTTCTGACAAGTTCAAAGGAAAGAGAAATTGTGGGAAATGTAGTCCTGTGGGCTCTCTTGAGGGGATCTGGGGGGGCCCCAGGACGTGCTATATGTGTCCCGGCTTGGACAGGTAGGCGATGAGGGCCACCACCACGCCGACATACACACCTGTGCCGATGGTGATGGACAGAGCGGCAAGGAATAGAGCCCGTCTGGAGGCGATGCTGGCCAGCGAGAAGTCTCCCTTGGTGACAGCTTTGCTGGTCTGGACAAAGAACAGAAAGAGATAGGAAAAGAGTAGAATAGAGACACACAGAGAGAAAGACATGGAATTTATAAAGGGAAAAAATGAGAAAGAACTGTGAGATTAATACAGTTTCCATCCTCTCCTTCTATGCAGCAGTAACTGCCAGAGCTGCTGTACATCCTGCTCTATTTTTATGTCGATCAGGGCCGTATGGAGCAGAGCTGGGGGGTGGAGAGGAGCGCGAGTGTGGAGGATGGCAGTAGGGAACATTTTAATGGTACATCAACATGGTCTGCGGCAGCACAATGAAGTGCTATGCAGCTACTCATAGGCGAGTGTTGTGCATCACATGGAAACGAGAAAAAAGGAAGGAAGGAAGGATAGAGAGAAAAAAAAAGCATAAATGCTGTGGAGGTGGAACAATTGCGCATCATCAACTTTTAAAGCAATTTCATTTAGGGGAGACGATGGCCGTGTTGATTTAATGGAAAGCTTTTACAACGTGAGACAAACGGAAAGGGACAGTCCAGAAAAGACCACACAGCCTTGAAGGAGAGGAGAGGTAACAATGAAATACATTTCCCACTTTTCTCATTCCAAGCTCTCTCTCTCTCGCTCTCTTTTCTATTTGTTGGTTTGTGTAGAGAGGATAGCCAAGAGGCAGCTTTTGGTCAGTTTTCCACTGTGTACTGACAGCATCAATCAGACTCACCTACAATAGATATGCAGCCCAGTCATCTCACAAAATATTTTTTTTTTTTGGATAGAGTATCTCTTTGTTCCATCTTCCATTTGTTCCATGTTTCTTCTGGAAGATTGGATGGTGAATAAATAATGTGGTACATTTGGTGAATGCTGAATGTAAACATATTAAAAGATTGTGTCAATTTGAAATAAAAACCATTCATATCCAGTCAAAACTATTCTAGTAACTTTTGATGTTGAGAGAACTTTCACAAGTGACACTTTCAGAGTTTGACAAAAGGTTGCACACATTTGGCTGGCGGTATAAACACTAGCTGCCATTTCCCCATGAATCACAGCATTGCCACATCTATCGGAGGTTCTTTCACCCTCTGGTGCAACTGTAATTTCTTTTGTTCTGGTGGGCTGTTCGGTGACTGCTCCACATCCCGTATGGATTCAGTCTATGACCCTTGGTCAGGGAAAAAAGCACCTAGCAGGTCTTTGACACTAGGTTTCACATTACATCAGGACACAAAGTTGACATTTTTAATGTTTTTCAATTTTAACTTTTCATGACAAGTATTGCTTTTTTATATTGAAAGCCTTATTTTCCTCCAGCTTTCATCTGAAGTCAGACAGTGAGCAATACAGCATGGTCAAATTCAGACATGAATGCAAAATTAAACAAAAGGTGGAAAAAAATTCTGCAAACTAACTAGTTGTTACCATGCCAACAAAGAGCATATTGTAACAATGCCAGGAGAACCCATCACTTCAGCCCACTGGGGAAATTATCTCCAGAACTGGTATTTAAAGCAAAAAAACTGCCTCTCTTTAACTTGAATCATAAACCCCTCAGGGTCTTCAAAAGAAATAGAGAAGAGCTCTGAGCACAGAGGGGTAAAAAAGAAGAATGCGTCTTGATATGGCAACGAACAGCTTTATTTAATCATGGCAATCCCCAAAGAACTCTCATCCAGTAGGCCTACATGGGCTCTGCTGAAGGGCATTTCATTCTAAAGGGGGAGCTGCTTTGAGACCTTAATTCCTTTTAATGGTGGCGTCTATTAAGTGGCTTGTAATTGTTTAATCAATCCATTTCTCCAGTTCAGATGAATAATTAAGTCATGGCGTGATGCTCGCTCCTCAGGGAAAGGGGGGATTTCACAGCTGACAGAGAAAGAGATAGAGAGAGAATGAGTAAGAGAGACAGAGGGAAAGAGACAGGGAGAGAGAGAGAAAGAGAGAAGTAGTGAGGAGCAGAGGAGACGACTAGGGAGAACTGTTAGAGAGGAACGGTGAGGGAATGAAAGGTAGAGGAATGTGAGAGGAGGAGAAAGCCCAGGACAGAACCAGTGGAAGCCCAAAGTAATAGAGAAAAAGAGCGATGAGAGTGAAGGACACTGGAAATATGGAGGAGGTAAAGAAAGAGAGAGAGAAACAGAGAACACTGTAAAAAAAAACTATCTGCGTTTACTTAAAAAAACAAGTCAACACATTTCACTAGCTTTTTTGAGTAATTTCAACTTGACAGTGAAGAACTCAAATAATCAAGTTAAATCAACAAATGCTCCCAACTTGAAATTTGAAAATATTAAAGCCAACTTAGTATTGTGAGTAAGGTGGACTTACAGTAGGTTAGCAACTCAAAAATCAAGTGCTTTTAACTTGAAATATCTAGTAATGCCAACTTAGTATTGTAAGTAAGGTGGACTTACATTAGGTTGGCAACTCAAAAATTCAAGTTGAATCAAAAGTTCTTCCAACTTAAAAAAACAAGTCAACACATTTCACTAGCTTTTTTGAGTAAGTTCTACTTGCAAGTAAAGAACTTAAATAATCAAGTTGAATCAACAAATGCTCCCAACTTGAAAATATATATTAATGCCAACTAATACATTGACTCTAACCAAAAACAAGTCTAAATAACAACTCCAAAATCCAAATAGATCAAACTATGTTTTTATTTTTAGCCAGTGTGAACACCCCTGACCTACAGTACCCTCCAGAATTATTGGCACCTTTGCAAACGCTGACTAAAAAGAAGAATATTAAATCATCTTTTGGAAATTGATCTTAATGCCTTAAGTTAAAAAATGAGGGAATATCCAACATATAAGAACACCAATTTTCTTTGTGAATGAATAATGTATCATAAATAAATAAATGTTCTTCCTTAAAATACAGGGGTCATAAGTATTGGCACCCCATGTCATGCAGGAGTCCGCATAGGTAGGCCAGTGCAGATGGAAGATCCTTGATGTCCTGTAGAACAACAGTCTCTTTCAGGACGATGGTGATATTGGTGACAGTGTCCGGTGCTTTTATGGCATGGTCGTCTTCAATGACGGTCAAGATTCCAATTTTCATGCCTCTAGTCCTCCTCAGCATCTGCATCCTTGGTGGAAAAGCACAGAACTACATCACTAAATTTGCAAAACATAAATTAAAAGTTCTCCGCTGCCTTTTAGCAACCATCTGGTGCAACCAGGCCAGAAAATGTAAAGAGAAGGAGAGGAACGCCGGTGCAGCTCAGAGGTCTTCTTAATTCTTTTTTTACTTAAGGCTAGACACTACAGGTGAATAGGGTAACATTTTTAACTAACAGATATCACTATGAAACTTTCCCAGTTGTATTACTTATACTCATATTAATGTATTACTTACATTAATATGAGAAAAAAAAGTATTACAAGTTTTCTGTAATTTAGTGTTTACATATGCAAATTAGGCAGTATCTAATTAAATATGCAATAATTTGCATACATTTTAAAACACGTTGAGTTCATCATTAACTGGTGCACCTACTGCATTTCCGAGTTCCCTAATTATGAAGTGTTTGTGCTTCCTACTTTTGTGTGTCGCAAAGTTTTGTACATTGCCAATGCTATGGTCGCAGCCTACAAATGGACAAGTTATAGCTTCACCACGACGTAAATGTCCTCCAAGATGTTTAAAAAAGTCCACTGCACTGCAATCACATTGGAATGTACACTATTGACAACTGAATGTAGTTTTGACCTGAGGTGATTTGTCTTTTGCATGGTACCCTGCCAAATTAAAATTTAATGTAAGCTTACCTTAAAGATGCACACGCACTGGGGGTGGAGGCAGAGCCAGCTTTTTCCCTGGTGACTGTGATGAAGCCTGTAATGGGTCAGGAGGGTCTCTCCGGGTGAAAAAAAGGACACTCCTTACATTGCATAGCAACAGAAGAGTCTGCAACAACAAACAAGAGTAGAAAATTATTATTTTTTATATAGGTTTGTAGTGCAGTGGACTTTTTTAAACATCTTGGAGGACATTTACGTAGTGATGAAGCTATAACTTGTCCATTTGTTGGCTCTGATCAACCATTTGTTAAGGGAGCGCGATCGGCGAATGTCGGGTTGCCATTGTTTTATGTGCCTGCATTCTATTGACATATGTTGCATTAAAAATTACATTGCCATTTCATTTTTTTTCAACCTATATGCAGCACCTCTGCAGATCGAGTGGCAGCAGTTGCAAGACATTGCTAAAAACTTTGGGCGGGAGTGAGGTTTAATCAGGGGTTTAACTTACTCCACAGTGAGATAGCTATCCTCGCTGGCATCCAATACAAAGGTCTTTCTATAAAGGTTAATATTTTAGGAACATACATGTTTTCAGCAAAACAGGGAAATAGCTAACCAGACAATTCTACTATTGCATTGCCTTGATAATTGAGCTGTAGCAGCTAATTGAGCTGTATGGCTATCACTAGTTGTGGAATTTAGCCACTAAGATTAGCTAGCAGGCTAGCTTAGCCTAATAGCTACTATTTCAACAACACCACACTATTTCCAATAACGTTCCTTGCTGACATCCATTTTACACAAAGTTGTTCCTGAAACAAGGAAAGGAACATCCTTGTTCAGCATTATCGGTTATGTCTTCCCAGAACATTGCAAGCTTCTACCATTCACAGTCATAACTAGACATCACTAACGTTAGCTAGTGATAGCTGCTAACGGAATGTGGGCAGTCAGATCAGCTTAGCTAAAGCAACACGACACCGAGAAAGACTGACTATCATAACAATTGGATATTGGATAAAACTAAATGCCTTACTTACCTTTGACAATGCTGTTGTCATTTGCTCCACGCTGGATAGAGGTAGGGAAGGTGTCTGGCTTCTGTTCTCCTGACAAATTCAAGCTGCAGCCCACAGGTCGCCTTGATACGTTAGGAAACAATGCGCTTGCGCCAACTTGACTAAAAAGTTCAGTGAACTTTGGGAAACTTCTCTCTTATAGATACTTAATTATACAAGTTGAGTCAACTCAGTTTCTTAAGTTTGTTAGGTGAAATTCCCAAATTAGTTGAGAAAACTTGTTATAATGAGTTTTACTACACTATTTGATTATTTGAGTTCTGTTTAGTCAGAAAAGTTATTTGGCAGTACTAAAGGCAAGTTGTATTTTTTACAGTGAAGAAAGATGACAGAAAGAGAAAGAAACAAATAAAGAGCTCTTGAGTGAAATCATGCCTGCAGAGACAGACAGCACTAAAGCACAACAGCCCAAGTGTGGGTGAGACCATCATAATTATGAGAAATGGAATCTATAAGACTCTCCTTAGATGTCGAATTACAGCTAAGTCAATCAAACGAGACAAGAGGACGGATGGGGGAATGGCACTGACTCAAGTCCCAGCACATTCATTCTGCTGGTTCAAGACAAATTAGGAGAAGCCATTCATTTTGATTTCAAATGTTGGCACCAGCCCAGACGGCAATCCTTCACAGTCATTCTGAAATGGCGCTAAACACGGAACGGCTGCCTATGGACTCCGTGGGCTCCACAGCAGATGGCAGGAGGAGCCCATTTTCTACGGCTGAAGAAGCCATTAACTTACACTGTGCCCCCTTGCGTATTATTCAGACAAAATAAAAAATATATTTGTATAATAAAATATATTTTGCTGTTTTGTTTACATGTGGAGTATATGCTTCTGCCCTACTTATACTGTATCTTGTATGGAGAAGTAATATTTATATAATAATGCTACATGCCGCACTGGGAGCTTCTGGTTATCAGCCTAGTCTGTAGGAAATGTTGATGGAATTATTCATGTTAGTACAATATATGCATGGGGATGGCGTGCAGTGTGTGTTACACTGAATAAGAGAGTACAGTACATACACTGATTTCTTGTGTCATGTGTGTTCATCAGCACTGCTGCACACTTGCGCACACACACACACACACACACACACACACATAATCCAATATATCTATGTGTGTGTGGGTGGGTGGAACCTGTGAGACTTGAGTTGAGTCTTTCACGTGAGCAGATTTAGCGCTGCCTTGCTCCTGCTGCTCGCCTCAACAGGCCATCATTCACAACGGGGGTCGGGTCGCCCGTCCCCGTCTTTGCACATGACCCCCCTAATCCCCGGGAAAAAGCTATTGATTTTTCGGCTTGTGACAGGCAATAACAGGTGGTGGGGACATGCCAACACACGCAACACACAGAGCGGTTGTTCCTTTGTTTTGTGCAACTTCACTGTTAGATGGCTAAAAGGATTGTGCAATGTGCCATGAGGGAGGGCCAGTCTATGCGCCTGGGCTAGCCCAGACATATGGCTTATTGGATTCAGTTCCTATGGGCAGGCCTCTTACCTCATTAACTTATTCAAAAATCGCCAGCATTTCTAAGATATCTGATGCATCTGGTAATGGATTTAACTAATTTTCCATCAGGAGTAAATTGCAAATTGATGAGCCACTGTCATGATATCCTTCAGCACAAGATCCACAAGCAAAATGAATCTCCATCAACCCTCCCCAACACCACACACAAAATAGTAATCTAGCGCTGAAATGCCCACTTGAAAATGTGTGTCCTTTCTGTCAGCACAAAGACTACAAGTGCCCCATGGCCTGTAATAGATGTCCATGTCAAAACTATAGTATCAAACATATAAAAAGTCTAAAAGGTCCTTAGGGAAGTGTTTCTCTAGAGAAGTCTTGCAGTTTTCCTAGTACCACCTAGTACTGGTGGTACTAAGAAAACTGCAAGACTTCCCTAATCACAGAGAAAACACCTTGGACATCTGATCATTTCAGGCCCCCTCTGAGTCCACTCTTTGGTGAGTTCAAGCACGTTTAGCCTGTAGGGGAGCCTTTTAAGTAGAACTCATTTTCCTCAGGGTGGTGATTGCTGGTTCACAGAGACAAGGATGAATGAGGCGTATCAGGTAGGAGTGCAAATGGGAGGAGGCTTGATAAGAGGTGGGGCGGGTTGGTAATTAACACACTCAAGATTCAATACACACACACACACACACACACACACACACACAGAGAGAGACACACACGCACACACACACACACACACACACAATACACATCCATACACACGCACATACAGACAGACACATGCACACACATACATTCATACACATACAGTAGATAAAAGGGGAATGTGTGTGTGTATTGAATCTTGAGCAGAGATGCTGCTAATTGCCTCTGCATGTAAAACTGGGGATGGCATGGTAAGATTACCACTATAGGTAAGGCACAATTGAAATTTCGTGTTATTTCACCTCCGCCTCCTGTGACAGGCTTGCTGTTGCGTAGTGAGGCAGATCGGCGAAGGCGTCAGACGTCTCTAAACCCGGCCATCATTTTCATAATTATTCTGAGAGAATTGAATTAGTTTCTGACAAGATAATTCACTGGGTGCCTCCGCCTGACAGAGCCAGAGAGCAACGATAAGACAGATAATATTTAGTGCTGAACGAGAGTTTGTTTTCAGCTGCGAAAGAGGCAGCGCCTAAATGGTGGTGAAAATAACCTGCTCGACTGAGTATGTGGCGCAAATCACAATGACAAAGGACAGCGTTATTCTAAATCAGTTGAAAATATGACAGTGTTTTTGCATGCAGACAGAGAGTGAGAAGATGATGAATATTTAAAGAGGAGATGGTGATGGTGCCTGTGGTGTTGGATAGTGATTGACAGGAAGACAGGTCTGTATTGGCAGAAAGAGTTACTTATTGGATTATTGGATTTTTTTCAGATGGAATGAGCACCATTGTTATTATTGTGCATTTGCATATTCATATAGACTACAAATAAAGGTACCCATTTTCAATACATCTTTCCTTCACTAAGAAACAGTTACTATGCGCAGAAAAGTCATTTAGGGCCCTAATTTAAATGATGGGCAGAGTCACAAGGTTTCGTGTATGAACTAGTTATCATATGTGAGAGCAATGAGCTGTCCCACCAATGTTCGTGCTTAGGATCTTGCTCATGGCATTATATTGGGAAATAGATTTTGCGTTGTTATTAAATTAGTTATTTAAAAATAGACTTTGCACTTTGCCCACCCTTTAAATTACGGCCCTTAATGTTAGTTGATTACTGTACATGTGTCCAACATTGATTGAGCCCAGAGGATGAGCTACACTCTTACTTGGTCAACTAATGCTAAAAAAAAACCTAAAATGATTGTGTCAAAATACACTTGAATTTAAATAAATGTTGTGTGCTGTGTAATCAAATTCTGCCCAGATCACATCACCACACTGGAACATTGGCAATTTTCCTGTAAAATATTCATTTGACAGGTTTCCCTATAAACAATACAGAGCCTCAATCAAGACGGCCACACATTTCACAACACTGTTGTGATAATTCTCCTCACAGTGCTGTCTGTTATGACTGCGTTTCATTAGAACAATCTAAACACCTACTTGCGGTACCCGCTCTGATAATGACACCTGTGCCAGTGGGGAAAAATAGTTTTTACCCAACAAGACATCAGCTACAGTGATTAAATGCTAATGTAAACTAACGTTCTGAACCATATGCGTTAGTATACATTATTGATCGTACACAATTAAATCGGTTAATTAACTCATCGCCTGGCTGAGAATGATACTGGAGCTATATTGAGAGACTGACTCTGCCTTGTGTCTGGTATTGGCACTCTCACCCTCACACAAAGTGAGCTGTAGCCACTACATGACCGATGGTCCCGACTAGGGCTGGCAGGATTTGGCCGGGGTTGCCATGGCAATGCGGAGTTGCGTATACGTACGTACCCCCTGGGAGAAGTAGAAGGCGGCGATGCCCAGGGGCCAGAAGCAGCAGAGCATGGAGAAGATGGCCAGGCCCAGGTGATCGCGCGGCGGAGTCACCATGAAGTTGTCCTCGCTCTCGCTCTCGCTGGAGCAGTCCGTCTGCAGAAAAGGCCACAAGAGAGATTATATTTATGACTCGCACAGGAGATCCGGTGCCTATTGCATAATCTTGGGTTCCAGAGATACTGATACTGTTTTGCTCTTCCAGAACACACACACACACACACACAAACACACAAATACACACACGCACGCACACACACACACACACACACACACACACACACACACACACACACACATGTATACCTAAACAAACACACACACACACACACACACACACGTATACCCAAACAAACATAAATCTTTGAGGAAATGTAAAATAGAAAACAGAGAAATATTATGCGAACAAATAGTGCATCAGAATTCAAACAACACATCACGGCAATAAGCCTGAATCATCCCAGGTGAGGGATAGGGATCCTGCCATACCCCCTTCCATCTGAAAAACAATATCTATGTATTTGAAATGGAACAAGATATGAAATTTTATTTCCGAGAGAGTAGGAGAGTGAGGAGAGAAGCTGGGGAAATCATGACAGCACAGAGATGAAAAGAGACTTTCAAACACTTTGGTGTTTGTGCTGTTGTGTATTATGTATAAAATAAAAAACAAATAAACATTGTTAAGTATGTTTTTTTTATTCTAAACCATAACTCACTTTTCACTCCCCGAACTAGACTTGAATAATGAAAGCTCACCGAATATGGAATTATGTTACCTAATCACATAATTCCATATTCCATATCACATTCCCATATCAGCTCGCCAGCAGTCTCACCCCGACACAACAAAAAAAGGGGCCCATGCCCCAAAAAATCCCTTCATATCCTCTTTTCTTCTCTTTGACTGATAATCATTACATTATAGCATTATGTAGCGATTTCCCTAATCCACCAAGTGCTTATGCAATGGAGACTCAGCTGGTGGCAGTGGTGGCAAACTGATAACCCCTCTCTCTCCATCACCCCCACCCCCACTCCAACCCTATCCGCGAGCTCTGAGCCTGTGGCACTGGCTTCGACTCGATAAGCCCTGCTCCCGGGCCTGTCTGATGTCAGATAGTTCAGGTGATGATCCACCTTCATGGCCCCTGTCACCGCCACCGCCGCTCCCCGACCTCCGTGTGCGTGTCCCGGGGGGAGCGTCGACCTACCACCCCCCCCTCCTCCCCCGGGAGCGCTGTGACAGGGAGTGATGGATTAATGGATGGGTTTCATCTGTCCCCGGCGTGTCAGGGAGAAACAGGAAGGGGAGCGTGTAATTTATGTTGCCAAATTGCCTTCACAGCATGGGGGAGATGAGTCTACCTGTCTCACCTTCTGCACACCAACCAACGCCTCCACACACACATGCACACAGACACAGACACACACACACACACACACACCCACGCCTTTGTCATGTCTGTCATTGTTCTAATCACATTTCATCACATCTCTCATATCTCCAGATGATCGATACATGTATATTGACATTGGCGTAGGCACATAGGCTTTAGTGACTGTCAGACTCATGCTTGAGTACCCACCTTCACGCTCAACCTTCAATTTCTGCATCCCCCTATACTAATCTCATGAAGCCATCTGATTCATTTATTTGCTTTGAATGTCACATTTGTCAAAGAGCGGGTTAGTGTCATCTCATAATGGAGAAAAGGCCACTGTGTTGAATCATGTCTATCAGCATAAGTATGGATTATGATTATAAATGTCTCCAAGCATGAGTACCTTCTTGGGGGTGCTCCTTCCTTCCCAATATAGCGCTGCACACACACATACTCTTACACTCCCCCACATACTCTCTCTCTCTTTTTCTTTCCCTCAATCTCTCTCTCTCTATTCACACACTCATACGCACACACAGGAGGTCTACTGGTTCAGCTATAGATTATGAGTATGCATAATTCATATAAACATATAGCATGCAAACCCCCATAGAAACATACACAGTGTGAGGGGAAGGTAGTTATGATGAAATAACATACACAAACACACACACACACACACACACACACACAGATGGAGGATCCACTTTCAAGAGATGGACCCCACATCACTGCAGATATGGGTGGCCGGAGTGAACTGCTTCCAGCACAAACCCCCGAGTGCGGGAATCTATTGGCTGCCGCAGCCTCTCTCTCTCTCCACAGCCAAGCTCACCCCCTGGGAGGCCCAGCTCAGCGCATGCAAATGGCCACTCCCGCTGGAAAAGGCCCAAAGAGGCAATTTTCCGGCAGCATTACCCGGCCTGCCCCGAGTGCCACGCGGCACGCACATCGGCCTGTCATAAACAGGTGCCAGGAGAACGCTCTCCAAGGCAATTATGGTCGGACAGAAATGGGGGCAAGTGGCCGTGACACGGGCGTCACAAGAGCGGCCATGCACGTCACAGGCTCAGCTGTGTGGAGCGAACCGCGTGAACTCGCGCTCATGCATTTCTGAGTGGTCATGTTTCTAGAGGGCCGGCAAAAAAGATCTCTGTCCCCTCTCCTCTCTTCATCTGATTCCTCTGCTTCCTCCTCTTTCCATACCTCTCTCTCTCTCTCTGGCTCTCTGTTCTATTCTTTCTCTCCATCTCACAGTGCCAAGTGTTCTAAGGTATTCCATATCAGGTGCGTGGAGCTCTACACAAGACAGGCAGCAGGTGGGTTATAACTCACCCGCTGCTTTGATTAACGTGCCGACGCAAGCCAGTCCCATATAAAAGCTGCAGGCTTGTTGAGCTGTTAATAAAGCGCTGTGATTTACACAACAGCCCTTCAAAACACACACACATACTATCTCTCTCTCTCTCTCTCTCTCACACACACACACACACACACACACACACACACAACCAAATGTCCTCGGAGCAGCGTGACATGACCTGTGCTCAAGGACCATGCAGGGGTACTCCATCAGGTAGAGGGTGGGTACAAGCCTGAAAAATATCATGGCCACTGATGATCAGGGGGTTGTTTCCACTCAACTTCAAAGGTCAAGGGCAAAACACAGATGGACTGGTAATAGGAAATGAGGTTTATCAGTCAACAACATGTTTCAACAACAAGAAACACACACACACACACACACACACAGGGGATTAAAAAAGTAAATATGAAGAGATTAGAAACCTGGAAGTTCAACTAAAGTACATCTGTCACTACGCTCAACAGAAAATGAAGTCAAGCTCCAGCAAAGTTTCATCACAGATGACACCACGCTGGCTAGGATGAGAGGTGTGTGATGTGCAGACCTTCGTCATGCACTGTTCAAAATCGTCCTGGAAAATGTTTGGTTCTGTGAAGGCCCACAAAAGCTTATGTTGCTACATAGTTAAGTAATACAGTAAGGCCCAATATGCCAAGGTGTTCAGGGCATATTTAATCTGGAAGACATAACTTGCATGTCACAAGGTCAGTTGTGAAATATTGTGTTATGGCGCGCCACAATATAATGATCATTAATAATGTAAACCATTGTTTAATGCATACTATCACCATCATTACTGAAACTTACTGTAACTTCTGCATTTCAGCAAAATCCCTTTGTCTGTAAGAAAATGTGATGAGACTTAATCTGCCTTTAGTGGCTCACCAGTCAGAATACAGCCAGCCTGGTCACCAGGGACAGAGTGATCCCCTGGCCCCACGCTGGAGGTCTTAATGAGATCAGCTCCACTGGTCTTACACAGGGCTTCACAGGTCTAAATAATTTAGAGAGTAATTGATTAACCGGCAGCAGGGGTTTTCATTAAGAAGCGTGGTCCGACACGCCCGGCGGAAAAAAAATAATAAATAAAAAAAGAGCAAGCATTAGTCATTCTGAGTCAGCGTCGGGAATGTCATGCTTGGTAATGCTACACGTGTAGCTAATGAACGCTCCGAGCAATTGGCGCGGACTCAGAGAAAACTCAGGAAGAGAGGGAGGAGGAGTAAGACTAGGAAAAGGAGCTTTTCCGTGGTGGTGCTGGTGGTGGTGTGTCTTTGTGTCGGAGTACGAGTAGCCAGAGGGGCTGGGAGGACAAGGCTGTCAGAGGTGGCGCCTCTCCCCGGGGGCCTGACAGAATCCGTGGTTAGAGTTAAAAATGATGCCGACTGCTGGAAACATTTCAAGGCACACAGAGACAGATAGGCAGAGAGAGAGAGAGAGAGACGGGGAGACATTCACTGGCATTAGGGCCGAATCGGACGGACAGAAAGACTTGTGGAGCGGAAGACAGATAGTCAGACAAACAGAGACTGACTTTCAGACTGACAGACACACAGGCCAGCAAGCAAGACAGTAACAAACACTGAAAGGCCTTGGGCAAGCGCACACACACTTGGCTCTGGCAGAGCCAAGATTTCAAAAGAAAACCAAAAAAGAAGAAAGATACACCATTTTTCAAAACAGTATTCTTGGCAGGATTTCGTCTTGGGCGCACCTGGTCCAGTGTCTGTCTCTGCATTGATTGCTGGCTCCTCCGTCTGTCTTTTAGAAGGCTTTAGCTAAATCCAGTGTAAGCGACTGCCGCAGACATTTCTCATGCGCGGCCGCAGCAGCATTTTATCAAAAGACCGGCATCCGGTAAAGAGGGAACTGTAGGTACTTTAAAGCTTCTCCTGCCGCAGATCAGAGGGTTAGCAAACTTTTTTTCTTTTTTTTTGTTTCTTTTCACTTGTTGTGTGTGTGTGTGTGTGTGTGTGTGTGTGTGTGTTTGTGTGTGTGTGTGTGTGTGTGTGTGTGTATTGTGTGTGTGCAAGCCCCTATGATTAGGTTAAGCAATGCATAGCGAGTGTTCATTTGCTTATTTGTATTTATACTGATTTATGGCATATTTACGATAGGCCTACTTGAATTCTGCATTACTCTTCTAAAGGCAATTAATCAGCTTAGATTTCAATTCAATGACTGTCATCACAAATCATTACTCCCAAATTTCTGCATTACAGCATCTGCAGTGGGAGAAATGGTTAGCAGTAGAATGCCAAAGGGAAACACTCTTTCACCAAGCCATCAGCAATCCAAACATTCTCAGCTTACCAACAGGATGCAGGGCTTTTAGCATGGTTCAATACTGAGTGGAGGGCCTACAACCAGGAAAAATTTAATACATTTCCTTATTTCCTCTCTACGGAGCGTAGAATGTCACCCTGCTCTGAAAACTCCTCTGCTATAACAATGGATCTGTCCCCTGGATACCACATCCGAATGATCCACAATACTGTATGAATTCTGACACAAAGTTATTGGCTTCTTATCCATTTTTGTAGAGAATGGAGAAACATTCCTATGAGACTTTTAGAGGTATATCATCCTGGCCAACATGTAAAACTGCCCTTTGGAAAGACAGAGTGTACAGTACTAGGGAATATGAAGAAGAAAAGACTAGATTTCCCAGCTGAGTGCAAGCGTTTACTATTCAGGTGCATTTATAGCTCCGTACACGTAATGTACACAGTAAAACTTTCTAGACCAAGTTTTCATACAACACTACATAAACACATTCATAAAGGGTTATACAACATTTATAAAGCCTCATAATTATTGATATGAGTATATATAACTATACATACTCATGACTGTGTTCATAAAGCATTATGATGTTACCGTATAAGCCTTTAAAGCTTGAAGTGTCACAAAGCATTGGTTTATAGCATTGTATTAGTTATTATGTGAACATTTCACTTTACTTAGAGTACCTGTATGCACAGGGGGCTTGCAACTCTTAATCACTTGTTATGAGCAATAAAAGGACTATTGACAAAACATAGACATAAACATAAACAAGGCACAGCTATCATTATGAAAGCTTTCATGGAACCACATAAGGGTAGCCTGGGTGCCATTCCGAACTTAGTCCCGCCCACAACATTTGAGGTCGGGAAGTTCGGTCTGGCATTGCTCAATTGTGGAGCAAGTATGCTCGCCCTAGATCGGGCGGACCAATCAAATCGGGCTTTACGATGATGGACAGGTGAGCAACAGCGCCTAGTCTATCACATCATCTGAGCACGCTTAGATTAGGCTTATGTTTGAAACAAAAATGCTGTGTCTAGAAGGATACATGGCTTTTAAGACCCCATATGGAAAATGCATATGAGGTTTTATCACTGAAATCGATTATTTCTGAAAACTTTGGACAAAGTTGAGATGTGGGAAAACGTGTGGTTTCACTTTCATCAAGGGAAAACAGCACTGTTGCATTTCGACATGTTCCTTCGTTTGTTTGAAATATCTGATTGACCACCTGTTCGAGGGATTTGCGACAGCCTTTCCCAGCTGTTTAACATGTTTGTAGCATGTAGTGTTCAACAGAATTATTTTTAAAAACGGAGGGGATATAGGCTACCAATTTTTTCCTAATAGCCTACCCTACTACGTATCTCTTAGATTTCGCTAATGAGTGTTGTAGGCTAGGAGTTATTGACGGCACTAACTTTTACAGAAAACAATCTTAAGGCATTTGTGGAGAAGAAGGATGGTTCGTGTGTTTTATTCCTACACCTCACGGTAAGCTATTTTGTTACTCTGATTGGTTAGGTCTATCCAATTGAGTGCAGAGGCATTGCCCCCTGTATCGGTTGAAACACGCCCCATAATTTTTTGGTGAATTCTGAAAGTGAAATAGAACCACACAAAATACTTTCATCTGAGAGATCAAAGGGAACTTAAAATCTTTCGAGATTTTGATCTAGGGTTGCAACAACCAAATGATTTAATCGACTACAATTATCAAATTAATATACTAAACAATCAACTTAAATCAACTTAAAAAATATCTACCATCTAATGCAATTGTCAATTAATTAGTTACGCCAATAAACATGTTGTTGCATGCTACTATTTCAATGGAAAAAAATAAACAAGATTCTTTCTATTTTTATGGAGTACCTAGAGTCTGTTACTTCGCTGTAACCTGTTCCTCCATCAGTCTTCTGATTTCTTTATAACATCAATTTCATAATAGAGAATGATTAGTGCATTTTCGAAATTAACCAACGAATCAATGAATAAAGAAGAAAGATGAATTAATTATTAAAATAGTCATTATTTGCAGCCCAGTTTTGATCCTAGTCTGTAATGTTGGTGATGGCTTCCCCCAAAGAGAACGCTGCATCTACAACTGGTCACATGGCATTTCTTTGCGTAAAGTCAACGTGACATTTGAAAAAGGGACAAATTACTAGTAATTTTAGTACTAACATGCATGCCCTGACAAGAATAACATTCAAATGCAAATCCAACCTCATTGAAGCCTTACTACTTTATGTCAAAGAATTGAATACCATATTTGCCAGACCGATGGAAACCATTATCTCGTCTCATCACCGTCCTGTTATTAATCAAATGGGAAATGGAATCAAAGAGGAGTCCGACAATGACAGCCATTGAACAGCGAAGGGACTCTGAAATGCCATAATTTGGATTACACTAATAAACTCCACCAAAATGAAAAAAGACACAATTATATATTTCCCCTCAGCTCTCTAACAGAGTACTATACTCCATCTGCCGAAAATGATCTAGCTCTTTTCTCCTCCCTTCAGGATAATTTTCTTTTTTTCCATCACTACCCCTTCCTCCCTTCCTCCTTCCACCTCTCCCCCTCCCCTCAGAAAAGTAGAGGATGTGAGGAGAGAAGACAAGAGTTCCAAATTAGGGTTTACAGAGATAAAACACGCTTTTTTTACATCGTGTATCTCCAAAAAGAAAAACACAAAGGCCACTTGTCAGTCAGTCCCATTAGATGAGGCTGGAAGTGGCTGCCTCTCAGAGCTACTGTACAATCAAGCTGACAAAAGCAGAGCCGTGTGGCATAAGCACAGGCGTCAGCAAAGAGGAAGCAGAACAGAGGCCAGACCAAAAGCGCTACACACATGAGACACACACACGAGACACACACACACACACACACACACACACACACACACACACACACACACACACACACCCACACCCACACCCACACAAAGGCACAAACACTTTATCAATATATAGAGTTGCTGTTGAACAGAACTCCATCGCTCAAGGCAACTGGTAGATCTAAAGTGGGTGTGAAGGCCCAGTGGTACGACCCTTACATTCATGATGCTGTGCATGTGTGTGAAAGCCTGGTTGAGGCCATACTGACGTGGCAGTGGCACACTATTAGATCACAATAATGGTGCTCTAAGCGATGTTATGCAGCTTCTAAGCCAGTGTTTCTCAAACTTTTCAGACCAAGGACCACTTAACCAATAAAAAAACCTCACGGACCACCTACTGTAGCTTCAACAGTACATTACACAATAGGCCTACTCACTGAACCACCTTGCTTATTGTCTTTGACCCTTGCTTATTGTGTCAGAGGATTCATATAATTTAAACTAGCATAGCTTACATAGGCAGTGTTGCAGAACTGTTTGGATTTACATTCAAGTTGGTTCAATATTGCAAACAACTCATATATATTATATTTTACCACGTCTGCTCGCGGACCACTTTGGATAGCTTGCAGACCAACAGTGGTCCCCGGACCATACTTTGAGAAACATTGTTCTAAGCTAAAACATACAGCAAACATCTTCTCACAATCCGTTAGCTGCCTTTCTCCTGAATACACTGTAAAAAAATGTGGTCTCTGTAGACAGCCCAGGCTCCAAAAACAGCAACAAAGCCTGGTGCCGCCTGGACCATGAAACATAACAAACTTTTCCAGCCATTCACTGACGATATGCAGGTTCAGGAGAGTTTCAGTTGCATGGGAGGGAGGGGGAGCGAGGGGCGAGCTACCTCACTGTTTTGTTTGAACGTCAACAGAAGTGATGTTACCCAACATTGCTTAGAGCATTTTTAAGTTGCAGTAAAGAAAAGTGGTGCAACTGCAAAACAAAATTGGATTATAATGTGAACACTAACATTCCAGTAGATGTTAACACTATTTACCGGTACTAGTTTTTTCTTCCCAACACTGACAAATAAATTGCATTGTACTTCAAGTAGAAGAGCAGCAACCTCCTCAGTGTTCATACCATAGGCCTAGCCACTACAGCACTTTACACACAGAAAACAAGTCATAGTATGTTTAACCACAAATGAACTGTCAGGCAAAAGAGGGGAGCTGTTTAAAGGGAGTCTGGTACACAGTATTTTTCCCCCATCTGCTTCATTGTGTAGAGTTTACACAGACACACACAACTAGGAATTCGACCTTACGACAATACTGCTGTGATTAACAGGGCACGTTACATTTAGAGCCTGTTTAATAGCTGTGGCAAAACACCATGACCCTGAGCACTGTCGTTGGTACCACTTGTCTTCCATACTACTACATTAATAACTCTGAATACATTTCTATAGACTATATACTATATAAGTATTTTACTATATATTCCTATACTGTATATAAAAGTTACTCACTGCATAGTAAGCCCATGAACTTTATCACCATTTTAGCACAATACATTGTTTTTTGTCCTGTAATCATTCTATTTCTCCATGTTTTCGATTAAAGGTATCCCTCCACTCTTGTAAAGATTTGAACCAATATGGTAGGTCTATATACTCTTAAAATGAATGTGTTGAAAACACTTGCACACACTTGCGTTGTTTTTAACACATCTCTGCACAACAGTTTGTGTTGTTTCCAACATATTCTTTTTAAGAGTGTATCTGTAACCTTACAAAATATTCTACCTGCAGAGTAGAATAAATAAAACATCTTACATTTTCTTCATGCAGTGGTTCCAAACTCCATCTGGAACCAAGTACCTTGCAGTCTTGTGGAGACCAAAAGCCATCCACGTAAAACATGAAAAAATTGATTCCATATTTTTTACTTGCAGACAACATTGTTTTTAGGGTCCCAGTGACCGTGATTTTTTTTACTTTCTGCCCTTAAAGATTTCAGTGCACTTTTATAAACGCATGCTACCGCTCAGGTGAGGTCACAGTTATCTTACTTTTGTCAACATCATACCCTCCTCTGATCAAGTTGAACCTTCTTCTTAAAAATGTATACTACTAAATACACACTCAGATGTTGGGTCTCTCTGAAAATACAGTGCCAGAATACAATCACATAAATGTAACAAGTGCTTTTTAAAATGTAACACTGCTTTTAGTGAAAACCTTAGTGAGTCTTATGACACTGCAGTTTCTAACAGAGCTGTGAAAGTGTGGGTACTGGCTTTTGCTTTAGTCACAATAACAAGCTTGATAAACTCCAGTTGCTTTATGGCCTTTATTTTCAAAGCACTTTGCTCCTTAACGATCAGCTGCCCATAATTGTTATTTCCATTTCTGTCTGTTTTAATCAATTTAGCTATGCCTAATTAACAATGTTAATAACGATCTACACCCGAACTGACCATTTCAGAATGGATTGAATGAAAGACTGCAGGTTCTGGACCAGATGCTAATGAAAACATATTGTACTTTGGAAAATGACTGGCTAAATGGTTAGTTTGATTTGTTCTTTGACCAGGTGCTTTGAAAGTATTGCTGCCAAGTAATTTGTTTGTTTTAGGCGCTTGTTGACTGTAGAATGGCTGTTATGATCTATATTGGCATAGTTTTTTTTGCAACATCTAAGGCAGATTAGAAATGTGTCTCTCTGGATTAAAATGCAACATATTTGAATCGATGAAACTGTCTTGCTGACTGACTAAGATTTGAATTTCACAGTTCAGAGACCATTTTGTTGTTCAGCATCTGTTTACGCAGACATTTTGTTCTTGATCTTGGAATAGTAAATGTGTTGACGAGAACATCTCTCTCCTCTGCAGTTTGGAAAATCAGCCTAAATATCAAACATTTCAAAACTGCCTTAAGAGTCAGTCTTAGTTCTACAGTAAATGAATCTTTCATAACGGTACGTTAAGAACTAATCTTTTTAAATCTCACATTTGTGGCTGAGAGTGTTGGAGTGATTTTTGTAAAAACTAAATTCTGGCTCATTGAAATATAGTGAAGAGAAATAGAGAGGAAATGTCAACATCTTCACAAAGTGGTACTCTATAATGCTGAGAGCTACGCCTTGGAGCTTCACCTGGGAATCGAGGCGGCAGTCTTTAAGGGCACCTGTCAGACTTTTCATGCACTGCTCTGCACCGCTGATAGATGATTTCATAAGCTCTCTCTCACTCTCTCTTTCTCTTTCCTCTCTGCCCTCTTGTGTGCTGTGAAAACAACAAGCCTGTTTTCCGCACACACACACACACAAACACAAGACACACAACACACACACACACACACACACACACACACACACACACACACACACACACACACACACACACACACACACACACACACACACAGACACACCACCACCACCACCACCACACCACAGACACCTGAAGCTCCTCTCTTACCTCATACTCCACATACTCCTCCTCCTCCACCTCGTAGGAGACCGTCTGGATCTTGATATCGCTGTCGTCGTGCAGAAGCTTGACCTGGGCGTCTTCGGTGCTGCCGGGGGTCTCGGCCGATGCCGGGCTGGTGACCGCCGCCGCCTCCTTGTCCTTCTTCTCGGTGAAGGTGGTCTCGCAGCACTCGCTCTTATAATCCTTGGCCTTCACAGTCACAGCGTCGTCCTTGTAGAGGATGAAGTTGGGCCGGTAGAAGGCCTCCACGGCCAGGTGGAGGGATGTGGCATCCAGCAGCTGGTGGGGTTTGGCCTTTCCGTTGCCGCCCCCACCCCCACTGCCCCCACCGCCTTCACCTCCTCCGCCACTACCTCCACCTCCTCCTCCTCCTCCACCTGTCACAAAATAGTTGATAATGTTTTCCTGGTACTGGTTGCTGGAGAAGTCGCCTCTGTAGCCGTAGTCGGCCTTGACCACGTGCTTGGTGTTCTTATCCAGCAGGGGATTCTGCAGCTCGCTGAGGCTCTCCATGCCTGGGGAGTCGGAGAGGTGGCAGGGGGGGGGCCCGGGTGGTGGACAGGGACAGCCCTTCAGAGTGACGAGGAGGCAGGGGAGGCTGGGAGGTGACCTTGGCTGAGGTTGACGAGACAAACGCTAATGCTGCTCAGCGGGTCGGACACTGCAGGAGGAGAAGAAGGGGTGGGGTGGAGAGACAAGAGGACACAAGAGACATTACTAAACCGACAGAGCACTGGGGGAGAAGTTCTCACTCAGAGGCTAGCCAGGGGGAAAAAAAGACAGGCAGATAGGAACTGAAGCTGGCCAAGGCTTACCACACATGGCATTGCACGGTCACTTTGCACGGTGGGCCAGCCAGATCACACGTGCCGAAAAAAAAAAAAAAAACCCTGCCACGCTGCCAGTTTGGCAGCGAGCGATGCGTGTCTGTGTGTGGCACGAGCGCTCAGTGCCACCGGCAGTGACTCAGAGAAAAAATCTCTGTGACAGTTTACACTGAGAACAACAGCCTCGCCCGGCTGAGCGCCACCTGACAAAGCGCAGGCGGCCCCCGTCGCTATCCGACAGATTTCAATTAACTTCAATCCAGCGCTCCGTGAAATGCACAGATAACCATACAGATGGGCCTGGTTGCCGAAGCCTCCTCACCACCAGAGCAGACATCTTAATGAAACGCCAAAACACACCTCCGCACGCGCCACACACACATGCCTCTGGCTCCCCTTCCAGTAGAACTGCCTGGCCTTGTGAACATCACAAGTGAAGGAAAGTGAGAGCGGAAAACCGATTACTTTCATTTCAGCTACTTTTTTTTTTTTAAGTGAAGAGGGGACTGCAGCAAATGTGGCACAGACATATGACTGCAATTAGGCTCTCTTGTGCGGAGCAAGGTTCCCAACGCCAGTGTTCACATAGTCCATATCACTTGACTTAACAGACAATGATATTCTGGAGCGAGTTGGTAAAATGGATGATATCTGTGAGTGGCGCCTAACCAGATCCATTTATAGTTTTCTCTGCTAAATCCTGTCGTGCCACTCGCTTGATTTGCATGACTCGTCGGAATGAAGGCTCACGAGGCAACGGCGCGGCACAGTGCGCGGTGGGCACCTTCCAACCTAGCCCTCATTAATCTGTGATTAAAATAGCAGTGCAATCAGATAAAAAAAGCAGATTACTCTGAATGCCCCTGATCTGACTGTGGATAGCCCAGCATTATACACATGGATATCAGGTCAGTGCAAAAAAAAACCTCTATGATCACAAGGTGCGGTGATGATCAGAAGGATGATTAGGTGAGGGAAAGGGTGAAACCTCAGCATCGCTAAGGGGGGAATAAGCCCTTGACCTAAGCGCAAACATCTATGATGCATGAAAACAGGTCAGGGGAAAGAGATAGAAATTTCTGTTGGATGTGTGTGGGGATTATTTACGGTCATTCACGCCTAGATCACACTGCCTGTTCCATTCTCCGGGTGCCGTTGCTGGGAAGCGCCGCGATTGCGCTTGAGGCCACTCGGCCGACACACCTCCGCTGGGCCCTTAATGAAATAGTGGACCTGACCTACGATGACAGGAGGCTGGAGATAAGATGGAGGAGGAGAGCGGCGACCTCCAGCCCCATACATGATTCAGGTAGCCCACCGGCCTAACTACATACGTCCATTATCACTCACTCGTTCTCTCTCTCTCACTCTCTTTCTCTCTCTCTCTCTCTCACACACACACACACACACACTCTCTCTCTCTCATGAGATATTTATTCCTGGGTGGTTCCAACCTGTATTTAACAACTACAGGTGATTCATCATTCTCTCTCTCTCTCTCTCTCTCTCTTTCTCTCTCCCTCAATTCTTCTCTCGCTTTACCTGTACTGGTCTCCCCCCACATCTTATGAATAAAATAAAAAAGTCCTTTTAAGAGAGACAGGAGCTACTGAAGTGTGCACAATGCTGTCTGGACACTCTTTGCTACACCTACATCTATATAGTACTCTATATATCATCATGCTTGATTGTTATGTGTATTATATAAATAGGCCACAATCTTAAACCGTGGAGTTGATTATTAACCTGACTCTCGCCAGATGAATTTCGTTCCGCCTAGCTCCACTCACATCCATCTGGGATCGCTTCTATTGAGAGTGATTTCGGCACCAGATTTTATGGTAGAGCCAATCAGGACGCAGGGCGGGAGTTTCATAGATGTGACATATCCAAATCATATGCATGGATTTTTGATAAGGCCCAGCCTACTGAAACACCTCTCCAATGGATCGATCCCAGATGGATGAGTGGAGCTAGGCGGAACGAAATTCATCTGGCGAGAGTCAGGTTAGTTGAATATAGGGTCAGTGACACATATCTATTGTTTCAAAGCTAGGCCTAGCTATTGTTTAGCACCCAACGGGCAAATATTGACAAAGCAAAATGTGTAAGAGTGCAAAGGCACTTTCGAGGCACTCTCTCATAAGAAAAAGCAGAATATATTATAGCTTATGATAATGAAAGAGTTGCCTCCAAATCCTCAAGATACCTAAAACAAAATTGGTTGTTCAGGACTATATGGGGAACACTGGGCTTCTGTCAAGGCCAAAGCTGCAGCATTCACATCCCCAGTCTGTGATGAGGGCTGTTGAATGCTTGATGAGGTGCTTCGGCTCCCTGGAGAACACTACTCAAGGCAGGCCACTAAAGACAGCATCATCGACGCACTGCAATATGGTGTCTAGATCCCTGACACGCATATCAAGGTAAAGCGAGGGCCACATCAAATCAATCAGAATCTTTTTCACACATCTCACCCCCTTTTTTATCCATCCTGACCCCTTTCTTCTCTGTGGCATCTTGCCTACTGATCAGGTCAAGCCAGTTACTGGCCACACAGTGAGGAGTAGAGAGCAGCATAACAGCTCACTGGACTGGAGCCTGACGTGCACTAATACATTTTCTGAGGTTAGACTGTGTGGTTGCAGAAGGCCACGGAGTCTTGGCCACTCAAACCAAGTGATGACTTTAATGAGATCTAAGCAGCTTAGCAGTCTCTACCTCCTCCCCTTCCCTCTCTCTCTCTCTCTCTCTTTTACTCTCTCTCACACGCACACACATAGAGTCTCTCTCAACTTGAGGCCCCTATGTGCTTTGCTCAATCCTTGCTGTCTCATAAAAAAACATGTAGCACAAACTGATTAACACTCCCAAACACACACCCTCCCTTTCACCCCCTTCTCTCATTCTCTCTCTCTCTTACTTCCCCATCGGTCTTGCTCTCTATTCATTTTCATTTCCACTGATTTTTGTCTCATCACTTCAGCATGTTTTGGTCTATTTTGTGCAAATCTGTTAGTGGTTACTTATTTTCTCAGCTGAGCTTATTGCAGGGAGACAAGAGAAGAAATAGAAATCGTTCCTACCCCAGGAGGACTCAGCTAGTTTGTGAATATAGTTCATTTCAAATTAATCCCTCTTTGGATAGACAAAGATCTAGCTCAATATTAATAATTGTCTGTCTTTCAAGGCTGTATGCTGCTTAAAAAGTAAAACACGGCTAAAGAGGCTTTGTCAGGAAATGGCTACTAAAATCTAAATGGGTTTGTGTGGAAATATCTAACATTTGCCATAAGAGTACCACTGTCTATAGAGCAGAGGTTAGATAATTTCATTGTGGACATCACATCTGTGTTGATGAGAAGAACAACCAAGTAGAATGAGACAAGTAAAGAACATGGAAACAAAAGAGACAGGAATGACTGAATCTATTTGTCTGTAAAGTGTTTGTCAGTTTAGGGCTTCTGGTTTGTGATGCCAAATATAATGAAGACAAGGTAGTTGGGCTGGCCACTTTGGCAAGGAAAAGGGCAAAGCCTTCCCCTCCTCTTTAAGTCAGCACAGGGCGTCTAGCAGCACGGTAGAATAACCTCATTAAACGAGTGTAAGCATAGACAATTTCCCTGCGTCAGTCGGTTGCCAATCAACCCATGACTCCCGACCCTGAAAAGGGAAGAGAGCGGGTAAAAAAACAAAAAAACACACTCTGTTGGTCAGACGCATTTAAGCACCAAGGTCAGCTACTTATGATGCAGAAGCAGAAAACCAATGGTCCTTATCTGCCATTCCATTTTACTATTCAGGGTGTTATGTTTAGTGGTGAATTCCGGTTCTGTTTATTGTCAGGGGTTGGTTATCAGTGGAGAGCATGCCTTAGTGACTGAATGCTGTCAGTCCTTCTCTCTCGCTCCAGTAAAATTTCACATTCAGTGAAAACAGCTCTAAACAGTTGTGTCTAAAAGAGCACAATCTTGCATCCATAAATATTTCTATGTCTCTTGTTGGTTTCTGTGGTATGTGTTTTTGTCTGTTTACAGCAGACAACACATACAATATTTATACAATGGTGGCTGAGAGAAAAGTGTAGCAAAAACGTCATAAACATACTAAATACATAGACCAAGTGGATAAATGTGATGTTTTAGATTGACTGGTTAATGCTAATCACACCAAAGCAACCCTCTTCTTTGGAAGCTGGCAACGTATCACACCCCTGTTCCTCTCCTCTTACATATTTTATGTTGTGTATATTCACTGATTGCAACACAAAGACAAAGGTCTCTTGACTCTTCCTCACCAATATCAGCCTGACAGCAGCCTACTTTTTTATGTGTCAATAGTCAATTGGAAAACTCTCAGTACAAATTTAATGATGCCACTCTTGATTGGTTCCTTATTCTAACTGACATTGTTCAACCTCTCTGCCAAATTAGGCAATGAAAATCTTGATTTCATTGCTCACTGATTAAGGCACCTTGTAAATTGTGCTGCAAAGTGCCATTCAGTAGGCTGGCCTGGTCTATAGACAGATACTCATAACCTTGCCTACATTATCCTATAACACAATAGTTGTTTTAAACAGATATTACCTAATTCAAAGGAACCAACATGCAACATGACTTTTCCAACCATAGGCATCAACCTAGGTAGTTTTGTATTGAATTACAGTCTCTCCTACTTGACAACATCGTTCTCTCATGTGACCAGACCTTAATTGTGCTCCGCATATCTCCTTTGGGCGAAAGGTGGGAGATCTGAGAGATGTCTGCGAGCACACTGCGCCGTGCCCAAGAGCAGGGCAGCCTGGTGCTTCTTTGATTCTGAATCTTTGAGAGCTCTTTGATAAAGAGTGAGTGATCGTGGCTCCCACAACCACTCCATTACAATGCACCTAATAGCTTTCTTCTCATTACTCCCTAATTTCCCAAGGTTACATGTTTCAGTTGTGAATCCTCCCTCAAACTGATATATGAAAATAATACATTTCCACTGTAAGTGGGAATGAAGCATACTGACAGGGAACGGCTGTGCATAATGGTCACAGATAATAACAAAGAAAGTTACATAGTCCACTGGTCACGACCTGATCACAACAACAGTCTGTTCTCTGACCTCTTCGCACAGGTTCCACAGCGGTCTATCGCCTTAAAATAACCCCCGACTCCCGGGGCGACCAGGTAGGCTAGAACACACCAGTGTCCCTAAACACATTCACTTTAAAACATAGAGCGATAAGAATGTCGATTACATACATGCCAAATTACTAGATACATCTAGCGCACTGCACGACTCGGACCTTTTTGTGCGTAAAAATCGAAACTACCCCCCTTACCTCCTTTCTCCTAAACATCCGAATGTTTTGAGCGTCTGTTTAATCTCCATGTGTTTTCTCAAGCTGTGGGGATGATTAGCTAATAATGATATATTCTTCACCTGACATTCTCCCGTACTCTTTGATGGTGACTTTCGTTGCCATTGCTAATATATCACTGGACTGTCTCCAGCGGGAGACATGGATAAATCTTTCCGCGCCTTGTGGGCTATGCTTCGCCTACGCATATATCTAATCTCTGAGATCAGTCTGGAGTATCGATTTTAGACTCACATTACCCTCAAAATAACGAAGAAAACACCTCTATCAGTATGTATGCTAATATCCCTGGTGACTCGAACAAATATCCATAAGAAACAAATCACATCAACAACTGAAATACCACAAAAGCATGTAAATACTGGTATCTTCAAACCCATACTTACACTGATAATGTTCGCTGGTGACCGAAAAAGATATGCCTTTACCAACCCGGGAGTTCAACCTGCCCTCGTCGTTTTTATGGCTGATGTGCAAGTTTCCCGTTTGCAGCCAAATTAAGAAACATTGCGTCTCTGTTCTCCGCGAGAATTACGGTTTAGTTGAATAAGTGCCTCTTCTTGTTATTCGTGGTTTCCCGGTCGCAGGCATGTTTTTTTTTTCATAAACGGAATTTGTTGAGATCACAAAGTCCGAACAGCATTCTTGCGCACTCATTACAAAGTAGCGTTGTAACCTGTTCCATGATTTCTCGTTGAGGTTCGGACCATCGTTAATCAGCACGCCTAAATGCCTCTGAATCTTCTCAGGGGCTTGTAAATTTGAGGTTCAAAGTTTGCATGACACATGAAGGCAGATTGGCTGCTCCAATGTTGCGCCACTCGTGGGCGCACGACGGATTCGAATAGGGAGAGGAGGATGCTTCAGAACAGTTGCCAGTTTCGCGACAGTGCGACGCAGCGATTAATACACTGTGAATCCATTCTCCACGTTCACAACCTAATTGACCATAATTATTGTCATGCAGTTAGCCTACATGTTAATCATTTTATTATTCTGAGAAAAGTTATAGGATGCTGCAATTACAATCTACTCCCACAGTACATGAATATGTTTGGTGTCTGATTGTGGTTTATTGTGAGCAGAGCATGTTTAACTTCTTGTATGCGGAGACATACCTTTGGTTGGAACTTGCTGACCATACATCTCAGAGATGCTACACAATTCTCATGCCCTCTTCCTACCAAAGACAATCTGAGATCAAAAGTAGAAACATGTCTAATTGGTCAAGTAATGGCGACAAAAGTTTAAAAATTCTGATGTCATGCAGATACCATGCAGCTGAATAATCACATATGTTGGGTGCAAATGCAAATTCCCACTATTGTTCATGACGTCATGCGCCAGGTAATGAAATGCCTGCAAAAAAATACAAAAATAGTTAAGCGCCAGAGGGAGCGCTGGTGTTGACGCACAGGCGTCAATGGAGGACGACTTTTCAGTAATATAAAGAAAACACCTATTGCCTCTCAAAATAGCAATTAGCTGTTTTGGGAATATTTATTTGTTAGAGGCGTATAGCGCAGATACATGTACTTTTTTAAATAGAATGCAGGGAAGATAAACCATAATGTCATCAACCCAGCAACTTCACAGTTTTGCTTTTATCAAAGAAAACGCGTCATAGACCTAAAATGTTTCATGAAAAATTGATGGTGAGCATCCCAGACAAAGAGCATTCATCCCTTCTGAGATGTGCTATTGTGATGTGCACAATGCATTGCTTACAAATGAGCTCCTAAGATGCAGTGGCTCATTCACCAACCTTTCACAACACAGAAAGTTACCCCGAGCAGTCAGTTAAAAACTAAAAACATTAGTAAAAACATTAGTCCTTGTCACCATTATATATATATTTGAGTGAATAATGAACATGCAGTATAAAAGGTAATGACCGCTGGTCCTTAAGCATTAGGAATATAACCAGTCTACTGGTGAAATTACGGGCATCTGTAGAACACACACAGACTTCTGAGAGGTTTATGGACAACAGTAGCTGAAAATCAAGTTGCAAATGAGTAACCTGAGTTTGAGTTCAGGCTTATCTTTCAATGGAGAAATACTAATACACACATACAACATTGGAACCTACCCTGTGATAAGAAAATGTGTCTCCTAGGGCGTAGGCCTATATAGTTTGGTGACACTTGGACTGTGAGGTATGGCATCACATTGGTACAGAGATCATGGACAAAATAAGGGGTTTTAAGCGGATAGTTCTGTTGGATGCCATTGTCTCTGATGTCAGAGCTTACCAAATCATGGTCGGAGATGGCCGGGAGCAGGGAAACGTGAGATGAAAGCACAAAGACAGGCCGTACTGACAGTGTGGATAATAGCCTCTCGGTTCTGATTCAGTGCTCAGACAGTCAGTCTATGGGCCTTCGGGGGAAGTTCATTTCATGTGACGAGTTGTCACCTGAGCAGGAACGCATGGCCCAAGTGCAGGTCACGCTGGTCGCTCTCAACCAGCAGGCTAGTACAAACCCACCACAGCGGGAGGATGTCGGCTATTCATCACATGGGGAAGCTAGCATTTGTTTCACAAAAGCATTTTGTGTCTGGTCTATCTCCTTTGTCCTATAACGTGAGTTTCCAATTCATTTACTCAACAACGGCTTGATGGGCACGCCGACCACACCTGCGGGCCTGACTGCAATCGGTCTTTGATGAGCTGTAGGATCCAATTTTGTTAGGGCTGAAATAACTTCAATCCTGTTTGGCACAGAACATTAAGGACACAAATGAATACTCCCCTGGGCACACTTCCCCTGAGGGCGGTCTAGCGAATTCATGGGATGACGTACGTATGACGATGACAGCCCATTGTTTAGACGCCTCTCACGAATGACTTTGTGAGCACTGGACTCTTGGAAGTAGGCATCTAATGACATTGGCTGTCTAATGGCATCGGCTGCCTATTATGTATCTTCGGGGTTTGTTGTGAGTGAAGCGTTTGGATTGTGAGTTGCCTAGTCACCAAATGTAGGAATGCAGTGGGTCTATGTATGGTATCCTTGCATAATGTAAACCATATCTATTCATGCATTATTAATGGACATAGGCTATTATACAATACTAATTTAGGCTTGACTTGAGCAGGTCCTAATTGTATATGTAATAAATACCAATTTTGCAATTTAGCCATGTAGTATGCTTACCAAAAAAACTACATTACATTCAAATATATCCTATATATAGTCATCAGAAATTGATCCCAGGAGCATACAGTACATGCTCTGGAGCATTCAGTCTCTGTTTCTGAGTTCTCAGTAGCCAGATCCCACAATATTGTGATCAACCAGATCTGATCAGCCTGACAATAATTGACCAATTATTTTGACCACCAATTATTTACCAATTGTAATGACTTATTTTAGCTTATAATAGGAGACAGAACTAGTGTTGGGGGCTCTGACCATACCATCATTACTCATGCAAATTCAATTTACAGCAAAATAAGTACACAACTGAGTCAGGCAAGTAACTAAACAAGCGGCCTCTGCACATCTATTTTGTATATCATCCTCATTTGAAAAGAGGCATGAAAGTAATTTTATTTGAACTTGATGAGCAGCAGCAGCCATGTTGATCCTTGTAAATCTTATTAGGATGCACTTTCTTTTAATTCAGACACTCCTCTTGCAAATAATATCTGCACACATCAGAGAATGGGAAAGGAACTTGTAATTGTATTTAGTCTACAATTCTCTCTCAAAGAAGACAAAGAGGGTGCCCACAAAACAAATATATAAATATATAACTTGTAAAAGCTGTGTCGGGAAGAATCGTCTCTTAAGCTCATCAATCAAAGTGTTGTCACTTCCCATCACCACACAGATGGATGACTGAATTGGTATTGGAGTGTTTGATTTTTCTATTTGTATTTGAATGTGCAAATAAGAAGAAAAAAAAAAACCCTTTATGGATTAAGAAAGAAAGCACAAAAGCTGTCACAAAAAAGTGTGTGTGTGTGTATGTGTATGTGTGTGTGTGTGTGTGTGTGTGTGTGTGTGTGTGTGTGTGTGTGTGTGTGTGTGTGTGTGTGTGTGTGTGTCTCATTTAAAAGAGAGCACATGTGTTTTAAGGCATATCTCTGCTTTTCAGCTGTCCCTCATACTCAGAAGTGGGGCCATTGCATGGGCAGATACAGTGGAAAGCATTGCGGTCCAAACTAAAGACACTAGCTCTGAGCGAACCCATTTGCCGATGTGAAATTGTTGTTTTTTTCCTTTTAGTGTTTATCATCACTGCTCTCTGAATATCATTGACAAATATTATGTGAAACCGAGGATTGCTATGAGGAATAGTCTGGTTTCACCTGCACCCTTCAGAAATGGCTGTTTTTCTTTCTTTATCTTCACTGTCAATGTTATTTATTGCTTCCTTGTGTTTCTTTTTTTCACTCTTATGCTTTTAAAGACAAGACACTCTTAACACCAATGGTGAGATAAGCAGAGTGAAGCAATTCTCTGGGAGTATCGACTCTGATCCACATTGAAAGAGTGAGCTTGAAACCCTCAATTATGTGTTTATGTGTATTTTGTTAAAAAACAAAACAATCACAAACCTTTAATCCCCAGTATTGACAAAGTTATACACATCTTGCCGAACAAATCATTAAAAACAAAAAGATCATTGCTTAGGTTTTCTAAGCTTGCTATGTTTTGGTCTTCCCTTTGTTGAAGAGGGGAGAAATAAACGGTAGCCTTCAGGGAATTGGCTGAGTGACTCACGAAAACCTTTCAGGGGCTCTCGTGGGGAGGCGGGAGGATGGTGCAGATGCTGAGAGGGGGGAAAGAGTCAGACATCAGGATTTGTAGTCTGGAACGCGTGAGGTGCTCCCGGTGCAAACGCAGGCACCTTCTGCCCTGTGGCTTCGCCACTGAAGATCCACATTCATCACACATCTAAATATACATCTGACAGGTATACCTGGGGAGCTCTCTCACCCGTCCCACTCCTCACAACTATCCAAGGCAGGAGGTGTGTGTGTGTGTATGTGTATGTGTGTGTGTGTGTGTGTGTGTGTGTGTGTGTGTGTGTGTGTGTGTGTGTGTGTGTGTTTTAGAGAGAGTGAGCATATGCGTGCGTGTGAGTGTCTGAGCACATGTGTGCTTGTTTGTGTGTGTATGTGTATGTATGTGTGTTTGTGTGTGTGACCAAGAGAAGGAGCACGTGTGTGTGACGGTTGTGGGGAATGGTTAGGGGTTTGAGGCTACCCTGCAGGTGACCCTTTCAGATGCGTGGGACTGCGGACTCCCACTCCCCCTCCTCCCCCCTCCCTCTTCCCTGACGCCGCGAATGTGCCAGAGAAGGGGATTATGGGCGAGAGCTCTGGGCATGTCTGATGGATCATGGAGGCTCAGTGCTGGTGGAGCCCACTCACTGCACACACGCCTCGCGGGCCGGAGTCTTCGACGGGGGGAGAGATGGCTTTGTCTGGAGGCTGTTGTTGTGTCTCTCGGTCCCCTCCCTCCCTCCTCCTCCTCCTCTGGTCCCCTCTCCTTCACTCTTCATCCAAGTGTCTTATCCTCTTGCCACAGCCTCTCAGTGGCTCAGGAGGAATGGTCACACCAGCACACCTGAGAATTACCAAACAGAGCGAAGGAGGTCGACTGCGATAACAGACGACACTGAAAAAAAAGATCCGTTCCAGTCAGAATCTGTTTTTCTCAGGAGTCTTACTTCTGCTGGTGCTGGTGGTCAAGTATTGTGAAATAACAAACGAAACACAATGCGTTTTATATTGTGTCTTCATTTCCATTGATTGAGCAGAAAATACAGAAGGCAATATGCTTGCCCAGTGATTCAAATGCCGGTGTTTTCTCATAATTAATGAGATCTATATATTCAGCCAGTATAATATCCAACCAGTAGCCATCAATTAATTGGTTCCTCTAAGCCTTGTCTTCATTAGTCTATAACAAGACTGAAAAATAACTATATAGCCCTTTTCTTACACTGTTATAAACTGTGGTGTACCTTTGAGGTACACACATTGAGTATGTGATGTTATTCATGTCATTTGAAAGAAGTGCTGTTCAGTTCGTGTCGGTTTTACTGTTGTGTGTATTGTTCCAAAAGAGCTTCTATCAAAAGACTTTGTATAGAAATGCTCCCCACGGCAGCATTATAGTAATAGTTGTCTGGTTGCAGGAAGGAGTGATCATATTGTAAGTGAGTTTCTTAGGTCATTCATTTTATTTTTCTAATTATTACTTTAATGCCACTCTGAGTGTGGGAACAATCTATGCCTTTGGACAGAATGAGATTTTGTTTAGTCAAAAACGTTTAATAAATTCTTGTCACACAAGAAGTCAGTGCCATTATAATATCCTGAAATTAATAATAATAAATAAGCTTCCGCAATAAAAGATGCCACCAGTACCAATCGTCTCAACCAATTTCCCCCAAAGTCCTTAACATAAAAAACAAAACAAAAACAAAAACACTAAAATAAATCACTCTGACTTTTCCCTTCAAAGGTAATCTATGAGTGGCAGATTAAAGCCAGGGGGGATATTTCAGAGAGAGGCATGTTAATGAGGAGTTTGTCAGTTAAACACACTTTTACTGGAGAGGTCAGGATGCCCCCACCGGCTACAGATGAATCAGTCCCAAATTAAGATGGAGAGGTTGCCTTGACGTTCCTGTCCATCCATTTCCACGACTCGACTTTGATGCCTCTGTGGCCGCCCTTCACACGTCAGCGCTGATAATGGCCATGTTCTTCAGCTGGCGGCTTCTAAAGACGCAGCACATACTCTTACGCCACGGACAAGTACTAACTTCAGCAGCTCAGCATCTCCGCTATCTGTGCAACCACAATCAGAGCTATGCACTGCCATGTTCATATATTTATAAATATGGCATATTTTGGATTGCAATGCACTCAATGTCCTTCCTCTCTTTAGTCGTACAAAATAGAAGCCCTCTTCCTCCTCCTTGCAGTGAGTGAGTCATCCTCATTGATATTAGCATGAGCACTTCCTGTGGACTTGTTTTTTGAATGTGAAAAGGGCTCTATTTTTATTGACAGTTATTTTAAAAGTGCTGAAAAGTAAATGGAAGTGTTTTATATCATGTGAGTGCGACAACGTTTGTTTATACCAAGTGTAATGGGCTGATATACATTACTATTGGTTATGGTTATGGTTAAAGAATTTAGCACACATTGCAAATGAACGCACATGGGAGGTTTGTGAAGACCCTTATGGGAAGTAACAGAATGACTACATCTTGTTATAAGCCTAAACAATCGTTATAGCACATGACTTTACCAGATGATGTCATTACTTACAGTATACAACACACCTGAAGTCTTCCTTTGATTCAAATTCAATTCAGTATCAGAAGCAGGTCTAGATGTTTAACCATGGTTTAGGCTACTAAAGTTCCTCAGTCACATCCATTTGTCAGTCTTCTGTCAGCAGTAAACATCTCAACCAGCAATAAAACATTGTTGAAGTGGTGGTGTGTACTCATAAAATAGCTTTTAAAGGAATTATGTGGGGGGCCAGTGCACAGGCTGGACTCTTCAGGCTGTCTGTGCCACGAGAGTAGCCTGACTCCAGTGCTTGGAACAAGGCCAAGGGTCCAGCTTGGACCTCCATGAAATCTGTCCTCACCTCAACATCACCCCTAACATATGTAACAGTGAACCGAGAGGACTTTTCGTCAATGATACAGATGTGGAGCAGGTAATGGACTCTTTTTCGAGTTAAAAGTATTCAGCTAAAGTATACAGTAGGTTTCTGAGAATGGAACTGTTATTTTTGTCAATTATTAGGTTGTTATTATTATTAGGTTAAAATAAAACCATTTTAATGGTTGGAACACAAACTGCCATGATTTTTAATCTGTTATGAAATAGGATACTGTCCCATGGGGGATATGGGCTGGGATGTGTGTGTGTCTGTGTGTGTGTGTGTGGGGGGGGGTGGTTAGCATGCAAACAAGATTATCTGTACAGTATTATCTTGAGCGCAATTTAAGATAAATATTTTCTTTTCAGGACTTCAGGAGTATCATATAATTCTGGAATTGTCATGTATGCATCATTGCAGATTGATAATCTAAAAGGCAGTCTGGGCAGTCCAATCCTGAAATCCCAGGACATTTAGCTCTTTCATTTCATTTTGATTTCATGGTCTATGAAGCAGTCACAGTTAGATTGCCCCTCCTTTCCAATTGAATTAAATACTGAGCTTGAAAATGAATAGCAAGTCACATACATCTTGTTAATGTCCTCATCAAATTATGGGATCATTTACTGATTCCCATGATCCTTTCTACTTTAATATCTGTATAATGGGTTCAAACACTTAAAGACATTTAGACTGAAAGACTTTAAGAGAAAATGTTTATTAAGTGTTTCAGAAATGTTATTGTTAAATAAAAGAATAGATGGAGGTAATAAGGATACTCGGCCAATTCGGGAGAATATCAGACACTAATACTGCTGAACACCCATTAGTCTGAGGGACCTTTCATTTGCAGTGGCACGGAACTTAGTGCCAGACTGTCAAAGCCTCCTCTTTTACCCCTCAGCGAATTCAATTATACATTCAAACCTGGTGTTGGTCCACGCACAGTATTGAGGTACATATATCTTATGAGGGTGGGAGAAGTGGGGGGTAGGCTGAGGGGATGAGTAATTTCATTTTCCATCAGACAATTTCCTGCAAGGTGGCCCCTCAAGGTGAAGTACACTGGTGGGTGGTGGTGCCGTGAATTTGTGTGTTTTGATGTTGACACCATTTTGAGATGTTTGTGTTTTCAGCTCGGGCAGACAACCCAGGTTTGATGTTCAGATGTTCTGTTCACACAGAACTTTTAAAATAGGTCATACAGTATGTACAGTATTCAACTTAATATTCATTTGTAACTCTAAGTGATGGTCACCAGTATAATACCACAACCAGGATAGTATCAAGCAGATCAATAATAATGTTCTGAATCCGACGTGTTTTTCTTTCCCTATTAGTAAATCGCTTTCTGTGTATCTGTGCATCCATGAAACGGGTACTGGTTCCATAAAATAATTTGCTATCAATCTCTTCATTTTGACCATAGTTTATAGGAGCTCTCAGAAAAAGATCACAGAGCTTTATAATGTCTGAATTCTTGTCTGTTACCGCCGAGACAAATAAGACAACATGCCATTTAACTAACACATCATTCAATTGTGTAAATACACAACAAGATAATTTATACATAATTTAAAATAATTGAACATAATTTAGCTCTCCTAGGAAACTGCCAGATGTAATGAAGACTTGTCTCCTGTTAATGTATTTGCCTGGTAATAGTGTCTCCCTTTCTCTTTTCAAAGGGAGGAAACCAATCATGAATCCCACTCATTCAAGTCCTGTGCCAGCGTGAAACAATTGGTTGCTACCCAGATAGGCTTTTCCAAATAGTCTGAGGTCAAGAAAGGTCATATTTGTGTGGGTGCCAAATCAGACCACAGCGAAGAAGCAAAGCACTTACACATTACACACACATTGACACACATTTTATCTGTAAAAATGAACAATGTTGACATTTTGGGTCAACACTATGATGAATTGTTTATACACTCAGGCATTTAAAAGTCATGAAAAGATCTAGTCATTTCTATAAACAGAATGAACCATCTCTCTCATTGATCTTGACACTTTTCCAACAGTCAAGATCCAAGAGAAATGAGATATCAAAGAAAGAGCAGAAGATTTAGAGAGAAGACATGGCGGAGGAGCTGCACAGTGTCATTTATTATAAAGATAGCACACACAGAGACATACAGAGAGAGAGAGAGAGAGAAAGAAAGAAAGAAAGAGAGAGGAAGAGAGAAAAGAGAGGACAGACAAACAGGCATATCCCAGACTGAGTCTATCATGATTGCACGGCTCTGCTGTCTTTATAGTTAATGTAGTCTGTATCACTGGTCATTAACCTCAAGCATTAGCATTCCAGTGTACTAAATACTGTGTTCATCAATTAATAATCCTTCTAATAATGCTAACCAAGGGTGCTTAGGTTAACTTACTAACTCAATGGTGATTGTCACATGCTCCCAAAAGGCTCTTCTGTTTGTGGTCATCCCCTCCTTCTTTTCAGTGTTTAGTCAGATCACGTCTCTCTTTGCCTGCTGACTTACTAATGTCTTAGCAACCTATTAATCTCAAGAGACATTAAACCTTGCCGGGATTATCTTTGTTCACTCATTAGCCAAAATAGAGGAGAATGTGTGCCCTGCATGAATAAAAAATTCAGATGTAGATGAGAAACTGATGTAGATTTTCTTCTTTCTCACTTTTCCTGCTTGACTGAGCGAAAGAGCTGCCTGCATTTGTAACTGATGGAGATGGTGAGCCCTGGGGAATTTAGCGAACACACCTGTTTCATGTGTCTCTGTTAAATGACTTTACCAAGGGCTCCAAGGCACTGGAATACTGTCAGATTATCTATCACAGGATGGAGGAGTTCCCAGCCTTCTCTGATTGGATCATTTAGTCATTCTAGAATTCTCCATCTATTCCTGATCATGCACACGTCCCACAAAGACGACCTCTACCTTTCCACTGAGTTTTCATCTTAACTGCATAATTTTGCAAAAGTGTGGGTTGATGAGGGAAGAAATTTACATTTTTCAAAACAGATCGCATCTCATGGGCACCCCCCCTCCCCCAGTGATCTCTAATGCTACTAAACCAAGGATGTATTCATTTGTTTGATGTTCTCACACATAATGAATTATGGAGTCTGAACAGAGATTCGATTAGCCACACTGGGAATGGGTTAATGATACGTTCCCTAGATATGTTCCAATACCTCTTTAGAAGTTACCGTGCTATCAAATTGCTCCCACCCTCTTGTTACTGTATCTTTTACTTCCTATCTCTCCCTGTCTGCTTTTTATTACACATTTTTGTCTTCTTTTTTTCACATTTCAATATATTGATATGTGCCACCAGTTTTTCCAGAGAAAACTCATGCAAATGCATGTTTGGGCTATCAATATTATTTGCCGAATGTGGTCAATTGAACCCTATTTCCATGACAAGACACTCATTGACCAGGTCTGAAACTTCTCATATTGTAACTTTGAATAAAATCCATAATTTATCAGAAAAGTAATATAAAATATTTGACCATGAGTACAATATTAAACTCAGTATTGGTGCTCCCTGCCCATTCCCCAACTGACAGAAAGGAGAATAAAACCAGCTGTAGCTCATGCTGCAAATCCATGTGGAGCATGTCTGATAAATTGCAGGGATAGATTGCCCATCGGCAAATAAAGGAAACTGATGGACCATTCTAAAACATCTGAGTGCATCTGCTCACAGAAATAAAATGGGCCTGATGAGGCAGTGTGAGCCTTGATTAAAACTTGAGTGATTCATCTTGCAATGTGGATCATAATGCCAGATGAGAATACAAGAAAACCTTATCATAAATAGCCCATTTTTTTTTCACTGAATTTTGTCATTCCCTTATTGCAAGAGTCCAGAGACACAGCAAAATACTGAGCTGATGATGCCAGCTCATTTACTCTTGAAAACAAACACATTCATTTTGCATTGGATTTGTTTACATAATAATTTGTTTATTGCTGGTGTATTACCTCATGAAAGTAAGTTTGTTTGTTGTTTTCCATCAACATGACAGCCACTTAAACTTTCATTGCTGTGAAGCAAGTTTCACTGTCAGCCACCACACACAAACTTCATATTCTTTTTTTAATTCTGGTCACCGCCGCTCCCAACATTTCAAACGACTCAGCTGTGATCCTCTGACTCGCTCTGACAGGTACTTCCAGGCACGCAACTGAACCTGCAGTGGGGTTCACCTCCTTGCCGAGGAAAAATCTCAGACTTATGGGCTAAATTTAGGATGGGAAATGTCAACTCTGATGAAGAGCCCTCAGCTTCAATCTGCTATGCGCTTTAAAGGTGGCAGCAGGAATGAGTGGAGAAGAAGTTGCGGGCTCATCCGGCAGGAGACAATTCAGGCGAAGGTGACAGACTGGCTCCGGGGCTTGCCCAACTCCACAGACTCGACTGGGGACTTTAGAGTGGTGTGTGTGTGTGTAGGTGTTCGCATCGACTGCTTGGCTTGTTTGTGTTTTCTGTTAGTAATTGAATATTCATCGAGTCTGAGTCTGTGCAACCCATCAGGTCATTCCCTCACTGGTCTAGTTCCCGATTGAGGCTGTATACCTACTTCTAATTACTTTTGACAATTATCATAATAATGTACCCAGGACTTAAGCAAAGAGAAGATGTTTATTTCATGACATTAGTTTTGTCAAAGTAGTGAAGGTTGAATAATACAATATGACAACGGTCACATACTGTTGGTAAGAGTGAAGCCAAATTAGGTGGAATGAAAGTTGGCATGGAACAGTGCACAGTGGTTCACAATGAAGTTTGTGTCTGAGCAGTCCAGACAGAATCGGCCAAGGTTGTGCATAAAAGATATGAGATAGATCTACAGGCCTATTATGGCCTCATACCAGGCCACATGCAGTACTAATACTCCAATCTTGGTAGTGTGTGTTGACATTGCTGACATGCTAACCTCAATTAATTTATTTTATTAAATCGCCACACTTTCCTGAAGTCTATGAATAATCATAATCCTGGATTTATATTAAAACAAATACAAGAAAAAGAAAGGTTTCCATGCAGTAAACAAGTTTTCTTAAAACATTCAACATATTTTCTTTAAAAAGTGTCTTTTGTTCGGCTACAGATGGACATGGCTTTGAAAGATAGGAAATCTGCCTTTTTATTACACACATGCACTCTCACACTCAAAATCAGCAAACCCTTGGGTCCCATATACCCATTCAATGATACACCTATACTGTATGTGCTTTGGCTTATAGGTAAAACTATGACACTGCATGCTGTGTTTTTCCAGCTCAACACCTCCATGTGGAAATGGCTGTCAAAATGGTAGAATGGCTACTTGCAGATGGTAGGGCTCATTACTGAACAATACCCAAACAACTCAAGCCACCCTCCACACTCCAACCTATACCTGACAGAGGTAGGCGGACAACTCCGCTCAGACATACATTAGGGATCCTGTCTTATTGACACTGGGATAGTAATGGATTGTGAGGGATCCTCTTTTAGCATCAGTGATCGTAGCCAGATGCATTCGATAAATCAACACCATCCTCGCTCCTCAGTCTGGCTGGAAACATTCCCAGAGGCCCGAGCTTCTGCCGCACAATGAAGATAGCAGAAATTTTGAGTGAGCCCACAAATCATTTTTAATGAATCCCTCAGCTCCCCCTGAAGACAAGACCCCCTACCTCTTCTGCTGTTTTCCATAATGGAGGGAAGATGCAACTGTGCCGCCACTTTATATTTGTTTTCCCTCTAAGTGCCTCCCCCTCAAAGAAATCATTTCATGAGGAGAGAGATGGAGGAAGAGGGGGTGACGCCGACTGTCAGAAGTGAGAAGAAATTGTGGCTTTGTTTGCTTTGTCTCAGATTTTGGCTTTGTCATTTTTTGTTTTTTGGCTAAAAGAAGCTGAAAGGGCAGAGCTCTTTTGTGGCTCAGTCATCCATTTCCTCACTGTGCTTATCTGCAAATGGAAGATAATTGTTCCGGCATTTACCCCGGGCAAAAAAAAATCTCCATTCGAAAGTTTACTTTAGCGAGAACAACACATATCCTTTTTCTTTGTGATGATGTAATATTTGGGTAGAGTGCACAACTCACTTCCTCCTCCTCCTCCTCTCTTTGCATTTTCCATGTGTTCACTGAGTTCATTCTGTAAATGTTTACTGTATCGGAAACATACTGTGATTTGATAGACATTTAGATGATAGTCATGCTAGTTCAGTTATATGCAAAGACAGAAAGGCTTAAATTGAGAGAAAGAGTGGAATTGTATGGCTCACTGCACTTCCAAACTCGTTTTCTGACAGAAAAGAGATCCATTTAAAAGTCGCGGAGGAGTTTTCTAGTCATGCAGAATGCACCCAGTGGGGCCTCCTCCGCCTATTATTAATTCTGAGTAAAGCCTGCATACCATTCATCTTCAGGTGTTCGTGGAGCACAGCCATTTAGACCTAGGGTTTAGTGACACTCCTTTGGGAGATCAAAAGCACATCATGCACATACCTGGCACCATCTACATAAGTCCCCACAGCCAAATAGGGGTCACCATTACTCCATAATAACCCACAGTTATCTACCTTTTTATGCATGAACTTTTTTTTATGAATTAACCATTGGAAGAGCACACTGGATTCAGTCTCAGTAGAGATTTAATTTCCTTTCACCCCACAATACAAATTTGACTTAAATAAAGTCTTAAAAATGGTTAATCTATCTGGCTCACATTCTGGGGACTGCCTGCAGTCTTTTTTGTTTAATGTTTCTAACTGGGTGAAATGACCTGGAAATACAGAATCTAAGTGGCAGCCATGATAATATGCTCCAAGTATTACACACCCGTTCCTTTCTTATGTCCTTGAATACGATACTGGATCATCCTTTTTGAAAGGAATGGAGAAAATGCCATTCCTTTCCTGTGGCAGCAACATTGAAATCGACACAGCAATTGGCCATTCACAGCCGTGGCCTACTGGTTAGCACTTCGGACTTACCTTGTAACCGAAGGGTTGCCGATTCGAACCCCGACCAGTAGGAATGGCTGAAGTGTAGCAGATCTCAGCAGTGTGTAGCAAGTGTAGCAGAGCTCACTGCGTCGGAATTAGTGTTTGCTTCACCTCACTGTGTGTTCAATGTGTGTTTCACTAATTCACGGATTGGAATAAATGCAGAGACCAAATTTCCCTCACGGGATCAAAAGAGTATACTTATACTTATACAAAAACAAATGATCAACATGACCTACATCAAATACATTCTCCATCACATAATTGCATAACTGCTGTGTGATTCTTTTAGCTCTGGGTTTTCCTTATGAATTCCCCACAAGAGGATGAGAGTGCAGAAGTTTAAGTGCAGAGTTTATTATTATGTTAACTAGATGTACCGCATAGCGGTACAAAATATGACCGCCGCTCAGTCCAGGGGGTCGTTTCTAGAAAGCGTCTTTTGCTAACTTGCGTCGCAACCTTGGTAGTACGCTCCATCGTTCTTGGATTTGGTGTTTCTAGAAAGGGTAGTTCGAACTCTCAATCGCAAACAAGGACGCAAAGTTTGGTCGTTTGAACTACTGCCCCTAGGCAGTCGCACTTGTGTCGTTCCTTCCTGTTGGTGTCCAGAGCGCCTAACCAAAAATCACAACCGCCTAAACAAAAATTGCGAAGTGGATGTTTATCTCGTGACTCAATGATTGATATATCCTGTAGCTTAATTTTGATTAAGACACTGACTCCTATGTTATTTATGTTAATTCGAGTATTGCCTTGCCTTTAGTATTATAATCTTCATAGACTCTTACAACAGCAGTGATAAATGGTGTAGTGGCTAGAGCATAAGGCTTGTTATCCCAACGTTGTAGGTTCGATTTTCTTATGATGTGAGATTGTCCTCTTGCTTCTCGCTACCTGCAGGTGAACTGTGTGACACGTAGATTAAATTGTTTTTGACTGATGTCTTGTACCTATGGTCTCTCGATGTAGAGTAACTATATACATAAATATGTATGGTCAAATCCTATTGTTGTGTCTCGTAGGCCTACTCTTACTCAGAGATGAAAAGAAGAGATAGGATGCGAACTCCGGCCGAGCGCGCAGTGCCCCAACGCGCTGCCGTTAAGCCACGAGACAGTTGATAACCTATGGGATACCCAGATATTTGTCCAGGCTATATATTTTTTCCAACACATAGATATTTAACAAAAATAATGACTCATATGGGTCTGCTTAAGTTAACTGTTTTATATGCTTGCAATAGGTTTAGGTTTTGGCTGATGGCAATGACAATACCAGCATTAATCACTCGGTTTAGATTAGAAACATGTCGACATAGGCCGTAACAGAACATTTCTAGGGGGTGGGGTATTACACGTTGCCACTGTTTCCACCAATGATATGTATCGCTGCATCATCAACAACGTTGTTGGAACTACGGTGTTCGAACGTCGGAGGTAGCGAATTGCGACACAGGTGCGATGCTTTCTGGAAACAGGTGTAACAGTGTCGTTGTTTGGTCGCAAGTTGCGTCGTACCATGGTGGTTGAGCAACGTCGTTGCTAACTTTTCTAGAAACGACCCCCTGTACAGCTGTTCCGCGAAAATAAATCACACTTCAATTTGTCTCCATATTTTACTCCATCCCCCACTCTTGAAACTTTTGTGTATGCTTGTTTGGCATGCCTGAGTGTGTGTGTGCGGCTGCACAGAAAGTAGCCTACTGGTGCTGAAAAGTTGAATAGATTGTAGAATAGCCAAAGAAGATGTAGCATTGTTATAAAACCTTTAAAATCTCTAAACAGTCACAAGTAGGGCAGTTCATCACAGTTCATCCATTGCAACTGATTGATGAAAGGTCATTTACACCTGTAGGCTACATTGTATTTGGGAAAAGCAAAAGGTATCAGCATAATGTTATTTATGTATTTATTTGTTTGTTTGTTTGTTTGTTTGTTTATGAACAAAAACATCTCTGTCAGTTCCATGCCGTTTTCAACAGCTATCAAAAATAATGGTCATTTTTGGATGGATGGATTTTTTGTGAATGTTTCTTCTTCTACATAAGATTTTAGTCATCTTTAGTTCATGTAATACTTCATTGTCAATGCACAAATTAAGTAACAGTAGTCTGAAACGTTATTGTTAATGCACAAATTAAGTAACAGTAGTCTGAAACGAAATGCTGTTTTACATGTAACCAGTGGTGCAAATAACTGACTTGATGAAATGCGTCGCTAGACTGTTCATACAGATTTTAACGGGCCAAAGTTGAAGAACTGTTGTCCGTTATTGTTCGTGCAAATATAGGCTGATTCATGTTCCCTTGCAATGTGTAACTGAGGTCCATGGCTAGTCTGGCTTTCACCAGACCAAGCTCAATCTTTTAAGAAATCAAAAAATAAATAGCGGGCAGATCAGGCTGGGTTCACCTGGCACCCAATATTGTTTAATTTTCCGATTGAGATATCCACGCTCTGGCTATTCTAAATGCAAAAATGCATCAGGGAGTTATGACAAAACTGTAACTAACAAACTAGATCCTAATAGAAAGCTGTTAGCTTCCCTAAGCTACAGGTAGGCTTATAAGGTAGGCCTATTTACAACATAAATTGTCAATAGGCTATGCTGGCGACACAAATAAAATCTCCTTTGGAAACCAATGGCTTACGCCTTACAGTATCAAGCGGACTTAAACTGCCATATTGTGGCGAAAAGTTGTAATAAAATTCACGCAGCTCCATGAGTCAAGGAAAGCGCGAATAAAGTAGCCACTTCTAAATGGGACCCACTACACAGTAGCTTAAGGTGTGTTGCTAAATCAACCATAATGAAATGAAGGTGTCATTGTTTGGATACTTCACACACACGTGCTTTTTAATTTCACAGACTACAACTACCAAGCTGGAATCAAAGCACATCGATTCCCCTCTCACACATCCTGCACGCACTTAAAACTAAATAAACAGGCAAAACTGTATCAGACCGGTGTAACGTTGGTAAATCTTCCATTGCACAGAATGATTTTTGTAGCACGTGCAACAAATGACAGTCGAAAGATACAATTACAGTGCTGCTATCAATTTGCTTGGTATATCCGCATTTCTAGTTTTCTACAAATGCAATCAATCAAATTGGCCTCCATCACTCAACCAACGCTAACGGTAACATTACCTAGGTCCTTATTGATATTATAAGATTAACGCACCTGCAGTAAAAACCAAGCATGTCCGATAAACATCCTCAGATTTATGTCGGCTTCAAGAAGAAATGGGAATTACATTTCATGTGAACATCGTCCTATCCTTATTAGACGTTCTCTGCGGTAAATTACAGTCCTTGTAGGAAGCGTCCATTGTTTTTTTCAACCCACTTTTAACTTCCAACAAAATTACGTCTCACTGCAACGATGCGCCATCTAGTGGACAAACGACTACTTATCGCCAATACTGGAAATGCAGCCATGATGATGGTGATGAATATTTATTATGGCTTTCTTTTAATCCTACTGAATTTGTAATTATGTATCGGCCGTTCTAATACCGATAGTATGTGGGTGCCTGTGTGTGTGTGTGCATGTGTATATGTGTGCACCGCCATCTACAGGCCAATGAGTGTACAGTCACTAAATGTACACATAACCTAATTTTTTTAAGACCCCCCCATGGATGAAATTCTACGAAACTTGGCATACCCCAAGAGAATGCCAGGTCAATCATACACATAAAATTTGGTGCAGTTCTGAACATCTTAACTGAAGATAGGGGCAATTAAAGCAGAATAATATTGCATTTTCATTTTTTACCGGGGGGGTGCAAATCACAAATGAGTGATTATGGGCCAGGTTGATGTGGGCCCTTGAGACCAACATACCATAAAAGATTCTTCATCCTCAGTGCCACGGTTCAGGTAGTTATTTAGGAAAAACTGTTTTTTTTGCGGTTCGGGGGGCCCAGCACGGGGGTGGATTGGCCCCCGGGGACGAAACAAAATTTTTCCGTAAAAGTCTAGTGGGGCTACATACCCACCAAATTTCATGTGCCCCGGTGGTTCGGTGTCCCGGGTATCGTTGACCAAAAATTCAGGTAGTAGATGACGAAAAAAAAACAAAAAAAAACTTTGACAATCCCTATATCCCACACATAAATAGTGTGTTGAAAGTGACAGAGACAACATCAGAACAAATTCTGGATAAGGAGTCAATATTGATGTTAAATTGGTGAATGATGTATAGTTTGTTTGGTTGGTATGATTACTAGTTTGAAGGGCATTTTCGGATGATGCTGCATACAGACTTCAGGCCGGTTTTCTAGACGGATCAAAATGTGTAACAATTGAGCAGACTGCTCCCTCAGGTCACTTGGCGTTTATATTTCGGTCATAAGAGCTACTTTCGACACAATGAAGCGATGATGATCTTGGGTCTGATCTTCTCCTATTACATCGTTTGCATTTGTCACTTTTGGCAAATTGTAGAGTTTGAGAAGAGTCGCGACTGCAACTAGAAAATAATCTGATGATGCACTGGAGTCATCGAATCATTGCACCTCCCTATGTGTCCACGTTTGTCCACAGTTCACGTTATTAAGACCCATTTCTCATGCCATTTATTTAGGTAGTGAAATTTACCTCATTTTACCCATAATTCAGTGATCTTAACTCCTACTTCATTAGATCTAGACATTGTTGGACCTACTGGTTTCAGGTTGATTTCTTAACAGTGGGACCACGCCAGAGTTCGGCAGATGGTGTGGATTGAGACCATCTCTTTTTGGAGGTCTCAGAACGATTCATTTGGTGCTCACTTGACTCCGACCAAGGCAAAATAGCTGCTGCCAAGTGCCCTTGAGCAAGGCACTTAACTCCAAGTTGCTCCGAGGACAATGGCCCTTGTAATATAATTGACATATGAAAGTCGTTTTGGACAGAAGTGTCAGCTAAATGAATACGTGTATGTATGTATGTAACTAAAACAAGAGGTCAAACACAGTATAGTTTGATTGTCGGTGTGAATAAATGTATGTAGGCTATGTGTGAAAACGCCCTTAGGCTAAACTTAACTGTAGCTTTTGGCCACAGATAGAAGCAAACAGTGACACTTCCAAATGTTAATATTTGTTAAAGCTTGTGTCCACTTCCATTGAGGATGCTGTCATCTGTGATCACAAATTTATATTTATTTACAAATAGGTAGTTCCTATTTTATGTGCTATGTGTATCATATAAAAATGCATGTGTGTTTTTACTCAACAGCAATGATGCCAGTAACGCATTAACACGTTTGTCTATTTTGACCACTTTTTTCAGTAACGAGTAGCCTAATCTAACGAGCTACTATTTACAAACCAGTAATCAGATTAAAGTTACTTATCTAAATTAGCCTACTGTGCGTTACTATTTTTGTCATTTTCTTTAATAAAAAGATATATTCTTTGCTTTCTTGTCTTGGGGATTAATGTCATGTAGGCTATGCTCACGTTTTCAGCATGAGGACAATTCACGTGCAGCGACACAAACGTAAACAACAATGAAGGGAGAGAGAGAGATGCACATTTCATCAGTCATTACTTTGAGTTTGTGTCAGCTAAACATGACAACATTAAGGTAGCCTACATTGTACATTCTGTGCTGGCGACAAAGTGCTGTCAGTCAAGCTAGACATCCCAAGTCTCCCGAAGTTTTGGGAGTCTCCCACATATTGATAGCGGCTTCCTGACAAAGTACATACAATTTCCCGGAACCTAGAGCGAACAAGAGCACGCAAACCAGACCGGACTTCAAATCAAAGATTCTAGAATCTTTGCTTCAAATCGCGTGTGCATATGAGCTTAATGGGCACACAACGGAGAGGGAGAGAGAGAGGAGTGGTGCGTTTGTACCTGAAGCGCATCCAAGACAGAGAGCATCCTGGTCTGTTTTGCTAAATCAACCAATCAGTTTTTAGTGTAAGTGTGCTTATATCTCTTTTCTCCCAAACATAATTCATCAGTTCAGTCAGTGTATCTAGGAACAGAAGCGGCATGGCAGCGTCAGTGCCTCTCAAAAAGGAAGATTTAAGACCCATTTCACATCAGACTACACAAAAGTGTACCCAATTGTCTCAAAAGATTAAAACATAATGATAATCTTGCACACTGCACTGTTTGTAACAGCGACTTTAGCCTTGCTCACGGCCGGTGAAATGATTTGCAAAAGACTTGTTGAGGTGAGTTTAACAAGTGTATTTTCATTAGCATATTACTCAGGCCTATACAAGATGGCTAGTTGCCAAGGCTACATGAAAAAAAAATCTACATATTTTACTATAACAATTTCTATCAATAGGCCTTTCTTATTTGGTGCACTCTTAAAACGAATATGTTGTCCCTATCTGGACACAGAGATGTGTTAAAAAATAATGCAAGTTGTGTTGTTTTCAACGCAAGTTATGTTATTTCAACACATATTGTGTAACAAATATAAAAAGGAAACAACACAAACTGTGTTGTCCCTATCTGGACACACATATGTATTAAAAACAACGCAAGTTGTGTTGTTTTCAACACATTTGTTTTAAGAGTGTGTACTTAGACATTATTGAACAAACATCTGAATTTCAGTATCTAAGTACGTTAGGTTGGAATGTCTGCTATACATTGCTGTTAAAATGCACTTCCAGTATACCGAGTATTGGCAAAACCGGTTATCATTTTTATGTTGAGGTGTTGGGGGTGTTGTCGGCAGCTGCTGAAAGTAACTAATAAAGTAACTTGTAATCTAACTTAGTTACTTTTAAAATCAAGTAATCAGTAAAGTAACTAAGTTACTTTTTAAAGGAGTAATCAGTAATCAGTAATCAGATTACTTTTTCAAGGTAACTGTGGCAACACTGCTCAACAGCATTTGTGACAATTAGAAAGCATGTGCAAATCTTGTTTGCATACTTAACCGTGAAATGATTGAGACTGGATCTACAAAAACCTTGTAGCCTACTTATCTATCTAGATATGCATTCAAGCTAGTCATATCTAACAGGAGATTGTGCAGTGCGCCAGTACTCTGCTTTTCTTCAGTGTTGTCGAGTTTGTGTGCTTGCTTGTTTGGTCATGTTTCTCTTTTTGTGACTGAAAAAGGTCAGTTCAGAAACTACTCATTCAGCCTTTGCCTTGCCTGTTATTTAGGATACAGTCCTTTACAGGTATACCTCCTTTGTGACAAGATTGACCTAAGCACAGCAGGCTTTATCTGTCAACACTGCCACCCGTATCCCCTGTCCACTCTTCACTAAGCTTGGATTGTGAGCAGGATTCTGCCCTATATCTGCATTATCCTTTGTAATTGTCCAGATGGCCTCGGCACTCTCAAATGGGTTTTTCTCGTATCTGGAGGAGTGAATGGCGCTAAGTGCTAATGGACACTGCAGGGCCAGCTCACACAGCTGCACAAACTAGACTCAGGAGCGCTGAGAAATCTGACGCCTTAATTTTTTAAACCGAGAGTGCCTGCTCTTCTTCCTTGTCATATGAATACTGGATGGGTTGACATGAACCCAGGCAATTGCGGAGGAAAGGCAATGTAGTCTATAGCTAAAGCTGTGCTCCCTGGGAGGATGTTCCCTGATGTACACACTCTTATGCCTTATTTTGTCCAAAGATGTCAGTCATTATTTTGCAAATTGATTGCGAGATTACTTAATAAGTAAGTATAAGTATACTTTTTTGATCCTGTGAGGGAAATTTGGTCTCTGCATTTATCCCAATCCATGAATTAGTGAAACACACTTGGCACACAGTGAACACACAGTGAGGTGAAGCACACACTAATCCCGGCGCAGTGAGCTGTCAGCTACAACGGCAGCGCTCGGGGAGCAGTGAGGGGTTAGGTGCCTTGCTCAAGGGCACTTTAGCCGTTTCTACTGGTCGGAGTTGGAACCGGTAACCCCTCCGGTTACAAGTCCGAAGCGCTAACCAGTAGGCCACGGCTGCCCTAATGCTTGTCTGCATGTATTTTAGTGCATTGTGTGGCATTCAGCTTATGTACAGAATGCCTCACAGGAAGGGACTGACAAGTGACCTCATAGCTTCATTTTGTCATTTGCTCTTGTACTTTAAAGTATCTTCAAAACAACAGTTGTATTTCAGCCTTTAAATCAAAAGCCATCATGTACTATAAAGCATGGGACCAGTTTCAATGGAGGGCTGCTACCACCTTCATGAATGTGCACATTATGTAAGAAATGAACTGTCACTCTTCATCACATCTATGAGTTTTTTTTTACTACATCCTCAGTCAGTAATGTGGAGTTTAAAAAGTTGTAAGGAATTAGACTTGGACTGAATGCCAGAGGCATTTTTTGAAAGCTCACAATGGTCCTTGTGAAGAAATGGCAATTGTGAGGTTTGTCTCTCTCACACAGAAATGTGAAAAATCCATCTATCTTTCTTCTAAAGCTTTTAAAGTGTTATTCAGTTGTGATAAATTTGCTGTTACATTGACCCCCAACACAACGTGAGAGAAACAGAGTCTACCAATTAGGTAGATTAAGGACACTGCTGTTGGTGTTTGTTTCACATGATTCATATGGAATTCGCAACTGCTCTCATTAGTATGAAAGTGAAGCCCTGGTCTTTTTTTCTTGCTCCTTCATGTATGTTCTGGCTGGTGGAAAAGTGACACATTCCAATTACCAGTAGCCTACCAAGGCATCACTCCTTAACAAGTACGCAGAAAACAGAGAAGATACAAAAAGCAAGTCCAATTTACTTTATTAAATCACAAATTTAATGATGTTAATAATATAACCACTACAACTTGCAGTAGAAGATTCTATGTAGTTGCCATTTTATAATTTGTAAGTATTTTACTGCAGTATTAGATATAGCAACAGAATTGCCGTCTCCTAGGGTTTATGTTTCTTCCCACTCCAGTGAGAGTAAGACTTGAATGGCTGGGATGCCATGAAAGGAGCTGCCAGTCTTGTAGCAATCTGCTCACTGCTTTGTAAGAGGTCTTTTTTAATGTCCTCCCTACTCCGTATTCAGTATTATATGTTGTGATGAGATGTGCAATGACCACTTGGATTTCCCCTTGTGGGATAATAAAGTTCACCTTAACTTTGACTTTGTATCCTACCCTCTGTCCCCAGGCATATTTGGCACTGTAGATGCCCACTGAACCCATCCCTCTGGTGCTTACCTTTACCTTTCCTTCCAGAGGCTCTGGGGTGTAAAACACGTTGCTGACTCTAATCTTAAAAAAGAAGGAAAATAGGGAAATGCAGGGCAGGAAAAAAAAGTGTGGTAGGATAAGAAATGAACAAAACAGTGCCACTGCCACTGGAGATTTCAACTGCATACCCCACCCCCCAAACTTGGTGTTCTCTCTGTTTGTTCCTGCATTTATGGTTTGTGTTGTTCCAGAACACAGCTCTCTTTTTTCTTTTTTGTTCCTCGCTTTTCTTTTGGATTTCAAAGCTGGGCTAGGTTGGGCTGTCCCCACCAGGCATGGTGATAGAGATCCTGTTCAAAGCCTTCCCCGGTGCTTTGTGATGGTCAGCTGAAGAGAACAACACAATGAGGTGCGTACCTTTCTCTGCCTTTGATCAGGCGCTCTCATTGAAGCAGTGCATGCTTGTCCTTAATGTATTAATTATCTCCGGGTATGGAAATCAGCCGTTTTTCCATAGGCCGTATCGCCTCTGTAGATTAAACAAAGGCTTCTTATTTCCTATATTATGCCCAAGGCCAGTGAATAACCTGTAAAGCACACTGAGCCGAATGCATCCTTAAGTGGATTTTCATGCAAAGTCATAATTACAGTGTTTGTTTAATGTTTTGCCATCCATCAAAGGCATGACTTGATTGCTTGGGCACCTTTCGGTTCCCCGCAGACTTCAAATCATTCATCAATGCCTGGAATTCATTTTTAGTCCATTTTAGCATCTTTGGCATATTCAGCAAGCAGGTTCTTATATCCAAAACAGCTAAACAAATAAAGTACCAAGCTACTTATGCATATCTGATTATTTGTGAAGACACAACAAATAATTTGGTCTGTCCATTGCTTCAACATAGTTGAACTTAGACACTGACCCAACTGTTATGAGATGAAATAATTGCTTGTTCAACAAGCACACCAGAATATTATTGATCTCTTGGCATCTTGAATTATGCAAAAGGCTCTGGAAAATAAAACAATATGAAAAGATAATTGTGTGCAGGCAAAATTACATGCATCCTGAGATAAAGTCAACTATTATGTTCTGCAAAAAAAAAGGATTTGAGAAATAATGGTGTTTCGTTTCAATCTGTGTCCAACAGAAAAGATCCAGTCCACAATGGCTGACTAAGCCTTCTTTGTGGGTCATACACCAATGATGATCTGGTGTGCTTGTCTTTCTAACACTGTTCAATAAATGTATGTATGCTATGTTTGCTGCACTGTGCCATGTGTTTAAAATCATTTTCAAATAATAGTTTTGTTAATCTTCCTTCTGTTATCTCTGGCTTTCATCTGGCGATGGCTAGAGCTCTGTCTTGTAACACTTATTATTGAAGATGCTCCAAGATTAACTGTTCGATCGTGTTGTACATCATAAAGCCTCTGCAAAAAGATCAATACATGTCTGTGTGTCTGAGCCTGGTCATGAACGAGCATGTGTGTTTACGGATGGATGAATAATTATTTTAAAGCTCTTTTTCTCTCACTGCTTTCTCAGCCTCTTGGTTTCATTCTTCTTTCTTTACCAAACCCCCCTCCCTCCACTCTCTCTATTTTTCCGTTCTTCCAATCTGTCTTTTTTTTTAGTCCTCTCTTCATCTTCCCACTCTATCGGTTATTTTAAGTCCAGCTATGGCATGAGCTATAGTTCTGCATACACCTGACCTCTCCGCATGTTCCTGCACTTCACCTCTTGACACTTGTTTCATCCTCTGACTCCCTCCGCCGCTCTGTTCTCAGATCAGCCGTGACCTCTCTCATCTGTGCGCCTGACCTCTACAAGTTTCAGGGACACCACCCCGCTGTTCCCCGAGCCACTAAAGCACAATCCGGCTGATTGCAATCACAGCAGTGGTCGACCTGTCGGTCAGGGCAGCCATGGACACAATGGACCCCACTCGAGTGGTGCTGCTTTCAAGCCTCGGCTTAACGTCTCCCTCAAGGGGAGAGCATGTTGCGGGGTTGAGAGGGTGGAGGTTGAGTTGGCGGTGCCCTTTTGAAAATTAGCACATTGTTGAATCTGCAAACAAAGGCTTCGAGTATTTTCCTTTTTCATATAGTATAATATCTATTCAGATGTTGAAGAAATGAGGAAATGACAATAGGCACATTCACAGTATAACAGAGAAGGTCAAGAAATGAAATGTCACACACACCTGAGCCTTTTCATTTAACAGAAAATCTGACCATGAAAATGGAACTCAACACAGTTTGCAGAATGTCAGGACAGACAATTCCATGGGAACAAACAAATGTTCAAACGTATTTTGATTAAAAGTTTCTGCAGTGGTAGGCAGGCACTTGAGCACAGAGCCCATTATGTGGGTCAGACACTGACCTAGGATCAGATGTGAGTGTGTGTGCTGGATCACCTGCTCGACCTGCCTTAGAGTAAGCTGCCATCTTGGGAGAAAAGAAAACCCTCTTGGCTGGAATAGTTAGTCATCATCCATGTTTGACCTTGAGATTGTTTATGATTACATTGAAGCCTGTGGGTTGTATGTGTGAACAGATCAACATTGTGTGTTTACCCATGTGCCACCCTCTCTCAATTTCACAGGCTTTCTTCTGATGGATGAATTGTGAGAAAGACTGCAAGGCAGTATAATGTCATCGCGACTGCACATAGCCTACATGTAACTAGCTGCAGTGATGGTAAACAGAAGTGCTGTTTTTGCGTTGTGGAGGTCAAGTTAAGTATTACCACTGTCAGATTCAGTTTAGTATCTTGAGGAGTTAATTTTGCATCAATTTACAGGATAATGATGGCTGTACTCTGAATGACCTAGTTGTTTCCTATTTTTCCGAAATTGATGACGAGCACAGTTTTATCACACTCACAGGCACAGACGGACCCACCCACACAGACAGACCCACACACACACACACACACACAGAGAGAGGTCACATTTGTGTGGCTTATTTTCTATGTCTCTCAGACAGAAACAATCTGCTGCCTGAAAACGATTGAGACTGTGAAAATGTCGTCAGACAGTAATAGCACTCAACCTGAAAAAGATATGAATAAAATTACAACAAATACGTTCATTATATCACATCCCTTGTAGAGGACAGATTTCAGCACAGACCCCTTTCTTTGTATTTCTCCTAGGTCAGACACATTTCCAGTTTTTTTTATGCACACTGAAATCCTCCCCTAAGACTTCTCTGCAACTGTCAACTGCATCATTTGCAGAATATATCTTTCCCCTGTGGCGTGGTAGCCTAAATATCTCAACCCCCACCAATTTCTTGCGTCCTTGCCTCTGTTTCCCTTGGTGCCTCGAGCTGGAGCTCTGCTACTTTTTCCTCTCCCAACCTCCTCTCCCCTCCTCTTTTTTTTTCCTCCACTGACAGGGTTCATCACTGAGATGTCTTTCTCGCCGGCAATCCAGATGGGACAGCAAGTGAGTGTGTCACGTCACGTCACACCTGAGGTTGTGATAACGGGAGTGACAGTGCAGGGTTCAGGGACACTGCTGGGTGACAGCTCTATCTGCCGCAGAGAGAAAGATGCAAATTGCCTTGGAACATGTCAGACGTGCGTAATTCACTCTGGGCCGGGTCACGTGTCTCTCACCTCAAACCTCTTAATGTGATTAGTGGGTTTAATCAATGCCTTGGTCTACCCTTCGCCCCTCGCATTAACCAGCACAGAGACCCCTTGAACATGCCTCTCCTCTCAGAAAATGTAATTACATTATGTATTTCCTTTTTCTCCTAATGTTAACTATGGACACAAGTTTAGAGAGAAATCAACATTAAAACTACTTTTTATTTCCATCTTAGCTTTTAGAGGGATTGGTCAGTGCTTGGCTCTACCAATGTTGTCCTGAAATGAACCTAGGACACGTACATGTATCTCCTGGACATGCTTCACCTGCCGCTTGGAAAATACAAACACATTGGACACCTCGGTTCCCTGTTGTGAACTCTGGACTTAGCTTGTGAGGAGTATCAACAGTGTTGGAGATTTCTTTTTCAATCTCCTTTTTCTACTCTGGCTCACTCTGTCATCTGCCAAAGTGAAAGTGCCTCCAAGCCCCACACATCGTAAAACTCATTATTTTGTCTTTCTGGTGCTATGGCTCCCCTGCATCTTTGTTATGTGGATTTGCAACTATGGCTTAAACTGTGTTGTATAAATAAACTGACTTGGCTTGACTTGCCTATTTGCATCTGCAAGCGCACCCGCAGAGATAGACTTCATCAAAACTTGAGTGTGTTTTTTTTTCGATATTGTTTTTCCCCTCATATTTCTCAGCTGCGTCCAACGACAACAAAGTGTATAGTTTTTTTGTCTGTGTATGTCTTCTTGCTGGAGGCACGGGGTGGGCATGGGGCAAGGGAATTGCTCCTTTCCTCACCACTTACAGTGTCAGCCTGAAATAAATGGTCGTTGGCAGTTGGGTCCGGTTGCATCCGCCCCCTCCCCCCCCCCCACACACACACCCCACCCCCAACCACCTCAAAATGCTCAGCTGTCAAATGTGACGGCGACTGGCAGCAATCACCCGTCTCGGCACAGGCGCTTGCCGAAACTGACACTTGCCGCCCTGCACCTGCAATATGCTGCCGGCCCCAGGGCGGGCGGGCGGCTGGCGAGGCCATCAGAGCCTGTGCGCCAGATGGTGAGCTGATATGACCGCCGCCGCCAGCATGACTGGACACAACGACGCATCATCAGCGAGTGCTAAACGGGTGCACTTTGTTGACAGATTTCAGACCCCTCTGACGAGGGGCTTTGGCGATGGACATGATAAAGGAAAATGGACGTCACAGGCGATGATGACTATTTTAGAGCCGTCCACACTTTCATATTTCGCACATTTCCGCCCTGCTGCTTGTGATGTAAACCCATGTTCAATCCGTACCATCTGAGGAGAGGAGACCTTCCCTGGAGGATGACAGACTCCCCATCCTTGTGTGCCGAAAGGGCCAATGTTATGGTCGTCCACGCTCCATGACTGCTAAATGCCTCTAATTTCTCCTGGGATGCTATCATCACTTGCTTATACTACCCAGCTGACACCTATTCCCTCCAAGCGGCCATTTTTTCCCTTTTTTTTTGCTTTGCACCGTGACACCTCTCCCCAAAAGCATTGTTGTTGCTAATAACATCACGCCGGCGTAGCTGATGCTGACAGCGTGGCACCTGTGCTAGTGTCGGCGTCAGATGAAGTGTGAGGAAATTTGTCATGTTATGATGCTCTAGCTCATTATGCACACATTCAGATCGCCAGCATGCTTTTTCCCTCTCGCACCAGCTGCCTGTGCACAAACACGCGTCGGTACAAGGATCCCGTCATTAGGAGCCACTGATTGCCATTCGAGGCTGTCGGAGCAGACAGCAGACAGAACGGGGGGGGAGGTGCATGCTGAAAGAGCTAGCGTTTCTTCTTTGAGTGATTTCAATGGTGCTCTGATGCTCTGAAAATTAGCAGTCATTTGCATGGTTAAGTATTAGGACAATTTGTGTAAACTGTGTAAAAAAAATGTTCTTTTGCTGATGAAAACAAAATCTTCACGTTTTCACAAAATCTTTTGTTACCCTTGTCAATCATGTATAGAGGTGGCTGCTGTATTCAAATGGCAAGCTGACAACATTGTTGTTGAAATAGTGGTCATTCAACCTTTCTTGAGGATGCATTTGAGGGAAGATAAATTATATAACCTTTAATCTGCATTGCTGGGCTTGCACTGAGAAAAAAATCTTATTCTTTATTGTTGAAGTTAGCAAACAATGCAAAACAATGTCATTGTAACAGGTCAGAAAGAATTTGTTTTGGCTTCAGTGGCTCAGTTTGGCTTCCTAGAGAATTCAGAGGACCATTGAACAGATTTCAGTGGCAGAATATTTTCCTCAAATGTCTTTACTGCCCATTGAGAACATTACTCCGGCTATTACATAAAAGGTCATATCGAGAGGTCTCCGGTTTCAAATGGGACACGACATCTGCTACGATTGTTAAGTGAAGAAGAAATATGGACATAACCTATCAATTCAACGGTTAGATGGGGTAAAAACATGTCTAAAAAGAAACACCCTTTAATATTGCTATATGCTTTTGTCATCCAAGTCTCTAATGTATCACTTCTTAATACTCTCAAGATTTTTGGCTGGCTACACTAGGTTATTTAAAATGAATTAAGTCCTTGAGATGCCTATCTGAAATGTATAGGCTGTATATCTTAAAAAAAGTAAGTATATACTTCTTTGATCCCATGAGGGAAATTTGATCTCTGCATTTAACCCAATCAGTGAATTAGTGAAACACAAACAGCACACAGTGAACACACAGTGAGGTGAAGCACACACTAATCCCGGCGCAGTGAACTGCCTGCTACAATGGCGGCGCTCGGGGAGCAGTGAGGGGTTAGGTGCCTTGCTCAAGGGCACTTCAGCTGCAGCCCACTAGTCGGGGCTCGAACCGGCAACCCTCCGGTTACAAGTCCAGAGTGCTAACCAGTGGGCCACGGCTGCCCCTCAGCATCATAATAGAGAAAAATGATATTATAGCAGTTATGCTATTGTCTCCATCGATGAGGCAAAAATGAACCAGAACAACACATTTCCATAAGAAAATGTAACTCAAGAGACTGGGCAATAACAAAACTGAAGACTTGACTATGGACTGGATACCGATTCCCAAACAGAAGGGCTATAACCAAGACGACCATTTCTATCTTAGAAACAGACCCACTACTACTACACCATTATGATGAGTTTCTGACATTTTGGCACACTTGGGACTGAAAGAAAAGCAAAAGAACGAGAGGCCTGACTTTTCTGGGGATAAAACTTGATATGGTAGTCATAAAAGAATCCATGCCTTGAGGCCTTGATTTACTGTGAACCTCAAAAACCTCTTTCTTTCTTTCTTTTTTTCATTTTTTATTTCTTTTTTAAACACAACCCAATTCATCTTGGATTTACAGAGTTCCAAGACTACTTGATGTCTTTTTAGAACTCTTAGGGTGACTGGGAGAGACATCCCTGTCAAAAGTGTACATGTGGAGCTAATATACTCCCCCTGTGGCCTACCTTTTTGGGGGCTTCAAGGACCATACTTGCTGCATCTGCTGATCATGACTTTTATTAAGAAAACCATTCAAAGGATGACCCTGGCGCATATGAGAACCATGGAAGCAACGTCCCTGAAAAATAGAGAGAAAAAGAGAGCACACAGAGAGAGAGAAAGAGCGAGAGAGAGACAAAAAAAAGAGAGAAACATGGAGGAAAGCAAAGAGTGAGGGAGTACAGAAAGGGCAACCAAGCAGTGGAACGGAGGTTTCGCAACTGTGGATCGATGAGGGAAGACAAACAGTCACACAGCTGTGCAAACGGACGGCTGTTTAATTAGAATCTGAGACTGCACTAAAAGGGTCTATGAGAGTCTTTATGGTTGGACTGATGATCATATTAAATCAATACAAACACGCTTATTAGCAGGAGGAATGCAGTATGGGATTGATCTTAGGTGCACATTAAAATCCTCCTCTTTTATTCCTGTATGGTCACATTATATTCATAGTTTGCTGCTAAGAACAGTTGTTTTTACAGTTGCACTTAAACGGAATATGTTTTTCTTTGATCAATACTTTCAACACAAAATAGGCACGGTATGTGAACTCTTACATAGGACTGTTGTAACAACATTTCATGAAAACCCATGAAACGCATCACCTTTTTCCATCTAAAATTAGTCACGGACCCAATTACGTGTGTCCCTCACATTAGGGCACGAGAACCATAGAATGACAAATGCATTTCAAAGACCAGAACACTGATGTCAGTTTCCTAGCAACCACAAGTACAATTATGTGTCCTTTTCTCTTTCTCCTCATGGTTACCAATGGGATCTGAGAGGGGAGATCCACACACCTAATACGAATTAAATGGCATTACCTGGCATAACACTGCATCTTGCTGTGCACTCTTTGGCTCTATTTCACACAGTGAGGAGACACCTACAGATTAATGCGGGGATGAGACGCTCTAAAGGAGAGGTATCATACAGTAATCTGGCAGAAAATCAAAGGTTGCGTCTTGTGGTGCTCTTGCAGAGGGTGACTAAGCCCCCGGGATCAGAGAGATGAACTCATAACGTCCAGCTTTGCACACACCCCCACACCAGTCTTAACTCACTTCATTACGATCCTCACCTCTATATTGATCCTTTCATTCACAGACCACTTGGGCTTGGTGGACGGCTTGGTCCAGGGAGTACAACATGCCGTCAGACTGGACAATAGTGAATTCCGCATCAGTGAAATACCTAGTGAAATACCATATACCAAATAACACAGTCTGTCTGCCTCTTCACCACCTCCATGTTTTGAACTGTTTGTCCACTAGCCACTTTTTACCACTGTCTTCTACCTCACTGTTTGCGTGCTATATTAACACATGCATAACCCCTCCCTCCATGCCACAGCCGAACTGTGGCCACACGTATACCTTTCTTAATATAGTTATATATATAGACTTTATTCTTGCACTGTTGCAGTTTGACTTACTCATTTGCACCATCACCATGACTCTCATTCACACAGAGCACCTTACCTTACCTTACTATGCACAGAGAATCACAGGCTCAGTCCCTGCCTCAGTCATTGCAAGCACCTCTGATTGATTAATCACCACTATGTGGATATTGTTTTTAGAATTGATTTAGTTTAAGTGTTAGTTAGTATAATTTGTATTTTTTTTTAAGTATATTTTTTGGGGCTTCTTATGCCTTTAACTATAGGACAGTGGAGATCAACAGGAAGCGAATGGGAGAGAGAGCAGGGACGGGATCTGGAAAGGACCACGGGGCGGGAATCGAACCCGGGTCGCCGGCGTACGGAGCAGGTGCCCCAGCCAGTCGCGCCACAGCTGGGGCCGTTATAATTTGTATTTTAGTACATTTAGTATATTCTTTATCTTCTACTGTCCTTATTGCTTAGTTGTGTTTTTATATTATATACTTTAATTACTTTTTCTGCTGTTAAAGAATGTGTATGTGTTGTCTGTATGCTGCTGAGACCTTGAATTTCCCCTGGGGATCAATAAAGTATCTATCTATCTATCCATCTATCTATCTATCTATCTACCTACTTAAATGCACATGAAACATGAATCCCCCATGCCAGCTCCTCCAGTTCATCTAGTACTAAGCAAAGAGTAAGCATAGCACAGGGATTAATCTCAGGTATCTGCTAAATGCCTTATTAAACAGATTAATCTGTCATGTGAATCCACATATCACAAACCTTGGGCAGTGGGCACAGCATGAGGCTATACTGTCTGCATACTAAGAGATTTCTTTCAGCAACAGCATCCTGATGGAGCGCTCCCTTCAGATTTCAGACAAATAGCCCTAGTCCAGTTTGTTCCATGTCCACCAAACAGGGTCAGCGACCTTTTGTTTCCGTGACCACCACCGCAGCATACAGGCAGTGGGCATACATCGGAAAATTACCCTTTTTCACAGTCCGGTTCCCATGACAACTTCAAATCGAGCACGCACCGCCATCCAACTGTTTGGGATAAGAAGCACCCTATCACCCAGTCCACCATCTGCTTCCAGAAGATGGAATTAGTTTTTTTTGTTTGCCATGTAATACAAAATCAGCACTGGCTATGCATTTTTATTTTGTGGTTCTCTCTCAACCACCACCACCCCCACCCCCCCACCAACCCACCCCACTCCCTCTCTATTCTCTTGTATTCCCTAAATTATGCATGTTTTTGATGCATTATGCATGGCCACCGAAATGCACGCAAATAAAAGGGGTTGATTGTTTCATGTCTGTGTAAGCACAACGCTAATTTGGCCCAGGGATGCTTCAGAGAGCCCGGCGCGTCTGCAGATCCAGCCGCCACTGAGCTGGCAGCTGATCCATTCGGGGGCTTGTTACATGTCCAAAACAAGCAGACCTGCTGAGAGCGGTGAGAGCCTTGGTCCCCGTGTGCCTGTGTGCCCAGCGCAGCGCAGAGCACACTCATCTCAACAGGATGGGGGAGACTTATCTTCCACGCCGCCTGTCCGCACCTTGCATTTCAAACACGAGGCAGACAAAGAGATGGGGTGGGAAAGGAGAGGGTGGAAGAGGCAAACAGGCTTTGTTGGTGGCCCTCACAAGAATAGAATATGAAGCATTTCATGTTAGGAGTCTTTCCTGTTTTTTCATCTCTCCCTCATGCTCTGTGTTTCTCACACACACACACACACACACACACACACACACACACACACACACACACACACACACAGCCCTGCATATTTTTTCCCCAGTAAGATGGAATCAGTATCCGCACAGCTAGTATTATACAGGATGGTAAAATATATTAGCAAAACAATCTGATGCTATTTTTTCCTTTGCATTGATTAACCTTTTCAATTTCAAGTTGCAGACTACAGCAGCACAGTCTATTGTAGGTAGTGCTGCTCTCTTCAGGTCAAATCCTTGAACCTTCAGGAGTGTCTGGAGCGCGTCTGGAAAGCCTGGTAGCCTTGTAAGAAATATATGTTCCCTCCTAATAAAAGCTATGAAAACTAGATGTACCGCAGAGCGGTACAAAATATGACCGCCGCCCAGTCCAGCACATTTTTTCCACAAAAAGAAATCACGCTGAAAGGCCTATATGATTCTAACTGTCTCACTAAATTGCATTATCCACACTCAATTCTCACTGGTATCTGCTAGACAACAAGTACCAAAACATGATTAGTTCATAGATTTCACTAGAGCCCGACCGATAAAGGATTTTGAAGGCTGATACCGATACAAATATTTGTTGATTTAAAAACCGGATATTCCGATATATCGGCCGATATATATTTTTTTTTTCAGAAACGCGAAACAAAACATTAACAGATTTCCCTAACATTAGTTATTTGTAGTTATTTATTAGTATTGACTAAAATAATATGATAATGCATTTTAAAAACAAACTTGTTTATTTTTAAATAATATTGTCACAGTGGAACATCAAAATATATTAAAGTTCTGAGAAATAAAATGTATAAAAATAGAAACTTAAGATATTAAACTTAGTCTTTTGAACAAAAACACAATAACAACAACAACCAAATCAAAGTTACCAGTATTAAAAGACTTGGTAAGCTTCATAAATATAACTTTGAACTAAGACTTAATTACAAAATATAATGATGACATTATTACTATCATCATCATTTGTATTATTAACAAGATAAAGGTCACTCCTAAATGTTTGCGTGTGTAATAATTAGTCCCTATTGCCTTATAAGCTACCTTATAATTACAATGTCAGCTTGCTTATCCCTTTACCTGCACTTTTAAAATTATTTCCATCAAGCTACATCAAACCATTTTCAATCATCAGTTGCTGCCTGCCAGTTGCTGCCCGGCTGAACGACAGTCTGAAACGCACACTTGGCGTCATTGGATTTCACACACATTTAAAAGAAAAGCTAACTTTTATGCACAAGCTACGTTTGATACTTTTTCTCTATGTCTAAATGTTCACTCCTCGCACGTCTAACTTACATTTTACAATGCAGGGACTGTAACTACAGATATACTAGTTATAAATACAGTAATCATTACTTTATTAGGCAGAATAAGTTCGTTGTGGTTTCCAAGCTCATTAATGTTAACGTTAGCGGTCTTCCACTGATATTCATGGCATTAGCTAGCTTTGTGGTTAGCTAGTCTATGATGAGCCATAATTTAGCAATGGATAACGTCATACTGCAAATTGTAAAACATACGCTTTCAAAATAACAGGCCGGGGAGAGATGATACGTCTCACTGCTATAACTGTCACGCTATTAAAGAAATACAGTCATATTCAGTCACATTGTCAAAAGTTAAAAGGACAGACAGTCAACTACACTGTAACAACGTAACTTAATTACTGGCTAATTCCGCTTCACTCGGCTTATTTAACAGCAGCAAAACTGGACATTGTTATCACGAATTTTGTCATGCTTACTTGAGTTAAGAGAACTGATGGGGATGTTCTTTTCCAAATCACCATGAACACACTTAACTGATGATCTCACTCGCGGATAACTGGTTCTCTCTGCCCGACTCTGGCTGGATCAGCAGGTTGCAGGATGTGTGGCGCGTTATAAACGAGTGTTGCCAGCAGGGACGGTGTAGAGTGCCCTCTGGTGGACAAACTATACAACGCCAACACTCATGACATGGTTAAAGGGTGTTTCGTCCGTTTTTATTTTATTTTTAAAATAGTCATTTATCGGCCATTATAAATGCCGATACCGATAGTTTGGAAAATGCCTAATATCAGCCGATAATATCGGCTCGCCGATAAATCGGTCGGGCTCTAGATTTCACATGTAAAATTCATTTTATACAACCCCACCTCCATCTTGCCTGTTCATAATTCTGAGAAATTCTTGATTGTTTGTGTTATGTTTATGTTATGTGTGTGGGTGTGTGTGTGTGTGAGTGTGTGTGTGTGTGCGTGCTTGTGTGTGTGCCTGCGTATGTGTCTGTGCATGGAAGCGTACATGTGTCTACTGTGTGAGTATGTGTCATACGTATGATTACTGTGTGTGTGTGTGTGTGTATCTGTTTGTGCACATGTGCGCACATGAAATGGGTTAACATGACCCCTGGAGGCAAATATACGGAAAAAAATGGTCATCCTAGGCCCTACAGTTCTCAAGATATTCACAGAGAACTGTGTCTGGCCTACCCTCCTTTCGGGGGGTCCAGTCCAGCGGGGGGGCTACAGATCAAAACGAAAAATGACGGTTCCATGCTATCCATGTGGGGGTACATGCCCACCAAGTTTTGTGTACCCCGGTCTTTCAGTGTCCCGGGAATCCTTGTTGGTGTACGTCACTAAATGTACACATAAACTGTTTTATTGTAAGGCCCCCCATGAACGAAAGTACACAAAACTTGGCATGCATTCGGAGGGTGTCATAATGATCCTACACTTTCAATTTTGTGCAGTTTTGACCATGTCAGCCAGAGATATTGTGATGAAAACACCTAATTTTTTGCTTTTTAATTTTTTAACTAGGTGGCGCTATACATGAAATAAGTGGTAATGGGATGGGTTGACATGGCCCCTTGAGATCAACATACAAAAAAAAGGTGGACCTCCTAGGCCAGGGGTCTCAAACACCCGGCCCGCGGGCCAAATCCGGCCCGCGTCCGGCCCAATTATGGCCCGCGACGTATGTCAAAATAATAATGTAATCCGGCCCTTGAGACTACTTTAATTGCGACAAACAACGATACTGATTAAAATAGACGATAGTTCCAAGTACGGTGACAAATCTCATTTGTACTCTGCTCCACTATGTGCTAGACATCCAGAGCTTCATTCAAATCCAAAATCGTTGCGCAACGTTTTCAGGAAATACTTGTATTACACGCGAGAAACACAAAGACGTGCATTTGTAATGACGCGGAAGCGATGCAGACCATAGTGTTGCATAAATTGAAGCAGAAATTAAGCAGAAATATAGGCCTACACCAAATGTTGAAAAATGTTTACGTGTGATGAAGTCTTAGTTAGGCTATGTTATTCACCTATTCTGAAGGAGAATCCTTTTGGAGATTATGATCGATCGTCTATTGAATGGAGGTGCCTCTGCGTGTATACGACGGTGTCCACTAAGCATACCATGCTTATTTCGACCCTCTGCAACATAGCTTGGAAGTTGCAGTGGTAATCGTGATGATAGTGTCCGTAATGGACGTGGTACAGACAGCAGGGCTAGTAGAAATAGGGCTCTAAACTACAAAGTCACCCGCAATATGATGCGAACTTCTGGGTACTCAGATTACCCGCGATAGGAACTGATTTGACCAGAATACTTTATTGTAGGCCTTGTGGTTTAGAAACCATATACATCTTAGGTGTTGGTATACATCTTAGGTGTTTTCCTGTTAATTTGTTATGTGGGTAATATGAAAAAAGGAAAGTAAACCTGCTCAAATATGTTCATCCAGTATTTACTGAAAGGTGCATAATTTGAGGTGCTTGCCATCCAGTGGCAAATTAGATGGGTAAATTTACCCCCTTCATAAACTTTTGTTTTACTCAAAGATTTACAGTAGGACTTTATCTCTGACCACTTTCAAGCCATGGCCTTTTGAAATTTTGATATAAAAATCCAATGGTGTTGCTTTCTTAACCCTGACGCCTATAGTTTGCCAGGTTTAAAAAAGTTATGAGAGGAAAATATTTTTATTTGGTGTGAAACACACACATACCTGTTTTTATGCTTTTCATTTGTTTTATAATTTGTATTAATATTTATTTTATCATTATTTTATTTATAAGCTAAGGTTGCTAGCAGAGGTGTCTAAAACTAGATAAAAACACTTGCACTTTCTGTTTGCAGTTTTGTGTGGTATTTGAAAAAAAGAACATTGTCAGAAATAGCCGGCCCTCCAATCAGATGACGTTGGCAGAATTGGCCCCCAGCTCATTTGAGTTTGAGACCCCTGTCCTAGGCCCTACGGTTCTCGAGATATTCACAGAAAACTGTCTCCGGCCAACTACAGGCCAGTTGGTGTATAGTAACATAAATTAATTTATTGTGTGGCCCCCCATGAACGGAATTCCACGAAACTTGGCGTGCATTCAGAGGGTGTCATAATGATCCTACACTTCCAATTTCGTGCAGTTCTGACTAAGTTAGGACACAGATACCTGCGATTACAACACCTCATTTTTACTTTTTTGTGTTTAACTAGGTGGCGCTATACATGAAATGAGTGGTTATGGAATGGGTTGACATGGCCCCTTGAGATCAACATACAAAAAAAAATGGTCCTCCTAAACCTTACGGTTCTCGAGATATTCACAGAAAACTGTGTCTGCCCTACCCTCCTTTCGGGGGTGCAGTCCAGCGGGGGGGCTACAGATCAAAACGAAAAACGATGGTTCCATGCTATCCATATGGGGTTACATGCCCACCAAGTTTCGTCTACCCCGGTCTTTCAGTGTCCCGGGAATCATTGACGGAAATTTGGACATGCGAAAAAGAAAAAAAAAAAAAAAAAATCTGACTAAACCTATATGACCATAATAAGACGGACACACATACAGTACTGCTAAAAAAAAGCCCGCTTTTACTTTATGGCAAAGATTTCTTTCACAACAAATATTTCACATCTGTGACATGCCTAGACACAACCCTTTATGGCAAAGATTTCTTTCACAACAAATATTTCACATCTGTGACATGCCTAGATACAACCAAGACTGTCAAATGTTCAGATACTTTTCTTTTTGTTAACTATTTTTGAAAGTTGTAAAACTTTTTGCAAACACATGCACACAGTTTACTATTTAATTACAGTAGTGAGGTTGTCTCCATATATTCTCTACATCAGTTCACTTACAATGGACAGTTGTAAACATCAGTACAGCTTAGTGCTGTTAATTCACTGTAATTCACTGTTTCTTGACAAATTCCCTGACAAATGCACCTCATACATGGTAATTATACTGTAGATGCCAAGGAGTAAATCAATATCAAATTGATTGATTGCACCAAAGAATCTCAGCTTTGCACCCTCTCCTGAAACCGAAAAAAATGTTCTTCATTGCTATTTTCAACCAACAGTTTCTTTATTCGACATGAGGAATTACCCAGGCATTTTCCCCCTCTCTTTTTTCTATGTCATTGCCGGAGGAGTATAGAATTCTCCCAGAGCACCATTCATCAGGCACGGTAATGCAGAGCATGCCGAGGCTCCAAGTCTCTTCACGCGATTTATTACCGGGAGTGCTTTGTCTGGCTCCCTCTCACCTCTTCTCGGGCATGTACATTTCCCTAGTCGGGCGGGTGTGGGGGGGGGATTGGAGGGAGGGAGGGAGGTTGGGGTGGGGGATCGGTTCTGGATGACCAGTAGCTGGAAAAACACATAGTCCTGGGGCCCCGTAAGCTCACAGTCTGGCACCAACAAATGGTCTAGTTTCAGCGAGCCATTCGGTCTCCCTGGGCCCATCTCCTGGGGAGAGTGTGCGGAAGGGGTGGTCCAATGAATGAACAAACGCTTTTGACCCCGACTCACCAGTCCTTAGGCAGGCACAGCAAAAAAAAAAAAAAAAAAAAAAATCTAGGAGACCCGATGATAAAAATAGCTCCTCAGTTCAGGCCATCCCTCTCCCTGTCACTGGAGAGCTGGAACAGGTCGAGCACTTGGGGCGGCCATAATGGACTTTAAGTGCTGTACACAAGTGTCTGTATGGTGTGTGCGTAGACCTAATCGTGGCGCTGCGAGCAGAGCTAACTCTGCTGCTGATACCATGCTATCTTTGATATCCACTGATGCTAGAAATGAAAGCACACTGCAGGGAAAATAGAGTTAAAGAGAGCGAAGTGACACACAGAGAGAGAGAGAGAGAGAGAGAGAGAGAGAGAGTTTGTGTGAAACAGAAGCATCTCCATTACTGACTTCATAAAAGCTGCTGTTGTGTGATGTCAGTGAAGAGCGAAAGAAAAGGGAGAATAGTGCCATGCAGGAGCAAAAACAGAGGGGCTGGACAAAGCCATCTGGAAGCATATACAACACAACGGAAGCTTTACACATGCAGGAGACCTGACAAGACAGCACCACAACACCGGTGGGCGAACATCAGCCACTGTTGACAGCCTAGCAATCAGCTACGTGCAGAATTTTATCAAAATGTAAATCATTGCAATTTGCAAACAAAGAGCTTCTCACAGCACACAAAGGAACAATTATTTATCCAGTTTTCACAACAGCCTACAGTAATGGGTATGTATAGGGCATCAACCATAAAGAACTTATGCTTGAAGGCACATGCAAAGATCACTGCAGAATTACAATGAATGGTGGGTGTTGAATGAGTCTACACATTACCCAAAGAATGCACTTTTTGCATACATATTTATAGTGGTGTGTATACATGTACATAAACACAATTATAAATTCCTCTTGCTTCCACCTCCTCTCACTCATGTTGTGACAGAAATGCTGAACTCCATATCCCAGAGAGCCATAAGTGTCAGTTGTTGACACATGTTCACATGCCCTAAGCCAAGTCACGTGACACGAACTGTGCACCTGTGTTGTGACACTTGAGCTATTTGGGCCAGAATCTGTTATAGTGCAGCCAGAAAGAAAACAAGCTGTTAGGGACTGAGCGGTGGCACCGGTGTTTTCATCTCGCGGAAAGCCTGTGACAGCTCCACTCGCTCTAAGCACACCTCCGCTCCCGGTAACTTTGTAAAAATCCAATTGCAGCTAATTATTTTACGAGACCGCAAACTGTTCCAGGAGCAGCAAACATCATGCCTTTGGAGCCCCCTTTCCCTGGCGTGCTCCTGAAAACGCCGCCCAAATAACTTCAGGGGTCACCGTCCTCATTTTGTACAAAATAATAGCCATTCTTCTGGGGATACCACCTCCTCTTCTTGAGCTCACCCCCAAGGTCCTCCCAATTACCAGCAGCACAGGTGGTTTCCATGGCGAACGCTGGGTACTGGAGACATCATGTCATGCCTCTGTTTAGAGGAAAAACTACCTCACCAGTATTTCAACCAATCTCAACACCCTTGATTGTTTTCTTGCACAAGTAATTGCCTGTCAAACATTTTTGGTGTGGGCGGGGGAGGGGTGCAGTATCTGCCAACAACAGCACCTGCTTCAGGGACTAACATTGTGTCCCATGTTACCCCTCCCACCCCAAACACTAGGTGGTCCAGCAGCAGCAGCAGAGGACCTGCACATGTAGCAGCATAACAAAATTATGAAGCTGTACTTGATTTTAATCAGATCATTATGACCCATGTAGCTGCTGGTGGGGCCTGGTTTCTTTTCTTTTTTTGGTGAGTCATTACCAAGGCCTACAGCCAGAAAGGGTAAAGTGGGGGATTAATGAAGAGGAATTGTCTGTGTCTGCCCACATTAGACAGCCCAGCCTGCAATGCAGGAAATCCATCATATTAGAAGATCTAATTATGTGCCTATAATTGCATTGTATGCAACGCCTTATCACTTTGGATGAAAGCAAATAAATGGCATCTAAATTATGTGGAAGTACGCACAGGAATTATTTTAAATGCCAGTACAGTGGGCTAGCAAGGAAAATAACAAATAAAAGAAAAACACCAGCAAGTGCTAATGAAATACAAATTTGGGGGCAAAATAAGGTTAGTGGTTACAGTGGTGCATGATACCAGATCCCTTCTGGACCGCAGAACAGACCTCACAGTGGTCAGGGAATTGGAGGATGTCTCTCACCCTGCATATGCCGCAGTACCAGGACCAGACACTGCTGATTGCTCATTGAGAGCACTGGCTGGAAGTGGGTTTGTTTCGCCCATACTTGCAGTGGGTGGCTCCTCAAAGAGATAGAGACGGGGTTAACAGGACACAGTTTTGAGATATGGATAATTCTGGATGGGGGATGGAAGGGGTGGGGGGTGGCAAGCAAACAGACAAATAAAACTGCAGTATGACATTATCCACTGCTGTCAGGAATGTACTAGATGTTGCTCCAATAGAAAGTCTCTGAAACTAAACTATTTGCCTGAAAGAGCTTCTGCATAACTGCATAACCGCATAACCTTGGAGACATGTTGTTCATTTCTGCTTTTTTAAACAAAGTACTAAGAACAGAGCTGATTCAGGCTGCATATTATCCCTACAAATACCATGCATTCTCTCTGGAGGTGAGCTGGCCTTTCGTTATCCCTGAGATGTATAGAAAATTGAGTCAGATATATCTCGGGTATAGGTAATGCCAGCAGGGCCGCCTGTGTGAGATCAGCCCTTGACGTGTTTTGAGAGGGCACCCTTAACACTGTGGATATTACCATCATAATGGAATTCTGGGCTGTCAGAAAGAGGCCTTATCTAACTTGACAAGCTAAAGCTTCGTCTGACCCATATGCTGCTACAGCACGTGGCCTCCCAGGGGCTCGTCTACACACCGGAATGCTGCAAGGCTACTGGCCTAGAATTTGACAAATGAGACAGAACCGGTAAAAAACAGGTAAAAGAGGATGCTTTCAAGTTTTTTAACAGATAATTGTGAGGTTAGTGCTATGGCAGTTTCCAACAGCTTTGGAACACACATGCTGAGGAAATTCCAATTGAGTGAAAGAATTAATTCTGTTTCCATTATCTAGGCCGCTAAGTAGCTCTGCAGCTCTCAATGGTCCGTCACTTGTAAAGAATAGAATACTAACTTAGTCCATTCTCGGCTCTCTAATGTGGATGACTGTATAACCGGCACACACGGCTTTCTCGCTGGGAGGCTTTCTCACGAATAATGATCCCGTATCGGCCAGAGCCTGGCTAGAAAGTCTGTTGGAGATCATAGAACGGTGGTCACATTGGTAATTTTCTTTTGTCTTCTCACCTCTTTTTAGAATGACTGAAGCACTACAGTGTCTCAGTCCTCAGGTACCTAGGTGACAGACAGCTGTCGTCTTACCTCTTTTACTTACTGACAACAGGGAGTTTTTGTCTTTTCTTCAAGACAAGAGTCGGTGTTATCCTCAATTCTGTGGCAGTAGACTTATTCCCTTCTTTCCGGGGTAGGGTTTGTGTGTGGTTGGGGGGGGGGGTTATATACATATAGTAACATAATCACATGCTGTTATCATGTTCTTCCAATGGTGCTCTGTAAAGCTAAACAACATGTAAATAAAAATAACAAAAATATTTACCAAACAGTTTGATTGTATAGTGGCATTGTTTCTTTATTATATGCCTCACCAGGAGGGACTGAGCACCTTTTCCAACAACTCCTTTACCCATTACTGGCATTACTTTGCCAATTGCTGCCATCTTGACCAGGACTCCCTGGCAGAAGAGACATTGTGTCTCAATGGGACCTTCCTGGTAAAATAAAGGTTTAAAAAAAAAAAAAAAATTTACCTCCCCCTCACCTTGGATGTCACGGATGTTTGTCTCACCATGTCCACCTTTACCTGACATCTGAGTGATGAGCGGCGTTTACTTCTGAGAGGGTGTCCTGCTGTGGCGATGGCAGCCTGGCCTTGGTTATTTATGGCCTTCGTTCCACTCCTCACTGGAGCCTTGTTGAATATGGCTAGAGGGGCTACTCTGCCTGTGGGGGGTGTTTTACCTGCGCAAGCCTTGACGCACAGTGGCAGGATGTAATTAAGGAGCCCTTTGAGCGTCATGGTGTGTGTGTGTGTGTGTGTGTGTGTTTGTGTGTGAGAGAGAGAGAGAGAGAGAGAGAGAGAGAGAGTGTGTGTTTGTGTGTGTGTGTGTGTGTGTGTGTGTGTGTGTGTGTGTACAACTTGGTGATGATCTGAGGCATCAATAATAAGATCACTTGCATTGGGCCATGGAGGCTGACCCTATAATTGTGATTATGAAAAGGTCAGTCAGAAAAGAGAGGAAGCTGTATTATAAAAAACAGCAAATGATTAGATGACAAAAATGAGGTTATGTGTAATTATGTGAGTAGCAGAAATAATAGGACACATTTACGCTACCATTTTTTTGACTGGGAATTGAGCCGATATTGACAAAGTCCTCATTTCGCAAACAACTTTTTAGAGAGAACATTAATCAGATTGTCCGGAAAAGTCGGGCCCCATTAACATTTTAATAGAAATCACTTTGAATATAAACAAAGGATAATCTTGACTCCTTTATCTTCTATTTGGAATATTTTGTTCGGTAAAGGTTAATCAAAACCCTTTTCACCCTGAGCAGTGCCACATGCAGACAAATAGTTGAACTAAAAAGGGATGTGTCAGTCACAAAGCCTCAAGCTTTATTTATACTGTTATGACATGACGTATTACATCACATCATTCTCTCTCATTTACCTATGTATATCTAGCAACAGAATGGTTTCTGGTTGAATCTGATTCCTTCTGGTTTCATGTTGAAGTGGCCTAGAGAAAGGCATGTCATGGTGTTAAAGTAGCACTGACTGTCAGTGTTTACAACTGACATGTTTTACAGTAGACTATTCTTGGTTCCTTGGACTAAAAAAAACAAAAGGCTGCAATTTAATATGCCATTCTTTTGTTGTAAAGTACTGGTAGGTGGTGTTTAAGAGGACTCCATGAAAATCATCAGTCAAAACACATACACATATCTCCAAATTACCTTAAAGATCATTGGCAACATTTAAACTCAATCTCATGTTTTTTAGTGACAAGTGATAATTTGTTGAGCTAATTATATTCATCCATTTTTTTCTCTGACATGTTTTGTTTTTCATTTGCCTCACTCAACCACATAGTTGGCCTCCTGTCAATCGAAGTACCTCCCTGGCAATCAAAAGAACTTGCATCATTGCCAAATGCTGTGTACTGGATGCACTTGTCCAGAGATTCTAATTAATGTTGCCACATGGATGAAATTGATTTTTTTGACAGACACTCTCCAGCCTGGAATACTCTCCAGTCTCCTAGGGCACCCGTGGGCTAGACTTATCATTAGTAATCTAACTGTGTTTATAATGTTATGTTTTTCTGTACCACTTTCTACCTTCTTGGGCCCTTTTCTAGACACTTGAGAAGTATGTATAAGTGTATAGAAGCGACCACTCCATGGCTTTTGGGACTATTAGATATGCTGCTTTCTACTGTATACCTGAGAACTGCCTGCCACGTGCAGGATTTGTAAGAAATCCTAAGGGAGACTATTAAAAAGATCAAGTGGTCAAGTGTACTGCACCTAAGAGGAGTCTTGTAACTGTAATGATCTGAAGGAGAACATTTTTATTCAGCATGCCATATACTTTAGCTATTTCTTATTCTTATATATTTTGAAAAAAGAAACAAACAATACAATTAATGATACAAGTTAGTAATAGAGCTGCATACAACAATAAAGTGAACAGCACCATTTTACAAAAATTCATGGGGAGGAATACATTTCCGTTTGGCATTTAGAATAAAACAATGCAGTTTGGATGTTCTAACACTTACCTTCATAGCACTGACATTTTGTTAATGTTTGCTCTGTCCCTTTGTTCTTTCCAAATGGGCCCATTAAAAACAGTTCCCCTGTGATTAATGTTAATGACATCTTTCCTGAGTACTTTCCACAGTATGGATCTCCCCCTTTGGTTGACTCCAGGGCCATTATTCCTACCAACTATTATTTCCCCCTATCCTCTTAAAAAGGAACTATTTAAAAGCACAAGCACAAAAGGCTGCATGGCCCACTGATGAGGGTCTTCTTTACTGAAGACTGTAAATTATTCCCTGACAAACGTGATAACTCTTTGCATATACTGTATTTAGAAGAAGTTATATGTGTTACAGAAGACTGGTATTAGCGGCCTGTAATCAGTGTCAAAATGACAGGGTATTTGATTCCTGAAGAATCACTGCCATGGAGGAAATGATGAGGTCCTTGAGCTCTACCACTCAAGTTAATGTAGAAAATGAGCTTTGTGAATGTGACAGAATCCTAGTAGACATGCACTTTGTGCTAAGGACTACTTGATGCAATACGTTTGAGGGTATTGTGCACCCATCCCGTTCTTACAAGCTGTTATTGGCCAGGTAATGTTACATGTAACAAGTATATACACTGCAAAAAACTGCTTATCTAATAAAATCTAACCAAGATTATTAGTCTTATATCAAGATAAAAATTTGTTTTGTTTTCAGTATAAAGAGACCAGTGGCGATTCTACACATTTTTAACAAGGGTGGCACTAGTGAGGCACTGATTAATTCAAGGGTGGCACGAGGCAAAACATCCAGATAAACAGAAACAGGCTCAAGATGTGAAATTAGCACAAATACATTAGGGAAACCAGATGCAAACACCATACTCATAAATTGAAGGACAAAAAAACACAAATACCTTACTCTCACATAAAATGTCTTTGTATTTGAATAAAATGTAATACAAACATATTAAAGTGAATTATCTAAGTTGTCTGTCACTGGGCTATGCTGTTCTAAAACAAATTCCATCATGGGGACATTAAAATATAATACATTTTATTATATTACTGTAAATGAAGATATACAAAATATACTCATCCAAGACATTTCCCCCACTCTATGGCCATCTATTTTTGTAGGTGTTACAATAATTTGACCTGCTTTTTTGTCTATTTGTTTATTTTCTCAAGAAACTTGAGGTTGGTATGAAGGAGTGTATTGTGTATGTGAGCAATTTCATCTTCCTGAATCTCAATATTATGATCACAACAAGTCTGGGCAAATTATTAATTACATTTTCACGTGGGGTAACTTGTTGCAGGGCAACCATAACCGGTTCCCTGTCTTCTGATTAGATGATTAATCATCAGTTTCTTGAGAACTTTAAAGTTCTCAAGAAACTTGAGGTTGGTATGAAGGAGTGTATTGTGTACTGTATGTGAGCAAACATTGTGCACGTTGCACATGGTGCAACTTCTTGCAGGGCAACCACATAACCGGTTCCATGTGTTTGAATTGGATGACTAAAGTTCTCAAGAAACTTATCTGCCTGAATCTCAATATTCTGATCACAACAACTCTGGGCAAATTACAAGTCAGCACCAGTGCTGCATTCATTGTTTTGCACTTTTATAATCACATCACCAAAAGTAGGTTATTGGTTTTACCAAAAGAATTTGGCACTATTTTTAAACTACAAACCTATAAAGTATTTTGATACAAAATATGATGCCATTTTTTTCCAACTAAATAAAATAAAAATGTTATTTATTTATTTAAAATAACATATTATTTAGTTTTTTACATACATGTATCAGACATACTGCCTATCCCTGGCTGTTGGCTGCAGCAACTCAAGCTAGGTAGTACTGATTGTTTTGTGTTTGTTTTGTGTTTATGTTAGTTTTGATCCAATTTGACAGCTTTGCTATGTTGCCCACCCAAAATTTCTACCAGCCCACCTAAATATAGTAGCCTAGCCTAGGTTAGAACCAGCCCTGCCCTGCATGGAGACATATTTTACGATAATAATGGAGAAAATGTTAGCAAAACTTTAGGTTTTTGTTAACGGAATCTCCCGACCCTCATTCATCTATTTGGGCAACAGCCCACATTCTGCCTTCAATCCAGCAAGACAAGTAAAATAAATGTTTTTTTTTTTAAAGCTGTCATCGTCATAGGCACAATATTTAGGCTACCTCTGTTAAGCCTACACAAAGTTGCGTATTAAGGAGTATTTCCTGATTGGGGAAACCTTTCGTTCCGCAGTTCAATTGTGCCGTAGGCCAATAAAGGCAAGCGTGTTTGCCACTTACATTTCTGACGTCTGGCACTTCACACTGCTGCAAGTGCATCAAGAAAGGTCCCGCCTTACACCATGTTAATGGCCAATCGTAGACTAGGATTTGGGGTGGCACCTGGGGTGGCCAATCGAATCTCAAGGGTGGCCTGTGCCACCCGGAGCCACCCCTCTGGCTCCGCCCCTGAAAGAGACTTACCTAGCGCTTTCTCGTGAAATCATTTGACTTAATTTAAGAAAAGTTTGACTTATTTTAAAACATCTCATCCTGAAAACAAGCACATTTTTCTGCCAGTGCGTTAAGCAAATTTGTCCTAAAAACAAGCAAATTTGTCTGCCAGTGCGTTAAGTAAATTTGTCTTGATAAGACTCCTTAAAATAAGTCAAAGTCTTCTTGAATTAAGTCAAAATTATCTTTCGAGAGAGCACTAGGTAAGTCTTTTCATACTAAAAACAATACCAAATAGATTTTTTGATTTTATTACAAGATTAATAACACTTGGTTAGATTTCATTTTTTTGCAGTGATATGTTATGTATTACATGTTATGTATTACAAATGTAATGTATTACATTTAACAAGTAAACGTTTAGTATTTGTAAAATAAATCTGTCATAAATCCGTCAAAAATGTTTTCATGTATCCATTTAATGTACTAATGGCAAGTTGGATCCACAAACACCCATGTAATTAATTAACTGACTAATTACTAAGATTGGTGTGAGTCTGGGTTAACTCCCCGGCCGTATATCTCAGATGGAATAAGCAGAGTCCAGGGACTGCTGTCATCCTATACCTTCATTCATTTAGAAGAGGTCATATAAGACTTCTGAGAGATGTGGTTAGTCTTTGCAAATGAAAGTACTAAACTAGATGTACCACATAACAATATATAATATGACTGCTGCATGGTGATGCCTGCACTATCCAAAAATAAAAACCTGCTTCTCAACTTCTCAATATCCCCTACTCCTGCAGCTCCTTGTAAACCGTAATTCTCCCAATTCTCCCGCTCTCCCTTTGGTTTCTCAAAGATGGTTGAAACTCTGATTCTTGAAAAGGTAAATTTCATTCAAATTTCAAATTTTGTACAAAAATAAAAGCCACTCTCATCCTCTCTACAAGGTCAAAAACATGTGTGCACTACCACACTAGGACAAGTCTGCTATACCATGGACAACATATCTTTTGGTTACACCAAAATTCACATCTGTATCCTCATTGCAGTGGATACTTCTAATCTAGTATGTCTAGATTAGATTTTTTACTAATTTTGACCACAGTGTGCCAGTATGTGTGTGTGTGTGTGTGTGTGTGTGTGTGTGCTTCTATTTCTTCTCAGCCTTGTGGGTTACATGCCCACCAAGTCCCATGTGCCCTGGTCTTTCAGTGTCCTGAAAATCATTGACTGAAAATTGCTGGAACAAAAAAACAGAAAAAAACTTGATCAAAACCTATAGCTGCGATGGTCATGCATATTTAGTTCTCATTTCACTTGAATGTCAATCTGTTAATAATTTGAGGTTAGTTCACAACTGGACAGGTCGTTATCCTGCCAATAAAGTATTTATACGGACTCCGACAGGATATTGATTGAGCTGCAGGTGTAAACTCCTGAGGGTGTATCTGAAAGCACTATGGCAAGCATTTACTGAATACTATGCATCAATTAAAACAACACGGTAAGTTGATATCACTACCTTACATATTTTCTCTAGAGCAGACTTCACAGACAAGTATTATTATATTGAGTTGATCCATAGTAATCAGTGCAGAGTGATAAATGAACTAGGCTGCCCAGATATGTTAGTGTTGCCTGAGGGTATCCATCTTCAAACAATCGTCAAACGTCAGTGGAGCTTTGCTCTCACCCGCCACTATCACTTAGAATCAGTCGAGTCCCTAACGAAGGCCAGAGCTCCCACACAACCTTAAACTGCTTGACAACACCACATTAAACTGTAGATGTTCCACTGGGAGCATATACGAAGTACACATGATCATTTTGAAGGGGACCTGAGACTGTGTGAATGGATCCAAAATAGGTTCATGCAGTGATCTTAAACGCCAGCGATCAATGCCAGTAGTTCTAATTGTGTTGAGTAGTCATCTTTTATATTTCAGTATATCATTCAGTCAATTTCCCACCATCAGAGCCTTATAAAGAGACTCTCTCAACAGCTCTGCCAACCCAAAATTGAAAATAATAAAATAGTTTCTATAGTGTCTGTCTAGTAACTTTGGAGATAACAATTATGTAGGCTAGCAGTTTCACATATACCCACACAAAATCATAACTCGGCATCAATAATAGACCGACTGCTTTTTCTACCAGCAAGCTCTGTGGAAGACCATATCTGAGCTTGGTAAATTTTGGTTAGTCATTGTGTCAAATCATTTTAAAATATGTATAAAGTCACCAATGTTATCTGACATGAATGGCAGAGCATGCTGTGAACCAGTGAAGGAGGGAGAAGGAAGAAGTTCCCTCTGTCAGAAGCATTACTGGGCTCATTGGACAGATAAGGAAAACTCATTTTGGGAAAAGCAGGCAGTCAGCACTTTCCCTTGTTAGCCCTCAACAGAGTGGATCGTTATGGAGGTCACACAGGTAGACAGTTTTTCTTCAGCCTTTTTTTCCCACTTTGTGCTAACAATGTTCCTCAGAGACTTGTGAGTGTTTTCATAGCATATGCTGTAGCGCAGTATTCTCCCAGACTCACTGGAACTCAGTGATACACTCTTTAATATCATGTGTGGGATGTCGCTAATAGGCTTTTATGTGTGGACCTATCATTTATCCTTTTCTGCACAACTCCTGCGTGTAAATCTATGGCAAACTACATTTCCATGGAACACTTATGTTGTGCTACAGAAGAGGCAAAGCTTTGTGTCGTTGTGAGCATAAGTGCCATGTTCAGTATCCGAGGCAATTTGACTTGGGTTATTAGCTACTGCCTTTTAGGCTTTCATGCTTCCTTGCAAATGATCTGGAGGCTGATATTTTTATCAACTTTCCTCATCACTTTTTTTTTTATCATCAACAACTTCATATCTGTGCAATTTCGGATGTTCCTGAATTTTAAGTATCGTTAACGGCATGCAAATCAGCATGTCTCTGGTGCAGGCATCCAAAGGCCAGAGAGGGATTTAGGGATTATAGGCAAACACATTTAACTAGATATACATGCACTTTGATTTCACTGCACAAATAGATACACAAACACCTCTATTTTCAGCTAATATTTTTCAAGAATTCTTTAAGATACACAGACAGACAGGCAGGCAGACCGGCAGATAGCCAGCCATTTGTAGATAAGCCTCAAAGGATGGGGGGAAATAGCTTTCATTTACAGTTCTAACTTCCTGTCTTCATTGGGCTGTCATTTTGTGCCCTCCGTTGGTAACTGTAGGTTGAGATCACTGCATATTTAATGCTTTCTGTTCAGCGTTCGAGGGAATGCGTCATCACTGCCCTGAGAGATGTCCTTCTGAGTTTTCAGTGCACACTGATAGCTTTTCACTTCACTTCCTGTCTTTTGTCACTGTGCTTTGTGGAGTATCGCCACTGTTTGGGATTTTTTTTTATCGCTTTCTCTTACATCACTATCTCTCATGTAATTGCAGGCCTGTACCCTCTCGACAATCTAACAAGTGCAATTATGGGATGCAAAAGAGATTTTTTTTTTACAGCCCTAGCATCAGCTAATCAAGAAGGAAACTGTCAACCAAGTTATGTCATTATAAAGGCAAAAAGTTTTCCAAAGTGGAAAAAGTGGAAAGTTAATTGGGACAGCTAAGCAGTCGCACATATTCCTTAAGGGGTGAGCTTTGATCGGCGTTCAGTGGTCTTTTAGGCACATGCTAAAAATGAGTCAAGAGGAAAATTTTGTCCTCTCTGAAATCTCATGTGCAGCTTTACCCAATCAGACTTGACAGATATCTACCCTGCTTTTGGACCTACCCTCATTTTATACATGCTATTTCTGTTTCACTCTCTTTTGTTGTTTGAAGTGAAGACGCTTTCAACTGTACTGAAAGAATTTCAAGTTCTGTATTCAGAGAGCAGGTGAATACAAATCACTGTTATATCAGTGTACTTCACAGTGGACCTGACAGAAAGCTCAAAGCTCTCTCGCTCAGGTTCATGCATGTCAGGTATCACGCCATAATCTTACAGTATTGCTGACACAAGATATGGCATGGAAGGCAGGAAATCTTATAGAAAGTCCAAGGCAAGTCTGAAGTTCAATCCCAGGTTGTCAGAAGCAGCTTGGACATACAGTATGCATTTAATAAAAAAGTGCTTTATTACACCTTCCGTCTGGGGTGTTTGGGTTCGATCTCAGACAACACGCAAAGTCAATTACCTCCTGGTATCCTCCACCCACCTGCAAGATTGCTCCTAGCAATCTAAACCAAGCCGCTGGCTATAAGTGATACGGTATAACCCTCCACATGCCCTACCATCAAAGATTCAGAAGAAATGTCAAACTATTCCCTAGCTCTGAGCATACTCACACCCACATGTGTCAGTTCTGATCAGACATAGCAATATGCAAGTTAAATGCCACATTGATATCTTTAAAATCAATCCTGCTTAACCATTAGTGTTCATTAGGGTCTCTCTTAACCTGTGAGAAACTCACTTTAAAGGAAATCTACTAGTGATGGGCAAATGAAGCTTTGGTGAACCACTAAACCACAGCAGTGTGAAGCTAGCGACACTAATGAAAAAATCCAATATGGCTGCCACATGTAGATTTTTCAACATAAAAGTCCTTACCCAAACCAGTATATGTAACCAAAAATATTGGTTTGCTAAGGACTTTTATGTTGAAAAATGACAGTGTGGCGGCCATCTTTTTGCTTTTCACCTAGTGTCGCTAGGTTCACACTGCTGTGGTTCAGTGGTTCACCAAAGCTTCATTTGCCCATCACTAAAATCTACCAGACCCTGGAGTTAAAGTATTCAAAAAACAAATAATGACCATAGAGCTTGATCATGAGTCTATCTGGAAGGGGTGGTCAACCATAAAATGGGGGAGGGAGAGTTCCTCCACTTCATCATAATGCGAAGGTGGGGATGATCTAGGCCTGGAGCACAGGTGACAGAGGACCATCATCGATAATATACGGCATGTAAAAGGTGAAGTGGGGGCTACATATCACCGTTACGTGCAGAAGAGGGTCTCAGACAGAGAGAGGCTGCCTTGTGCAGACATGCTTGAGTGATTTCAGTTAAAAAATAACCTTGAAAGACACTTTGTCGGCAAGTCTTTTGGCCTTAAGAGACCAGATTGTCTTTTCAATAAGTTGCTGAACCTGAATGAGAAAAATTTGGCACTTTAAGTTACAAGGTGGAAAATGGATTTTGAAGTAAACAACAATAATAGGACAGTTAGCTCTTTTTTTCAATGTTTTACTTATTTTATCTTGCCTGATGGAAATTTACCGGTGACGTATTTGATGTCCCTAGTCTATTCACAGAAAACTGATCATATAACCTCTTTTAGACTGCAAGAGCAACACAAGCAACACATTTGCAAATTTGATGCATCACATTAAAATTGGCCAGGATGGTATGGTGTGTGAGAAAATGAAAGGCTTGACAAACCCAGTTAGATTGGAGCATTTCTGTTTAACTTACTATGATAAAGCCCATGCTTCATGCATGCCTTTATGGTTTAGTGTTCGTCATGTGTGTTAACCTTTGAGTGTCAAGCCTTGAGCGTGAGCTTGGAACTGAATGTTAGTGATTACTTCCGCCAAGGAGGTTATGTTATTGGTGCTGTGCAAAAACAATACCGATTTTCATGAAATTTGGTAGTAAGGTGTAGCGTCAGCCAGGGAAGAATGTATTAAATTCTGTAGACAGCCTGGACAGTGCCGCTGCTACCACCACGTGCATCAGGGACAGAGGGGGCACCAAAATGTAGCCAATAAATATCTTGGTAACACTTTGTAAGGGATAATTTATAGAACGCCGGTCATTACTGGGAAAATAAGTCCCGACACGGCGAACCGGACCCCGACGCGCAGCGGAGGGGTCTTGTTCCGCCCTGAAGGGACTTATTTTCACAGTAATGACCGGCGTTCTATACATTATCCCGCTTATTATACGGCTACTTGCCAAAACGAAATAATAAACTCCCCACGATTTCACGTTAGCCTACATAACCTAGCCTATTTGTTACCGTTGATCATGGCATTTGCTGAGAAACAAATAGTTCGCAACAACACACGCTGCTGAACTTGAATCAAACATTCTTTAGAACACAGATGATCAACCGTCTGCTTTCACGTTTGAATGAAGTTCCAGTCCTTGCGTAGTAATATGAAAGACGTATCAGAAGCACAAAACCCGTTGCCATTGACAGCGGTAATTATATGTTTGCAGCGGTAATTACATGAATATATCTTACCGCTAGAACTTTGGGAAATCCCATTCAAGTCAATGGAGCGTTCTACTAGCATTGTGAAGAGCCGTATAATAAATAATAGCTACGCACAATTCATAATTTATTAAGCCCTTGTTACTTATTAGTTAATGGTTTGTTCATTATTGGTAATTTATTGTTCATACATAATTTATTATCAGTAAAGCATTTGTTCACTCAGTTATAAATGGTTTGTTCATAGCGAATAAGCCTATCCAAAAAATATGTTTGTAAGTACATGATTTATACATGATTTATACAACTACTTATAAATGAAATCATACAACTGGTTTGCAACTGGTTTATAATGGGGAAATTATTTAATTTATAAGTGGTTGTTTCATTATTTATTAAGTATAAGTCATGTACTTACAAACATGTTTTTGGATAGGCTTATTTACTATGAACAAACCATGTATAACTGTGTGAACAAATGCTTTACTTATGATAAATTATGTATAAACAATAAATTACTAATGATGAACAAACCATTAACTAATAAGTAACAAATGCTTAATAAAGGAATTGTGTGTAGTTATTAAAGTGTTACCAATATCTTTACTGCAAATTTTTCTTCTTAGATAATTATCATAATGTCAATATGCACCAGCATGCTACATTAAGGATGATACTTTTTGGGTTATCTAACTTGAATGTTATGCTACTCCATTTAATTGGGAACACGTCTGAGCATGCACAAGAGGGAGAGAGAGTGGCAGGTTGTAGCTGGCTTGTCATTGTGGATGTCCTTTATAATATAAGAAACTTTTAAAGGAAAATCATGAAGGCAACAAAGTCAAGGCTTGAGGTGATTGCGGAGTTATCTGGGGCGCTCGATGGTGTTTTATGTCCCCAACGTCGTCTTCCAGGCGGCGCTGCCACCGTCAACTTGAAGGCACCTTATCCTAAACCTAACCCTAACCCATGCCTAACCATAGCGCCTTCCAGGCAGCGCTGTCTTGAAGAATATGTTGGGGGCATAAAACACCAAGAAACTATCCGGTTCCCTCTACTGACCCATTATAAACTGTGAGAGCCAGGGCACTTACTGTGATTTGGAAAATGGAAGAATATGAAGACTGGTCTTTGCCTTTGTGTAATGGGGCTGGTGAGTCTTGAAGTCTTCAATAATTTGTTTCCCAAACTTTGTATTTACATGAAGCACAATATATGCCAATTGAAACACATTCCACTCACATTCCACTAGGTTGCTATCAGGCTCATCACTTTTAATTGTGGTCTTAGTATCAGCCTGTGATCCCTCTTGAAAATACAGTATACTGCTGAAGAAAGCTAGACTTATTTTACTATGATTAAGGTTAATTTGCTTTCATAACAGTCTGTGCCACCAGCCTTGCTGCATATTATTGTCTATGAGGAAACATTAATCACTTCTTTAGTAAGAGGCTGCAGACATCCATTTTAATTTTCATATCGTAATCACATTTAAGATGGTACTGGCTTGATTAAGTTGCGGCAATGTTTTATAATACTGTTCAACTGCTTCACTGACACACTTGGTGTCGCATTTCACATTGTTTACTCATGTCCACAAAAATGTCTCTCTAGTTAAAGGGGAGGATTATTTAAATAGTTATATTATTTATGAATCATTATGTGTGGTTTATATGTGTGTACATTGCTGTTTTATGTGTTTGTGTTCTACTCAAAATTACATTGGCAGAGGAGTACTGTTGATACAACCCAAAACATTTATTTACATTATAAATGAATTAAGAAATTAACATGCGATATGTGATACATGTGAATCTTTGCTAGAGTAAAATGTAGATATTAAATGTAGGCAGTGTGAAAGTATCATATAACATTGAAGGATTCATGCAGCATTCCAGCCTTGTCCAGGCTTGCAGAGTTGTACACTGTTAGCGCATCAGAGCTACAATCTACTGTTTTCACAAGCAGATGTTGTCCGCAGCCATAGACTGTTCTATATACAGTCTATGTCATCAGCCACAAAAAAGACTCCCCAATCCAGTCTCTGCTAGATACACTTTGAAAGATAATAATAACACAAAAATATATAATTAATATCAGCATGCGCTGTTGCCATGGCTGTCACAGTATACACGTCTGTGAACCGTGGGTCTTCACCCCTGAGTGAGTGAGCTGTGTGAGATGGTTCATCTCCTCATGGGGGAGGGACCGCACCTGCGCCAGAGCACAGCAGTGGTGGCCTTGGTCAAAACAAAGAGAGCCAAACCATCCAGCAAATTACCGCCATCTGGGATGGTGCTGATAGCACCAGTGACCGAGGGCCGCACCTGCACATGAGCTTGTTTATACGGACTGGAGCCTCTTCCTGTGTTCGTGTGATGGTGGAGCGTGGTAGCTCTCTGAGAGAAATTACCATGCTTTTATGTTGTTAATGGAAACCGGTAAACCTGCTCTCGAAACCCCGTAGGGCCCTATTTTGGTCATCAGCAATGGATGGTCAGAGGCTTAATTGTCACAACCCTGAGCGCAAGGTTTAATAAAAGTGGAGAGCATGGTAAAAAAATCCCTCACTTGAGTGTAAGATAAGAATAAGCTTTGCGTCACGCTTTGCACCTTCTTGCGCCAGGTGTATGATAGGGGCCAAAGACTACAGAAAAAAATCAACCATATAATGGAAATTATTTTAATTTTTAATATAACAGGTTTCATTCATTTCCTATAGGATGGGAATCTTTGAAAATGGAAGCGAAAATTCTCAGTGAAAATGTAAATGCAGGATGTGTGTGAGGCCTAATATGGTCACACACACACACACACACACAATACCAAATTAACTAAATCGCTTTTGTCCCTCTTCCCTTTCTCTTGGTGGCAGTCGCACTCTAGCAGTGCAGAGTTTCTAACATCAGAGGGCTGTGAGCTTCAAATCTTCTCCAAAGCAGAATTTTCTCATCTCCCGAGGCGAGCAGATGTGCTTGAGCTTAATGAAATTACACACAGAATTAGAGAAACGGCACAGAGATACTAGAGAGAAGTCCAGACGCACCCCTTAGCAGCTACAGGAAATAGCAGATTATAGTTGGTGAATGGAGGCTCAAAGACCTCTCTGGAGAGACTAAGGGGGACAGTGTGTGTGTGTGTGTGTGTGTGTGTGTGTGTGTGTATGTGTGTTGGGGCAGCAGGCAGCATACATCCATTGGGAAGGTATTTTACGTATTTTAGGGGGCTTATCACCGAACTTCTGACACTACATCTTAACCAGAGGCTATGAGAATACAGAAATATGAATATTCATCTTTGTCTCTTATGCTTTTCCTTCATTAGTTCCTCTTGCCTCTCCTTTCTGCCTCTGAGGTCTTGCTCTCTGTTTTCATCTTTTTTCGTGCTGTTGTGGCACTTCCCTACATTTCCTAACATTACATGTGACACTAACAGGATATATTTGTACCCACCACTGTGTCCCTGGTCCTCCACATCCACCAAGGTCAACTGAGTGAAAGGTACTGATGTCACCCCCATGGAGCAGCACTGTTAATCTACCACTGGGGTGTGTTGGAGAGGGCCCTGCAAAACAATTTGTCCGTAATCTTTGGCATCAATCAAGATTAAAGGCATCCGACATGGAAGTGGAAGTCTAATTCCGTTCTCCAACACCTCGACTGTTCCTGGTTCCCCTTGCTCCATCTGTCTCTCAATTCAGTTTCTTTCACTCTATCTCACATATTCAATCTGTTTTCTTGGATCTGTAACATTCAAGAGAAATTATCGTTTCAGTGCAGCAGGAAGGGTTTATCAGGCTTTCCAAAACATAGAACCAGGGTGCATAATCTTGGCTGCCTTATCCACCGGTGGCACAAAGCTCCCAGTTTTGATCCTGATAAACGTCTCTTTTACCGGTGCGTGACACCATGTGTGAGATATTTCGTCTGTTGGGTTCACTGTCCTCTAAAGGGACAACAGGTTCTGTGCAGAACCAACCATGAAACCCGGGTGCCTAATCCTATTTGGCTTGAAAAGGCCAGGCTTTCTGACAAGACAAAGAAGCCATGGTCAGACATGGAATGAGAAGTCTTCTGAGTTATAGCTCTCTGGGATGGGGAGCTCAGGCACAATCAGACAAGATGAGAGGGCGTTATTGCCACAGAAATGAATGGTGTTGTATTTCAGAGAAAAACATGCGTGCATGCACACACACTCACACACACACACACACACACACACACACACACACACACACACACACACACACACACACACACACATACACACACACACACACACATTGACACATAAACATTAGACAAATGCACATTTAGATATGGTAGCATTTCTCCATTATGTTAGGTCAAAATAGCCATAGAATGTATGTGATAGATGAAGCACTTTGTACTTTTACTGAATTTAAAATGCGGAAATGAGTGAAACAAATTGTATTCAGTAATAAATACATAAAAGCGGACAAACTAATATCAATTCTATTTAAGTCATTTTGAATGGATAAATGAATTAAGATATAGGGCCTGTGTAAGATTTAGGGACTCGATTAGCAAAAATATACAGTTAATGATTATGTTCTCATTAATATAATCACCTGTATTATAGATTGTATTTTGTATTTGTTATGGTATAACTCTGTCTTTTTGTTTTGATTTACTTGTTTATCATCAGTTTTTTTCACATCTGGCCTAGATCCATTTGAAGGGGGGGGGGCATTAGCACTTCCTAGACCTGTCTTACAGTATACTGTAGGTAGCTTATTGGGGGCCGTTTAACTCATAGCCAAATGGGCTGCCCCAGCACTGGCAGGGCTGCAACAGTAAATAGACAGGCTTGTAGCAATGACAGGCGAAATATCCCCCACATAGCGGTGGCCTTGCGGCCCACATGGTGGACTGGCCCATCTGGCATTTGCTAGATTTCACCAATTACCAGCTTGAGCCTGATGATCTCTCTCTCTCTCTCTCTCTCTCTCTCTCTCTGAGTATGCTGTTTTCCTACATTGGGTACAAATATTCATTAATGACATAATAAATGGCCAAATCAAGCAAAGTTGAAAACCGTTAAGAAGTATAATTTGTCTCAGTCCTTCATTTAATCAGGGTAGGTCATATCAACTGAAACACTGTTGCCTTCTTACTTTCTGTGGGGTAATGATGGTGCTACCTTTCTTGCAAAGAACATAGTTCTGACTAGTGATATTTTAGCACTCTAATGGTTAATGATCATTTGTTTGAAAAAAATATTGTACATAAACAGCCTTAAAGGTCACTGTTGTTTGCATGCATGCGCTAGCGTAAAAGAGATGCCATGCTAATGGGTACAGCGAGGATAGAAAAGCAAAACAGGGAAAGAAAACAAAAAGCAATTAGGCAAGACTCTGAGTTACAACACCAGCATGCATTTGTCTAATAAAGGATAGGACTAATACATTAATCCTGCTTCTGTAGCAGTCGGCTCAGTGTCTGGATATACCCGGGCTACACAGACTATAATTTTTTGACCAAGCTTTTGCATTTTACACTGGCTAAAAGTATTAAAAAATATTTTATAATTCTGCCTGTGAGAAGTGTGGTGGAAGGTAGCTATCTAAGAGGTTAAATGAAAAGTCTGCTTCTCATTACCATCTCCCAGCACTCTTCTCACTGGAGTGTTCTGTGTTTTATTTAAAAGTGAGAGGAAAGTTATTAGATGGAGAATTTATTCTGGCTATGCTAGAGCTGAACACATGGAGCGGTCAGACTGTGTCATCTCAGTACTTCTTCCTGTACTCTTATCCTGTGCTCGCACATGTCTGCCCGGTGTCAGTCTGACCTTTTTCTCTGCGCTCCCTACACTGACCTCAACACTGTGGGGGTAATTGCAAGAAACCGAAGTACGATGATCACAGCATGTAGAAAGTGTGACAACCACCATAACACGCCATCTGGCCATTATCCACATCGGACTGGACTCTGGAATAGACTCCAGCTAAGAGCTTCATTACAGATAATGGCAGCTTGTGTTTGTGCTGGCTCTTGGAGATTTACAGCTGCTAATTGACCTCTGTTCTCGCAGCAGGTATACGCTCTTCATACACACAGGAGGAAGGGCCATTACCTAATTTCACAGTGTTTGGTTGGGCTAATAACAGGAAAATCAGCAGGCAGACGTAGAGATTATTAGCTGTGAAGCAGCAGGATCAGGCTATTTGATGACCTTGATGGAAAGCTTTACAAACAAATGTCCCCATCCAGGGCACTGGTCTTCTAATATTGATTAACCTGTCTTGATTACTAGAAAAGCAATGTAATTCCTTGAGAGACGTTATGCCAGTTAGCTAGCTATGTGGACCTCACATAAATCAGAAATGTATTTAGTTTCATAAAAGTAACTTATTTAATCAAAATAATCAATGTAATATAAATGTAGGTTCTTGTAGATTCTTCTGTGCTGCCTTGAAATAGATTTTTTTTTATCCATCAATAAAAGCTAAATGTTTCTCTACCCTGAAGCACTGGAAATATATGTGTCACACCATTTACAGTATACAAATGATTTCCATGGCCTCTGATTATAAGGTGTCATTGCAAATCCGGTACAGAAGGTGTAGACTGCCCATCTCTCCCCCAGACTTAATATGCCGTTCAGGAGAAAGATGACATCAAAGACAATATGGTCTCCTCATTCACAACACACATCCATTAATCCTTACTCAACCTTTGGCTCCACAATGGAGACGAATTAAAAGGCAGAAAATGAATGGCTGCCCTGAGAGTCCATTCTCAGGTGTAACCAGGGTAGCATCTGTGGAAAATCTTCCTGTTCTCCCATCAAGTGTCCGTAGGGACTCTGATGTTACCTCAGCTTTGGTTCAGCCTGGTCTCCTGGGAGCTTTCATCCAGCTTTTCATTATATTGTCCAAATAAGCATAAGGGATGTGTGACTGTGTGTGTGTGTGTGTGTGTGTGTGTGCGTGTGTATTCATGTGTTGGTCTGTTTTTAACATGTCAATGGCTTGTATGAATGGTAATCAAACTCTTATTACCAATGGATTCACTGAACAAACCAAAGAGACTAAATTGATGGAGAAAAGAGAGGATGTTCAAAAGATTTTAAGAGGTATGCAAACAATGAGTAGAGTAGACCATGGCACTGTGTTATCGGCAAATATGAAGGGGATGTTTACATCAATGTCCTTTGTGTCCACAATACACCATAAATTCTGAAGCTGTTCTGGTTATTTTATTTCTTTTATTCTCTCAAAGCAATGTAATGACTGTTATCTTGCATGTGACACGTTATACTCACAACTTTATACTGTGGTTTCTTTAAAACCCCCAACTGTTTTTTTTTCCCACAAAATAAAACTTCTTTCCACAACAGTAAAGCAGCAGTGCCCACATTCGATTTGTAGCTCCTTCCAAAATATACCAATTTCACGCTATCTTGTACTAATACCCAGGGTCCCTTTCCCAGCCCTGCTTCATTGATGTGACTATTACATGGTCTCTTCATCTGCTCTGGCTCTACTCCCAAAGGAAACATGGGACAGTTATAGACACTTACCCTGCAGCACTCACAATCCCTCTTGTGCTGCTATTTTCTGTCTGTGCCACAATCCAAGTTCCTCTCTGCTGCTGAAGAGCACACAGTCAGTCATCAGCAATGCAGTGCTTAAATATAATATGACCTAGAGAGAAACTACAGTCCGACACACTCCGGCATGAGCGCATAGCAACAGGATGTCCCCACACTCACCTCTGGCTGAGCCGTTTATTATTGCCGCAGTTAGAAACTGGTAGTTTCACAGTAATATGTTTCTCAATCTCAGAGGATCAGAAATCCTCCAGAGGCTTATGTGTCTGTGTATGTCTTATGAAGTGCCGTAGATTACATTCTTGCACCTTCAAATATGATTTGTCCATATGGACTGTCCCACCAGGTAAATTGTTGCAGGAATTAAAGCAATCAAGTTGTCAACATGAACATCAAAACATGGAGGTAAATGAATGTGGCAAATCAGATAACTTAATTTAAGTGAGTTCAGTTGGATATTAATATATTATATTCATTTGGACTGCATGGGATATAACTATGTTATTTTGCATTCAAATGAGGATAAAATATGAAGTCATCTTGCTTTCAGTACCATGGACAGCGGTCATCCAGCCTCTCAATGTTTTTTAATATCGACAGCTCACCTCAGCTCCCCTCCCTCGGTCTGGGCCTAGCTGACAATTAAGATGATACATGCAATCTTGATAATACTAGCAATGGCCTATTCAAATTTGTGTAAAAAATGGTACCGCTTTAAGATATACATCTCTATTAGAGATGGTGAAATTGAGTGTAATTTCCAATTACCTTTTACGTATTTATACTTTATCCTGAGGACAATCAATGTCTTCAGAAATTCATAACATCCCTGGTATTCACCTCAGCGATACATATAACAATCATTAATGACTGGCCTTGAAAGTTCAGCCAAAGTCTCCAGTTTGTCATTATGTACCAGCCTAGGCTGCATACAAATGAGACATTAGTGTTCTGCAGCAAATGAAGTATGCTTAAAGAAAGCATTCCGCAGTCTTCAGTTGTGGCACTCTTGAATGCCTCTTCTCTCATTTTAAGTGATGACTCAGTCGTTTCTCCGCAGGTCAACAGCTCCACTCTTGTCTTCAAATGAACCACATGCAGCACACTCCATTTCTGCATGAGTGGGCTGAGAGTCTACAACGAGTGTCAATCCACCAATGCCAGTGCACTGTCTCGCATCAGTTAGCATGTGTGAACGAGGCATGAGGGCTTTGGGGAGCAGGCACTGGAGGACCCAGACACCGCAGCTCGGTTGTGATGGTCCCCAGCTCCCCCAGGGTGAGCATGGAGTCAGAGAGGGACTCACATGCTCGGGAAAGCCCATCTGAGGCTCTTCATTCTAGGCGGCAGATGGCATACAGAGGCTGACTGCTTGTCTGCTCGATGAGCTTTGCCTAACCCTCTGGTCTCCAAGTTTGTGTGATTTTTGATTGAGCTCACTCTGGTTGTTCTAATGGCTTGTCAGCCTGTGCCTGGTCAATTCCGAGGGCCTTTATGAACTCAACTGATATCAGTTTTCAAGGCTCAAAAGTGCCGAGGCAAGCATCCACTCTGGTTGTGTTGGTGGGGTGTCTATTTCAGTGCATTATGTGTGGGAGGGTGTCTACAGCTCCAACACTGCGATGAAGATGATTTTCAGGAAAGTTACATGCTTTATCTGCAGATCTGCACATGTCTGTGTGGAGGCATGACAGCATACTAGCATGTACTGTAAGTGATTATGTCTGTGTTTGAGTGTGTGTGTGGGGGGAGGATAATACCAGGCCAAATAGTAACATAAACAAGCTAGGTGTCTTTGTTTCTATGCATTTATAAAGAGGAGGATCGTATTTTGGCAGACAGCCATTTCAGATAATGCCCTGAGATTGTCAATGTCTCTATCCTCCTCAATTATCTCACTAATGATTAGAGAGCTATCTCTTATAGATGGTAATGAGATACCAGACATAGACCTCCACTGACTCCTAGACATTTTCAGCACCTTTTCTTTTTTCCTGATCCTTTATTTAATTTTTTTCTCCTGCTCACAGCCTGACAATAAATTGATTAACAGATGCCAAGGGTTCCAAGCGATTGTTTTGTTGCATGTCCTCAGCTCTATCCCTCATTGAATATGAATGTGCTGGTATATGAACCTATGAAATCTTAATACAGGATGGTCACAGACAAATCACACATCACAAATTCTTGTGGAAGTTGTTTGGAGGCTGCATGGATGTGGGAAAGTGGGTAAGAGAGGTTCCATCCTTAAGATCTGTTAAATTCAGGACAGTTTATGGATATATAATTAATATGCAATCTGGATTTTCATGAACTGTGATTATGGATGCATAAGTATACAAATTCAGTTTCATACTGTATGACACACAGGTTATTTACATGGCACTCATTCTTGCCACATGGGACAAGTCATGTCCACAAAAATGATCAGATTATCAGGTAATGACTATTTGCTATTTGTGGCCTGTAATTATTATAATATTCCAGATTACACCATTGCCCACCCACTGGCCAATATGATATATTTGATCTTTAAGTCATCACCTTTTATGCTCTCAACCCATGATAAGGGTCAACAGGAGAATAAAGAGAGATGTAATAACTGCCATCTTGGCGGCCCATGCTATTTCTGCTTTTTATATTTCTGTAACTTATCTAGATACTTCTGTATCTGCAATTCTGTATCGGGTAGAATTATGTGACACAGTATGTGAGATGTAATAAACTAAAACAAAAAAGAACTACTCTTTAATGTAGCCTCATCTGTTCAGCTCATGCACTTGTATACTGTAGGTAGTAGTTTTGCCAATTTTATACCACATCATTGCATGGATGAACTGCAAAAAAAGTAACATCTGTGAGACGGTAGTGGAATAGGAAATACAAATCCACTGTGTGATTACGCCAGTGATGAGAAGGATTGCAATTTTCAACCATGTTTAATCAAAAGATTCTTTTGACAGTCTAGATAAAGCAGCTACAATATCTATGGAATTCAAAAATCATTATGCCCACTTTGTATTGCACGTTACATTGCTGCAATTTTTGCCACATTTCCCTCCACAATCTATACCCAAGATGCCTGGAGGAGATAGTTCAAGACTCTTCGGAAAACATGGTGTTTTACCATGCCTTCTTCTAATGATCATAACACTATTTTGTGTTACAATAAATGTGTGTAGCCTAGTGCCAATGAATGAAGTGCTCACGGCTGTATTTGTATGGCAAGCACTAATATAAAAAAAATATCTGGGTTATACTGATGCCAGTGTTACTGTAGCTTTGTGAATCTCACTAAAGTTTATTCATTTCAGAACTTCTATTTAAACAGTGAGGAATTTCATCTTTTTTTTCCAGGTCATTTCCTATCCAATAAGTTCAGTGCAAACACAGCATCTGTTTGCTGTGCTTTGAGGTCATGTGAGTACTTCTTGTTCCACATGCTCAGACAAACCGTCCCAGATGCAGACCTGCCAGAGAGAAAATGTATTTGCTCTGCCTCTTTCAGAGGAAATGTGGCTTACACACCTCCAGTTATCAGCTTATTTTCAAGCATTGCCATTTTGCCTGTCCTGGCTGCCAGCTGCCAAGATGTTCATAGTCCAAGTCATACTGTACTTAGTTACATTCAAAGTACTGTAACATCACAAGTGTAAAATTTGAATTGTTAAATCCTCACTTCAAGTTCACAGGTTCACATTTAACCTCAAATTATGTTGATTTAGTATTTACCCAGATGACTTTGCTAAATCTCTAAAAATGTAAGATCTTTACCTAATATCTGCTTTTTATGAGCTAATCGATGCATAGCCTGCTCATGGAAAAATAAACATATTGTGTCGACATAATGGTTGGAGAGAAATACTTTTTACTGCATTAAACTCAAAACAGTGTTAAAATAAACACTTAAAAAGTTATGGAATGTGACTAATTAGCATCATATCACCGAATACTGTTTAATATTATTCTTGTCAAAAAAATGCTTAATATGATGTTGTCCGGTCACATTTGTTATCCATGAATATTTCAGAGGAAAACCGTGAAAAATATAACTCTAATTGGTTTGCTATTTGTTATCTTATTGGATGAAAAACACGAACAAAACCATTGTCTATTTGCAGCAGCATAAACCTGAGAAAACCACTGTCAAAGAATAATTTGATTGAAAAGCTGTAAGGCACACTTGAAGTGACGCTAGTCATAAATATATTGTGATTTTTATGCCAACGATATGACCAAAAACTTGATAATGATAATTACCTTTTAAATGAATGTTCCAGTATGTCTTCAAAGTCATATAAAAAAAAAAAGAAAATAAGATGATTGAAGGAGACAGACAAAAGACAGACAAAAACAAAGTGCAGATATATTAAATGTGCTCTCTTAAACCCTAATCACAATGCTATATTTCTGGAATTTTCCACACTCCCCCAATCACTGCACTGACTCGAGCAGATTGGTTTTCACACACTAATCACCAACACAATTGCCTCTATCAATTGTCTCTGGGTGCTGTGTAAAGGCCATTTAACATCCCCACTGTCTTTCTGAAAAATTAATTGATTTGAAAATCTATTTCAGCTGACACCGAGCAGGGTATGGCCAAGATATTGCCTTGGCAGAGTGTATGTAATTGCCTTGTTGTTTTTTAGATAACAAACAAACCCAATTTATGTTACAACATCATCCCATGCCTTGCAGAAACTCTTTTTGCATATTGATGTGTGTAATCTTAATTGGCTCCTGGGACAGAACTTTTTTGAATTAGCCCTGCATGATGATGCGTGGAGAGATGTTGCAGAATGGAAGAGATGTGCACAAATTACATGTTGAACTTTTCACCAGCATTGTTACTGTACACAAATCACAAATACATGTGCTGTTTGATTCTAGGTCAAAAAGCTCCTTTAAAACCCATGAAAGATTTGCGGGTTGGGATTTTTGCACATTGTTTTGAAAGTCTCATTTTTTTAATATTTCTCCATAAAAGACAACTTCAAAGGGAAGAGTGTGAAACTACAAGGTAATTCACGATCCATTAAGCCTGATACTCCTTAATTTCCCTTCAGCCTTGGAGGCTGCCTATGATTTGAGGCAATATTCTCACAGAATTATGTCTCATGTTTTCTCCCCACTAATGCGGGGTGCTGTAATAAAAAAGTGAGGGACTGAGATTGCACACTAATTCCCTCTGTTCAGTCAGGCCTTTGAACATCCCCCTGCATAGACTTGGGCGAGTGCCATACTTTAATGAAAACTACCACGTTTATCAAGCCTCTTCCTTGTGAGTTTAACAACTTTAGTGGCCATGGTGTGACAGTAAGGTTTAGAAACTGTAGTCCATTTTATAAAAAAAAAAAATGGCATTTGATTTCCAACAAAATTGTCCCTTGGATTGTCATTTACAGCTAATATCTTCTACTAATCACAGCTGCAACATGAGATCACCCAAATCACACATGATTTACATTCAGCGATAGGCTGAATTTAATGAAGAATAATATGGGTCTTGTTGACTACCACTTGGTCTTTGAAGAATTAAAAAAGTGCAAAATTGCAACAAACTGTTCCAATGCTGCATTTACCATTTACAGTAAAGTGTCTGTAACATATAGGCCTATGTATATTAATAAATTGTAGCTGCATATACAAAACTGAGGAGAACCACTACCCCTCGATTACCGAGTGCACTCAGGTGGGAATCACCCTTCCCTCAATGTGAAAGCACAAACCAGGGATGTAGTAGAGGCTAAACACAAGTAAATGCAGTTTATCCACCTCTGAAATTTCAGAAATAGAGTTTATCCACCTCTCAAAAGAGTTTATTCACCAGTTGCAACTTTTAACATTAAAAAATCACACATTCACTGTGGTGTATTGGAGTTCTACACTAATCCTTACACACGTATCCTTAATTCTGGCCCTGTTGGGCCACTGTACTGAAGCGCCCCTATTGGGCAGGTTGTTCTATGTACCGTATCTTTCAAGATTCATATATAAATGAGTTAAAGAAGAATTCCGGTGTGATTTTGACCTAAAGTCTGTTAAAACATGATACCGAGTGTGAACGTATGTCTCATAGCTCATCTCAGCTTGTCCCCTGCACTCAGAAATCTGGCGCTAGTTAGCCAATGCTACCAACAGTTTTTTGTTGGGGGTGCCTCGGGCATCGGCCTAGCCCAGTGCCGGCCCAAGCCTTTTGGGGGCCCTAAGCAGAATTTGATTTGGGGGCCCCCTCCCACAACGCAGTCACCTGTGCTTGGTGATAATTGACAACTTCACACTATAATGTCATATTATAAATTAATACAGTGAGGATATGTATTAATACAGCGACTGATTATGAACTACTGTCCCCCTGGACACAGATGCATAAGGACCCTCTCCCCCTACCCTGTTTGTGCAAATGTGGGTACAAACGGGTGTGTGTGTGTGTGTGTGTGTGGGGGGGGGGGGTTAGATGTGATTTCCTGTATTCTGGTGCATTTTTGGGATGGTCAGCTGGAGAAGGGCAGTACCTAAATTTGTTCAGATTCATAGCCTTTTGCTTTTTGACTTATTGGTAGTGAATTCACACAACTACTTGGGGTTCAGGGTCCCTTGACCTCTTGGGCTCGGTAGGCTCATTCAGTAATCCATCCTTGCTCACATGCCAAAAATGTTTTGGGGCTCCAATCTAGACTTCTGGCCCCATGTGCTTGGTAAACCAATGTATTAATATAGTTGTTATTTACACCAACCCTGTCACCTTTTAATCTTAGAGGGTACTAAAATCACAGATTTATTTGAAACATTCATATTCAAAGTGAAGCACTAAGGGTGGTTTACTGAAGTTGAATTGACAAATAACAAAATACAACAGCATTTGTATTTGTTGTAAACAAGTACATCAGTTTAATGACTTGTTTTTCAACAGATTTGCTGAACAAATCCGCAAATGTGCATTAAATGAGCAATTTTCAACTACAAAATAAAAACAAAATAGACAAACATTAATAATCAAAAATAAAATGTCCCAAAAAATAGATAATTATTCCTACTTCGTTCCTGGTTTTTAGGCATCTGCAACTCTGCAGTGGACGAACCTGCAATGATTAAATAAATACATAAATAAATAAAAAAAAACGATGTTAAATGTGTCGTGTCATATTAACAGGCTATGTAACCATTTGCCATCAAGAAAACCTCACCTTCTGGTAGGTAGAGTTAGGTAGAGGTAGAGATGTGCTCCAAAGGACTTCAACAGTGTCTCTGAAAAAAAAAATATTGCATAAGTGCATAGTTGATCGAGCAGAATGAGTTTATTTTGCTATCATTACTTACACTCAAATAACAAGCAATTCCACATGTAACAATTTATATTCTATTGGCAAATGAGGCATAATCAAAAGAGTATACTTAATTGCAGTATGGTGAACGCTTAACATGGTGATCTACTGCAGCCTAAATATTAGGGTAGCACCGCTACATCACTTGCCACTATCTTAATCAAATGTAAATTTATTTTCATCACAGAAGTCTCCCCACCCAACATGGTATATTTTCTCAAACACTACCATCTCTCTCCAAAGATCTTAGAGCAGAGCGCACGTACTGTTCCATCTTTGCCTATGAAGCTGGAACGTTACCGATGCCCAGAGTCGGTAGTCATTGGGTTGGGTTGGGACTGGGAGCCTGGGCTTAGTCTGTTGTTGCTATCAGACTTACCACTATGTCACATATTACAGAGCAGTAATAAACTATCAACACTTTCAGGTGCGAAATCAGAAACGTTTTCATGTAGCTACTGTAGTGCTAATGTCCACTTCAGTCAGCTAGCTAACTTTAATTTACGACATAATAAGCCCACCTAGAGCTAGGGTACATGCTTGATTGAACATCCAAAACAATCCCAATATCCTTGACATCTGAAATACATCTAGATAAATATATATTAATGGGAGACATTTCTCTGTTGATGGCGGAGATTTAGCTCTGGTGATGGCTTATATTAGATCATGACAGCTAGCTAGCTACCTCAAGCACAAAACATACTGTAAATAATCATGCAAAACATACCTGTATCTTGCTCGTTTTTCTCCTCCTCTGTCATTTTCTTCGTTCTGTTTTCGGCACCAGAGGGATACGTCCTTTTTTGTGACTTGTCTGAACATTACCGTCTCTTCCGATTGTTGAACTTGTCTGCACGAATTGTATATGCACCCGAGGTGTCTACTTTATGCGTGTGACTCAAAGGCTGGCAGACACAGTAGCAGTAGGCAGGCATATTGATCATGAAATCATAATTTTCTTGATTTGAATGATAATTGTTTCATTTATTCATTCATTGATGTCACTTGTTTACGTTATTTATTATGTAAAAAAAAAAAAAGAAACTCGATTGGGGGCCCCCTGGTGGCCAGGAGGCCCCAAGCAGCCGCTTAGTTCGCTTATGCCTCGGGCCGGCCCTGGCCTAGCCATGCAAATAAATCACTGTTTTACACCATTTACGAGGCTCAAAGTAGCTCCATACTTCATTGGTAGACTTCTGAGGGCCTTGACATTTAAAACGAGACATTGAGAACTTTGAAAAAGCACTGTAGTTTATTTACAAGACGATTTATACAGACAGTATTTTTACCGTTCCACGCCATCTTGAATTTAGTCACGATAAGTCGTGTGACGAGTACGAACGAACAGGTATGATAAGGGATCAGATTGCAGCAACTGAATCCATGCATTTCCACTGAGGCACCGCAACGAATGATAGTGCGGAGCAGTGAAGTGCTTATACTGAACATTTTGAATTCTTCGTGCTGGCAAACGGGATCAGTGATGACAAGAAAGTGGCAACATTCCTGACGGTAATGGGAGCAGACATTCAATATGTTTCGGTCATTGGCACCGCCCAGGAAGCCAGGAGAGTTTACATACACTCAGATTGTGAACACACTAGCGGCATATTTCTCGCCGAAGCCTTTGTTAATTGCGGAGTGGTTCCGTTTTTATAAACGAAACCATGAAGAAGCAGAGAGTGTTACAATGTTCGTGGCTGCACTCCGAAAGTTAGCTGAACACAGTGAATTCAGAGATGAAGCACTTAAAGGGCCACCAGGCAACGTTTTCGTGTTAATTAATTATCTTCGTAAGTTGGTTAAATATATGGTTAAATGACTCATTACGGGGCGAATGAAGGCTCTCTCGCCCGCCCTTACTGCCTGTAGGAAGAATATCCCACTTGCAAGTTCGGTGTATCCTACCCGCCGACCGAAGCAGGATCAGTTTACAGCACAGAGGCAGGCTAACGAAACGCTAGAGATTGTTGCAAATGTGTGTATAATGGCAGAGCCAGCGAAGAAGCAGCGAAAACCCTTGACGGAAGATTACAAAGAAAAGGAAAAGAGCTTCAGACTGAGCGAGGGGGAGTTTCGTAGAGAAAAAGCATCAGGCTTGCCTGGTGTCCCTTTAACGATGCAATTCGTGACCGCCTAGTGTGTGGCTTACGCAATGAGGCTACTCAGAGAAAACTGTTGACTGAAAGCAACCTAACACTGACAAGAGCTATAGAAATTAGCGTGTCCATGGAAATGGCAGTCAAGGAGGCACAACAGTTGAGTGCTGTAACGGGTAAAGTGTTAAAAATTGCAAGTACAGTGGACAGCTCTGGCGCAGGGATGAGACCATGCTCCCGTTGTGGCAAACAAGGCCACCCAGCCAAGGGCGTAGGTTTGGTCTGAGCTTTGGTGGGGACACTACCCACTAACCCCCCCCCCCCCGAAAAAAAACTAAGATAAATCAAAATCAAGATAAAAGCTAAGATAGATAAAAAATTATTAAAATGTGCTACTGTCCAACTTGATCTAACTACACTGTGTAGCCTACATAATCTGATTTTAATATGTAGGCTACAGATATGTAGGCTACATTTATTTTCTATTTGGTCTGTTATGAAATCATGCCCATTTAAGCACAGCTCAGTTTTAAGAAACTTAAATACATGTGTAGTGAATTGGAGTTGAGGCGTCTTTAAGACACAGCGGCCGTATTGTGTCACACCTACCTGACGTCACTTGATGCGACACTCATTGTACCAATTGAGGGCTCCGGTGTTTCTTTAAAAAGTACGGCGCTGGTAATGCCACTGGAGCGGCAGAGTTTTGTTTGATTGTTTACCGTGTGTCGGTGTTCAATGCGGGTTTCTTCGGCGAGCTGGAGCCTGTGGATATTCGTCTCTTGACTGCAAAGGGTGCAGTTGTTGGCGTTGTGCTTAATAGCATCACTGGCGGTGCTTTTGCTGTCCTTCCCCCTGAGAGCAACCGGAGTGTTGCAGGCCGGAGGCTAGGTGGTTTCTGCCTTTTCGTTTCGGCTGCTTAGGTTGACTGTACGCCCCTTCCCGTTGCGAGGAAGTCCCTGTGAATCCCCGGTTGCGTGAATTTTATAATACGACCACCTTTTGATCATTGAGCCCAGCCCGTCCTTCACGTGTGCCCAGATCCTCAGCGTGGTAAAAGAGTCTGCATGCGTGATTCTGTGGTGTGGGAGTGCATGTGTATGTGTGTGTGTGGGTGTGCGTGTGTGTAAGTGGGGTGCATGTGTATGTGTGTGTGTGTATTTGCGTGCATGTGGTTATTTGGTTAGTCTCATTTGGGTTTGTGTAGTTTTCCCATTCTGTGTGTCATATATTTTGTTTGTTTTGTGTCTGTATTTTCTTTGTTCTTCTTTTTGTGAAACCCCATTGGTGGCATGTTCCTCCCCATGTCTTGGCGACGTAGGTCCCCTGGGTTGCGTTGTCGACACTTCCAAATTCTAATTGGTAACCTGGTCCCGCTACATTCTGGCGTAGTCGGCAGGATCAGCATAAAAGAACAGAGACGGGTATTCTATCTTTGCTTTCATGGTCATTGTGTTTCTGTATTTCATTGAATTGTTTCAGCCCTTCTGTATGCACAATTCTTGCTGTGTGTATGTATGTATGTGGTATGTGTGAGTTGTGAAAGTGTTTTTCAGAAACAAAACAGCAGCCAGTGTTGGGAACGGCCTACAGTGTACAGCTCTCCTCCAGAACCTCTAGTCTGCCATTCTCTGTGAGTTCTCTTACTTTTTGTTCAGTAATTGTACGTGTCATTGGCTAGAATGACGTCTGAGGAGGCACAAGAGCTTAGGGATTTGATAGACCAGCTTAGGTCAGAGAATGAACGGCTTACAAGGGCAAACGTAGCAGGTCCCTCCAATCCCGCCCCCCCCCAATCCAGCCCCCTCAGTGGCACAGGCTACTGAGCGATTGGTATTTATCCCAAGGGAAAAGAAGTGCCCAATATTCCGGGGAAGCCTAGGTATAGGTGTAAGTGAGTGGATGGAGGAAGCTACAGCCTGCATGCGCGCCCGCCATTTGTCCTCTATTGACAAAGCATATTTTCTCTTCGACCACTTGGAGGGGGAAGCTAGAGAGGAGATTCGGTACAGACCGAGGGCCGAGAGAGAGGATCCTGATATGATCTTTGGTATATTGCAGGAGTTGTACGGTTGCCCTCAATCTTATGTACCCCTGCAGGAGGCCTTCTTCTCGAGGAAGCAACAGGAGGGGGAATCTTTGCTTGAATTTTCTATTGCTTTAATGGCTCTAATGGACAAAGTGCAAGGCCGTGCGCCCGAAGGTATTATTAATGCTAATGTTCTTCTTCGTGACCAGTTTGTGGAGCATGTTCGAGAGGGTGCTCTTCGACGAGCGTTGAAACAGTTTATTTGTAACCAGCCTCGGGCCACGCTGATTGAAGTCCGCAAAGAGGCCATTAGATGGGAGCAGGAGGGTTCTGTTGAGACACCACGACCCCGTAGTTACTCTCTCCCCTCTGGGGGAGACCGATCCCTTGGTCTTTCGGGTACATCCTGTGCAATGACTACTAGTAATGTCAATGTTGACGAGGCACCAAAATCTGAGTTGGCAGAGTTGAAGGAGATGCTAAAACAGCAACAGCTCCAGATAGACCAGCTTACCCGTAGTATGACTGCCCTACAGGATCCTCCCAGACGTCGGTTTCCCCGTGATGGACCCCTGATTTATATGCGGTGTCGGCAACCCGGCCATTATGCTAGGGACTGTGATGGTGAGAGGGCTATGGGTTCCCCCCTATTGGTCTCGAGGAATGACTCACGACTCTCAGACAACCGGCCCTCCCGATCAGCCCAGCAGTCGGGAAACTAATTCCCGCCGGGCTGAGGAGCCACAGTCCGGCTGGGGTTTTCCCAGGCTCTAGTACAACGCCAGGTTTAGCTGATGTGGTGGAGGATTTAATGTCTACTTGTCCACACTTACCTGTCCTCATGGGCGGGATACAGGTCCCATGTCTGCTGGATACGGGATCCATGGTGTCTACTATAACCGAAAGTTTTTTTTCTAAGAACTTTGAACAATGGGGTCAGGAGCGATTGCAATCATGTCAGTGGTTGCAGCTGCGTGCGGCAAATGGTTTAGAGATCCCTTATTTGGGTTATTTGGTGCTTGACGTACAGCTTTGTGGTAAGGTGATGGGTAACTGTGGTGTTTTGGTTGTTAGGGATCCTCCAGGTGATGGGCGCTCCCGGTGTACTCGGCATGAATGTTATCCGTAAATGCTACCAAGAACTGTTCGGGCAACATGGTCTCACTTTGTTTGATCTGCCATCTGTGTCCACAGCTCCCTGCACTGTTTTTCAAGCGCTCCAACATTGCCATCAAGCAGTTAGCCAGTCCAACTTTGACGGTGATGGCACGGTGAAAGTGCGTGGGAAGAGACCTTGCCGAGTTCCAGGGGGCACAGTCAAAATGGTGGCAGCTACCTGCTCTGAGCAATATTCCGGTTTTAGTACTCTGTTTGAGCCTGTTGACTCTGGGTTACCAGGTGGGTTGTTGTTATCTCCTGCCCTTGTGCGGGTGACTCAAGGCACTGTGTATATCCCGGTGGTTAATGTGGGTACTACAGATGTAGTACTGTACCCTCGCACACGATTGGGCCAAGTGAATGCAGCCTCCGTTGTCAGCCTGCCTAAAGACGTGGTAGAGGTCCGTTCCATTACTGTCTCTCCTATCGGTACATCTCCGGCCGTCGTGACTATTGAGGATGAACTACGAGGTCTTGATCTTTCCCCCCTCAATGGTCCAGAGCAAGAGCAGGTTCGGTCTCTGTTGTTGAAGTATTCCTCTGTCTTTTCGGCATGCGAGGGTGATTTAGGTTGCACCACTTTGATCTCCCATGATATCCCTTTGTTGGATCAGGCCCCAGTTAAGCAGCGTTATAGGCGCATTCCACCGTCTGACTACGAGGCTGTTAAGGCTCATATTAACCAGCTCCTCCAGACACAAGTCATTAGGGAAAGTTGCAGCCCATTCGCCTCACCCATTGTCCTGGCGAAGAAGAAAGATGGTAGTCTGAGAATGTGTGTTGACTATCGGCAACTCAATGCCAAGACGCGGAAGGATGCATTCCCTCTACCCCGTATTGAGGAATCCCTAGATATGTTGTCAGGCGCCCGCTGGTTTTCAACCATGGATTTGGCCAGCGGGTACAATCAGTTGCCAGTCTCAGAGGCAGACCGGGCCAAAACGGCATTCTGTACTCCATTTGGACTGTTCGAGTGGAATAGAATGCCTTTTGGCCTATGCAACGCCCCCAGTACATTCCAGAGGCTGATGCAATGCATGTTCGGGGACCAGCAGTGTCAATCGGTCCTACTGTATTTGGACGATATTGTTATCTTTGCATCCACCGTAACACAGCATCTGCAAAGGCTAGAAATGGTCCTGACCCGGCTGCAGATGCAGGGCCTCAAGGCCAAACTCCAGAAGTGTACCTTTTTTAAGCAAGAGGTACGATATCTGGGGCATGTCATTTCACAGGATGGTGTGGCAACAGATCCCAGTAAACTAGAATCTGTGGCCAATTGGCAACGACCCATCAGTGTCTCAGAGCTTCGCTCCTTCCTGGGCTTTGCTAGTTACTACCGGCGCTTTGTAGAGGGGTTTGCCAAGTTGGCTTCCCCTCTGCATCGGCTGGTAGCTGAGCTTGGCGGCAGCAGGTCCAGGAGGGCGTCTGGACGGAGTCTAGGGGAGTCTTGGTCTGATGAATGTGAGAGCAGCTTTGAAGGGCTCAAAAGTAGACTAGTATCGGCACCGGTTCTCGCTTATGCGGATTTCCATCGTCCGTTTATACTTGAGGTGGATGCTAGCTACAGTGGCTTGGGGGCAGTGTTGTCCCAGGAGCACGATGGAAAAGTGCGGCCAGTCGCATATGCGAGCAGATCCCTTAAGCCCACTGAGAGGAACATGAGCAATTATAGCTTGATGAAATTAGAGTTCTTGGCTCTCAAGTGGGCTATAACGGACAAGTTCCGGGAGTACTTGCTGGGAGCTAAATGTCTTGTGTACACAGACAACAACCCCCTCAGCCACCTTTCCTCGGCCAAACTGGGCGCTGTGGAACATCGGTGGGCTGCACAGCTAGCGTCCTCTGATTTTGAATTAAAATACCGCTCTGTAAGGTCTAATCGCAATGCCGATGCCTTGTCAAGGCAGTACCAACCATAACAGGGGGAGGTGCAAGAGGTTGCCCCGGGAACTGCTATCCCTAAACTGTTGCAGCGGGCAGCTTCCCCAGAGGTGAGCATCCAGGCTTCACAGTTAGTCATCTCGGTTTTGCCCTCCCATGGCCCTAGCGATATGAGACTGTTACAGGCAGCTGACTCCACTATCCAGAAAGCTCTTGTCATTTTGGAAAGATCAACGGCAGCCCACTAGAAGAGAGAGGGGAAATCTTTCCCCTCAGGTTCTAATGCTATTGCGGCAGTGGGATAGGTTGAGGTTGAAGGGGTACTCTATCATAGGGTGTTTCACCCCAATGGAGGGGAGGAGTGCCGTCAGGTGGTCTTACCTGCCTCACTGCGGTCTGACGTTCTGACTCAGCTCCATCAACAACATGGGCATCAGGGAGTTGGCCGCACACTAGAGCTGGTGCGACAGAGATGTTACTGGCCCGGATTGTCATCGGAGGTACAGAAATGGTGTGAAAAAATGCCCTAGGTGTCAGGTGGCAAAGGCTTTGCGTCCACCTGCTTCCACTTTCATGGGCCATCTCTTGGCTTCACGGCCCAACGAGATCATTTGCGTCGATTTCACCACCTTAGAACCCACCACCACTGGTCTAGAGAGCGTCCTAGTAATTACGGATGTATTTAGCAAGTATTCAGTTGCCGTCCCTACACGTGACCAGCGGTCCCCCACGGTGGCCCAGGTTTTGATAACAGAATGGTTTTATAGGTTTGGGATACCTGGTCGTGTCCACTCTGACCAAGGGCGGTGTTTCGAGGCCCTCTTGATTCAACAGCTTTGTGACATATATAACGTCCAAAGATCTCGCACTACCCCTTACCACCCTGCTGGCAATGGTCAGTGTGAACGGTTTAACCGTACTTTGCACAACCTCTTGCAAACCTTGCCAGCATCCCGGAAGAGCGACTGGGCAGCTTGTTTACCCCACGTGGTGTTTTGTTATAATACTATGCCCCACCAGGCTACTGGGGAATCTCCCCATTTTCTGATGTTTGGACAAGACCCACAATTGCCAGTGGATATCCTGTTGGGGAGAGTCTGTGAGCCAGTGGGAGGAAGGGTATGCGACTGGGTACAGGACCACCAGGCCCGACTCCAGATCGCTTTCGATGGGGCACGAGAGCGCCTGGCGGCTGCGGCAGCCTACCGCAAGGATAGGCATGACCAACAAGTCAGGGACCCATATTGACGGACCAATAACAGGTTGTTTTCAATGTTATTGCGCTACAATTATACTACCTTTTCTGTGTTTGAATCTTCCTTGGGAGACGGGTGGGCCTTATCGTCGGGCCGACGATAAAAGAATCGGGGGTTAGATTGTAGTGAATTGGAGTTGAGGTGTTTGTGCCTTTAAGACACAGCGGCCGTATTGTGTCACACCTGACTGACGTCACTTGATGCGACACTCATTGTACCAATTGAGGGCTCCGATGTTTCTTTAAAAAGTATGGCGCTGGTAATGCCACTGGAGCGGCAGAGTTTTGTTTGATTGTTTACCGTGTCGGTGTTCAATGCAGGTTTCTTCGGCGAGCTGGAGCCTGTGGATATTCGTCTCTTGACTGCAAAGGGTGCAGTTGTTGGCGTTGTGCTTAATAGCATCACTGGCGGTGCTTTTGCTGTCCTTCCCCCTGAGAGCAACCGGAGTGTTGCAGGCCGGAGGCTAGGTGGTTTCTGCCTTTTCGTTTCGGCTGCTTAGGTTGACTGTACGCCCCTTCCCGTTGCGAGGAAGTCCCTGTGAATCCCCGGTTGCGTGAATTTTATAATACGACCACCTTTTGATCATTGAGCCCAGCCCGTCCTTCACGTGTGCCCAGATCCTCAGCGTGGTAAAAGAGTCTGCATGCGTGATTCTGTGGTGCCATTGATTGATTGGGGGTGTGTGTGTGCATGCGTAATTGTGAGGTGTGGGGGTGCATATGTATGTGTGTGTGTGGGTGTGCATGTGTGTAAGTGGGGTGCATGTGTATGTGTGTGTGTGTAATTGCGTGCATGTGGTTATTTGGTTAGTCTCATTTGGGTTTGTGTAGTTTCCCCATTCTGTGTGTCATATATTTTGTTTGTTTTGTCTCTGTATTTTCTTTGTTCTTCTTTTTGTGAAACCCCATTGGTGGCATGTTCCTCCCCATGTCTTGGCGCCTAACACCGTGTTGTTTGCCTGTGTTGAGAATTTATTTCCTAGAAAGAGAATTCATTTAGAACAGATGATTTAAAAGAACAGTTAAAAGCAACATTAATAAGTTAGTAAATTCATAAGTTAGTGTTAAGATTAACAGTTCATGTGTCAGATATATGATTAGATTAAAAGAGACTGTAGGTCAGTTAATTTGGGAATATACATAGGAAACGGACTTGAAATGGACTTCATTACCCATGGGACATTGTGCGTGTTACGTGATTCACGCTGTGATTCTTAAGGTCGTGCGGCGGCCATGTTTTAGGTTTGTTAAGGATGCAGGCAATTCAGGCCTACCACTCGCTGTAAATATGTTAAGAGTTTCAATTTATTAAACGTTTGAAACGGAATGACGTCTCACTTCATTATTTAAGTCTCCAGCAAGATTAGTTAGAACAGTCTGGGTATTTGTAGTGCTTTCTTCTTAACGTGCCTTGCTGTGCCTGTTTGGGGTGTATTGGTTTGCTGTGCTGAATGTATCTGTCTGTGTAATCCCACTCTTGTTTTATAACCGCCTAAGCAGACTAAAGGGGACATCTGTCGGCCGTAGAGGCCTGGGTTATATGCTGCATAACCGGTGTGGGTGTTGCCGTGTCTTACCCCTTTTCTTTTGTTTCAGGAGTGGAGACTCTCGGCAGGGAGGCTGGGCACCTGGTGGTAGGGAATCTGTGTGTCTCACCGTCAGTGCAGTGTAGTGTCACCTTGGTGTGCAGTGTTCACGTTTGGTCTCTTTGACCCCTCTTCCAGATCGCCTCCCTGCGGTAAGTCCTCCCTCCTAGTTTATGTGTGTTTTCCCATACCCAAAGAACCAGTAGGCCTACTATAACCCAAACCAGTTCTGATTGTGTGTTGCTGCCCCATTTCTGTCCGAGTGCTTTGCACTCCTTTTACTGTCTTGTAACGTAACTTTGTGAAGAGAAATAAAGAAATTATTTATTGTCATAGAATCCTGTCCCTGCTTCATCCTTGCACGAACCTGTGTGCTTTATGTTCTGGTATCCTTTGTTAAGGCTATCCAGTTTAGTTATCAATCTTTTCCCAAGGGTGACGTAGGTCCCCTGGGTGGCGTAGTCGACACTTCCAAATTCTAATTGGTAACCTGGTCCCGCTACACATGCATGCTTAGCATTTTGTGAAAAGAAATCATTAAGGCTACATTGACAAACTCTTAACCGTGAGCTGCCTGTATATTCTCTGATTCTAATATTTACAGATATCTAGGCGATGTAAGCACAGCTCAGTTTTAAGAAATGCAGCCGAAAGACCATGTTGAATTTTGCTATAATTTATTTCAAAACCGGATCACTCTGGAACAGCTAACTATACACGGGAATGCATTACACCTTTGTGTTCGGTAAGGTCTGCTGTTTATTCTGATATGGTTTGTCATGTGTTGTGTGAAGAGTGTGTAGTGTGTAAGTTATTTTTCTTATTTTTTTTTCCGTGAACTGTTTATCACAGCAAACAGTGGCTAGCTAGCACCGTTTAAAAGCTGAGAAAAGTCTCTTTCATGTGACACATGTGTGATGAGAGTAGCCTGCTTCTCGAGGAGTTCAACAGAGAAGAATGGGTGAATTTGGACGCACTTCATGGTTGTAGTGAAGTAAAGCTGAAGCACTGCATGCTGCGCAGGAGACTGCGGCTCACTGGTAGTTATTATAGGTAACTTCAAATCAGCGCGATTTACCCTTATAGGCTACTGCACATTACAAGATCTGTATGAGATGATCCGCAGCACTGAAGTGAGAAATGATTTAACTCTTTGTGTAGCGCATGTGAGCGCTTTTCCCCCCATTTTAACCTGAATATTGGTGGGGACATTTCAGTCGTAATTTGACATTGGTGTGGACACGTCCTTCGGTCCCCACGCAAATCTACGCCCCTGCACCCAGCTGCAGAATGCTGGTGTAAGGAGATAGAGTGTCACGCCTGTGGGAAAAAGGGTCATATTGAAAGGGCCTGTCATAGTAAGAAAAAGAGTACACAACAAATGAACAAGAATACCTACAAACAAAAAAATGCTACACATAAGAAAACAGTGCACGCTGTGGAAAGACAAGTTAGTTGCAGTGATTCATCAGATGACGAATTACCATTACACATACTTACAGTGGCAGGTGGGTCAGACAGGTACTGGGTAACACCCCTGCTAGAGGGAAACCCAGTGCGTATGGAGATAGATACAGGGGCTGCAGTGTCCCTTGTGTCAGAGACTGTATCAGCAACACTTGAAACATCTTCTGCTCCTGCCCGCACGGGTGGTGTTGAAGACTTATACGGGAGAAACCGTGGCGATTAAAGGACTGGTAAAGGTCAGCATTGAACTGAATGGCCAATGTTTGAAATTGCCTTTTTATGTCGTACAGGGCGATCACCCATCCCTACTGGGTCGATCATGGATGGACAAAGTAAAAATTGACTGGAATGTTACAAGGGAGAAACGGCGTTAGAGAAGATCTTAAAGAAGCACGGCGATCTTTTCACAAATTAACTGGGCCACATGAAAGACATTACAGCCAAGTTGAGCATTAAACCAGGGAGTAGTCCACGATTATTTAAGGCACGACCAGTTCCGTATGCTCTTCGGCCAAAGGTGGAGAAGGAGTTAGATGATCTAGTGACAAGTGGGGTGCTGGAACCAGTGAATGTCAGTGACTGGGCTACACCCATCATGCCTGTCCTAAAAAATAATGGGACACTCCGGATATGTGGTGACTTCAAAGTGACTGTTAACCCAGTGTTGCAAGCAGAGCACTACCCACTTCCCCTCATCGATGATTTGTTCGCAGGCCTGGCGCATGGTAAACAGTTCAGCAAAATTGACCTGAACCAGGCCTATCTACAGATGCCTGTCGATCAAGAGTCCAGAGAACTCCTGACCATCAGCACCCATAAGGGACTTTTCCGTTACTGCCGTCTAGCTTTCGGGGTCACCTCAGCTCCTGCCTTGTTCCAAAAAGCCATGGATCAGATTTTTTCAGGGTTGCCAGGCGTACAGTGTTACCTTGACGACATTTTGATAACTGGGACGGATGACTCTGACCACCTTCACAACCTGGACGCGATGCTACAGAGGCTCAGAGAGTATGGACTGAGGGTTCGTAAAGAAAAATGTGAGTTTTTCCAGTCCTCTGTGGAATATCTCGGACATGTGATCGACGCCTCTGGGCTACATAAAGCACCTTCAAAGACCAGAGCCATTGGGAAGGCTCCACCTCCTCAAAATGTGAATCAACTGCGCTCATACTTAGGGCTGCTAAACTACTATGGCCGGTTCATTCAGAATCTCTCCACCCTATTGAAGCCACTACATGAACTGCATGCCACACAGCATTCCTAAAGTCAAAAGAGGCCCTGTTGAATTCACTTTGAACCGCCTTTGCCACACTCTTTGACCCGCCTTTGCCACTACAGCTAGCATGTGACGCATCTCCCTATGGGGTAGGTGCAGTGGTTTCTCACCAGAGGTGGGACCAAGTCACTGTTTGGCAAGTCACAAGTAAGTCCCAAGTCTTAGCAGTCAATAGTCCAAGTCAAGTCCCAAGTAAATACAGAGAAGGGCAAGTCGAGTCCAAGTCCAAGTCACATCAAAGCCAAGTCGAGTCCAAGTCCAAGTCCCAATCTTTTTCAAGTCCTGAACAAGTCATCAGATACTCTTCACTTAATAATGCCATTATTAGACAATCGATCATAATTTTGACACATCAATCTAATCTACAATATTTTTTTATAAATACAGATTAAAATATGTTAAATAGTTCTGTCTTGAAAGCTTTTACGATATATGCATGCACATACCTGTGAAATATACGCATGAGCATACCTGAGTAATCTGTACGAAACGGATAGCTATAAGACACCAATATATATTGTTTTTCCAAATTGCAGCCTCCACTGTAAGGATGAGTAATAATTTGACTGATGGCATTTCACTGTGCTAGGCCAAAGATTTGCCTTCTAAATTAGTAAATTGCTGCAGTTAAATATTTTATGTTTTTGTTAGGGCTGTCAAACAATTAAAAAAACAAATTAATCTCATATTTTGAAATAAATTAATCTAGATTAATTGCGATTAAAAAGTATATTTTCTCCCTAAAGACTAAGCTTCTTATATGACCTATTAAATACAGCATAAATCACAAAATTACTGAGTAACCACAAAGGTAAAAGTAAAACACTTCTATATTATTTAAATTATAATAATGACACAGTAATTTTGTTTTAAAGTAATCATTTCTTAAATACTACATATGTGATGCTGTTTAACTTGTTTGTAAATGGTGCACTGTCCCTTTAAGCCCATTGTGTGCCACTGTCCACAAGCTCTCCTAATGATCTTTTTGGTTTGTGGACTAGCCATATATGTATTTTTTGACTCAAGACATGTCAAGTCCTTACAAGTCAATGAGGCAAAGTCCGAGTCAAGTCTCGAGTGAATAGTATTCAAGTCCAAGTCGAGTCGCAAGTCATGCCGAATTTTATCAAGTCGAGGCTGAAGTCATTAAAATCATGACTCGATTCTGACTCGAGTCCAAGTCATGTGACTCGAGTCCACATGTCTGTTTCTCACATTATGCCTGACGGTGTAGAACAGGGGTATTCAATTAATCTTCAGCGAGGTCCAGTTACAGAAAATTTCCTCAAGCAAAGGTCCGGAGCATCATAATGTTTACCGTGTGTTTAGGCTATGTATATGTATGTATATGTATAATATTAGGATGGATGGATGGAGCCTAGTTGTAGATAGATAGATAAATAGATAGATAGATACTTTATTGATCCCCAAGGGGAAATTCAAGAAATAAAAGATTGTAGGCCTAGGCCTAATGTTTAATGTGAAATAAAATAAGTAGCCTAAAAAGCAACATTCGAAATGAGGAGAAATAAGGCAAGATAAGAGTAGCCTAATTGGGGAGAAAAACTGAGTAGCCTTGGCTATTTGTAAGATCTTAACGTGCACTTAAAATAAAATTTGAGCTGAGACAAGGATGGATATTCCACAGCTGGTTCCTTGAACCCATTAATCAGCAAGTTTAATTTAATTGTTTTAGTTTTTTTTATGTTGACCCGAAATCCTGGAAACCCAGGAATATCACGTTGTTGGGCAGTGAATGCATGTAGGTTTAACTAGATTGTGGTGGATCAATCATATTGCCTTCTTAAATCGTAAAATATTCTGTGGTCTCAGTTCACTGTTGAATGGGCCTAGCCTACCCTATGCTTGCTCAAAATATAGCCTATGCTTTGTCTAGTAGAGGTGCTTCAAATTGGCGCTTAAAATCGCCTGTCTCAATATAGAAGAGGTTCAGGGCAATTCCGCGCAAAACTGTCACAATCCATATTTAGTTGGCGTTACGGACGTGACAGTTTTGCGTGGTATTGCCCCCGTATCGTTGCTCTGTTCTCGCTGTCTAGCTTTCTCCTCTTTGAGCAATCGATGATTTGAAAATAACTTACTTATCGTTAACTTAGATATCCATCTAATTGTTTCTCGTCCCGTCTCCTCTCCTCGCTCGTTTCAGGCTATCAGTCTCTTCTCCATAGTAGGCTACTTTACTCACTGACTCGACTTTATCAGAATTCACAGATTTCACTGGCTGAGTAGCAGCAAGCGAAATGATGGTTCCTGAAGCTCCTGAAGTAAATGCTGTTATCCTAACCAACGAAACATTTAGCGCAGCTTTGAAATCTTACGTGAAAATCTAAATTAGGCTATTATGGTCTGGGTCCGGATAGGATCACGTCACGGTCCGGACTCGGACCGCAGTCCGCCATTTGGTGATGGCTGGTGTAGAAAAACCCATAGCATTCGCTTCGAGAACACTAAATAAAGCAGAGTCCAACTACGCTCAGATCGAGCGTGAGGCCCTGAGCATTGTGTTTGGAATCAGGAAGTTCCATCAATATCTGTTCGGGAGGAGATTTACACTCCTAATGGATCACAAACCACTTACTGCTATCCTGGGACCACACACAGGCATTCCACCGCTGGCTGCCAGTAGAATGCAGAGATGGGCTTTGCTGTTGTCAGGCCATGACTATGACATCAAATACAGGAAATCAGAACTCCATGGCAATGCAGACGGCCTCTCACGCCTTCCACTTCCTGTAACTAGGCCTATGATATGGCACTCAGACTTTTACTCAATCTTTTACTTCCACCAAGTTGAGGATGCCCCGGTTACAGCACATCAAGTAAAAATCGCCACCAGGAACGATCCGGTGTTGTCTGTAGTACTAGAAGCCATAAAGAAAGGAAAAAAGATATCAGACACGCCAGAAACAAAGCCATATGTGGTCAGGCAACAAGAACTGTCGGTGCAGTCGGGCTGCTTGCTGTGGAGGACAAGGGTCATCATGCCCCCATCACTGCGCAGACCCGTGCTGAAACAGCTCCATGCTGGACACTGGCATGGTGCGCATGAAAGAGGTGACCCGAACCTACTTTTGGTGGCCAGGATTGGACAAGTGCATTGAAGATAAAGCTACATTGTGCACCACATGTCAGAGAGTGAAAAATGCAACGCAACCAGCTCCTGTTCATCCATGGGAGTGGCCAGCTGTGGCATGGCAGCGCAAACATATCGATTTTGCTGGACCATTTGAAGACAAAATGTTCCTGGTGGTTGTAGACTCTGTAAGGATCCTAATTACCAGGCTGATGATAATCTTTTCAGTCATATATTGACTCTTGATCAACTACTAAGTGTGGGCCTATTGTGGGCCTACTGTCACATGTCCACAGGAGCAGTTAACTATAGGGACAGGAAATGTAATCAAATGTATACCTTGTCATGTCTTGATTGATTCACTCTCACTACAACAATGGTCTCAAGTCTCATCAAAGTACTCTCAAATCAGATGACCTCCAACCATGTGATCCCAAATCAGCTGACCTCCAATCATGTGATCCATATCAATGTAACCAACCACAAACTAGGTAGCCTATTTAAGTGAAGTTTACAGAGCATTCTAGGAGCCATTCTGTAGTCAGAATCTCCCGCACCACTCTGGTGTGTAGTCACAGGCGCGCCTGCAGGTGTACGTCCGTACGCACTGTGCGTACCATCAGGCTACTCAACAAGAGAAAATGTCTTGTGTGTGTGTGTTTTGGCCCACCATACCTTCCCAACTATGGACAGTATCCCATTAGCTGCATGCCACCAGGCTACAATTTACAATTTTCTATTGAAGTTAGTGAACACGTTATCAAAATTAACGCGCACACATTTTGTTTGAGCAGGAGAGAGAGAATACGCACGCAGGCACAACTAGGCTACTTGTTTTCTTTTACTCGGCTATCTATATTATCAGCACACAATGTTGAGCTAATTCACTAACTCAATACTCATCATGGATGTCACAAGTTTAAACAACGAAAACAGAAAGAATGGATGCAGCAAAGCTAGGAGTTATTTCAGATGGGCAAGAACTTGTCAGAACGTTAGACTGCATTAGACAGCTGTTTAAAGCCAGACGTTGTTGTTGTATTATTGCATGTGAATGTTGCTATGCTATGTAAACCGGGAAACGGAGAAATATTGTCCACGCGTTTTTTTTTTTTGCCCGGGGGGATGGGTGTGCGTACCATAGCATTAATTCCTGCAGGCGCCCCTGTGTAGTCATCATCCTCTGAGCTGGTATGTTCATTCTCTGATTGCTTCATATGGTTTCCTAAATGTTCGTTTAACCTGTTTTCGTAACTTTCACATTATTCATTTAGATGTACCTTCTATAATGTATTGGATGAATAGCTTGTATCTGACTAATAAATTGTTATGCTTTGACCCGCATAGTTTTCTAGAGTTTCTTTAGATATCCCTCAAAGTTTAAGATGTGCCAGGGGGAAGGGTTAGGATTAGTCCCTAGGGCCGTGGGGCTAACTCAGTGAAAGTAGGCATGGCCATCGTATTGTACTGTGGTGGGTCACTGATTTTATTAGTAGTCTGGAATTAGACAGCTAACCTTAGCACACCCTGAACCCTCTGTAGCTTCGGTAAGATGTTCTGTCCAGATGAGTATAGTGGTCCAGGCCAGCACTATAGCCTCTGACCAACTTTCACACTAGGATTATTACTCAGTTGAAGGCGCCTCCCGAATTAGTCGGCCGAGGAGGGCCTCGCACACTATTCTTGGGGAAGTTTGAGTCTAATTAAATAGCTAGAAGGCATTCTTGTAACAGTATCGTGGGTAGGCCTACATCGGCCTACTATGGATAGTAATATTACTTTGACTGAAACTTCTCCATATCTAGCGGGGTAAGAATCATTAGGTTAACAGGGGTTCTATAATCAATTGTTATTTCCAACAGCGTGCGGACAGCCTCACGATTTCCTTCGACCACTCCCAGCTCCCTCATTGGTCCTGACGAGTGACGTCATTTATAACGCACACAGTAAGTGGCCTGAGGTTGCCATCATGACATCAACAACAACAAAAAAGACCGTTGAGTAACTTGGAGAAATGTTCAGTCGGTTCGGAAGTCAACTGGTGAGTGACAACGGTCCTCAGTTTGTGTCCGAAGAGATGGCTGTGTTCCTTAGAGTCAACAGTGTTCAACACATTAGGACTGCACCCTACCACCCGGCCACTAATGGCTTACCGGAGAGGTTTGTGCAAACGCTGAAGCACAGCCTAAAAGCATCAGCGGGTCAGGATACCCTCCATCAGCGGCTACACCGTTTCCTGTTGACCTACCGGACCACCCCACATGGCACCACAAAGTCATCCCCAGCAGCACTATTACTTAAAAGAGAACTGCGTACGAACATGGACTTAATCAAACCACCACCAGGGAGGGAAATTGTGCAACACTGTCAGCAAAAACAAGCTCGGTGGCAAGCTGCTGCACCATGGTCCTTCTCTCCCGGTGACCAGGTTCTAGCTCGGAGTTATCATGGGGGACCTAAGTGGGTGCCTGCTGAGGTGGTGGCCGTGACCGGTCCTCTGTCATACCAGGTACGCACAAGGAACGACACGATGTGGCGTTGCCACACTGACCAGTTGCTTGCTAGTAAGGACCCAGAGACAGAGGTAACGTCATTCACCAAGCAGAACGAGTACCCAGTGTGGGACACCCTGAGCCCAGAAGTCATGTCCGAGGTCAGGAACGATACGGAGAAACTTTCATGACCAAAGAGGAGTTGACACAGCACCCCAGATCCCTGTGGCTACTGGGCCTGGGCCTGGGCCAGCACAGCCCCCCATGGAGAACAACCTCAGCCATTATCCAATACGGGAGCGGCATCCTCCCGACCGTTTGAACTTATAGTTTACACTTGTAGCTCTCACATTCTATCCTAAAATGGAAGTTGTATTGCAATTGCAGGTGGTTGTGTTAAATAAGGGGGGAGGAAATGTGGTGCATTGGAGTTCTACACTTCATATCCTTAAAGCAACACCAAAGAACTTTCCCTCTGTCGCACGCATGCTATTTGTTTATCCAGCACCGGCTTTGCAAATAACGATGTCCATAGACAAGGTAGAATATGTTGCACGATTTATGAAAGTACGATGTATTGCGACATCAGATGCAAGTCAAATTTGTAGTTTCTTATGTCTCATTTCATCGAACTACAGATCCGCTATAGGGTTAGCGTTTTGCTCTTCACACTTTTATTTCCTCTGCCTTGGAGTAGGCACTGTAATCTTCGGTAAGTTAAAGGTACACTATGCAGGTTCAGGTATTTTTGGCGACTGTAGAACTCTCCCTAGAGTCACAATATATTTATATTTTACTCTGTTGTTGTTATTAGCCTTCTTCTTGTGGCTTGTTTCCCCTGTACACAATGAAAATGCTTTTGTTGTGGATGTGAAGGATTAAAAACAGGTAAAAAAAAAGAGTTATATCTACTGACAAGGTAATGATTCACGTGTAGGAATAGGCCAGCTACCAATCAATGGGTTTGCCATGGCAACAAAATATAGAAATTAAAAAAAGAGGAAGAGCTACATCTAGCTTTTTCTTTCATGGTAGTGGTGTCATGAATGTCATTCCTAAACAGGTTTGAGAATAACCTTTAAATGTATCCTTAGGTGGATTGACACAATAAATGACTGTATCGACCATGGCCATATGGGAGATGGCTTCCAATGTACACACGTTGCTTTGCAATGTGTTGAATTCAGAACATGTGTGGTTATTTTATTGATCACTGCCAAGGATGATGTTGCTTAAGGATGCAAGTCTGTATGTAGGGTCGACACCGCAAGAAATATTGTATGTGTTCAGCGTTTGATAAACTCTCATGGTCAGACTAACCCCTTCAGGTCCAGACTGCTCCCCAAACCCCATGATGCCTTGCTGTCAATACGTTGACCTCCGATATGTTTGCAGAAGGCGAACTTGGAGCACCTGACAGTCAGGAAAACTTAGTGATGCCAGACTCCAGCTCAGCACGGGGGCATCAACTTTCTCATTATTCATTGTGTTGCACCCTGGGGTCCCGGAACCGACACTGAGCGCCCGCAAGAAAGCTAAATATCAGCTGGATGTCTTAGTCTAATATATACAGACAGAGTGATATTTTCTTTCTGCAAAAAAATACAATGGGGAGCACATCAGTAGTCCATGCTATATTGACTTATTGATGGCTGTTGCTCCTATGGCTTAAGGTGGAGATGCATCTCAGTACGCGTATGACTAGTCCTGCTGCGTCCGGTTTTTGTAAGTCCATTCCTCATTATGTGTCTGGACTAAGTCATGTATCGGTAGATCTCTGTCCTTGTGGGTCTCATCAGGAGGATTTCAATAATTCTGACATTTCCATTTGTTGGAACTGACTCGGTGGCTTTCTATTTCTGTATGTGCTGGACAACAACAACAAAAACATTTCTGTGTTGTTGCGTTGGTCAAGTAAAACATGAAATGAAGGAGCAAAAAACTAAAACGGATATTATGTAGTTTGTTTAGGATTCCGTACTAAAGCTGGCTCCTGATAAGGATCTGCTCTCGCCAAAGCACTTATTGATCATTCACACCTACAGTATGCATGCGTTCAGTTATCTATGCAGCCAGCAGAGCATGATATATTATTCAATGACTGATATTATCTATTTATGGTCTGTAAAAATGTGAGTTGGCTGACCACTCACCTTTAAAAAAAAAAAAAAAAACTGTCACAACTGACCAAAGTCATGTTACAATGTTAAACACGAGGCTTAGATTGTCAATGAAAGATTATTAATAGTTAAATCCTGCTCAACTTTAATTTTTGAGGTTAACTGCTAGTGTAGAGTTGTAGGCATACAGCGCTGGGAAAAAATAAGAGACCACTGCACATTTTTCTGATGTCATTCTATGTCACAGGAAGAGGTACCAGGCAACAGGATCTCATTTGCACCATGCCAAGCCTGAGATGCCCCCTCTCGTTTGTGGCTTCCTCTGACATCTCTGCCCCAGGAGTCATTTCCCCTGCCTGATTAATTCAATATTGACTCAGTGAGCAACCATGACACCTTTCACCTCTCCTCCTCCTCTCTTTCTCATCTCACCATCCCTCCTCTCTTACGCACTCTCTTGTTCTGCCTTGGCACTTAATGCACCAGAGGCACATGTGGCAGCCCTCACCTGCTGATGTGTAGGTGTCAGACAGGGCAGAGAGTCCCTCCCCTCTCTCCGCAGGGGGGAAACCTCCTACCTAATTATGTGACCAAAGAGAACAATGTAAGAGACAGGAGGCATACTAATAACTCAGCATCAGTGGTGTGGTTCACTTTATAGTGGTGTTTGAAGTTGTTGTACCAGACAGCAAAGATTTTCTACCGAAAGAGGAGAACGTTTTGTTCATGTATTCGAAATTAAGATCATAAAAGAGTTTTACTAATGTCATGATCTCCTTCAGTTGTGTATCAATAGTTATTTGACCAACACACACACCAAGACCCCTGGCAGTTGGGTTAGCCCCTTGAGCCGTGGATCTGCCCAAGGTTTCTTCCTTCGTAAGGGAGTTTTTCCTTGCCCCTGTTGCTCTTGGGTGCTCCTTGTTGGTGCCCCCCCACCAATCCCAATCCTCCCCCACCTTTCTTATGCAGCCCTTGCCACTTAATCTACTAAACACCTCTTCTACTGCACTTTTTACCCCCCCCCCCACAAATAGGCTGACACCAGACATAATTTCACTGCATTTCTTACTTCCAGTAACTATATGCATGTGACAATAAACTTCCTTGTATCCTTGTATCCTTGTTATTTTCATCCCACTGTACAGAGTTAACGGCCAACAGCATATGAAGTCTTATAGGTCTGATGTTATGTAACATACAGTACAGTAAGACACTGTTTAGCTATTTGCTAGATACTTTTTTGCAACAGTGCATATCAGAAATAAATGGACTTCATTATTCATTCAGCAACCCGCGGAAGCAACTCCGCTTCGCGTCGGACGGTTCACGCCTCCGCGTCGTCCATTTATTTCTGATAATGGACACCTCGTCGGGCATTATCCCTTACGTAATGGAATATTCAGTATGGCGAGTATGGCAAAAAAACACCACTGTATGGTATTGAATTTTTGTTCAGCACTTTTGTCTACATTGATTGGCTGTCACTCAAAGTGCATAATTACAAAGCCATCAATATTATGCTTGTATTTGTAATATTGACTAGGTAAGGTTCATTATGCATATTACACATGTTAAGAATCTCTGCATTTCCTATAATCATGGTTGAAAATGTTTTTTCACAAGTGCACAAAATATTTCTGCAGGTACGCATTTTTTTTTGCACACAGACAAATTAATTCCACAGTTACAAAACGGTTCTACACTTGTGCAAATCATATTCTCGAAGACAAAACTCTATTACACATGTGAATATCTTTTCACGTGCACACAATCTTTATGGCGATGTTCTGATTCCATAGAAAAGGGCCAAGTCTTAAGACTACGATACCAGAGAGATTGATGACATTGTAGACACATCATTTTCAGAGTCATCTACAGGGTAACTATAAAGCAAGAGAGAATATTACCTGCATGGAAAAGTACCTGCAGTTTAAGAAGGTATTTGCGAGGTACATTAATTTTAAAAAGGATGAGGTAGGCTATTGTAATGACACTGATCTAGTATTGGCATTAGTGAGAGACTCTGAGTGTCTGCATGACTCACTTTAACTACAGAATGAGGAAGACCCCTTCATCTTGTGAAAGGCTTGTGTGATTACAAGTGCAATTAGCTTTGAACGAATCACTGGTGATATTTTTATGTATGAATAAGTATTTCTGTATGTATGTCAATGTGTGTTATCGTGTGTTGCTATGTATGTTTTGTCCAGCTTCCTACTCACAGATGGAAACTAGGTAATGTATATACTGTATGTGTAAGTGCCGATTTCTTGGTCCAAATCAGCCTAGGACAATGCATTTTCCATGCGTGCCAGAATACTTACAGTGAGTGTAACATATGTCATCACTACGTGGTATGTGAAATCCCATGATGCTCTCAACATAAGGATGAATTATGCATCATGTTGTCAGTCCCAACGCACTGGACCTGATTGGTCATTCTCTCATGTTTGTTCTTTTGCAACCACAGAGGGGAAATTACCTGTCGTTTTTTCTTCTTCATTCCCCTCACAGGGCTATGACTGAGTGTAATGCCCACACAAATCTGCCATCGAATAAGAAACACACACTCCCACCCACCATGCACACAACTGGAGCAGATAGGCCACCTTCTATATCAATTTCTCTCTCTCTCTCTCTCTCTCACTCACACACACACACACACACACACACACAAACTCAAATACAAACACACACACACACACACAGATTGAATTCCACAGGGAGCAAACTCTGCCGAACTAAACACCGGACACAATGGGTAGGCTACAGGGTTTATTCCTGTGGGAGAAGTCTGAACTTTTTATTAAAACTCACTCACACATTAAATGAATTGGGTAGCAGAGCAATACTACGTGTGCGCGCGTACACACACACATACACACACACACAGACAAATATCAAGACACACCCCACGCTGACAGGTATCCAGGTACATATGGTGCAACACCCACACACACAATCCCACACACACACACACATTGTGACTGCACTGTCCTGCGGAGTGCTGCAGAGTACAAAAGCCTTGGTTCTGGTCCCTGAAATCCGTGGACACACCCCATTCCTGTTACTCCAGCCTTTCATTAAAAAATATTCCTGGCTTTTTCCATTTTGAAGAATAACTAAAAAAATGCAGACTGCCTTATATTTCCCGAGGTTATTTTTGGTTTGATGCAAATCATGCTACTGTGTAGCAACTGGTAATATCTCGTGAAGAGGCAAGAGGAAATACAGTACCAACAGTGGAGAAATTAGAAGATTCATCCCCATTAAAAAAAAAATAGTATAACATATTTGCTAACGCTTGTGACTTATTGCAGTCATACATCAACTGGGTTTAACAGTATACCCTGTCACTCCAGAGGGGAGACTTCTCCAATTGCAAAAAATGTAATTTAAGCCCATGTGTTTCTATTCTTATCCACTACTGTGGCATGTTCTCAATAGGCAGTGTTCAGCTATATTTACTGACACTGGCTTGTAAACAACACTCTCTTTACAGCACATAGCCATGGGCACTATAGCAGCTATACTTCTTGACCTCAACCTCTTTCACCTCCAGAATCACCCTCGTTTCTCTGACACGAGTGCTTCCTCTAATACAGTCATTATGTTTCCAACAGCATGCCATTCGCCCGCACCCCCCCCCCCCCTCCTTCCTTGTCGCTTCTCTCCCCCCTCCAAACATCACGTTAGTGCTGTGAGTATGTTCTGATTCAATCTCTGAAATAAATGACTTGGTGGAGATAAAGGTGTGCGCAGCTCGATGGAGGAGGGTGGAGGGTGGTCTAGGTGGGGAGAGAAGGAGTGCAGATAATCGGCAAGTGAAGGGGCCGCCACAGCTTTATCTGCCCGCCGCAGTCATGCCCATGTGGGGGGGGGGGGGGGGGAGGCACCTCCCGTGCTTCCTCCTGATCCCATCTGATAAGGACCAACCAGTGACAATATTTTGTCTCTCTTTCTTTCTCTCACAACCTCCCCTCCTGCACTTTTTTTTCTTTTTTTTCTCTCTTTTTTTTTGCGCCGTTTCGAGTCTTGAAGATACACTGGGCTGTCCTAAGGGTATCCAGTGGCATCTCTTCATCTGGCTGGGGTGCGATGGTTTTGATGGTCTTGCTTGAGAGGCAGAGCCACTAGAGGCTCCACAGGCTTGACATCTTTGTTTCTTCATTTCTTATAAATCCATCTGAAACATTCAGTGTTGATGATGGGCCTCTATAACTCCGGATGAATACAAAGATGTTTATTTGAACCGTGATTTGCTCCGGATGCCGCGCTGGATTTTATTACACCTTTGAGTGCAATCAATTTATTCCGCATTTATTTGACAAACTGATGATGGTAATTTCCAAGGACATATTTTAGATACATATCAGCCTGGATGAAACATTTTAAACCGTGTGCCATTTTTATTGAATGGCTCAAAGAAGAAGGCAACCTTGAGGGTACATATTGACTTAAATTGTATGGTGTGAACAGTTTATTTTATTGAACAAGATAATCGCCCCCCCCCCCCCCTTTGAGTTTCAGTAAATAAGAAAACAAATGTATTAATACAGATTTTTTTTATGACAGACTGGCAGATGTGCGAGAGACTGGCACATTAAGGCTGCATGTCATGAGTAGAACACAAGTTGCTTTCAACCTGTTCCAGGGTTCTTGCAAGCTGCTGCAAGCTTCAGATATTTGTAAGAACAGCCTCCCCTGAACCAGGCAAGCGAGGGGGAGAATGAGCTGAGTGGAGGCTGCCGACTTATTATGTCCTATAGGCCTGTTTTCTCAGATGTGTGAGTGATGGAACACTTTATCAAACGCGCTGAGGGGATTTTCATTCCCAGAATGATGGTCAATAAAAAGCCAGGTAATTGATTTGCACAAAGCAAGCAGAGCGTCTTTTCTAATGGATGCCGTTTGCTGCCAGCAGTCACGGCAAGAGAAGTCTGAGGACTCCTCCACTGATCTGGATGAGAGCTTCAGAAGAGGCGGAGCCTGTAGCGCAGGTAGTATAATGTGTAGAAAATGACAGAAAGAAAAAGTGAGAGAGTGAGAAAAGGACAGGGGGAAAAGAACATGCTGCTCAGTGATCCCTCTTATGCTGGATTAGACATTTGTTGTCCCTTTTTACCAAAGTAAATATGTTCTGCTGATCTGTTCTTGATTCCGGGATTCTACAACATTTATGTTGTAAATGGCCTTCTCAATGTGTTTCGCCTCTACAGAAACATTCAGTTATTGTGTTTCTGCTGGCCTTATGTCAGCGCATTACCATAAAAAGACACAAACTTCAGTGTACTTCTGATGTAATAATTGGACCTTGATAACTGTGTGGGAGCTTCGGAGAAGACTCAGTGGTTCAGGCTAAGTGCTTCTGTGGGAGGCAGAGCCCCCTGTCTCTCCTTCATTATGACTGCTGTTCTGACTCCCTGTGCTTCCTCAAGACTTGCATGGTCTGGGGCAGCAGGTCCTTTACTTTGGTCTACTATTCAAATCTGTGTATCATCATCCTAGCCAGGACGACCCCCAAAAATAACAAACAGAAAATAAAAAGCAAAACAACAAACCCATACTCTGATGGAAAGGTTGCAATAAACTTAGCAGAAGCACTCTATCTTACCAGAGTCTATAATAATACCAGGAAAAAAAAGATTTAAAAAAAGATCTCAGTAGTCTGAGCTCCAAAAATGTTTTGTTGCTCCCAAACGCACACCCAATTTATGTTATGGCTGTCTCTTACCAAACCACAAGAAGCAGGTTGACAGCAGAGATATGAGTCAGACCAATATTACGTTTCTCATAAAATAATAATAATAATTTGCAGTCAAACAAAGATGTCTATAAAAGGATGTATGTAGGTGTGTGTGTGTATGTGTGTGTGTGTGTGTGAGAACGAGAGAGAGAGTGTGCAAAGAGATAGCAGGAGAGAGAAATCAACCTAATGTTCCTGCAAGAGAAGAAATGCACCTATCAATAAAGTGCCCAAAACAAGAGCAAGAGCACACCTTCACATCGTCTCCAGGTGTGCATGATTAGCTAATTAGTCCATCCAGGCCTGCACTGCCTGTACACTGGTGGTGCAAAGCCTGAAGGGGCAAAGGGGGTCATAACACTGCCAGCTCCCACTCCCGCTCCGCTCCTGCATCTTCCACTTATCAGCTTATGGAGGAGCGGCAGAAAAGCCTTCTGTCGGAACACTGAGTCCCTTGCCATGGCAACAGAGCTCTACCTTCAGGCGAGTGTTCTGTATGCATGCTGATTGCAGCTGGCCAAAGGGGGAGATGAATCAGGCAACCAGCTGCAAGCTCCACCGGGGGTAGAGACCATACACACTCTACTTTGCGGCTTTCATGAAGACACACAAAAAAGTTTACCCTTGAAAGCTCTGGATGTTGATCAGATCTATGGCACAATCTGCATATATTGTAGTGATCTCAGATGTGTGGAGAGGGCTTGATAGAACTGCTCAGAGTGGCCATTTATTTCCCTCGCTGTTAAAAAGAATTGCCAATTATCTCTAATGAGTTTGGCAAGACGAGACCTCTGTTCGAGTGAGACCAGGCACAAGGAATTATCCACCGATTGACAAAAAAATTGGATTCGACAGCCTGGCCATATGAGTCAGTGCCTCGGAGTGTCTCTGCAGAGGTAGACACATGGCACTCTCAGCAGCTAGGAGCCGTGGATTTCAGAGGAGACTAGAGGGGCTGTAAAAGTTGCTGTCACTCATTGAGATGTGAGAGGATCTAAAATGCTGAAAAAATGGGCTTTTAAGGAGAGACGTGGAAGATGTGCCAAATGGCTGCTTCGGAGGCGTCACAGTGAAAAGACATCCAGTGTGAGACAGTGCTGTTTTTTCCCTTAGTGGAGAAATCCTAGGCCTTCACAAAGCTATATACCAGAGCCAAGTGTGTGGTAATAGCTCGGAGGGATTTTGTACAAACCTAAAAACAAAGCTGACCTTATTTTAACCTCATTGTTTGTAAAATATTTACTGTTAAGATTATAGCCATTCACTGACAAGATATATTCTAAATAATTCTCCTGAAATGGCACTCTTTTTCTGCAGCTGTGACTGAACAACAATGACCACTGCCCATTTAATGCGTAGAATATTCCAGAAAGAAAAATATGTCATCTGAATGAGAAGAGCACAGTGCTGCTGTGACGATGCCGCTTATCAGCACAATTCCCTGGGAACTGATAGAGTACGTGCCTTCCCTGCACTGTATGGCAATTTGGAGCTTCAGCTAAATGACTAAATTTAAATGTAATGGAGCACAAAATCCCTGAGGGCCCATTGTAAGGATGGTCTCCTTCCGTATATGGCAGAAGATCAGTTGCTACGAAAAGTATGTGGTACTGCTTTGATACAGTGTCACAGGCTTGAAAGATAATGCCAGTGGGGTGTTTGCATTTTCTTAGCTGTCATGTTGATGTATACAGGCCTTTGAGATTCCATGGGATGTATTGGAAAAAAAACTGTTGTATAAAAGGTAGGAGTAATCAATATGGGGAAATATTAGTGTAGAGAAGATGAATGCACGTGCTGTGCTATCACACAAAACGCAAATACCAGAAAACGACCAGAGAAATGTTTATCATCCACAAAATCAGTTGGACGTGGAAATACCACTAGGTACTGTGAATATTTGGTATAGAGTTTCAGCCAAGTGCAATAAACCAAAAAATGTAGGAATCACTACAGTACTGTAGGCTGCCATATGCAGCTAGATTCACAACAGTCTGGTGTGCTTGCAATGGATTTGTTTGTGTCAAGATACCTAGAAGGCCTTTTTCTTCTGTTTTCAGCTGAACAATATTCTCTCTCTCTTTCCCACACACATACACATCCCCACACGCATACACACATGCACTAACATATATACACATATACACACACACACACACACACACACACACACACACACACACACACACACACACACACACACACCCCAGTCATACAGCTGTATATCATATTCAATCATGTTGCCTCCATCAAAATGGAAATGGCAATGACAGACAGCCCATCTATATGGTAATGACGCATGGGTAACTTGCGTGTACTCACAGTCCTGGCACAGGGAACCACAGCTGTCCTCCCTAGTGATGCTGGCTTTTCCACAACAGGTTACCTTCTCTGTATAACTCTATATAATTCCATATCTCACTCACACAAGCAATATCTTCTTAACCTTCTACTCTGGGAGTTCTGAGTAAGGGATAATGTATAGAATGCCGGTCATTATTGGGAAAATAAGTCCCGACAGGGCGATTATTCCCAATAATGACCGGCGTTCTATACATTATCACGCTTATTACACGGCTACTTGCCAAAACAAAATAATAAACTCCCCACGATATGACTTTAGCCTACATAGCCTATTTGTTACTGTTCATTGTGGCATTTGCTGAAACATAGTTTGCAACAACACACACTGAACTTGAATCAAACATTCTTTAGAACACAGCTGATCAACTGTCAGCTTTCACTTTTGAATGAAGTTCCAGTATTTGCGTAGTGATATGAAAGACCTTAATTAGAAGCACAAACTCCGTTGCCATTGACAGCGGTCATTATTTTTTTCAGAGGTCCTTTCCTCGGAAATAATGACCACTAGAACTTTGAGAAATCCCATTCAAGTCAATGGAGCGTTCTACTTGCCTTGTGAAGAGCCGTGTAATAAAATGCATTAACAAGGTCTGCCTTAACCCTATAAAGCCTTACAGCGCATGCATGTATAGGGTGAGGCATAGTTTAGGCTCAATTCTCTTTACTCGAGGAAAGCGGGAAAGTGAACAAAGTGAACAAAACAACAATACTAAGGCTAGCAACAAAAATAAATGAAGAGAGGGATGAGTGAAAGAAATAAGCAGACAAACAAAAGAAAAAAGGAAGAAGAAATGTGTTCATCCATGCTCTCCTGAATGTTCTATTCTTATCTGATGGCCATTATAAAAGGAAATGAATCAGCGGGAGTCCAGAGTGAGCTGGCTGCTACTTGACATATTGCACTAGGAGCCAGGGGAACATGGTGTGCCCAGCCAATTTGAGCTCTGGCTTTGTTTCCTCTTTTCCATTCTTTCTTCTCCAGCATTGGAGAGTCTATGCCAGATGTGACTCAGCCTGCATCCATAATGGGACCCTGGAAAGGTCAGACAGACATCCCCAAAATCCCCAGAGGTCTAAGGGAGGAAGAAACAGCCCTTGCAACTCCTCACAAACCGAGGCGGAGACTACCCCCCCCCCCCCCCCCAATAGGTGTGAGGGGTCGACTAACCCCACTTAATTCTCTCCATGCATACATCCAAAAGTGTAAAAGGTCATAAACAAGCTTTTGTTTTAGCCCTGCAGAACTGCTGCTTCTGCTGCTGAAAAATGTGAAATTATTCTAACGTAATACTGCTGATGTGAGTGAAACAATTGTGTTGACACTGAACATGGCAATGGCAGACCCTGTGAACATGGAAGAAGTAGGCCTCCTACACAGATAAATATCTTTGTCTGCAGAAATTACATAATGGGTTTATGATTCCCATGGCAACAGGTGGTACTGTGGGTGAGATGTAATACCGTGGAGGGTGTTTGCAAGCAAAGAAGTAGAAGTAGGATGTCTTCTGTTTATACACTCATTAACTCCTGACTTGACATAGCATAGCACATAGATGAAATATATAGTTGAGAAGATACTAAGCTTTGTAGTTATCCTGTTGTTACGTCAAACTTAACCCATTTCCACTTCTTCCTCTTTGTCTCTCAATTTCTGTAGCAATTTCTCTCTTGGTCTCTATTTCCATTTCTTCCATCACCTTCCCTTTTAAATTTCTCTCACGATCCCTCACACCAACATAGTCTCGCTTTTTTTCTTTTTTACCTTCCTACTGTTTTCTCTCATCTGTTCATCCTCTGCATCTTCATTCTTTCCCTCTATCTCATACAAACAAAAACATAATACAGTATCTGGACGCACACATACACGCTCACACACACACACAAATACACGCAAACACACGCACACGCGCACATACTGTAGAACTATTTAGAAAACCCAGGGGAAATTAGTCAGCACAGCCCCTCTCTTGTGAGAAATGCGATGAAGCAGTTCATTAAGCTTTAGCATATTGTTGGTGTCAGGGAGAACCAGTCTCTCCAACTGTTACTTTTATGACACTTGTTGTACGTTATGACACTTGACTTTATGATACTTTTTTAAAACCCTTTCTTGTTCAATGTACTGAATATAATGCGAGATACTGCAGGTAAATAGGGTTGAAAATGTAACTAGCAGATATCACTATGAAAATTCAGCAGTTGATTACTTATTAATATGAAAAAAAAAATGTATTAATGGCGTTTGTAACAAACGGAAGTTCGGGAGGAGCATGACGGAATTTGCCACGCCTCCTTCAATCAGACAGGTTATTCAGACAGTCTGCCTCTATCTGCCGAAGTTGCAGCATCGGCGTCACTCCGCTTGCAAGGAGAGCTACTCCGCGGACCATATGTTTGATTAGAGCAGGGTTGGATGTAGGATCGATTGCCCTCGTTTCGCAAGGAAAGCAGACCTACGTCGCCTTCTCCAACAATCAGTTTATCTTTCCTCTCCTACTATAGCCGATCAACCAGCACCAGCGCCGCAGCGCAGAGCTCCGTTCCTCCGGCGTCTCCCCCTCTGTTCATGCAACAAGTTTTTCAACTCCGCAAGTTATGGCAGCCCGCGTGCAGCCCACTACCTTGTCTTCCGCTACTGCGGCCTCTTTCTCTATTCCTAAACAGCTTTCCCCTGCTCACTCAACTCGCAAGTTATGGCATCCCGCGTGCAGCCCTCTACCTTGTCTTCCGCTACTGTGGCCTCTTTCTCTATTCCTAAACAGCTTTCCCCCTGCTCACCCAACTCGCAAGTTATGGCAGCCCGCGTGCAGCCCTCTACCTTGCCTTCCGCTACTACGGCCTCTTTCTCTTTCCAGCTAATCAACCCTCCCCACTTTTCTCTTTGCCTACCTAGGGTGCTGCGCAACCTCCTCCCCCTTCCCCCGTAGCGACCGCGTCGCTACTTTTTTCCCTTTCCCCATCATCTCCCGCCGGCGCGAACCGCGTTCGAGCCCGCGTTTTTCCCCAGCCAGGGACCGCGTCCCTGGTTCTCCCTTACCCCTCTTTCCCTGGATTGGTGCCACCACCCTATAGGCTACCGTATCGGCATCTCATCTGAGACCATGTCTACATTAAATAGTAATACAATTTAATCTATGTGGTCATCACAAAATGTATTTAAGGGAGCATCGCTTTAACTCAATGCCGGCGTTGGCCGTAAGGCAGCTGATACACAGGAGCTGTTGCTCTGTCGCTTATTGCCAAGAGGGCAAGGAAGGAATTTTTCTCCTTTAAATGTCGGAGTTTTTTCGCCTTCCTCTGTGTTCATTGAGTCAGCATATTAAAGCCCTTCCCTGTCTGACCAAGGGAGCACCTGCACCTGCGTGTAGCTCTGCCCTGTTCCTCAGAATCCTCTCTAATAACGTGTTGCTGCTAATTACTTCTCTTGCCGTTATAGCTACCGCAGTTAGCTACAGCAGCCTATTTCAATTGCTTAGGCCTTACTAGCCTACTAAACATTGGGGTGCATTAGATGTTGAACTTCACAACCGCGCGTGTTTGGGCTGTCATTTTCAACATCTACTCTCTCCTGCAGCCCATTTGGCTAATTAGTTTTCCATCGCATGGAAAGATCCCCCTCCAGACTACGGACGCTCCGTTAGTCGCTTTCAAACGCAGCTCAACGCTGTTCTAATGCAAATCGGAATCCCAGCAGGCCGTTACATATTTTATGGTGCAGCCACCAACGCGGCAAATAACGGCCTGTCCGATCAAGCGCTCAAAACTCTCGCCCGTGGTCCTCCGACGCCTATCACTCTTATATCAGATCAAGTCTCTCTGATCTGAGGGAATTAGCGCACCTCGCGCTCTCGCGTCGAATTTGTTCGCGTGGTCCTGGCTATAGGGTCCCTCATCTTTAATGCATTTTTTGGGGTGTATTGCGGAATCCTGCACGACTCCTGCCTGCGCAGTTGACTCCTGCACGATCCCGCAAATCACTTCAGGACCCTGGCCAGAGACTTCGCCAAACATGCTTTTCTATTATGCTATTATATCTGTTTGCAAATTAGGGATGTGAACTAGTGAAATGGCGTTTGTAACAAACGGAAGTTCGGGAGGAGCATGACGGAATTTGCCACGCCTCCTTCAATCAGACAGGTTATTTATTCGCAGTCTGCCTCTATCTGCCGAAGTTGCAGCATCGGCGTCACTCCGCTTGCAACCCACCACCTCCCCTTATACGCCTCCCGTCTTCCATAGTTCAAGAATAAGGGGGTGTATTGCGGAATCCTGCACGACTCCTGCCTGCGCAGTTGACTCCTGCACGATCCCGCAAATCACTTCAGGACCCTGGCCAGAGACTTCACCAAACATGCTTTTCTATTATGCTATTATATCTGTTTGCAAATTACGGATGTGAACTAGTGAACACACAAATTAGGCATGATGTAGTTAAATGTGTGCTGATCTGCATAAACTTTAAAAAACAAAATCTGAACATTGGATAAAACCAGGTTCAGAATGTTTTTTTTCATTGTGTTGACACATAGTAGATGAAAAGAATTTTACACAGGGAATTATGGATATCTCTTTTTAAGTTATTCCGTAAATCAGAAAATACTTAGCCTGGATGCCAGCCGAACTTAACCCCGCCCACAACATTTGAGGTCGGGAAATTCGGTCTGGACTTGTTCCATTGTGGAGCAACTATGACTGAACCAGAGCGGTTCGGACCAGAACTTCGGACTCCTGAAACTTTTTTTTTTTTTTTGACAGAAGACAGATGTTGGTTGCTATTGACAAAATACAAAGTGTTTCATTAATCCCTGTTCCCCCTTAACAAAAACGCTGTTGCTAGAAGGTAGACATTTTGATTTCGCCATGTTGTAGAAGATATTGACAGTGCAATGAAAAACGACCAGAAAACAATGTTAAGGCAATTGTGGAGAAGAAAGATGGTTCGGGTGTTCTTCCGACAGGATTCACCCTCTGTATCGTTTGAAACACACCCCATGATCACATCCTAATGGAGCAGTATCAGACCTATATTCTGACTAGAATTTGAGTATGACGACGTCAGGCTAGAAAATACTGTCAATAGCCTTTGAAAAAAAAAAAAATCCATGTTTTTAGGAAAAATGTCATATAAATTAGGCTAGGAATAATATATCAATGAACCCCTCTGTAAAAGCCTTCTAAATATAGTTAGGTATAAGACTGAAAAGTTTGGTGTAGGTGCTTCTGAAGTGTAGATTTCATTCTCAGAGTGAGAGAGGAAATTCATCCATGGGTGCTAGAATCTCTCACTTTCACGTCTCTAAGGTGTTGACTATCACGTCTCTTAAGGTATTGGGTTTAGGTTTGCTTACTGCACAGTTAACTACTGTTAGCCTACACAGCCCTCTTATATAGGTTGGAAAAAGAATGGAAAAGGTCATACATCTTGTGCAAATTTGGCTGCTCTTCCACCAACAATGGAAGCATTTATTGAAAGTGTGAAAAGGGCCCACTTTCAAGCAGTCTTGTGGCGAACACTCAATATAAATCCTCCACCAAGACTGAACCCTGTTGCATTTTCTCAATTTAAATACATGAAGTATTGTCTGAATAACTATCACACAACAAACTGTATTTTATATTTATTAGTGTTGATTTGTTTATTTGCTTTTGATATGAGTACTCACCTTGAAATTAGAGGTATTTCCAATTATTTGTTACCCTGAAAAATCCAGAGTTCTCGCAAGAGCACAATTTGAATTGTCTCTGCGAGACACTCTGGCAATGAGTGACACAAATTACTTTTGCCACTTGTATCGCGGTGTATCTGATATAGGCGGTCCAAAGGCGAGCTAAACAGATGACAGTCATAGTGTTATCCAGTTGCGTCAAAGTCTGGAATCAATCAGTAAACATTGGTCATATAGTCTTATCCAGTTGCGTGCAGTGAGATTTTCAAATGCCCGCTTGGTGCCGCCCCTCGAGTTGGGACATTACATTATTCGTGGCCAGCCCTTAATCTTTCTAGATTACCAGGGTCTGGAATCTCCAGGCTAATTATTTGTCATGATTTTGGCACATAGGGCTTTAAGGGTCAATATATGAAATTGCCCAAAGGGATACCAGGCACCCTCCTAAATATTAAATAGCCACCCCAAGTCAATATATCCGTAATTGCCCAAGGGATATCACTGGGCACCCTCCTAATTCTTAAAGAGCTACCCCTAATCTACAAGATTCTGCAACAAAAAAAAACTTTAACAACCCCAAAAGAGACTAGTTGAATTGGTGCACTGTGCCGTTCATCTGTAAACCAAAATTAGGCACAAATTTGTGGTAATCCAGTGGCATCAGTCTACAATGAGTAATGACCAGACTGAGCGATTTCTGTGATTATACAAGCACATTTTACTGTTACATCTGAAATATTGTCTATTACCCAAGCAAGCAAGCATGGCAGCAAAGCATCGCAGTCATACAAGCGTAAATAAAATTCATCATAATTTATCAGACTGAACTGGCAAACCTTGTAAGCCTGATATCTGTCAACACCCCATGTTCTATATGGGATTTTGTAGCATAGTTCTATTCAACCAAACCCCTGGCAAAATTACATCTGCTGTTAAAGAATGTAGTGGTGGGTAATTGCAACTTTCCTCAATATTGCTTAGTTTAATTCACAAAATGATGATGTTATTTCACACTTTATAGCTCATTCATTTGGTGGCCTAACATTTATTAGAGACCTGAATGTAGGTTGTAGGTATCAGTTAATTTAAGGTAGGTTTAAGCATTGATTTCTCCCTAGACCCATAGCTTGCTCTTAATACATTATTCACTAACAGTTGGAATGGACAACCTGTTGTTTACACTAGTAATATGCAGAATACCGTTTTTTAACTTTACATTTGTTTATATCAAAAATAACTTGTGAGAGCATCATCTCTAAACCTTGTGTCCATATCCGTTCAGCTGTTGCACTGGCAAGTGTCACTGCATGTGGACCGTGGGTATTAGCCCGCAGGGAGCAAGCCTCCACCCATTACACTCTGCAGTGCCTTCCTGCTTGATCTTAATTAGTTCTAGATTCAATCACTGAATCTATCTCTCCTCGGGAGGTGTTCATTAAAAGCTGTAAGCTTTCCATTTTACTTCTCTCTAGAACCTATCAAAGAAAACCAGTCAGGCTGAGGAAAGGATAGCCTGATTGCTGATAGGGAGATAAATGGTTGGGTTTGCATGACCAGGGACAGGTGTGATATCTTACTACAGTTGTTTGCAAAAAAATTAGAAACCCCCCTATGGATACCTTTACAGTATTTAGATTATGTGTATTGTCAGAAGGCTACTATATATTTGTAAATAATAATACTCTGTTTGTCACAGTGCTGGTTATAAGCCAGTTGAAGTTGCAGTTATTGGAAGTATGTGAAATCAAACTCAACCCCACTCAAATGCCTGTTCTCTACAAATAGGGTGTTGTTTGACTTTGCTGCTCTGTGCCTGTGTGTGTATGTGTGTGTAGAACTTAATCACATTTGATGTATTTTTCATTTAACAGATATTTGTTTGGAACTGAGGGTGTGTGAGGGTGCATGATGTTACATAACATCAGAGGCATATTGAGTTGGTGGTACTGTGTGTGCCCTTTGGAAATACGAACATAAAAGAATACCATGAGTTCCTGTGTTAGAACACTTGTTTTTCTTACATGGGATGGGAGTATTTGCATTTATGTAGTATGCAAGCATGCATGCATGATGACATGACATGGTGGTTTCATAAAGGTTAGCTATAAATCTGTAACCATAAACTCTATCTACATGTCAATCTGCACACGTCTAAATGTGTATGTGCAATTTTAAACATATGAATACAAGTATGAGTTTAAGTATATGCATATCTGTTGGCATGTGTATAGGACAGCATATGTGAATATCTACATGTGAATGTGTAAATGCCTAGAGCATGAGGATATATATAACTTCAGAATTTAGGATGGGTTTTGTTGTGTATGGGTATGCAAGTGTGTTACGCTTTTCCTACTAATTAAGAGCAGGAGAGATACAGCAAACCTGATGCCTCACTGATTGCACTGAAATCAGGGCTGCATAAACTCCAGTCCTGCGGCAGCTGTTGTCTGGTAACACGTCATCCAAATTTCACTGAGTCTGAACAGCACTGTAAGAGATCCTGTTTTGTTCAAATAACAAAAAACGAGCTGTCCTCAAGTCCTAATTATTCTGCAACATTCCTCTGGAACATGCCTCTACTCCTCAGGTAAAGTAAAAATGTTAACTTGCTACTGACAATGGCATGAGTACAGTAGACATTACATTAACATTAAAATTAACAGTTTATAGTAAAGTGATTTACAATTAACAGAATAATAGCAATAACTATACACATAAACAGACCATTACTCTGAGGAAAATGTATTTATTACAAACAAGGTAAACGAATAAGTCTTTAGATGCATTTACTGTAGGCATCAGGTAAATCATTCTACCAATGAGGAATCTCAGAAGAAAAGCAGGTTATCAATTCATTGCAATAGTCCAGTTCAATTATGACACCCAAATTGTGTGCTGTTTTAGCAGCAGGGGTCATTGAAGATGAGCCAATATGGATGCTGGTCTATTGGGGGATAGCTGGATTAGCTGGGAATACCAGAAGCTCAGTTTTGGATAAATTGAACTTATTGATCTTTTGTCCAGACTCAAATATCCCTGAGGAATGCTGAAATCTGAACCGAAATTGTAGTCATCAGGTGGGAAAGACAGGTGATGTTGAGTATCATCCACATAACAGTGATGGACAAATCTGAATAACTGAATGTCCTTAAAGGTATGATGCGAATCAGCCTTTCCAGAAATTCCTAGCTCAGGTAATGTAGAGAGGAGAATATCATGGTCATACTGTGTGTTAAAGGCTGCAGATACATGTAAGTCAAGTAAAATTTAAACGGATTGACTTAACAGAGGGTTTAGCCACATTTAATGCCTCACAACAGTGGTTTTGGTAGAATGACCACTCTTGAAACCAGACTGTTTAAGGTGTAGTAGGTTGTTCTGAGATAGGAAACTTGCTTGGAACACCACTATCTCAAAAACCTCTGACAAGAAGGAAAGAAGGGAGACAGGTCTGTAGTTCTTCACATCAACTGAATTGAGTGTACTATTCTTGATACTTGTTTGAAAGAAAAAGGAACTCCTCCAGAGTGATGAATTAATCACATGCGAGATCGCCAGGAAAATAGGCGATTGTGATGGTGAAAGAGATTGTGATGGACTGCAGGAGAGTGGATGAAATGGGCACAGGGCATGACATGCATGGTGTTAAGAGCTGAATATTTGCTTTGATGCTGATGGCATCAGCAAAGATGAGAAGGCCCTTGGTGAATGACTCAGTCTGGGGTCTGAGGTGGGTCCAATCCGTGGTGCTCTTACTGATGCAGCAGGACAAACACATAGAGGAGTAACTTCTTATTCATAAAGCACATCAACAGAACTTATGGTTTCAGCATGCACACGAGACATATGCTGTATAACTGCACACACACACACACACAAACTTGTATACATATATGCAACCATTTCTAGGACTCTATTTGCTGAAATTAGGCATTCGTTTTCTAGAGCCCCCCCTCCCCAAAACAGTACTCCCAGACCCAATTACAGAGACTGGCTCCATGCAGACTCTGGAGGAGAAGAGAAGAGAGGAGAAGAGAAGAGAAGAGAAGAGAGAAGAGAAGAGAGGAGAAGAGAAGAGAGGAGAGGAGAAGAGAGGAGAAGAGAAGAGAAGAGAAGAGAGGAGAAGAGAAGAGAGGAGAAGAGAAGAGAAGAGAAGAGAAGAGAAGAGAGGAGAAGAGAGGAGAGGAGAGGAGAGGAGAGGAGAGGAGAGGAGAGGAGAGGAGAAGAGAGGAGAAGAGAAGAGAAGAGAAGAGAAGAGAAGAGAAGAGAAGAGAGGAGAGGAGAGGAGAGGAGAAGAGAGGAGAGGAGAGGAGAGGAGAGGAGAAGAGAAGAGAAGAGAGGAGAAGAGAAGAGAAGAGAAGAGAGGAGAAGAGAAGAGAAGAGAAGAGAAGAGAAGAGAAGAGAAGAGAAGAGAAGAGAAGAGAAGAGAAGAGAAGAGAAGAGAAGAGAAGAGAGGAGAGGAGAGGAGAGGAGAAGAGAAGAGAAGAGAGGAGAGGAGAGGAGAGGAGAAGAGAAGAGAAGAGAAGAGAAGAGAAGAGAGGAGAAGAGAAGAGAAGAGAAGAGAAGAGAAGAGAAGAGAAGAGAAGAGAAGAGAAGAGAAGAGAAGAGAAGAGAAGAGAAGAGAAGAGAAGAGAAGAGAAGAGAAGAGAAGAGAAGAGAAGAGAGGAGAAGAGAAGAGAGGAGAGGAGAGGGAGCAATAGGCCCGCTGCTCTGCTGCTATTTTGGGCCCCGGGAGCTGAAAGTCTTCCCCACTGAGAGACTTCTCTGACAGGCTAGAGTACAGCGACAGTCCCAGCCGTCTCCTGTCACCCAAAAAAACAAAGTCATGGTGCGCTCACAGTCACAGGCAGACACATGCGTGTCTGTATGGAGTCACAAACACACTTTCTCACACCTATGCGACCATATGGGCAACATATACAGCATGCACATACATTACCTCAAAAATTCAGCCTCCCAATTGCATCTTATTACTCATTGTCTGGTCTCTCCCTCTCTCCCTCTCTCACTCACTCACACACACACACACACTTTCCTCTTGAAGTTTCAGAGTTGGCAGAGAGGTTGCAACAGTTCAACAAAATGTAATCTCAAAGCAACACCGAGTGATTGACTCATGGACTCACACAACAGCAATCACAGAAATACTCTTTTACTCAATACTCAAAAAGTATATTTTTTCATAAGCACATGCATATGTGAAATACATTAGGTAAATCCATGACACTGACTAGTTTCTCCCCCTTGACCACATTTACAGTCTGAAGCGCACACACACATTCATATAAGGACATTACTGTCACTGTAATTAAATGCTAAAACAAAGCGAGCCCAAATTAAAGTCCCTGACAGTCATGCAGCCACGGTTCTCTTCAGTATATTTACCCTTTACTCTGTCATGCACCTCAAAATAACAGTGCTAATACTTCTTCCGAATGGCTCCAGTGTTCCTTTTGTGGGACACACAAAGGGAGGGAGTGAGGGATAGAGAGGGTTAGAGACGGGATGAAAGATGAAGGAGAGGGCCTGGCCGGGAGGAAATGATTCATTTGCCGTTTGTTGTGCTCGCCGGTAAATCATGAAGCGTGGGTAAACACATTTAGGCCTCTTACAAAACCAGGCGAGAGAGAGAGAGAGAGAGAGAGAGAGAGAGAGGGACTAGGGTTCAGATCCCTTTGTCCTTCAGGAATATATGAGCTGCCTGATTTACGAATTGAGAGAAACTTTTCATCGCCGGTGCCTGGACGACTCCTTTCTTCCCTCTTGTATGTGTTCCAAGCCAGATTGATGGAGCACAGTGGCTCACTCACTCTTGCTCTCTCCCATCACACACTTTCTTCTGAATTGTATACATCCCATGGCATTTAATTACCAATGATTCCATCTCTCGCAGCATACTATTTAAAAAAAAAGCATTCAGTAGACAGTCAACACCTCTCAATCCCACAGCAGTGTGCACTGAAAATGAATTATGCTTATAGTGATAAAACCAGAAGTGCCACTTATTGAGGTGCACTGCCCCCATGTGGTTGAAATAAATATTGCCATCATGTACAAGAAACACTAGGGTTATGGTGCGGAGATCACAGGTATGATGTAATGCAGTTTGAAAAGCTGGTTTGGTGACAAAACAGCTAGGAGACCATCTTCAATAATAATAATACATTTAATGATGAATATGGAAATAATATATCTAGTACTTTTACTTTATTAGTGACAACCATTTTAACACTGTTTAAGTGTTAGTGGTAATTAGTGACAGCCATTATAGCACGTTATCATGAGAAACTTGTTGGGGTGGTCATCGTGGATATCATATCTAACAGGAAGGGTTTTTTCATTGTCATAAATTGAGCCACTGTCTCTTTATGTATGAGTTTAGTGTAGCATTCTAGTATCTCACAGTTACACTGCTGATTCTCAGATCATACCATCCTTTTTTTTATCTTCCCGGGAGTGTGGCACCCTGTAATTACACCCACAAAAGGTCGGTGTTAACAAGAGAGCTGTGCTAATTACTTACCAGGAAATTAACCTTCCCCCAGACCACAGGCAGGCACCAGGCCCGTACAAGCGCCCAGTCTCCAGCTCAGCTGCACTGTGGACACATCATCACTACCTTTGCTGACCGCAAAATGTCAGAGTGCATCCACCTTACCTTTCCAGCTTTTTCCAATTAAATCCCCATGCACCAATTACACTTGTGATATTCCCCATTTAGCTACCTGTCCCCCAATCTAACCACTATGACTGGCCGGGACACAGTTGGAACATGCGGGTCTGCTCTCATTAGGCCCATCACATATTTAGTAAGCAGGGGACCTATTATTATGTCCATGACTTATCACCTGTCTTCTCTCTCGGCACAAGCAGGTGACAGCACAGCATATGGCAAGAGCTTGAGCTCAAGTTGAGTTTGAGAGGAATGAAAACAATGTGACACAATAAGACATGGCTTTTTTTTAAAAATGGTAGATAAGCCAGAAGGCCATGCCAGAACCCTTTCAACCCTCAAGGGGACTTCACATTGCACGCGACATGCACTTTGCCTGCTGCTCTCACACACCCACCTGCAGATACACACACACATATCTGTTGTGTGTGTGTGTGTGTATCTGTGTGTGTGAGTGTGTATATCTGTGTCTGTGTGAGTGTGTATGTCTGTGTGTGTGTTTGTGTCTGTGTGTTGTTTATTTACCAGGAGCTTCGGCTCGTTAAAATAGAACCCTGAATGTGTATGTCTGTGCGTGCGTGTGTGTCTGCATGTAGTTGTGAGAGTTAGTGTGCATATTGTGTGTGTGTGTGTGTGCGCGTATATATATATACACACATATACATTATATACATATATATACATATACATATATATATATACACACACACACACACACACACACACATATATATATATATATATATATATATATATATATATATATATATATATATATATATATATATATATATATATATATATATATATATATATATATACTCTGGGACTCAAAGTGCTAAATACCGTAATTTTCCTTTAACGTCCGACCAGGAATTCTCCTGATTGCCACTCTGCTACTGATGTCTTCTGATCACATCTTCTACATCAACAGAGAACTACAACTAGAGTGCCAATGTTCTGCAAGGCCGTAATTGACTCTCATACTCTATGTAATCAAATGCAGAATGGGGCAGCCGTGGCCTACTGGTTAGCGCTTCAGACTTGTAACCGGAGGGTTGCCGGTTCGAACCCCGACCAGTAGGCACGGCTGAAGTGCCCTTGAGCAAGGCACCTAACCCCTCGCTGCTCCCCGAGCGTCGCTGTTGTTGCAGGCAGCTCACTGCGCTAGGATTAGTGTGTGCTTCACCTCACTGTGTGTTCACTGTGTGCTGAGTGTGTTTCACTAATTCACGGATTGGGATAAATGCAGAGACCAAAATTTACCTCACGGGATCAAAAGAGTATTTATACTTATACAATGTTTTGCATAGAAAAAAACTGGATAGGTGAAAGCAATCATTGTGTCAGGTTATGTTTGAGGTTATAACAACCAACCAACAGGCAAAAAGACTAACACCACTTTTTGATTTATTGCCTATTCATATACCACATTATGTCCCATTTTGATCAGAATTCTTCAATGATTGAATCACTTCACTAAATATGAAATGTTTACAAAATGCTGCATTTTTTTAAACCCTCAAATATCGATATTGGTCTTTAAAGTCCTTTATTGGTTCGGCTTTATTGTCATTTCAACTGTAGAAGCTAGAGACCTGCAGTAGGCCTGTGTTGCATAGCCTATAATTTAAAATGAAATTCTAATAGAAAAATAGGCCTATTGATTTCTGGGTGAGTTGGATTTGAGATTAGTCCTTTAATAAACATCACTTGATTGGTGCAGCACTATTTAACTGACCCTAGTTTGATAAGTAAATTATTGAAATGGAAACAAATAGAGTGGTGTCTGACTGTTTGAAGCCCTGCGATTAACAATAATGGATTACTTCTAAAAGCTACTTGCAAGGCACTTGAGACATAGCCTATAACATAAGCGTTTTGCTGTCATGACCCTGAAGTAAATGCAGTGTGTCAGATTAGTATGAACAACAATAGTTGTGTGGAAGAGAATGTTCAGGTTGTGACAACTTGTCATTTGTTTTGATGGAAGGTTGGAGTTCCCGGTACAATTTTCCTACTCAACAGGTTTGAGTGAGATGCTTAACCCCACAGTTTAAGATGTTCTCCTGACATGCTTCTCCCTATATAGCACAGAGGTTCCAGAAGTTTAGATAAGATACTGTCTTGTTATTTTGCTTTCCCGACTTGCTGTGTGGAATGGATTATCTCAGTGTACCAGCAGTGCAATAACGACCACATAAAAAGGTGAGGTACTGTATGACCTAAGTGTAAAACTCCCATGCAAGGTTTTTAAGAGTGTTTAACTTGATTTAAGGTCTCTACATGAACATTTCAATTATCGTTTTTTCCGAATTTTCAACTAAAAGGTCTGCTTATACAGCCATAAAATGGTACACATGCATAAAATGGGATTCAAATGAAAGCTAAGGTTACTTTTCCATTATTTTGATTATATGGAAATATAACCACCTATAAATAATGCATCATAATTATAAAACCTTTTTTTTCAAATCCAAAAACCCTCAGATGCCGTTTTCTCGGTTATCCACTCGATAACACCAGAGTGTTATATATCGTTCCTGCCGTCATGATGATGATTATGATGATGGTGGTACACTTTGTTGTGTGCAAAAGCGAATTAATACAGCATTTAATGAGAAAAATGTAATTGAACACACATAATGCTTTTACTGATGAGCTGATGGACTGGTTAGGTAAGACTTGAGTCTTTAGACAGGAATTATTTATGTATTTTATGGTCTTCCATGGTTCATAACAAATGAAGAAAGCATTTTATTGTAAGAGCCCAGTTTTCCTTTTTCCTGATTACTGCTTTGAACTGGTTTTGCAACTATTTTATCAGTTTACAAGTGAATGTGTTGTAAGAGTTTGTTTAAGGCTTTCTTAGAGCGTGAAAAGGTCACATAGTTGGCCTGAGCATCACAGGAATTTTCAAAAGATTGTATGCCTGTGAAAAGATATTCACATGTGTAATAGAGTTTTGTCTTCGAGGATGTGATTTGCACAAGTGTAGAACCATTTTGTAGCTGTGGAATAAATTTGTCTGTGTGCAAAAAAAAATCGTACCTGCAGAAATATTTTGTGCACTTGTGAAAAACATTTGTCCACAGGACAGGGATTTAGTTTGAATGTGTGTGGAACAGCTTTATAGCTACAGGCATGGGAGAAGTGCGACATCTATCTTTCATGTGCAAACTGGATCTACGAAGCTACAAAACTTTTTTACAGACACGAATTTTGGCAGTGTTTTGTCATCGTTTCTGAAGAGCCAATCAGCGAATTTTGCCACGGTCTTGACAGCGTTTCTGCAGAGCCAATCAACACATTGCATCGCCTATTGACTAGCCAATGAGGGGACGTCCTGCGTCACATCTCTCGGCCAGGGTCGGCAGGCACAGAACTTAGTGAATTTATATTGGTAGCTATAGGCCTAGTGAGGATAAGGACTTTAGGCTATTTGCTGATTATGGGTTGGTTGTGCTACTTAGGCGATGGCGATAAAAAAAACCCTAATTCACAAAGCTGTCTTCTTTTAATGCAGGTATACCTTCATCAAAGGCGATAGGCTTACTTCAAGCTGGGACAGGATATGTCTACTTGACTCTATGTGCGTGTGGAAACCATTATTATGGCTTCGCTAGCGGCGGTCATATAATGATTGTCAAAGTTTTTTTTTTTTTTACCCCGTCATCTACTTCCTGAATTTTTGGTCAACGATACCCGGGACACCGAAACACCGGTGCACATGAAATTTGGTGGGTATGTAGCCCCACTAGACTTTTACAGAAAAATTTTGTTTCGTCCCCGGGGGCCACTCCCCCCCCGTGCTGGGCCCCCTGAACCGCAAAAAAAGCAGTTTTTCCTAAATAACTACCTGAACCATGGCACTGAGGATGAATAATATTTTATGGTATGTTAGTCTCAAGGGCCCACATCAACCTGGCCCATAATCACTCATTTGTGATTTGCACCCCTCCGGTAAAAAATTAAAATGCAATATTATTCTGCTTTAATCGCCCCTATCTTCAGTTAAGATGTTCAGAACTGCACCAAATTGTATGTGTATGATTGACCTGGCATTCTCTGGGGCTATGCCAAGTTTCGTAGAATTTCATCCATGGGGGGGTCTAAAAAAAATTAGGTTATGTGTACATTTAGTGACTGTACACTCATTGGCCTGTAGATGGCGGTGCACACATACACATGCACACACACACAGGCACCCACATACTATCGGTATTAGAACGGCCGATACATAATTACAAATTCAGTAGGATTAAAAGAAAGCCAAATATTCATCTTCATCATCATGGCTGCATTTCCAGTATTGGCGATAAGTAGTCGTTTGTCCACTAGATGGCGCATCGTTGCAGTGAGACGTAATTTTGTTGGAAGTTAAAAGTGGGTTGGAAAAACAATGGACGCTTCCTACAAGGACTGTAGTTTACCGCAGAGAACGTCTAATAAGGATAGGACGATGTTCACATGAAATTCAGGTACGTTAATCTTATAATATCAATATCAAAGGACCTAGGTACAATAATGTTACCGTGAGCGTTGGTTGAGTGATGGAGGCCAATTTGATTGACTGCATTTGTAGAAAACTATAAATGCGGTTATACCAAGCAAATTGATAGCAGCACTGTAATTGTATCTTTCGACTGTCATTTGTTGCATGTGCTACAAAACTCATTCTGTGCAATGGAAGATTTACCAACGTTACACCGGTCTGATACAGTTTTGCCTATACATGCGTGAGACTGAGACGCCTGTTTATTTGTTTTAAGTACGTGCAGGGTGTGAGAGGGGAATCGATATGCTTTGATTCCAGCTTGGTAGTTGTAGTCTGTGAAATTAAAAAGCACGTGTGTGTGAAGTATCCAAACAATGACCTTCATTTCATTATGGCTGCTTTAGCAACACACCTACTGTGTAGTGCAGTGATCCTCACTATTTTTTTCACAAGAGCCACATTGGCAGTGCAAAATCAAAAGGAGAGCCACTTTTACGACAACATACTAAGTCACCTTTGCAAATGTGCATTTCTACATATAAATTGGACATCCCACTTTTTTGAGAAATGACACAGCCAATACTGGGTAACGTTACACCTGCCATTTGTCTGCTCGTCCCCTCTCCGGTGTCTTCGTGCTGATTTTTGTTTGCTGCTTCCTCAGACTCATTTCCCTCATCCACTCCACTATTCGTTACAACACTGTGTGTCTATCCGTCTGGTTTTTGAGCTCGTTTCGGTCCCTTTTTTTTTATTAAAAACCGGTCCATTTTGTGTTTCACGCTAGTGGAACTAACGTCGCCTGCCTGCAAACGTGCGCTGCGGTTAAGTTTGTAAACAATGCCACATGGCATGCGGGCTGTGTTGCCAGGTTTGACAATACCCCCTTTAGGAAGCACCATTAAGGCTTAATAACTTCCTTTCACCTTCATTATTTCGGTGAAGGGAGAAGTATAATTCAGATGTTTGCGTTTTTGTAGTGCAGTATTGTATGTTTATGAAGCACATTTGAAAAAATGTATTGGCTGTGTAACCACATACAGTGGTTCCCATTTAGAAGTGGCCACTTCATTCGCACTTTCCATGATTCAAGCAGCTGTATTACAACTTATCGCCACGAGGTGGCAGTTTAAGTCCGCTGTAGCATTGCCGGTAAACAGGGCAGCGGATTGCATTCAAAGGCGTTGCAAGTGGCAGTGAGATACTGTAAGCAGAACGAAACTAAAGATCACATCGTTGAAGTTATACAGTAGGCCTAACTAGGCTAAATTAGAGCCTACCTTTTGGCCAGGCGAACAGTTTAGGCCTACTCAAAATGAGTAAAACCAAATTTGGCGAAATCTCGCCAAAGTTACCATGCGAGCCACCAATAATAGCTTGACGAGCCGCATGTGGCTCGCGAGCCGCGCAATGAGTAACACTGGTGTAGTGGGTCCCATTTAGAAGTGGCTACTTCATTCGCGCTTTCCTTGACTCATGGAGCTGCGTGAATTTTATTACAACTTTTCGGCGTTACTTAATTTGTGCATTGACAATAAAGTATCACATGAACTAAAGATGACTAAAATCTTATGTAGAAGAAGAAACATTCACAAAAAATCCATCCATCCAAAAATGACCTTTGCCAAAACGGCATGGAACTGACAGAGATGTTTTTGTTTATTAATAAATAAATAAATAAATAAATAAAAATATAACATTATGCTGATACCTTTTGCTTTTCCCAAATACAATGTAGCCTACAGGTGTAAGTGACCTTTCATCAATCCAGTTGCAATGGATGAACTGTGATGAATAACAATAACTATAACACTATAACAATGCTACATCTTCTTTGGCTATTCTACAATCTATTCACCTTTTCAGCACACACACACTCAGGCATGCCAAACAAGCATACACAAAAGTTTCAAGAGTGAGGGATGGAGTAAAAGATGGTGTGATTTATTTTCGCGGAACGGATGTACAGGACTGAGCGGCGGTCATATTTTGTACCGTTATGCGGTACATCTAGTTATTATTCCATTCTCACAGTTTTATATGGGCTTATCATGGTAAAGTAGCTTATTATCCGTTGGATTTATTTTCTCCTCCAAACTGGATGGAATAGAGCGCAAGGCAGTGCTTCATGTGTGCGTGCGTGAAGGGGAGAGAGGCGCGGAAAGGAAGAGTCCGGCAGAGTAACATCCTTCAGTTGAACTTCAGTTACAGTTAGGCCGTGGAATGAAAGGGCTTTTTCGTAATGTTTGCTAAGCCTACAGGAGCACTTTTCCTAAACTGCATTAAAACGTGATACCTATATACTGTAAGGCGTTCCTGACTGTAACCTTAAAGATACATTTTGCGGGTTGCCTCGGGTGGGGTTGATATTTAATGCACATATTGGTGGGTTGGTATAACAAACTCTTATTTGAACCTTTTGTGTTGGCAAGTAAATATCCTCTAATCACTGTACTACGCCACATCTTGAACATAGTGAAACTGCAATAATTTTAACACTTAAAGCCTCGGTTGCTAGGTAACGATAAACAGACTCAAAGATCTTAATTCTTGATTCTTCTTGCTTCCAAACTGACGGTTTTATGCGTTCACTAGACAAAGATTATGGAAATTAAACACCAATTGTCCATCAAAAAGCTTGTTGTAAAAGGCATAACTTGTTAGATTTAAGACCTAAGTTTGCTAGCTCTGTGCCTGCCGACCCTGGCCGAGAGATGTGACGCAGGACGTCCCCTGATTGGCTAGTCAGTAGGCAATGCAATGCGTTGATTGGCTCTGCAGAAACGCTGTCAAGACCGTGTCTGTAAAAAAGTTTTGTAGCTTCGTAGATCTAGTTTGCACAATTGCACACGAAAGATAGGCCTAGATGTCACACTTCTCCCATGCCTGTAGCTATAAAGCTGTTCCACACACATTCAAACTAAATCCCTGTGGACAAATGTTTTTCGCACACAAATTAATTCCACAGCTACAAAACGGTTCTACACTTGTGCAAATCATATCCTCGAAGACAAAACTCTATTACACATGTGAATATCATTTCAGGCGGTACACAATCTTTATGGCGTTGTTTTGACTCCATAGAGACGCAGCTACTTTAACTTTTGTATGAAGTTATTATGGTAGTAATATAGAACGAAATGCGGCATCGAACGTGATTCAGCCAATCACAATCAAGGACTGGAACTATCAGTTGACTTGTGGCACATGCACATCTCTTTCTACAATGCAGAGATATGAAATTATTATTTAGCCTATTTATTTATGTAAGGGCAACGTAAGGCAGGAGGTAAGTGTTGCTTTCAACGTTCTATCGAACTTATTTTTTATTGATTTGATTAGGCCTAGGCCTACATGGGGCAGCCGTGGCCTACTGGTTAGCGCTTCGGACTTGGAATCGGAGGGTTGCCAGTTCGAACCCCGACCAGTAGGCACGGCTGAAGTGCCCTTGAGCAAGGCACCTAACCCCTCACTGCTCCCCGAGCGCCGCTGTTGTTGCAGGCAGCTCACTGCACCGGGATTAGTGTGTGCTTCACCTCACTGTGTGCTGAGTGTGTTTCACTAATTCATGGATTGGGATAAATGCAGAGACCAAATTTCCCTCACAAGATCAAAAGAGTATACTTATACTTATACTAACTTGTGTGGTAGGCCCCTTTAAACTTCAATTTCACTCTTACACAATTTCTTTCTTTAGTTACACTTTACTTGACAGTATCGACATAAGAGTGACATGACACTGTCATGAACGTGTCATAAAGAAGTCACATAACACTTCTGTTATTAAGTGACAGATTAGGACAGATTAGGATTAGGGTTAGAGGTTAGAGTTACGGCTCCCACACACAGCTGCGTGCATCGCGTTGCTGGAGACGCATCCCATTCACTTTAAATGGGCTCACGTGATCCGTTGCCGAACTGAATTGTGGGTCCGTCGCGTCGCGTTTCTCCCGCCGCTCGCGTTGAGGAGTTCAGCTGTTGCTGCACCGACAGACGGCACCGGCCAATCAAGCCAATCTACGGACGGCACCAACCAATCACATTACGGTTTTACTTCAAGTCATTTGCATAGCTACCGTCGGGAACACCCACTGGCATGCGTTGACGGAACGCAGCTGTGTGTGGGGTTCATGTGTCATGTGTTCATGACAGTGTCATGCAGTGTTTGGAATAACTTCTTTTAAACGGCGTTCGGTAACAACGTTATTTTTTCAGTAACGGGGTAATCTAACTAATTACTTTTCCCGTTGTTACAACGCCGTTAACATTACTGGACGTTAAATGCAGTGCGTTACTATGCATTGATTGAATAAACTGTGTAATCCAAACGCATCCCTGGCTCACAGCTAATGAGGAGGTGCAGAGCCATCGCTCTGAGGAGGTGGGTTAATAACGACGTAAGCGATTATGATTGGCTAAGGCAGAGTCATGTAGGTAGCCAATCAGAGCCAGTGTTTTTACACACTTGCCAGCACACGCGCCACACACACACACACGCAACAGCTAAATAGAGATTCGACGAAACAGCAGAGGTCTGGAGCAATCCGATGAAAAGTTGGCATTTTCAAGGTGGAGATATAAGCACTATTTCAAATTCATTGTGGTCAAAGGCAAGAACGTGCATGTAATGTGTACATTATGTCCAGGAGCGAAGACTTTGTCGACATCCGTTGTAAGCAACTCTAATTTAACTAAGCATCTCACACACGCATCTAAAGCTAGTGGCCAAAAACACAGATACCTCCACCTCAGATGATAGCTCGCCATCCACTAGCAAAGAAGGACTCGGAGCAAAGTCCTCCAAGCAGCAAAAGCTAGATCTTTCTGCCTCACAACCAAAAACCTATGACACAGGCTGAAGTCAACCGTAGGTCTGTCGATGTGCAATAACTTGAATTTCCCCTTGGGGATCAATAAAGTATCTATCTATCTTTATCTATCTATCTATCTATCTATCTATCCAGAGCCATATAAAGGTAGAATTGCGACAACTCCATTGACGCTAATGTTCCAATGGCAGCTAATGGAAGCCTCAAATAGTTCCCGGAAGTTAACAAGTAAGGGATAATGGACGACACGGTGGTCTGTTCACAGAAGTTAATGCACGGTCAAGGTTGTAAAACGGCCCCGACGCGAAGCGAAGCGTAAGTGCATTCATTTCTGTGAACAGACCACCGTGGAGTCCATTATCCAGCTTATTCCACTGTTGCCACTTGCGTTGTGTTCATTTCCTGTTACAATTTAAACGTTTTAATCGCTAAAACTGTCTTGTTTGTAGAACTAATTTCTTCCGACACATATCAACTAATTTCTCAACTCACAGGACAAACTGCTGTTACTAGTTCTAAATGGATGGTTGCTACGGTTTGGGCACAAAATGTTTGTCAAACTTTGCCATGACAGTATCAAAGTAATTCGCTTCCTGCTAATACAAATAATAGTAATAGTAATAGTAGTAAAGTATGGGGCGCCAAATGTAACATGCCTTATTTTGTGGACAGAATGACTTTCGTGTGACGAAATACATATATTCATTACGAAACCATGTTACATCGTAACGCCTTTTGTCCACGGAATGCACAAATTGGTTTGCATTGTGTCCACGAAACACTGAAGAGAGCACATCATTTCGTGGACGAAATTGACTGGTGGCCTTTTCCTTTCGTGGACATAATGCTGAATGCAGTATTCACTGTCGTAGACGAAATGTTTGGTCAAAAGTAATTCTGTCTACGTAAATACGGAATGCACCTACACGCATCATTCTGTGCATCCTATTTCAATTTCGTCCACAGAAGTATTGTGTTGTGTTACAGAAGGCATTCCGTCCACGCAATAGTAACTTAACAACTTACGAAATGCATTCAGTGACATATGCTTTCATTCTGTGGACGAAATGCATAACAGAATCACGTACAATACATTTCGTGAGTCAGCAGTTTACGAAATGACTTATGTGTCACGATAATTTCATTACGTGGACGAAATGCATAACAGAATCACGAAATCAGTTTTGTGACCTGATGCAATACATTTCGTGAGTCAGCAGTTTACGGAATGAATTATGTGTCAGGATAATTTCATTACGTGGACGAAATGCATAAAAGAATCACGAAATCAGTTTTGTGACCTGCTACAATACATTTCGTGAGTCAGCAGTTTACGAAATGAATTATGTGTCAGGATAATTTCATTACGTGGACGAAATGCATAACAGAATCACGAAATCAGTTTTGTGACCTGCTACAATACATTTCGTGAGTCAGCAGTTTACGAAATGAATTATGTGTCAGGATAATTTCATTACGTGGACGAAATGCATAAAAGAATCACGAAATCAGTTTTGTGACCTGCTACAATACATTTCATGAGTCAGCAGTTTACGAAATGAATTATGTGTCAGGATAATTTTATTACGTGGACGAAATGCATAACAGAATCACGAAATCAGCTTACCTGCTACAATTCATTTCGTGAGTCAGCAGTTTACGGAATTAATTATGTGTCAGGATAATTTTATTACGTGGACGAAATGCATAAGAGAATCACGAAATCAGTTTTGTAACCTGCTAAAATACATTTCGTGAGTCAGCAGTTTGCGGAATGAATTAGCCAGTGGGTCCCATTTAGAAGTGGCACTCGCGCCTCCCGTTCAAAGAGCTGCGTGAAATGTATTGCAACTTTTCAAGGTGGCAGCTTAAGTCCGCTGTAGCATAGCCGGTAAACGGGACAGCTGGCTGCATTCAGAGGCTTTGCAACGGCAGTGTGATTGGCAATCCGCGAACCGGTGCCAGACCGTGCTGGACCTAGCCTAGGTCCGCAAAAAGCAACTGCATAGGCTTTCTCTGAATTATCTATGGTCTATGATCTTCAAACTATGAGCCTCTTCTACGAGTAGATTGCTGGTCCACTGGACCACGATTTTAGGCTAGATTAGGTCTATGCCCGGTGCTTCTGTCTGTTAATTTTGCGGCACAACTGCTGGAACCGTGGACCGAAAGAAAAAGAAACTAAATGTTTCCCTGATCAATGCATAGGCCTACTTCTTAATTATTTAAATATAGAGGTATAACATTAGCCTAGGTGGTAGTGGTAGGCTGTGAGTGCTCATTCAAAGTCTATGCGTGTTTGTGCAAGTTGTAACAAATCGGCCTTATTCAAAAGAACTGATTGCCACTACGCTTTTAAGGTTACGGGCGGATCTAACAAGCAGGAAATCATTCTAGCTCAATGCAGACGAAGACCTCAGTTTATCTTAACTTAAACTGGCAAAAGGCCTTGCCTTCCTCTTAATAAGAGTTTATATTAAAGAAAAAACTATCTTACAGAAGGAAACCCAAACATATGAGATTGATTCACTTTGTATTGTAATGAACGAACTCGCGGCCACTCGGCGCGCAACTGAAGGCCCGACACACAATTAACAACAAAGTTTAACAATGCACGAACAAATACCCCCCAAAGTTCAGTGCCCAATAGTCCCGACATCAAGCAGATGATTCAATCAGTCCAAAACACAAACGTGATCCCCGGAATAAGAAAGAGTCGTTGCGCTTAAAGTCTGTTGAAAAGTCGTTCCCAAATACGGTTGCGAAACGCAATCTCACCAAAACACGCACGTTAGGAAAAATGCTCCTTTGCTTGCTGTAATCCAATGACTTTGGGAAAAAATGAGTGATCGCAGATAGCGAGAAAAAGTCACGGTTCAGCATGCAAGGCCTCTAACGCGCGCTACTCCATACACCAGCGTCTTCGCACATACTCGCGGGGGCGAGCGCTCTCCCCGCGCCTCCATTTAAACAAAGTGCAATGAAAGTCACTCCTACCCAAAACGCGCGTTCAACGGTTAGCTGACATCAAATTTACATACATGGCATATTAAACAGAGAGAAAATACTAATACATTTTCATACAAACAACCATGTAAAAAGGTGATTTTGGCAGACTTTACAAAGTGAAACTGACAAACTCGTGGGTAGGCTAAGCAACGATATTTAAAACAATCAAGAAGTGGATTCCTGTAATGTTCATGAAAACAGTATAGCGATTGGATAGCCTAATAAATCACGACTTGTTGTAGGCCTAACAGTAGGCCTAGTTTATATCGTCTCGCTGGAGTGCGCGTATAATAGGCGTAATGCCTACTTGCCCGTCCAAATAAAGGGCTTTCCTTTGTTTCACGGAGCTCTGACTAACGGGAGGCGCGATTGAAGTGGCCACTTCTAAATGGTAGCCTAGGCTACCCATTGATTAATTCATTCCGCAAACTCACGAAATGTATTGTAGCAGGTCACAAAACTGATTTCGTGATTCTGTTATGCATTTTGTCCACATAATGGAATTATCGTGACACATAATTCATTTCGTAAAATTCAGAATTGAATTGAGAATGACTCCTAAATTCCAATTCAATTCTTGAATTTGAATTGAATTTGAATTAAGGTCAAAAACAGGATGTAGAATTACAATTCGAATTTGAATTAAAGGAAGTAGAATTGAAATTCAATGAAATTCGAAGAAATTCATATACATAATTTAAGGGTAGTGTTTAATCAATGAAGCTTCACAGTATATGTCTGATATGATTGCATTAAACACACAATGTTTAACTTAAAACAGTAACAAATTACATTTCCACACTGTAAAACAATAGTTTTACTTACTTAACATGTTCTAGTAAGTAGAATTCAGGTTTTGTCTTATGTTGAGTGTTACTTAATTTTGAGGTAGAAAAGTAAACATGCAAACTTATTGTCCTTGCAATTCCCATTCCAGATTTGTCTGTAATGTCAAGTTGTGCAAACAAACGCTCACTTAGTGTAGTGAACTTACAGTACACAGAATTGCTATTTCAACTAACTTGGTCCTTACCATTACAAGTAAAGTATACTGCATGTTTATTAAACACAACAGGTGTATTGAAGTTCTGCTAACTAATGTCACAACTCAGCTAACTGATATGACAAAATTGCATTTCCAGAATGCCACAGGCCCGGCCTACATATTGTTAAAGGGATCACATATTAATCTTTACTGAAATTCAATCCTAAGTTACAATAACAAAGTGACAGTGACACTAAAGGCTATATACTGTTTATATTGATACCCCATCACCCCATCAATGACTATCCAAAACAGACTAATCATGTGAACTAGTGCTGACAGTTATAGACAGACACAGATCTGTAGTTGGAAAACATACATACAGGTACCCTGTCTGCTAAGTTACTGAGGCTAAAAGTGAGCTTGATTAGGATTTTTGGATGATCTCCTTGCAAACTTATGTTGCTTCTAGAAATGGTGGTGTTAGTGGCTGTCCATTAAATGGCACTCTCCTCTCTGGTCAGGATATTAATATCAACCCCAATGCCTTAACAATATCATGTATACACTGAACTGCAGAAATCAGGCCTTTGAATGCAATGGAAAAACAAAGTCCTGACTCACTGTGGACATCAAAGATTAGGGGGTTCCCTGATCCGCTGGACAAACCCAGGTGTGTGCCACATATTGGTGGTACATAGTGAGGTTTCCCCTTCTCTGTGCAGTACTTTCATAGTGTAAAACAATATATAAATAAACGTAACATGTTGCTGATGTTCTACCCACAGCATTAGAGTGTTTTGGATAGTCATCTACTTGTGCGATGCATCCACATAAATTACACACCAACAGTATATAACTGTTAGTGTCACTGTCACTTTATTGTAATTTAGGATTGAATTTCAGTAAGGATTAATATGTGATATCTTTACAAATATGTGGGTCAGGGCAGTGGCATTCTGGAAATGCATTGTGGGAAATGTAACATCAGTTAGCACACCTTGTGTTTAATAAACACACAATATACTTTACTTGTAATGGCCAAGTTAGTTTAAATAGGAATTCTCATAGTGTAAGTGTACTACACAAAGTAAGCATTTGTTTGCACAACTTGGAATTCCTATTCCAGATTAGTCTGTAATTTCAAGACAATCGGTTTGCATGTAAGGTTAACTAACAGATTAAGTAAGGTTAACTAACTAACTAACTTCACAGTGTAGCAAAACTTAAGCAATTCAAGTATAGTTTACTTGACTTAAATGATCATGTTCACTTTTCCACCTCAACATTAAATTACTCCTTTTAGCCAAGTAATCTCAAAAAGCAAAATCAACATAATCAACAAAAGACAATAACTGAGTTATACTAACTAAATTTAAGTAAGAATAGCTATTTGATTTTACAGTGCAAAGTGACTTTCCCAAAACTGAATGCATGTGAGATTCAACACATTCTTCCTGTTGTGTGACTGTGGAATTACTTTGAATTGCCATGAATTTAATTCCACTTCCTGTCATTCCAATTCCAATTAAAATTCAACTTCCTGTGGGGCGGAGCCAATTCAATTCAAATTCCAATTCGTGAATTGAATGGAGATCCATTCTAAAATTCGGAATTTTTCACAAGCCTGGTTTGAAATGTCCAGTCGATAGCGCAATTTGGTCTTAGTTGCAGTCATTGCCGAAAACCCGGCCTCGCATATTGGAAATGGTTGAAACGTTGAAACGTTTTCAGCGCTTCCCATACAAAAATCACATATATTATGTATACCCAGGTAAAAAAAAAAACTATTAAAAGTATACTTTTTGAAAGTGTACTAAGTACCGTTTGTACTTTTTTCGTCAAATCCAAGTGTAATTAAGTGTATTGAATTATGTATTAAGTGCAACTTAATACCAACTTGACTATACTTTGAGTGTAATTAGTGTGCTAAAATGGAACAACTTTTTTCAAACTTTAAGTGTTCTTAAGTACATTATACAAAAATATATTTTATGAGCATTCGAAACACAGTCGCAGTACAATTTTGAAACATCCCAAGTGTATTGGAAATGTACTTAAAAGGCATTACAATATAACTAATAATAGTGTAGTAGTGTATTTTGAATACACTCTTATCATCCTCATTTCTATTCATTTGGCATGCTTCTGTAATATTTTAAATTAACTTCAAATGTACTTCCTGACTACAATAAGTGCCTTGAAAGTTTGCAGTTATGTTAATAAAAGTATAGTCTTAAGATACTTTAAGCATTATAAAGGCATGCAATTTAAGTATAATATTAGTGTGCTTCAAAATTGTACTATTAGTACTCTCCTACCTATTCTGTTACATGACTAATTGCACTTTGATTATGAGAAAAACATTTTATTGACATGAATGAAAACAAAACATAATATTCATCCATAACAAAAGTAAAACATTTTTCTGAAAGTTATGGATCTCTTGAGCATATCTTTTCAAGTTGGATGTGGTAACGCGATAAAACATGCATTTGGCCGTATTATATTATTTCACATGCATAGATTTTTCGAGTGGCTGTTTGGAGCGCTGGTCAGATTCCTCCTCGCTCGCAGCATTTTTTTCCATGCTTGGGGAGCAGTTTCCTCTGAGTGCGCACGTGCAGAGAGAATTTGCGCGCACACATTTAATATTTACGTGTGTGAAATAATATATAATATAATACACCCGAATGCATGTTTCATCGCGCAAGTGCTTTTTGACACTATTGTGTCGCGATACTCTACAGCCTCATTGGTAGACCATCAATTCAAAATGCAGATTTCATGAAAAACAAAAGTTGTTTACCCTCCTAGGTGAGAGAATTTGCCCTCTAAGCTTGAAATTGTTTACTGGACACCCAGCCTACAGCCAACAACTTAACAGTCTAACATGGCTAAATGTGTAATGCATGATCATTTATTGCTTATTTGTTTGCAAAGTCTTCTGGCCCAGAAAGAAAACCATGGTGGTTACGGATCATGGCTGAGGAGGAAAGGTACAGCTGGTAGAGTTGTGCAGTGAGTGAACTTCCCTCCCAATACTGAGATGTGGGGGCAAAAGCTGTGGTAGCTAGCTTCCTTACTAGCACACCATCTTCCAGTCCAAGATGCATAAAGTTTTCGGTGGCAACCCGGGGCTGGACAGCAGTCAAATGCATTGACCTTGGTATTAGAGAATTTGTCTCTGTTGTCTGTGAACAGAAAGAAGATGGAAAACATTTTACAAGATAAACAATATTTTACACAGAAATCCATTGGCAATGATGAGATTAATACAGATTATCTGTACCTATTTGACATTTACTTTTTATGGGTCAAATAGGTATTGACACCATCTGTTTGCCATCCTGGTATGGGTAGACCTGGCCAGGTAGTCTTTCCTTAAAGCGTTGTGCACCTTGGCACCGATATAAGTGCAACCACCCTGTTTTCTGCATTTGATTACCTTAGATTCCTTTGTTTCCAATACAACCGTATTATCGTTTTCGGGTCAAATGGCATTTTAAATGGGAGTCGTAGGGGCACTAGCCTTCTAGCCACTTCTGCCCCTACGACTCCCATTCAAAATGGCATTTGACCCAGAAACGACAATACAGTCAAGCTTAATGGTGGCGCTTCTGACTTAATTATGCTTTCAAAAGAAAGTTTGACTCAGGTACATTCACAAAAAGACCCTAGGTTGCATTTTAGCTTGAGTTATGCTTTAAGAGTAATGGGATAAGGTCCTGGATGAAGAATATTTACCTTTACTGCTGATTATTTGAGGCGTTCAGACATCTCGGTTTCAAAACTATCCAGGAACACCTGTAAAAACATAGTTAGGCTACAGATTAAAACTAGGTAAATTACAAACACTACCATGAAATGAACTTGAATGCTCTGTCAAACACAAATAATAAAAAAAAAACTAAATCTATCGCATAAACCAAGGCATAATATCAATCATGTAGCCTAAGCTTCATAGCACTAACTTAGTAGAACACCAGGTTTAATTCCCCCTATAATATCAATGGTGGAAAAAAAACGTTCTACTTCATAAAATGCATGTAATTTGTCCTGTAGACTCATTTTAAAAGATGTCTCCACGATTAAAGAAAAAAACAGCTACAATGTCATTAGCATGCCTAATGAATGTGAAGTGTGACTAGCCTAGCACTATCCTCCTTTCTGTGAGTTAACTTAGTTTATCACCCGGAGAGAAGAAATACTCTTTTCTGATTGGCTGGCAGGTGGCCTTTAATTCTGAATAACAGGACACCGTTCCATATCAATGCTTATGAATGGTAACTATAACAACCATAGTAGGAGGACGGTTGCAGCGCTCTAGAATCTTTTGGTTGCAGGCTTCCCAACAATGGAATCAACTGTAAACAAGCTAACTGTCCATGCTAAAGTTGTACAACAAGCTGAACTAGTGAGCTTCTTTTTAAACAGAACCGCGTGTTTACAGTGTTTACAGTGGCAACCGGGTGATACGCGGGATAACGGCCTTCGAGGTGTGTCCAGTTATACGGAATTAATGGACTTGGGCGGAGGCAACTGCCCTCCGCTGCGCGTCGGGGAGTTTTTGACCCTCGCCCTCGTCCATTAATTCCGTATAACAGGACACCTCGGTGGCCGTTATCCCTTACGTACACCACACATAATATTAAAGAACATTGGTGAACTTTAGGCAAAAGTTGCTTAATAAAGAACACACTTTCTTCCATCATAGTTTATCTAACGTTAGTGCTAGCCAACGCTTGTCAATAATCCCACAAACACAAAGCAGGTTAATGTAGTTTTCTTCTTGATAGGGATCTGGTCGACGTATATGACGTTAACGTTAGCTAAATTAGCTAACGTGATCTGGCATTGCTTGTACTAGCAAGGATAAAAACACTCTTGAAAGATTGCTAAGCCATCAATTTAACTTCTCCAAAGACTACCGAAGGTCATAAAGAGTAAGCTACATCAGAATCATTTAACAATATGCTTTGGGACTCACCTGATAACGAATAACTTGGCACTTTAGATCCAACTGGCTTCAGCCCTTGTTATCTCACATGACGAGTCCTTCTGGCTCTGTAGGACCAACGTCTCTGGCATGACTAGAATGTATTAGGGGTGTAACGGTACACAGAAGTCACGGTTCGGTTCATACCTCGGTTCGGACATCACGGTTCGGTACGAGTTCGGTACAATGGAGGGAAAAGCAAAACAAAAATGCAGAAAGCATTTTTTTTATTGTGCATGTCTCAGGCTGTACCACCTAGTGTCATACAGTCTCTTCCCTGAGCTATCTGCAACAGCCTGAAGTGTGTAAGATGTAGGCTAAACAGTACAATAAGTACCCAGACTCCATCTGTAACTTGTAAACAAAATAAGACAATCGGCTATAAAACTGAAAATAGGCCTACAGCATCTCTTATTTCTGAAAGTGCAAATTACATAGAAAAATGATTTTTAAAAATCCACTTAAGCAAGACCTTCAACATCTGTGTTTAGTTGTATATGGAAGGGTCTACAATTTGCCTCAATATTTTTCATTGTGTGTAAAGTAATAATCTAGCCTACTAACTGTGAAAATATCACACTATTTTGCCTTTTTTTTTAAAAACGAAATTGCTCCTTTCATTTCATAAACAGACTACAACTAGAAGTCACGTGACTTTGCCCTTTGACGTTAACTCACCGTACTAGCATGGTTTGTTTATTAGCCTGGTTAGCGTTGTCACTTTATTTTACTGTCTATGCACTTAACACTACCAGCTCCTCATGTGAGAAGTTACAAGTTACCCCAACATAAAGGTAATTACCACGCGATAGGTTTTGGCCCTATTTGTATGTGTATCCAAAGGCTGCTGAAGCGCAGGGGAAGTTTTTTTCCCCTCGTTTCAGTGATTGGAAGCCTACATCATCTGGGTGATGGCTTCGAATATGTGTAGCATTTATTCCACTCACATACCCAATAACTGCTGAACAACGCTGACACACAGTTTCATCTTATCCACCACTCTTTCGCCTGTACTAACGTTACTGTAACTGAAGTTCTCAAACTTGCGATCTTAAATAGACCAGCGGATCCTCTAACTCTTGTGGGTCTAACCTTAGTGCTGCTAATGACTGACGGACTCGACTGACGACCTGACAAAAAAAAACATAGGCGCCAATCAGAGCTTCAGAGCTAAGGCGAGGCTACAGATTAGCGTTAGGTGTCGCTAAAGAACTCCCGTAACTCTCGATACTTAACAGTAATTGCGCATGACATTAATTAATCCGCACACGAGTTTTATGTATTTTTATACCGTGTATTCTCCGTGTAAATTCATGCACCGAACCGTGACGCCCGTACCGTTTCGGTTCAATACGAATACATGAACCGTTACACCCCTAGAATGTATGGTATCTTTAATTTGGACAAACCTGTAACCTTATACGGACCGTAAACGTATGCATTTTCTGGTCTCTACAGTCCATCTGTCTTGCAAATAAAGTTACAAGCATAGACTGTATGAAATAACGTTAATGTTTGCTCACACCACGTTTTGCTCGAAAGCTGCACAGATCCGCCCACTCCATTTCAAATTCAAACAGCCATGTTATTGGTCAACTGGACTGCCTATACATTTAACTGTGTTGCCTATAAATTTAACAAAATGCCACATTCATCCTCTCACAACCTCTACTACATCACAAACGTATAGGCTACTACCTTACTAAGACACAAAATCAACAAAAGAAAAAATATTATTTGATGACCAAAACTGATAGATCAGTATGTCTCTAGGCTAGGTTATTGCACATTGCCATCCATGCGGCTGACATATCAGGCCTAAAAGCTACACACATTAGTATTTTATTAAAGGTGAGATAACTATGAAACTATACAAACAATGTATTAGGCCTACCAAAAAAATATACTTTCCATAAGTACACTATATTACAACTCTAAGTATTAGCAATTTAATACACTTAAACTAAATAAACTTATTTACCATTTAAAATACACTAACAACAAAGTACACTTTTAAAAACTACATTACAAAAACACTTTGAATATTGCACAATAAGTATATTTAATTTTAGTACACTGAAGTTGAACTTAATACTATGACTATGAAACTATACAAACAATGTATTAGGCCTACCAAAAAATATACTTTCCATAAGTACACTATATTACAACTCTAAGTATTAGCAATTTAATACACTTAAACTAAATAAACTTCTTTACCATTTAAAATACACTAACAACAAAGTACACTTTTAAAAAGTACATTACAAAAACACTTTGAATATTGCACAATAAGTATATTTAATTTTAGTACACTGAAGTTGAACTTAATAACATCTACTTTGAAGTATACTTTCTAAAAGTACACATTAAACATACTTTACATAAAGTACAAAACGTGTAAGCATACTTGCTTTATACTTCATGTACTTTAATCATATTTCTAACACACTAAAGTATACTACTTTTTTACCTGGGTATGTCAATGTATGCCTCACACATATAAGTCACATATATACACATACATGTCAAATATATTTCAACATATAGCAAAATTGCCCATTTTTATATATGTCACATATATTTTCCCAGATATACAAATATATTACAAATATATGTCAGTTGCATATATGTTAATATATGATAAGTTATGTATTTGTACGCATACCAATATATTGCAAATATATGTCTATGGACATATATTTGCACTCATATTAGGTAAATATATTGCAAAATATATGTAATGTTCTGCTATGTCACATTTATAGAAATGTCACAATATAAGTATATTTCAGAAATATAACATTGTTGATGTTCCAAAGAAAACACACAAAATATTTGTTTAAGCTTTTATTAAAGTTTATGTTTTCCACACAAACAGTGAGTAAACTCTCCAGGTAGAAACTTTTTTCTCTGTGTAACTTTGCCTTAGTAACAGAATGTCCCGCCTAGGGTAGACAACTGAATGACTAGACAGAGGCTGATTTACCAAAATACAAAAATAGATTTTATTTGCAACCACTATTATTTTCAAGGTTCTGGGGGTTGATTTTCTCACAATAATTAGACAGTAACAGGCACCCTACACAGACATTCAAACATTGTAAAGAAAATAAGAAAAAGACATTTCCCACCCTAGTGGCAGGCAAGGGGAACAAAACAAAAAGGGGCAGCTCTCTACTATAGCCACAGCTGAGGGGCGGATGCGGGTATCAGGCCAACCACAACGAAGTGGAGGCATAAGGCGTAGTACCCAGACTGAACACAGGGGGGAGGGGTCTATGGGACTGCAAAGCAATTCACACACACTACAAGAAACTATTCCATAAGTGTTTAAATGGGAAAAATTACTTTTCTACTCACAATGGTGATACACCCCAAAATGGGCACACAATGAACCCAGTAACTTCTTGATACTATAACTAGTGTAATACCCCCCAAAATAGGCAAGCTGATGTACTGTATGCACACACACACTGTGAATAGGCTAATGCAGGGGGAGGGGGATAGTTGAAGAGGTCAGGTCTGGATATCACGGACAGGTGACTCGGCCCGCAACACAAAGAGCAGGACAACTATACAGTAGAGCTACACAAAGAAAACCCAAACAAAACATAAAATTTTCCACAAAACAAAAAAACAACCTTTGGGTGCACTGTTACAAAGTGGCCAGGGGAAAACAGTGATTGACCGCTTTATGGTGACGTTCGAGGGTGCGGAGAAACGGCACACCTCCAGGTTCGGGGACTTAGGATCACCACAGTACGACAGCCAGGCCGTAGGCTACAGAGATGAGTCGCGCTACCGGCACAACCGCAGTCGCTAGTCGCAAAAACACACGGTTGAGCAAAGACGCGTTGACTGAAACGACACAAAGGGTACAGCAGATGAGTTCGGAGGGACAGCAACGAGAAAGCAGACACCAAAGGCAGACACCAAACAATTCTCCCAGCAAGACAGCACAGGTGAGCTTTCGCGGGGTCATTAATTTAAAAAGACGAATGCCCTACGTCAGGTAAGCCTCGCAGCCAGGTGAAGGCGGAGCATAGGCAGGGATCTTGGGACATGTAGTACACTTGATCTACCCGTTACATCTGTATGAAGTGGCACACATTGATTTGGCAGAATGCACTCAGTGTTCTCAAGGCAGCAGTCCTCACAAATCACCACCTGCAAACAGGGAACAGAGAAGATTAATATGCTGTAAAACACACAGAACATGAAAAGACCATCACTGAAGCACTACTACCTTCACATGCATCTTTAATAAACACACACCTTGGCACAAGTAAGCTTAAATAAGGGCTATGAGATTAACATGTAGCCTAATGATCCATACATCAGAATACTTTGACAAGATTTGGGAAAGATTCTTGAAAGATTGGAGTCTTTTAATTAATGCCCCCCATTCAAGCTTTACTCAAAAGACTTTCAAGAATCTTCCCCAAATCTTGTCAAAGTCGTTTGTTGTAAGGATGGCTTAACACTACCCTTCACAAATTAAAGATCATTTAAGCCTACTAACGTTCACGTTAGCCTGCATGGTTATTAGCAGCCACTTTAAATGTAGCCTAAGTTATAGCTAGGTTAGCTAACTTACTTACACCTGATATTTCATTCAAACTAAAACTTATATTCATAACGACATCTCAGACAGGCTTGTTGTTGGATATGATGTTAACTATCATTCTAGATATTTCACATAATGGTAAAGTTAGTTAATAGAAAAGTTAACATTAATAGCTAACATCGCTAACGTTAGCAATATTATAGCTAATTGATAACGTTAACGTTAGCTAATTCTAACGTTGACGGTGACGGTTGAAGTCACCGTGGTTGGTGTTCAAAAGTCAGTCAAGGGTGGGGGGTGGGTATTGTTGTGTGCGTATGCGCATATCAAGATACGATAAGCATCCGTTATATTTAAAGTAGCTTTGGCCTCACACATTTTAGTATGCACATGGTGCAACCCAAACGCTCCACACAAAACATTTACACATAAGGCAAAAGATGCCGAGCACAGGGCTGCCAACTTTTCAAAAAACCTTGGAGTGAGATTCGGTGGGGCCAACCAAAATTTTGCTGCGGAAATTTTTGTTTGGCTCATTCAGCATTATACCGTACAGTCAAAAAAACGTACATCAGTGGTTCTCAGGTGTAGGGACCAGGCATGGACGGATTATGAACTTTCGGGCCCCTGGGCCCAGATGTATTAAGGGCTCCCCAATAATTTGTCGCATAATGTGGTTATTCTGGTGCATTTTGGGGATGGCCAATACTAAATTCAATCAGATTCATAGCCTACATCCTGATGTGTTGATATTGAGGCAATGATTCTATGCAAAGGCTTGGGCTTCAGGGCCCCCTGATACCTTGGGGGCCTGGGCCCGAAGGCCCGTGCAGTAATCCATCCCTGGGACCAGGGTCCCAGAGTTTAATTAACATTGGTATCAAAGGGATCTAGCCTACTACTAGGACCATGGGCGTTGGAGGCATTCTGAAAGTGGGTGGGACATTTCAGCGGGGGGTATGGGGGTCCAACCCCCGAAAAATGTTTTGGACTAGATGCAATTTCCTGAATTCTGGTACATTTTAACAGGTTATTTAGATACTTCTATATAACAAAATAAAGCCAGCCTACAAAATTAATAAAAAGTAAATCATGCATAATTTAAAAATAACTCAATATATAGGCTACTTGGCTACGCAATAAGGTTTCCATTACAGCACCGTGGCCGTTCAATGAACGCATGAAAGCGGATGGTTTGTTTGAAATCCCGACACTCTTTCAACTACATGGAACGTAATAGTGATCATCAAATACCTCCCCTGATTTCAGTGCCCATCAGTCCCAACATTTAACAATATAATCAAACAGTCCAAAAGTAAATTAAATATCAAACTAAACCGAAAATGTCATGCTTTTGAAGGCCTACCAGTATGCCGCTCCAAGAAACGCATGTCTCAAAATAAAACTTGCATAAGAAATAAAGGGCTGTCTCGAATACAATCCTGCCCCTAAAGGCCTGTACTTTGTCTTAAGACCCCGGCCATAATTTGAGGATTCACAGTATCTAAGTAGACAAACTGGCTTCAGATATCCAACAGAGTGAACTGAGATTGTGCAGTCTTAGCTGTGGTTAGTGACGTGATGCTGTTAATGGGGAGTTTTACATAGCCTAGCGTAAACCTATAGGTTATTATTTATTTGGCGTACCTATAAGGCTTTTTTCCTTATCAAAAGTGAGGGGGACGACTGATCTCTTCAACACTGCGGGGGATTTGCCGCTTGTCACTGTGTGTGACAGAAGCGGAATTGGAGAATGCGTGTAACAAAAAAAAAGGAGAATCCAATGAAAATGACAATGAAGCACTAAACAGATGCTGAAAACAGCACTGGTATTTCGCACGGCAAAAGTGTGTGTGTGTGTGGGGGGGGGGGGGGTTCAAACTAACAATTTTAAAAAGTGGGTGGGTGTTTTGTAAGAATTTAAGAAATGTTTGTATACTTTTAAATGCATCAACCAGGTGCACTTTTAAAATAAATTGGTCAGACTTGCTTATTTTTATGGAAATATTTGTGCTGTAGCTAAGCTATTTTGCACTTTAGAATTATCACCATGCACACACAGGTGGAATAGTTATGGTGATTTTGCAATAAGTTCACAACCACAAAAACATATTCTACATTTCACAGTTCAGAAATGTTCAAAAATGTGTGTACATTTCAGCACTCCATGAAATTATGCAGAAGTGGTCAGCTGTGTTATTCAGCTAGTTCATTTAAGATAATATATTGGTCATTGTAATGGCCATAGCCTATAACATGCTCTTCCTTTTTCAGGATACCCATATCTGGAAACGTATGACGTGAATGTTTGCATATGGCTTATGTCAGGCTTTATATCAATATTTGTGTCTCACTATTTTATTTTCTTCATATTTTTGCACTAATGTCACTAGGAAGCATGCCAATATATATTCATTTATCTGTGTAAGTGGGATTGGCTGGAACCTGACAATATAAGAACCATGATAGTGGGATAATCTATGGCTGAGCAATTTACAAAAATGTATGTAGGCCTACTGACAAATAGTTTACATTAGAATACATTATACATAATTTCGCCCCAATGAGGCTATGTAGAAATGTGTTGCAATTTCAAAACCGGATTACTCAGCAACAACTTATTGAGAGGCATGCTTTATATCCTCGTATTCAGTATGGTTTGCTGTTTATTCACACAACACGTGGTAGTTTCACAAATGAGAGAACATTTAGAAAAATCCACAGACAGGGGGTGCTCTTGAACCCTCTCACCATCTCTGAAAGCATAACTAGTCGATCGCTAAACTCATTTTTCAGGCATCTGACCAACCGGGTTGACACTTCAGCGTGAGAAATCGGGGGTGTGGCGTGTGAGCGTGTGAAACTAATCAAATGCGTGTGTCTCACGGCCAATGTGTGAGAGTTGGCACCTATGCGAGCAGCATAGTCGACACCATACCTGTGACGCCAAGACATAAACAAATATATTCACACTAAGTTCTCCATTTGGAAAATAAGTAGGCTAATGGAATCTAGTGTATGGATATGTAATATGCCACCATATATGGAGACTACAAATATGTCTGCCACATATTCACACATAAAGTTCTCCATATATTTAGAAAATAAGTAGTGGAATCTAGTGTATGGATATGTATGCCACCATATATGGAGACTACATATAAGTCTGTCACATATTCACACATAAACTTCTCCATATATTTGGAAAACAAACTAGATGTACCACAGAGCGGTACAAAATATGACCGCCGCCCAGTCCAGCACATTTTTTCCACAAAAAGAAATCACGCTGAAAGGCCTATATGATTCTAACTGTCTCACTAAATTGCATTATCCACACTTAATTCTCACTGGTATCTGCTAGACAACAAGTACCAAAACATGATTAGTTCATAGATTTCACATGTAAAATTAATTTTATACAACCACCTCCATCTTGCCTGTTCATAATTCTGAGAAATTCTTGATTGTTTGTGTTATGTTTATGTTATGTGTGTGGGTGTGTGTGTGTGTGAGTGTGTGTGTGCGTGCTTGTGTGTGTGCCTGCGTATGTGCCTGTGCATGCAAGCGTACATATGCCTACTGTGTGAGTATGTGTCATACGTATGATTACTGTGAATGTATGTGTGTGTGTGTGTATCTGTTTGTGCACATGTGTGCACATGAAATGGGTTAACATGACCCCTGGAGGCAAACATACGGAAAAAAATGGTCATCCTAGGCCCTACAGTTCTCAAGATATTCACAGAGAACTGTGTCTGCCCTACCCTCCATTCGGGGGGTCCAGTCCAGCGGGGGGGCTACAGATCAAAACGAAAAATGACGGTTCCATGCTATCCATGTGGGGGTACATGCCCACCAAGTTTTGTGTACCCCGGTCTTTCAGTGTCCCGGGAATCCTTGTTGGTGTACGTCATTAAATGTACACATAAATAATTTTATTGTAAGGCCCCCCATGAACGAAAGTACACAAAACTTGGCATGCATTCGGAGGGTGTCATAATGATCCTACACTTTTAATTTTGTGCAGTTTTGACCTTGTCAGCCAGAGATATTGTGATGAAAACACCTAATTTTTTGCTTTTTAATTTTTAACTAGGTGGCGCTATACATGAAATAAGTGGTAATGGGATGGGTTGACATGCCCCCTTAAGACCAACATACATAAAAAAGGTGGACCTCCTAGGCCCTACGGTTCTCGAGATATTCACAGAAAACTGTCTCCGGCCACCTACAGGCCAGTTGGTGTATAGTAACATAAATTAATTTATTGTGTGGCCCCCCATTAACGGAATTCCACAAAATTTGGCGTGCATACAGAGGGTGTCATAATGATCCTACACTTCCAATTTCGTGCAGTTTTGACTATGTTAGGTCACAGATACCTTCAATTACAACACCTAATTTTTACTTTTTTGTGTTTCACTAGGTGGCGCTATACATGAAATGAGTGGTTATGGAATGGGTTGACATGGCCCCTTGAGATCAACATACAAAAAAAAATGGTCCTCCTAAACCCTACGGTTTTCGAGATATTCACAGAAAACTGTGTCTGCCCTACCCTCCTTTCGGGGGGTCCAGTCAAGCGGGGGGGGCTACAGATCAAAACGAAAAACGATGGTTCCATGCTATCCATGTGGGGTTACATGCCCACCAAGTTTCGTGTACCCCGGTCTTTCAGTGTCCCGGGACTCATTGACGGAAATTTGGGCATGCAAAAAAGAATAAAAAAAATATATGACTAAACCTATATGACCGCCGCTTCGCTGCGCGGCGGTCATAATAATTAGATCTAGTATATGAAGATATATAGCATCTTATATGGGAAATTAAAATATTTTGTATGCATGTATGGACATATAGCTTTGAATATATGTTTGACATAAATATTTGAATCGCATATATGTCCATATAAGTAAAAGTATAAGTCCCTGTTATTTGACATATGTTCATATATTGCCATATATCACATTTTTGTACGGCTATCTCGGGATATTCTGCTTTGTTTTTGATCCAAAAACCCGCCAGAGAGGTTTCCTTATAGACACTCTTAAGACCACCGTCATTTGCAATTTCGATCAACTGCTCTTCCTTCTGCGCTGACAAGTTAGGACAATTCGGGATATTGACAAATGGGTTGCGGACCCACTCATTGGTTTGTCGTGGATCTTTGGAGGATGGGAAGTAACGCTCAAACTCATTTGAAAGTGCAACAAGGTGATCGCGCACCAGCTGCGAGAGAAAGGGCCCTGCCTCAGTCTCTCCCAAAACCCCCACTACTGTTTGGAACATATCAAATACACCCCGGTCCACTCGTCGTCCCCACAAATCGCTTGGCTTTAAATGCAGCGACTTTATCTGCCAGTTTAAAAACAGTCGTCATTCTCCCCTGGAGTGACAGGTTGAGGTCATTAAGCAACCCGAATATGTCACACAGGTAAGCGAGTTTTGACACCCAGTCCTCATCACTAAAATGTGCAGCTAACGGTGACTTTTTTCTATAAGAAATCTCTGCAGCGGCTCTCTCAACTCAAACACTCTGGCCAGTGACCTGCTAAAGATGCTTGTTTTTTGTTGCTCATTCTAGCAGTTTAGCTAACTTCGTGTGACATACCGTTCGCCAAGAACTGATCAAGTGAAGTGAGCTGACCTGAGGCTGCGCAGCGCTGAAGGAAATATGTAAAAGTGTTGAAGGCGGGACAGACAGATGTAAGAAAATAGACCTTGCAAAATGCAAACATGCGTGCAATCAAACAACTGCATATAGGCCCATGTAAAAACGTGACGCGGCCCGGTGGTTGGGGACCGCTGATCTAGGCTATGGAAGTGGGATATAGTGCAACTGCTTCCCCAAAACAATTCCTCCATAACTGTGTATTTAATCGTTTGATATGTGGATAACTTTCAGTGGACTAAACAAAAGGTAAATATTTTGTTATCACAAGGCTAGCTGGTTCGTTATATGGCGAAGCATATAGCCAACTTTGTTTGCAGCAGTGATTCCAGTGAAGCTGAGTTTGTTGTTAGCATTGTTGGTAACTGTCAGGGAATTTAACCCCAACATACAAGAACCACAACACGTAGTATGGCTTTGCCCACAAACTCTGTTACCAAGAGGAGAGCCTGCTAATGTAAGGAAGAATTCCTCACACCATCAGTCTCTGCAGCCCAAAAGCTGTGTCTTTTATTGTACAGAAACTAGGAAGCAAGACATAGCGACTTTATCTATCTATCTATCTATCTATCTTATCTCACCCACACACACACACAGACAGGGTGCAGTTCCTGTCTGTCTGGGTGCACACTTAACTTGTAGGCCTACTCTCTGTTCTTAGAACTCAGCACAACAACATTTAATTTGAACTCTCTGTTCTTAGAACTCAGCACAACAATATTTCCGCTTACACAAATGGTTATACAATGATAATAATTTCCTTACAGTAACGTAAACGTTTCTTCAGTTAGGAGCAGTAGCCTGTTTTTTTTTTATGTTGCATTCATTTTCATTGGCAAAAGCTAGCCTAATATGCATGAGAACCTATATAGATTTGAGGGAGTCGCAGCTGTTAGCATCAGCACGATTAACACAGCAGGCACTAGCCCAGTGAAGGATTGTGTAAACCCCATCGCCAGAAACCAGTTTCAAACTAAGCTTGCGCTGATATGATGCACGATCACTGATCAAATTGCTATTTTCTGACAGGATGAGCACAACCAGGTTCTCTGAATCTCAAGCTCTTTAGCCTAGAATCTTAATGCTGTAACAGTTATCCACAGCACGGTGAATGACAAACGGTGACAAAATGCTGTTGTTTATGAGTTTATAGCCTGGTTATTTATCAAGGACTATATCACGTTTTATATGTTATTATGATCACTTGCATCGCATTACCATTACTGTGTAGGTAATGCTACGGTTAACTTAACATGCCCGCCATTACACTGGAGAGATGTTAGAACACTTTTAAACTTTTTTTTTATTCTCCCGAGACGCTATAGCTACTTAAGGTAGTTCGCTCATTATCTCAGATCAGTGAAGAACTACCAGAGAAAACGTTGGGGAGAAAACTCAAACAGACTTAGACTAGCTGTGTTACAGTTTCTCGATGCAAAATTAAAATCTCAATGCGCTTTTGTAGGCTACACGCAGTCTCAAAAACACTGTTTACAGCTCTTGAGTCACGTACTAGGTCATTTTTTTAATAACGATAATTTAGATAGGCCTAGGCCAGGGGTGGGCAACTAATTTCCCCAAGGGGCCACATGACAAACTGGGACTGTTGACGAGGGCCGGACCCAAAATACCGAACTCAAGTCTGAACTCAATTCTGTCCAATTCTATTCTGTTCTTGTATAACATTAATTAAATCATATGGTTTTGTTTACTACTACTCGTAAGAACAGATGAAAATGTGAGGGAGACAAAGGAAAAACAGCAATAGGCTATTTAATCTATGTCCAGTATTTAATCCTCATTCTCGAAAATTATTTTTTGACATTGACATTTTTTTTTCAGTTTTCAAAGACTGATATAAAAAAGTACTACAATATCTATATAATTAGGCTAGGCCATGAAAATGTGAAGGAGTCAGTACAACCATAGGCCTGTGCCACCATTTCATCAACATTCAGCAATATTTCATCATTAAATCATTACCATCATTAAATTAACTCTATGCAGAATTAGACTATGAAAATGTGGAGCAGACAATAGTAGGCTGTCATTAGTTAATCAACATGCACAAAGAAAACTATTTTAAAAATGTAGGCTATGTTTTTGCTTTAACTTTATGCACAAAACTGTGATTGGTCAACTCGCCCTGTGTGTTGAGCCGGCTGCTTCAAGCAACCTGTGGGTAGTAGCATCATACTAGTTCGCTAACATAAGCTTTGCAAATATACTCTGCCAGTAACATTTTGAAATTAACACTTCGTATCGCCAACAAACAGCAGGAGTTCGTTCTGACAACCTTTGCGGTGGTGAGCGACGCAGACATAAGACACACAAAACTTTGAAAGGTTTACGCCGACTTAAAGGCAACTGCATTGTGTCGACGCAGAAGCATAAATTCTATTCACCAGCACAATTCAGTGAGGGTGTTTAGTCCGACATCGTATGCATCCACGCACAAATGTATGGGCGTACAAATAGCAGTCGCTTTCAAAATAAAAGCAACGATATTGATTTGCGTGCATTATCTCTATGCTAGGCTCTTGACTATTTGTTCTTTCACGGACCTTACGCGGGCCTGTCAGGGAAAGCCCACGGGCCGGATGTGGCCCGCGGGCCGTATGTTGCCCATGTATGGCCTAGGCTATACTTATGGGGTGGGTGCTATTGCGTTTTCTAATCTCCCGTCTTGGTTTTGTACAGAAATTAATATTAAGTGACATACGTAAAAGGGAGAAAAAAAGGTCACCTTCCGATATTTAGCAGGCTACGGTCTGGAATTTAATTTAATATTGTTGTAATGGTAGGATAACTACACAGTTTACACAATAATTACACTGGGTTATAAATATTGTATATCAATGCATTTATTGTCTGTCAATTACCCACAATTGTGGCTCTGTCTCTCATTGAACAGTAGCTTATTTAATGCATTCTAATCCATTGTCAATCACTTCCGGGAACGTTTTGAAGTTTACATGAACCACGTGACCTTAACGAATTTTGAACACCCATTGTCGCAACTGTACCTTTATCTGTATCTATCTATCTAATAAATATCGAAAGTTATGTAGCCTACAGTACAAACACCTGTCTGTTCTACTCATTTCAACTGGCTGCTCAAAACTGCTCAAAAAATCTGAATTCTTTGATAAAACAACTTTCTTTTTTTTAAAACAGTAACGCAAATAGTTTCTTTCCCTGGCAACGAGTTACTCTTATCATAGAGTAGGCTTATTCAGTTACTAACTCAGTTACTTTTGGGAACAAGTAGTGAGTAACTATAACTAATTACTTTTTTAAAGTAACGTTCCCACATGGTGTAATGTCACTCTTATGTCGATACTGTCACGTAAAGTTACCCTTTCTTTTCCCCTTTCTATCTTTTGGGTTTGCTTGTAATGTCAGAACATCAAACACTCTCTAACAGGTTTCAAGAGTTTGGCCAAGCTAGTTCACTTGTAATAAACACTCAGCACTCACTGTGTTTGAAAATGTGTGATTGTTGCGATTGTGTGGTGAACTGCGGTTTCTCTTCTTTTTTTGTTATGCCGATGGTCACCAGTGACGACTAGGCTTACTGCCCCAGCCAGATCGCTTGGGGGATAACAGAGTGATATGTGAGCCTTGAGACATCATTTTGCACATTCTTTTCATGTACTATTCATGCTTTTTCTGTCACTTTGCTTTCTTTGTTTCTGATAAGTTTTCAATGTTTGCCCTTTTAAATGATTCATGGCCATGACAGAATTTATCACAATGGATCTGTTGAATTTAAACCCTCTGTGAGTAGACATCTTCCTGTTACTGTTTTTAGACCATAGCAGATTCCTTTAATGCAAACAGACAGTACCTTTGGTGACATAATTGTTAGAGAAAGCAAGGGAAATATGAAGGGAAGATGTTCTGCCAGCTTTCTCAATTGATGAAAAGGTGCTTCCTTGAAATAAATGAAGGAGGTCTGGTCTGAACAATGGCCCTGAAGAAGAATGCTTGTATCATTGTATCACTCATTCAGGACACATTGCAGAGAATAACTCCTGTTAATAAGAGTTAGTTTTTCCCTGTCAGCTCACAATGTATACAAGTATAAGAAATTAAATTACTCCTTGGGCCCTAATTTTAATGACATGCAAAGTCTAAACTCTAACCAAAGCTGATTTTACAGGGCGAGATGTATCTGCTAAATTAAAATGCATGAGCAAAATATTAAGTGCACACATTGGTAGGTCAGCTTAATGCTCCCATATCCGACTCTAGCTTTATTTCATATGAGACACTTTGCTCATTGCCTGACTTTGTAGTTTGTATTTTCAGTTTGTCATTCAAATTAGGGCCCATTATATAATAGCCACACATCACATATTGGGACATCACCATTGACATTCCTGAAACACAGGGACGAACAGTAGCCTATGTGGACTGGATTGTGCTGGTTTTGTCGGCAGTATGTTTTAAACCATTTTTCTCGTTGGCAGCATTATGGCCTATTTTTGTTGGTGTTTGCATTTGCAATGTTCATATTTATGTGTGTATGTCGAGGCTGGTTTGTTGTTACGTACTGGCTGTGTTGTTCGTTAGATCAGCTCCTAAACCATCTGTGCTGGCAATCATTTTCTGAAACAATGCTGCTGGTAGTGAAGTGAATTTAAAAAAATAATGGTGTTTAAAACGATCCCACTCAAAAAGTGCCAGGCCAATACATTTGTAAATCCTGACATCGCTTCTGGTGAAGAATGAATAAACTGAATGAATTTGAAAAGAAAACACAATCTGGTGCCTTCAAGTTCAGTTACCTTTAAGAAGTAACCTACTGTGTGGGCGCTATGACACAACTGGCTATAGCAACCATACCATATACGGGCCCTAACACCCACAGAGACCTGGGTTCAAGTCTGACCTAGGGTCATTTCCCGATCCCACCCTGTCTCTCTCTCCCAGTCATTTCCTGTCAGTCTCTCACTGTCCTATCAAAAATGGGCCCCAAAAAATATACTGAAAAAAAAACTTGACATGGTAGAAAGTCAGTTAAAGGTTTGTGTAGAAAATTTGAACAGTTCTTATCTATCTCTGCATAGCTTATGCACTGACATACAACCTGATAAATTGTTTTGTGACAGGTGATTTATGTGATGCAGAGAAGCATGGAAGATTGAAGGTGGCACCATACCCTTCAGGCAGTGAAAGCAGTACATTGTTATTCAAATCTAGTGTTTCACTTCACTTACAACATACATGAACATGTTTTACAATATTTTACAAATCATAAATGCATATACTTGGACAGCTAATGGTTAGCTTATATTTCAAATAATAATAGATAGATAGATAGATACTGTTGATACTTTATTAATCCCCAAGGGGAAAATCAAGGTCCCAGTAGCTTAAAGACATCACACACAACATACACTTACAACATAAACAGTATGATAAAATAACAAATCCACATGAATAATATGGACAGTAAAAGGTACTAAATCCACAAAAAAATCCACATGAATGTACTAAGGGATGTATAAGCATGAGATGCTTGCAGTGACAGGCCAGGGACTGACCCTATGTTTCAGTATGCATGGTACGGTGTTCTACGAGAGTGTCCAAATAAGTCCAACAGTGCAAGGATAAAATCTAGAGATCATTAAATATATTTTTGTCACAGAGACCCTTTAAATGAGAGATGCATCATTGTTCACTACAAACAATGACTGCATAAAACTGAGGGAGCTGTGACAACCCCTCCCACAACAGACTTGTAGAAGAAACAAGATACAAAACCAAACCTGTTTAGCAGGTGCCTGACACCAAAAAAATCCTGGATGAACGCAGCCCATACTTCTCAGAAAATGTGCGGGCATTAGTACAGAAGTGCAAGCATCTTCTAATCTGTTAGCCTCTAAGATCATTAAGCGTGTCAACCAGAAGAGCGGCAAGGTAGGACAGCAAAAAACAAGACGTCAATGGGATATATGCTGAGAGTTGACCTACATTGTGAATTATTTGGTTCGTTGATTATTCATTTAATGTGTTTATCTGCGATGTCCTTACAAATATTAGTTCATTGTCATTAATCAGTATTGTGTTAAAAATATGACTTCTGACATCTTTAGTTATATGTATATTTTGTTTTGTTTTCAATTAAATATATTCTTTGTGTAATTTCATAAGTACAACCCGATTTATATTAAGTCTTTTGGAGAACCTCTAGTTCATGTCCTTGGACAATGTGTTGAAGTAAAGACAAAGGGCTAAAAGGTAACACTTTCAGTCATGGTTTCATAGCATACTGGCAGTCACCATAGTAAAGCTGTACAAGTATGTATACATGATATGAAAACAAATTAATTATAACATGTTCATTTGGATTTTATGTCAGTTGTATTTACTTGTTGTTTAATCAGATAAGACTTCAAAAGACTAAATCCACAATTTAGTGCCAGAGATTGCGAAGTGTATGGAACATGGATGGATAGGGATACTATGAAGTACAAAGCACATGGTGTAAAACTCAGGGCTGTGTTTAATACAAGCTAGTCTGCTCAATCATTTGGGCAAAATCCCTGTTTTATAGTTTCAAATTGATCATACAGTAGCAGTAGTGGGAATTGCAGTGTTGCTGTTTTCTAACAAAAATGTAATCTGGGTTGGATAGTTGGTGTTTACAGTTTACAAAAGTTTGGACCGTATCTCCTGTCGTCCATTTGGCAGGTACCTGAACCAACTTCATTCAAATATGCTTCAGAGACGACCTCTTTCCTGAAGCATTACAGTAACAGGTCAGTTCAGTATGTTCTTCCGCAGGGCTGGAAATAGACAGTGGCTTTCGGGGAGCCATATTTTTCAGTGTGCACCACGACTTCCCAAGTCACATGCACGTTTATACATATAAGTGCGCGGGAGCACCCCAGACACACATCTGCGTGCATTAACCTGCCTTTCTGTTTGATCGTTATTTCATTATCATGTACGTGTTTTGTGTCTCTTGTGTGCATTGCATTGTGGAAAATATGGTTGTTGGGAAGTGAAATGATGGTTAAAAGCATGTTTGTCATTGTGGTATTTGCGTTTAACTGTATAGGGAATAATGGTACAGACACCCCACCCCTCTTAAATGTGCCAGCAGCTAGATGGGATACCCTGTTTCTTCTGAATTACTGAAGCTAACCAGGTGTGGCCTTGGTTAGTACTTGGATGGGAGACCACCTTGGAAATCTAATCGGATGAGACATTACAATGAGGTCCTGACTCTGATTCACTGTCGTCATTAAAGATTCTGTGACACTTACAGGAATGAGGGGGTTCCTCTGTGTCCTGGCTAAATTTTCAATCTGGCCCCCTTATCATCCCCCAGTGTAATTGACTCATTCATTCATTTCCTCACTGTCCACCTCAGGCTGGTGTGTGGTGAGCGTTCTGGCGCATAATGGCTGCCGTGCATCACCCAGGTGGGTGCTACACGTTGGTGGTGGTAAGAGAGTTCCCCCCTTCACTATAAAGCGCTTGCTTCACTATTGGGTGCCTTAAATAGTGCTACATAAGGGGAACACGGTGTTGTTGTTAAATGGTTTAGCCCAAGGTATTGATTGGGGTAATTGACTGGCCTATTTAAGCGCTGGCTCCTTTCATGTTAGACTCATAGGAGACCAAGGAATACACACCGAAGAGCCAGCGAATCAGGGAAGTTTAAAGTGAATTGAAGCTTAGAAGTTGTGTGGCAATGGGACATGGTTTGGTCCAAAGTTGCAGTTCACTAGGCCTTGTTTGGACCTAGTGCCTATTGCATTGAAACAGTATCCTAGTTTGTTGACTGGTTGAAAGTGTTGCCTAGAGTGTACTGAATTTCTCTGGATTGTATATCTGAATTCCTGTTGTGCTTCCTGGATCACCTGGTCTCCTGCCACTTTTTGCCATCATCACCACCACCACCATCTCACCCAGTCACCCACCTTCCTGGATTAACTAAGTAATATCTTTCTGATAACTTTTCTTTCACAGGTACTGTATGCCAATGGCACACCATGTATGGATTACCATCATAATTGCCGTCTGGTGGGTTTTGAAGTCACAAGGCTTCCAAGAAATTTCAGACTCTTCTCTGCAGGTAAGAACCATGAATGACTTCAAAATCAATACAGATGTTGGATATGCATGTTGTTGTACTTTGTACTGCATGTCGTTGTCATCATTGAACTAAAATAGTATGTTTGTGTTTGTCTCGTGTTGTGTCTGAGTTGCAATACTGCTTTCTTTTTGGGTTGCTTTTGATTGTTTTTTAATTTAAACTCACATGGGCTCACGGTAGAATGAGGATAAATAGCTTGCTTGCTTGCTAGCTGGTCAATCCAAAATATTGGATTGCAGTGAAACGTGAACAGATATTTAATCAAACTGTGCAGGCTTGTTGCTTAGCTAAACTCTGGACCTTGGCCACTAGATGGAGGCAAGAACATACCTGGAATTTTAGAATCACTCAGCATGACTACTGTTTGCCATATGCACCAAACAGCTGAGTATTGAAGAGAAGTTAGTGTAGAGGCTCAAATGCTCTCCTAGTTGGTTGGATGTATCCTATATTCATATACTCTTTGCTCTCTCGATTGTTGAGATAAGTTCTTTGTGGATATTGGAACACCAGTTTTTTTCTGTTTGTGACCTCTTGGACTTTGAATGTGAATGGACTTTTTGACAAATTCTCAGTGCATGGAAATTGTTATTGTTCTTTACCGAAGTTGACTTTTTGCCTGTAGTCTGCTTTTGTGCTGATTTGTGAATCCATATAAGTCTTCAGTTGTTGTTGAAGTTAACCCTTACAGAAATGTCAGGTTTCTGGTGAACAGCTGAGTAAGAAAAGTCCTTTTAGGCAAGTCCCTCCACTCGGCGGCCATATTGCAACGCTTTTTTGGGCACTCATCGGGCATCCTATTCGGCAGAAATGCGCGTGCACAAGGCTTCACAACATCAATCTTGCTCCAGCGGCGAGTTCACAATACATGATTGGCACGATGTCTTCACAAAACACCATACAGTATGATTGGCTCAATGTATTCACATCACACCACATGATTGGCTCAATGTATTCACATGTGGACTTTTTGCCGAAGGGGTGGGATATGTGTAGACAAACTAGCCCCACTGGCAATGTTGCAGCAAATTTGCTCATATGCAAATTAGGTTTGTCACCAGAAGTTCACTGGAAGTTTGCCATTATTGGCTAAGTGTGGTGGCAAATCACTGGCGAACACCTCTGATTGTTGCCAGAACTTTGCTGGTGAACTAGTGAACTTCTGGGAAACTCCTGGCAGTGTTTTCTAGTGAAATCATTTGTTTCCCACAAATCACCCACAAGTTTGCTGCAAATATGTACCTGACTAATTTCATTGATGAGGCTAATTTTTCGCCAGACTACCTTGTTGTTGGGCATTGCTTGTAATGGTGAACTATTGTCTAAGTTAGGCTATTATTGATATGTTAGATAACAGTGACCGACAATGCCAAGGCTTGTGGCACCGTTTCCTTATCTGACTGTCGCTGAAGGCAGGGTAGAAAAACTGGATGGATGCTGCTCCTCAAGGCACACTATTGTGGGGTGATACCTGGTTGCTTTGGCAAAGCAAATTGAAAAGAGAGGTGCAGGGGCTTGCGGAGTCTCAGACTTAGAACTCCACACAGAGCATTGTATTGTTACAACACAGGTTTCACTAGCAATTGATGTCATGAGAAAATTAAAATGGTTTAAAAACTGTGATGGACTGTCTGTAGTGATGATGATTGAGAGACTTTGAGTTGATTATTTTGATATTTCAGTTTTGCATTTTGCATCAGATTCTGCAGAATAGGAGAATAACTACTAGAAAAAAAGCTCTTTGTAATGGATTATGAATGGATTTCCGGTCTTATTGTCTTGAATGTACAGTATATTGTAAGTGTATCAAATCGGCCGAATTGTGAGTTGATTTTTACACCTCTGTGATAAAACCCTGAAGCCTTCAGTTTTTACTTCAGTGGCCAACTAAAACAATGTCTGTCTCATCTGTAGTTACCTAATTCAGATGGACAACTGCAAAGACAGAAACGTGAAGGTCAGTTGGATTATTATCTCAAAAATGTTACTAATTTAATCTGACTGTCATGAGGCTCCATTACTTTGTTCACACGAGGCATCTGAACACATGAAATACATTTTGATTATTTCCATAACATTTTAGGCATGTTTTTTAACTTTCGTACACCTGTGGTGTAAGAAATGAATGGGTGAGACCAAAATAACTATATTAAATTCCAGGCACAGTATTCAGGCATCACTATTGATTAGATGGGCAGTAGGTGTGTTTGTTCACATTCACACACTCACACACACACAAACTCACCCCTTGCTCCACTGGTGCTTCTACAGTATGACCGCCCCCATGGGAACCTATCCCCCAAAAAACATTTTTCCCCCACTGACTTGTATGGTCTTAGGTCAATGTGGCCTGCAGGCCAGGAAGAGCATTTGGAAGTTCAGAACATGTTATATTCAAAAGTTTTTAAGTTGATTAAAAAAAAGGTCTATCACAATATTAAATGATAATATTACTATGGATTTGGTAAACTATAATGCCTTGACCATTTTTTACTGGGAACACAAAACAAATAACCATGAAACACACAATAGGAGGGTTAAGGTGGTCAAGAACAAAGTGGCTACAACTACTATCGATTGAGTAATATACAAAATGTTACTGTCAATGAAAATGAACATGTCTTGTAAGATCCAGTGTATTCTTTACGTTCACACAGTTTCTCTCTTCTATAGCTTCCTTAAATTCTAATGGCTCCTGGAAGTACATCATTGAAGCAGATGTCATTGGACCTGATGTTGAATTCTTAGAGCAAGTAAAGTCAACTGTAAACTTGATTAGTCTACCACTATATACCAACAACAGTGTACAGATAACAGATATTTCCATTACAACAGGTAGGTGTTTTTGCTGTATCTTTATAGGTATAAGGTTGTATCAGTGATGGCTTCTGTTGACGTTCAAACAAAACAGAGAGTTAGCTCGCTACACCCTCCCCTCCCTCTCATGCAATTGAAACTCTCCTGAACGTGCATCTCGTCGGTTATACAAAAAAAGCTGCCATCTTTGAGATCCGGTATCTTGCGATTTTTCCTATGGGAAAATAACATGGGGTTTTTGAATTATCGCACCTGTTTAACTCTCGCGGGGGCAAAGAGGTCTGAAATGCAGACGTTTTGCTGAACACACTTTTGTTTTGTCCTTTGCCTTCGAGTGGCGCCTGTGATCTTCGCTACGTTAAAACGGCAAACTTAGATTTTTGCTACCCCTAACCTGCAATGCAACTTACCATAGGTAGTTAGCTTCAATTAACATCTGGATCTCCTTATATGGGCAAAGATGGCAGCTTTGGTTCCTTTATGTAGGCGAACTTCAGAGGTCTATTGGTTGGAACACTTTATTTTGCCTTTGAGTGGTTGGCAACACTTGTTGTTAGCAATTGTTTTTGTGTGCAGATCTCAGAGCCTAGGCTGCCTACAGAGACAAGTTTTTTTACGGCCTGATTATGGGGCGGGCAGCTAGCGGATCGTTAAGAAAGATTAGATAAATGTGATAATTTATGTTTGGGCCTGTTTTGTGCCTACAATCGCTGATACAACCTATACGTTTCCCATTACTATTAAGCCACTGTATCTGAAACAGCAGACAAAATAGTACTTTAAAAGCACAAAGGGACTAATTATGCGCATGAACAAATTCATCCAATTGAAATATTATGTTGAATGATTCTAATACATAACCCATGTTTCAGAATAATTATATAATTATAATACATAAATTCATAAATAACCTCTTTCACAGTGTGCTACAATAGTATAAGTACCCAGTGTATATGTGAGCCTGGGTATGGCTGGGCATATAACAACTGTCTGACATACAACGCCTGTGATGCCATCATCAATAACACTTGTGGATGCATCCAAGGCATACCAAGTGGAGAACTCTGCCAGGGTAAGACATACTTTTATATTCTTATATGTAAGTAGTCTGGTATTTTGAGCATGTACCATGTTCGTAGTCTCTTTTGAAAGTTTTCATATACAGGTAGATTGTCCATTCAATCAAATCTGCATATTATTTTTCTCCAAATACATTTAACCCCCATAGATATCAATGAATGTGACTTTGATGCATGTGGTCTAAATTCCACCTGCTCCAACTCAGTTGGCAGCTACAAGTCTTTCAAAATTTTATTTGGACTGTTCTGTGCACAGATGCTCTTCCACCCAAACTACATTTACACCTGAATCCCAAAATTTCCTTTATAGATATCAATGAATGTGACACAGATCCATGTGGTCAAAATTCCACCTGCTCCAATACCATTGGCAGCTACAACTGTTCTTGCTGGAGAGGATACACCCCAACAAACACATCTCTGCCTATTAGTTCTAACAACCCATGCATAGGTATGTAGGTTTTTCCTGAGACTTTCTTTAGTGATTCTTTTTTTGTTTTGAATGAAAATTTCCGTTCAGAAATGCCTGCAACCTCTCAAATCTGTCCAGTTTTATTAAGAGTGTTCTGCGCTCATGTTCTCTCCCAAGTTGTTTTAAATGTGAAGTTATGAATTCCAAATTCTTCTTCATTCGTTCTTATGTCCTTTATGAAACGTTTTTTATGTTACTTTCTGTATAGACATCAATGAATGTGACTCTGATCCATGTGGTCAAAATTCCAACTGCACCAACACAATCGGCAGCTACAACTGCTCTTGCTGGAGAGGTTACACCCCGACAAACACATCGCTGAATATTAGTAACAGCAACCCATGCATAGGTGTGCTAATTTTAGTGTTTACACGTTAGTGGAACACCTTCCACATTGAATTTGCGCACAGATACAGATGCTCTTACATCTGTGCACAGATGTTCTTCCTCCCAAACTACATTTAAACCTGAATCCCAAATTTTCCTTTATAGATCTCAATGAATGTGACACAGATCCATGTGGTCAAAATTCCACCTGCTCCAACACAATCGGCAGCTACAACTGTTCTTGCTGGAGAGGTTACACCCCAACAAACACATCTCTGCCCATTAGTTCTAACAATCCTTGCATAGGTACGTAGGTTTTTCCTGAGACTTTTTGTGATTTATTTCCTTTTGAATGACATTTCTAGCTATCATCATGGAATAAAAGCCACTCTATATTAAATACAAATATTCTTGAAATGTCTCACATTAGAAGTAGATGAATGCTGTTTTGTTCGCATTAGTAACATAAGTCATTTTCTCATTAGTTTTAGCAATCCATGCATCGGTATGTAGGTTTTTCCTAAGAATGTTTTTGTGATTTTTTTCCTTTTGAAAAGTAGGTCATTTGGGCATGTACCATGTTCATAGTCTCTTTTGAAAGAGTTTTCATATATAGGCAGATTATTCACTCAATCAATTCTGCATATTATTTTCTCCAAATAAATTAGAGGTTATGTTCTCTTATAGATGTAAATGAATGTGACTTTGATGCATGTGGTCCAAACTCCACCTGCTCCAACTCGGTTGGCAGCTACAGTTGCTCTTGCTGGAGAGGATACAGACCAACAAACTCGTCTCTGCCTATTAGCAGCAGCAACCCCTGCATAGGTGTGTTCCCCACTTTGTAATATGTCCTCATTTCACTTGTATTGATGTACTCTTTCAAATTGTAGTGCTCTTTGCCGATGCTTTGACTTTCCACATGCATTTTAGGCATTTTTTGTGGAGCTCCACTGAAGAGTTTTCTAAGATAAACATAATTATTCTGTAAAGAAGCAAGGGAGTATTTTAGTTCCATACACAATCCATGCAGAGTATTGCAATTATTTCTTATTTGACAGTTGTATTTTGCATTGTGATCTGTTACAGGTCCTGTTCAACTGTACAAGTACAGGGTTGAGATTGAGATGGAAACAGTAGATGCTGACCAACTGAAGATGGAGTTGTCTGAACTTGACCTTCCTCTCCCACTCGCAACAAGTGAACAAGTTGAGATCACTGACATCAATGTCACAACAGGTGAGAATAACATCACATTGAAAAAAGAAAAGATAAATTGATTTGCATTTCATTGACTGAAATAAGTGTATTCAATTATAGACTGTTCATTTCTTTGTCAGTGGGCAAACTTAGAAAATCAGTGAGGGATCAAATAAATATTTCCTCCACTGTATATATGTAGTTTAATGTGTTTCATTAATTGACATTTTGGTCCTCTGAAACGCTTAAGAAAGCCTCATTAATGTGTGCTCACACCATATACGTATATAAATGATAAAATCAAGGGACAGTTAGTCACACTGCTTTGCATCCATAACATAAGAGTAACTGATTGTCCATCATCCATCAGTGTGTTACTCAAACACGAGTGGATATCGGTGTGTCTGTGAGGAGCAGTATGCCTGGCCCCATGACAGCTGTATCACTTATGGAGCCTGTGATGAGTTCAGCGAAGGCACCTGTGGATGTCTTAATGGTTTACCGACAAATGGGCCGTTCTGCCAAAGAGGTTGGTTCACATCCCATTTCATTCGACTGAACTGTTGCACAGGGGTGGTATGCAAAGCCATGAGAGATTGAATTAAATGTAAATTTTAGTATGACAGTAAAACTAGACATGAGCTGGGCAAATAAACAGCCTCACTTTGAAAATGACACAAAAGTGGTGTTGAGCCCATCCAATTAGCCTGTGTGTCCAGGTCAGAAGATTTCATATATTTTCAACACAAATATCTATGAATGGTTTGTTCCTAAATTAGTTTCCCAATTTGTTGTCCTTGTGTTTTTCACTGTTGATAGATGTAAACGAATGCGACTTTGATCCATGTGGTCTAAACTCCACCTGTGCAAACACCATTGGCAGCTACAACTGTTCTTGCTGGAGAGGATACACCCCAACAAACACATCTTTGCCCATTAACACTAGCAATCCATGCATAGGTGTGCAGGTTTTTATATTAAAATACTATGGTTGTCTAACTGCATCAAGGGAGATAATTTCCTCCTAAGCTATGAAGGAGGAACGCGTCTTGTAATGTGACATATCCTACTCAACGACCAGCAATTTATTTTCTGCATCGTGCCACCACGACACCACAATGAAAAATGAAAAGTCTAGCATGTCAGAATTTTGGGGGAATCTCCTACAGCATTCTGTTGACCCTGACACTATGACGACATGTGACATGAACGATAGATTACTCAATCTTGTAATGTGGTCATAATCTTAAAACAGTCCTCACTTCACATGCATGTAGATTATTTTCCAATATTCACTTCTGTGTTTGAGAGTTTATAACTTTGTAGTATTTTTCTCTTTCAGATTTTAACGAATGTGACACGGATCCATGTGGTCAAAATTCCACATGCTCCAACACGGTTGGCAGCTACAACTGTTCTTGCTGGAGAGGATACATCCCAACAAACACATCTCTGCCCGTTACTTCTAACAACCCATGCATAGGTACGTAGGTTTTTCCTGGGACTTTCTTTTGTGATTGTTTTTGTTTTGAATGAAAATTTATCTTCAGAAATGCCTGCAATCTCTCAAATCTATGCAGTTTTATTAGGAGTGTTCTGCACTCATGTTGTCTTCCAAGTTGTTTTTAAATGTGAAGTTATGAATTCCAATTGTTCCTTTATTCATTCTTATGACCTTTAAGATACGTTTTTATTTTACTTTCCCTAAAGACATCAATGAATGTGACTCTGATCCATGTGGTCAAAATTCCACCTGCTCCAACACGATTGGCAGCTACAACTGTTCTTGCTGGAGAGGTTACACCCCGATAAACACATCTCTGACTATTAGTAGCATCAATCCATGCATAGGTGTGCTAATTTTGTTCTTTATACGTTAGTGGAACACCTTTTCTAGCTTCTTTGGGGGACCCATTGACTCTACCCGTCTGTCTTTGTACCCATACTGGTTTATTGTTATGTTTGAAGTGGTATTGTGAATAAACTCAAACTCAAACACCTTCCACATTGAATTTGCGCACAGATTCAAATGCTCTGTGCACAGATGCTCTTCCACCCAAACTACATTTTAACCTGAATCCCAAATTTTCCTTTATAGATATCAATGAATGTGACACAGATCCATGCGGTCAAAATTCCACCTGCTCCAATACCATTGGCAGCTACAACTGTTCTTGCTGGAGAGGATACACTCCGACAAATACATCTCTGCCTATTAGTTCTAACAACCCTTGCATAGGTACGTAGGTTTTTCCTGAGACTTTTTTGTGATTTCTTTCCTTTTCAATGAACTTTCTAGCTATCATCATGGACTGAAAGCCGATCTATATTACAGACAAATATTCTTGAAATGTCTCACATTAGAAGTAGATGAATGCTGTTTTGTTCTCATTAGTTTCATTAGTCATTTTCTCATTAGTTCTAGCAATCCATGCATCGGTATGTACGTTTTTCCTGAGAATGTTTTTTGTGATTTATTTTCTTTTGAAAAGTAGGTAATTTGAGCATGTACCATGTTCATAGTCTCTTTTGAAAGAGTTTTCATATATAGGCAGATTATTCACTCAATCAATTCTGCATATTATTTTCTCCAAATAAATTAGAGGTTATGTTCTCTTATAGATGTAAATGAATGTGACTTTGATGCATGTGGTCCAAACTCCACCTGCTCCAACTCGGTTGGCAGCTACAGTTGCTCTTGCTGGAGAGGATACAGACCAACAAACTCGTCTCTGCCTATTAGCAGCAGCAACCCCTGCATAGGTGTGTTCCCCACTTTGTAATATGTCCTCATTTCACTTGTATTGATGTACTCTTTCAAATTGTAGTGCTCTTTGCCGATGCTTTGACTTTCCACATGCATTTTAGGCATTTTTTGTGGAGCTCCACTGAAGAGTTTTCTAAGATAAACATAATTATTCTGTAAAGAAGCAAGGGAGTATTTTAGTTCCATACACAATCCATGCAGAGTATTGCAATTATTTCTTATTTGACAGTTGTATTTTGCATTGTGATCTGTTACAGGTCCTGTTCAACTGTACAAGTACAGGGTTGAGATTGAGATGGAAACAGTAGATGCTGACCAACTGAAGATGGAGTTGTCTGAACTTGACCTTCCTCTCCCACTCGCAACAAGTGAACAAGTTGAGATCACTGACATCAATGTCACAACAGGTGAGAATAACATCACATTGAAAAAAGAAAAGATAAATTGATTTGCATTTCATTGACTGAAATAAGTGTATTCAATTATAGACTGTTCATTTCTTTGTCAGTGGGCAAACTTAGAAAATCAGTGAGGGATCAAATAAATATTTCCTCCACTGTATATATGTAGTTTAATGTGTTTCATTAATTGACATTTTGGTCCTCTGAAACGCTTAAGAAAGCCTCATTAATGTGTGCTCACACCATATACGTATATAAATGATAAAATCAAGGGACAGTTAGTCACACTGCTTTGCATCCATAACATAAGAGTAACTGATTGTCCATCATCCATCAGTGTGTTACTCAAACACGAGTGGATATCGGTGTGTCTGTGAGGAGCAGTATGCCTGGCCCCATGACAGCTGTATCACTTATGGAGCCTGTGATGAGTTCAGCGAAGGCACCTGTGGATGTCTTAATGGTTTACCGACAAATGGGCCGTTCTGCCAAAGAGGTTGGTTCACATCCCATTTCATTCGACTGAACTGTTGCACAGGGGTGGTATGCAAAGCCATGAGAGATTGAATTAAATGTAAATTTTAGTATGACAGTAAAACTAGACATGAGCTGGGCAAATAAACAGCCTCACTTTGAAAATGACACAAAAGTGGTGTTGAGCCCATCCAATTAGCCTGTGTGTCCAGGTCAGAAGATTTCATATATTTTCAACACAAATATCTATGAATGGTTTGTTCCTAAATTAGTTTCCCAATTTGTTGTCCTTGTGTTTTTCACTGTTGATAGATGTAAACGAATGCGACTTTGATCCATGTGGTCTAAACTCCACCTGTGCAAACACCATTGGCAGCTACAACTGTTCTTGCTGGAGAGGATACACCCCAACAAACACATCTTTGCCCATTAACACTAGCAATCCATGCATAGGTGTGCAGGTTTTTATATTAAAATACTATGGTTGTCTAACTGCATCAAGGGAGATAATTTCCTCCTAAGCTATGAAGGAGGAACGCGTCTTGTAATGTGACATATCCTACTCAACGACCAGCAATTTATTTTCTGCATCGTGCCACCACGACACCACAATGAAAAATGAAAAGTCTAGCATGTCAGAATTTTGGGGGAATCTCCTACAGCATTCTGTTGACCCTGACACTATGACGACATGTGACATGAACGATAGATTACTCAATCTTGTAATGTGGTCATAATCTTAAAACAGTCCTCACTTCACATGCATGTAGATTATTTTCCAATATTCACTTCTGTGTTTGAGAGTTTATAACTTTGTAGTATTTTTCTCTTTCAGATTTTAACGAATGTGACACGGATCCATGTGGTCAAAATTCCACATGCTCCAACACGGTTGGCAGCTACAACTGTTCTTGCTGGAGAGGATACATCCCAACAAACACATCTCTGCCCGTTACTTCTAACAACCCATGCATAGGTACGTAGGTTTTTCCTGTGATTGTTTTTGTTTTGAATGAAAATTTATCTTCAGAAATGCCTGCAATCTCTCAAATCTATGCAGTTTTATTAGGAGTGTTCTGCACTCATGTTGTCTTCCAAGTTGTTTTTAAATGTGAAGTTATGAATTCCAATTGTTCCTTTATTCATTCTTATGACCTTTAAGATACGTTTTTATTTTACTTTCCCTAAAGACATCAATGAATGTGACTCTGATCCATGTGGTCAAAATTCCACCTGCTCCAACACGATTGGCAGCTACAACTGTTCTTGCTGGAGAGGTTACACCCCGATAAACACATCTCTGACTATTAGTAGCATCAATCCATGCATAGGTGTGCTAATTTTGTTCTTTATACGTTAGTGGAACACCTTTTCTAGCTTCTTTGGGGGACCCATTGACTCTAACCGTCTGTCTTTGTACCCATACTGGTTTATTGTTATGTTTGAAGTGGTATTGTGAATAAACTCAAACTCAAACACCTTCCACATTGAATTTGCGCACAGATTCAAATGCTCTGTGCACAGATGCTCTTCCACCCAAACTACATTTAAACCTGAATCCCAAATTTTCCTTTATAGATATCAAGGAATGTGACACAGATCCATGCGGTCAAAATTCCACCTGCTCCAATACCATTGGCAGCTACAACTGTTCTTGCTGGAGAGGATACACTCCGACAAATACATCTCTGCCTATTAGTTCTAACAACCCTTGCATAGGTACGTAGGTTTTTCCTGAGACTTTTTTGTGATTTCTTTCCTTTTCAATGAACTTTCTAGCTATCATCATGGACTGAAAGCCGATCTATATTACAGACAAATATTCTTGAAATGTCTCACATTAGAAGTAGATGAATGCTGTTTTTTTCTCATTAGTTTCATTAGTCATTTTCTCATTAGTTCTAGCAATCCATGCATCGGTATGTACGTTTTTCCTGAGAATGTTTTTTGTGATTTATTTTCTTTTGAAAAGTAGGTAATTTGAGCATGTACCATGTTTATAGTCTCTTTTGAAAGTTTTCATATATAGGCAGATTATTCACTCAATCAATTCTGCATATTATTTTCTCCAAATAAATTAGAGGTTATGTTCTCTTATAGATGTAAATGAATGTGACTTTGATGCATGTGGTCTAAATTCCACCTGCTCCAACTCGGTTGGCAGCTACAGTTGCTCTTGCTGGAGAGGATACAGACCAACAAACTCGTCTCTGCCTATTAGCAGCAGCAACCCCTGCATAGGTGTGTTCCTCACTATGTAAAATGTCCTCATTTCACCTGTATTGATGTACTCTTTCAAATCGTAGTGCTCTTTGCCGATGCTTTGACTTTCCACATGCATTTAAGGCATTTTTTTGTGGCGCTCCACTTGAGAGTTTTCCAAGATAAACATATAATTATTCTGTAGAGAAGCAAGGAAGTATTTTAGTTCCAAACACAATGCATGCAGAGTATTGCTATTATTTCTTTTTTGGCAATGACACACTTGTATTTTGCATTACGGACTGTTACAGGTCCTGTTCAACTGTACAAGTACAGGGTTGAGATTAAGATGGAAACAGTAGATGCTGACCAACTGAAGATGGAGTTGTCTGAACTTGACCTTCCTCTCCCGCTCGCAACAACTGAACAAGTTGAGATTACTGACATCAATGTCACAACAGGTGAGAATAACATCTCATTGAAAAAAGAAAAAGAAAAGATAAATTGATTTGCATTTCATTGACTGAAGAAAGTGTATTCAATTATAGACTGTTCATTTCTTTGTCAGTGGACAAACATAGAAAATCAGAGAGGGATCAAATAATTATTTCCTCCACTGTATATATGTAGTTTAATGTGTTTCATTTATTGACATTTTGGTCCTCTGAAACACTCAAGAAAGCCTCATGAATGTGTGCTCACTGTATACGTATATAAATGATAAAATCAAGAGACAGTTACACTGTCACACTGCTTTGCATCCATAACATGAGAGTAACTGATTGTCCATCATCCATCAGTGTGTTACTCAAACACGAGTGGATATCGGTGTGTCTGTGAGGAGCAGTATGCCTGGCCCCATTACAGCTGTATCACTTATGGAGCCTGTGATGAGTTCAGCGAAGGCACCTGTGGATGTCTTAATGGTTTACCGACAAACGGTCCGTTCTGCCAAAGAGGTTGGTTCACATCCCATTTCATTCAACTGAACTGTTGCACAGGGGTGGTATGCAAAGCCATGAGAGATTGAATTAAATTTTAATTTTAGTATGACAGTAAAACTAGACATGAGCTGGGCAAATAAACAGCCTCACTTTGAAAATGACACAAAAGTGGTGTTGAGCCCATCCAATTAGCCTGTGTGTCCAGGTCAGAAGATTTCATATATTTTCAACACAAATATCTATGAATTGTTTGTTCCTAAATTAGTTTCCCAATTTGTTGTCCTTGTGTTTTTCACTGTTGATAGATGTAAACGAATGCGACTTTGATCCATGTGGTCTAAACTCCACCTGTGCAAACACCATTGGCAGCTACAACTGTTCTTGCTGGAGAGGATACACCCCAACAAACACATCTTTGCCCATTAACACTAGCAATCCATGCATAGGTGTGCAGATTTTTATATTAAAATACTATGGTTGTCTAACTGCATCAAGGGAGATAATTTCCTCCTAAGCTATGAAGGAGGAACGCGTCTTGTAATGTAACATATCCTACTCAACGACCAGCAATTTATTTTCTGCATCGTGCCACCACGACACCACAATGAAAAATGAAAAGTCTAGCATGTCAGAATTTTGGGGGAATCTCCTACAGCATTCTGTTGACCCTGACACTATGACGACATGTGACATGAACGATAGATTACTCAATCTTGTAATGTGGTCATAATCTTAAAACAGTCCTCACTTCACATGCATGTAGATTATTTTCCAATATTCACTTCTGTGTTTGAGAGTTTATAACTTTGTAGTATTTTTCTCTTTCAGATTTTAACGAATGTGACACGGATCCATGTGGTCAAAATTCCACATGCTCCAACACGGTTGGCAGCTACAACTGTTCTTGCTGGAGAGGATACATCCCAACAAACACATCTCTGCCCGTTACTTCTAACAACCCATGCATAGGTACGTAGGTTTTTCCTGTGATTGTTTTTGTTTTGAATGAAAATTTATCTTCAGAAATGCCTGCAATCTCTCAAATCTATGCAGTTTTATTAGGAGTGTTCTGCACTCATGTTGTCTTCCAAGTTGTTTTTAAATGTGAAGTTATGAATTCCAATTGTTCCTTTATTCATTCTTATGACCTTTAAGATACGTTTTTATTTTACTTTCCCTAAAGACATCAATGAATGTGACTCTGATCCATGTGGTCAAAATTCCACCTGCTCCAACACGATTGGCAGCTACAACTGTTCTTGCTGGAGAGGTTACACCCCGATAAACACATCTCTGACTATTAGTAGCATCAATCCATGCATAGGTGTGCTAATTTTGTTCTTTATACGTTAGTGGAACACCTTTTCTAGCTTCTTTGGGGGACCCATTGACTCTAACCGTCTGTCTTTGTACCCATACTGGTTTATTGTTATGTTTGAAGTGGTATTGTGAATAAACTCAAACTCAAACACCTTCCACATTGAATTTGCGCACAGATTCAAATGCTCTGTGCACAGATGCTCTTCCACCCAAACTACATTTAAACCTGAATCCCAAATTTTCCTTTATAGATATCAAGGAATGTGACACAGATCCATGCGGTCAAAATTCCACCTGCTCCAATACCATTGGCAGCTACAACTGTTCTTGCTGGAGAGGATACACTCCGACAAATACATCTCTGCCTATTAGTTCTAACAACCCTTGCATAGGTACGTAGGTTTTTCCTGAGACTTTTTTGTGATTTCTTTCCTTTTCAATGAACTTTCTAGCTATCATCATGGACTGAAAGCCGATCTATATTACAGACAAATATTCTTGAAATGTCTCACATTAGAAGTAGATGAATGCTGTTTTTTTCTCATTAGTTTCATTAGTCATTTTCTCATTAGTTCTAGCAATCCATGCATCGGTATGTACGTTTTTCCTGAGAATGTTTTTTGTGATTTATTTTCTTTTGAAAAGTAGGTAATTTGAGCATGTACCATGTTTATAGTCTCTTTTGAAAGTTTTCATATATAGGCAGATTATTCACTCAATCAATTCTGCATATTATTTTCTCCAAATAAATTAGAGGTTATGTTCTCTTATAGATGTAAATGAATGTGACTTTGATGCATGTGGTCTAAATTCCACCTGCTCCAACTCGGTTGGCAGCTACAGTTGCTCTTGCTGGAGAGGATACAGACCAACAAACTCGTCTCTGCCTATTAGCAGCAGCAACCCCTGCATAGGTGTGTTCCTCACTATGTAAAATGTCCTCATTTCACCTGTATTGATGTACTCTTTCAAATCGTAGTGCTCTTTGCCGATGCTTTGACTTTCCACATGCATTTAAGGCATTTTTTTGTGGCGCTCCACTTGAGAGTTTTCCAAGATAAACATATAATTATTCTGTAGAGAAGCAAGGAAGTATTTTAGTTCCAAACACAATGCATGCAGAGTATTGCTATTATTTCTTTTTTGGCAATGACACACTTGTATTTTGCATTACGGACTGTTACAGGTCCTGTTCAACTGTACAAGTACAGGGTTGAGATTAAGATGGAAACAGTAGATGCTGACCAACTGAAGATGGAGTTGTCTGAACTTGACCTTCCTCTCCCGCTCGCAACAACTGAACAAGTTGAGATTACTGACATCAATGTCACAACAGGTGAGAATAACATCTCATTGAAAAAAGAAAAAGAAAAGATAAATTGATTTGCATTTCATTGACTGAAGAAAGTGTATTCAATTATAGACTGTTCATTTCTTTGTCAGTGGACAAACATAGAAAATCAGAGAGGGATCAAGTAATTATTTCCTCCACTGTATATATGTAGTTTAATGTGTTTCATTTATTGACATTTTGGTCCTCTGAAACACTCAAGAAAGCCTCATGAATGTGTGCTCACTGTATACGTATATAAATGATAAAATCAAGAGACAGTTACACTGTCACACTGCTTTGCATCCATAACATGAGAGTAACTGATTGTCCATCATCCATCAGTGTGTTACTCAAACACGAGTGGATATCGGTGTGTCTGTGAGGAGCAGTATGCCTGGCCCCATGACAGCTGTATCACTTATGGAGCCTGTGATGAGTTCAGCGAAGGCACCTGTGGATGTCTTAATGGTTTACCGACAAACGGTCCGTTCTGCCAAAGAGGTTGGTTCACATCCCATTTCATTCAACTGAACTGTTGCACAGGGGTGGTATGCAAAGCCATGAGAGATTGAATTAAATTTTAATTTTAGTATGACAGTAAAACTAGACATGAGCTGGGCAAATAAACAGCCTCACTTTGAAAATGACACAAAAGTGGTGTTGAGCCCATCCAATTAGCCTGTGTGTCCAGGTCAGAAGATTTCATATATTTTCAACACAAATATCTATGAATTGTTTGTTCCTAAATTAGTTTCCCAATTTGTTGTCCTTGTGTTTTTCACTGTTGATAGATGTAAACGAATGCGACTTTGATCCATGTGGTCTAAACTCCACCTGTGCAAACACCATTGGCAGCTACAACTGTTCTTGCTGGAGAGGATACACCCCAAGAAACACATCTTTGCCCATTAACACTAGCAATCCATGCATAGGTGTGCAGGTTTTTATATTAAAATACTATGGTTGTCTAACTGTATCAAGGGAGATAATTTCCTCCTAAGCTATGAAGGAGGAACGCGTCTTGTAATGTGACATATCCTACTCAACGACCAGCAATTTATTTTCTGCAGCGTGCCACCACGACACCACAATGAAAAATGAAAAGTCTAGCATGTCAGAATTTTGGGGGAATCTCCTACAGCATTCTGTTGACCCTGACACTATGACGACATGTGACATGAACGATAGATTACTCAATCTTGTAATGTGGTCATAATCTTAACACAGTCCTCACCTCACATGCATGTAGATTCATTTCCAATATTCACTTCTGTGTTTGAGAGTTTATAACTTTGTAGTATTTTTCTCTTTCAGATTTTAACGAATGTGACACAGATCCATGTGGTCAAAATTCCACATGCTCCAACACGGTTGGCAGCTACAACTGTTCTTGCTGGAGAGGATACACCCCAACAAACACATCTCTGCCCGTTACTTCTAACAACCCATGCATAGGTACGTAGGTTTTTCCTGGGACTTTCTTTTGTGATTGTTTTTGTTTTGAATGAAAATTTATCTTCAGAAATGCCTGCAATCTCTCAAATCTGTGCAGTTTTATTAGGAGTGTTCTGCACTCATGTTGTCTTCCAAGTTGTTTTTAAATGTGAAGTTATGAATTCCAATTGTTCTTTTATTCATTCTTATGACCTTTAAGATACGTTTTTATTTTACTTTCCCTATAGACATCAATGAATGTGACTCTGATCCATGTGGTCAAAATTCCACCTGCTCCAACACGATTGGCAGCTACAACTGTTCTTGCTGGAGAGGTTACACCCCGACAAACACATCTCTGACTATTAGTAGCATCAATCCATGCATAGGTGTGCTAATTTTGTTCTTTATACGTTAGTGGAACACCTTTTCTAGCTTCTTTGGGGGACCCATTCACTCTACCCGTCTGTCTTTGTACCCATACTGGTTTATTGTTATGTTTGAAGTGGTATTGTGAATAAACTCAAACTCAAACACCTTCCACATTGAATTTGCGCACAGATTCAAATGCTCTGTGCACAGATGCTCTTCCACCCAAACTACATTTAAACCTGAATCCCAAATTTTCCTTTATAGATATCAATGAATGTGACACAGATCCATGCGGTCAAAATTCCACCTGCTCCAATACCATTGGCAGCTACAACTGTTCTTGCTGGAGAGGATACACTCCGACAAATACATCTCTGCCTATTAGTTCTAACAACCCTTGCATAGGTACGTAGGTTTTTCCTGAGACTTTTTTGTGATTTCTTTCCTTTTCAATGAACTTTCTATCTATCATCATGGACTGAAAGCCGATCTATATTACAGACAAATATTCTTGAAATGTCTCACATTAGAAGTAGATGAATGCTGTTTTGTTCTCATTAGTTTCATTAGTCATTTTCTCATTAGTTCTAGCAATCCATGCATCGGTATGTACGTTTTTCCTGAGAATGTTTTTTGTGATTTATTTTCTTTTTAAAAGTAGGTCATTTGAGCATGTACCATGTTTATAGTCTCTTTTGAAAGTTTTCATATATAGGCAGATTATTCACTCAATGAATTCTGCATATTATTTTCTCCAAATAAATTAGAGGTTATGTTCTCTTATAGATGTAAATGAATGTGACTTTGATGCATGTGGTCTAAATTCCACCTGCTCCAACTCGGTTGGCAGCTACAGTTGCTCTTGCTGGAGAGGATACAGACCAACAAACTCGTCTCTGCCTATTAGCAGCAGCAACCCCTGCATAGGTGTGTTCCTCACTTTGTAAAATGTCCTCATTTCACCTGTATTGATGTACTCTTTCAAATTGTAGTGCTCTTTGCCGATGCTTTGACTTTCCACATGCATTTAAGGCATTTTTTGTGGAGCTCCACTGAAGAGTTTTCTAAGATAAACATAATTATTCTGTAAAGAAGCAAGGAAGTATTTTAGTTCCAAACACAATGCATGCAGAGTATTGCTATTATTTCTTTTTTGGCAATGACACACTTGTATTTTGCATTACGGACTGTTACAGGTCCTGTTCAACTGTACAAGTACAGGGTTGAGATTAAGATGGAAACAGTAGATGCTGACCAACTGAAGATGGAGTTGTCTGAACTTGACCTTCCTCTCCCGCTCGCAACAACTGAACAAGTTGAGATTACTGACATCAATGTCACAACAGGTGAGAATAACATCTCATTGAAAAAAGAAAAAGAAAAGATAAATTGATTTGCATTTCATTGACTGAAGTAAGTGTATTCAATTATAGACTGTTCATTTCTTTGTCAGTGGACAAACTTAGAAAATCAGAGAGGGATCAAATAATTATTTCCTCCACTGTATGTATGTAGTTTAATGTGTTTCATTTATTGACATTTTGGTCCTCTGAAACACTCAAGAAAGCCTCATGAATGTGTGCTCACTGTATACGTATATAAATGATAAAATCAAGAGACAGTTACACTGTCACACTGCTTTGCATCTATAACATGAGAGTAACTGATTGTCCATCATCCATCAGTGTGTTACTCAAACACGAGTGGATATCGGTGTGTCTGTGAGGAGCAGTACGCCTGGCCCCATGACAGCTGTATCACTTATGGAGCCTGTGATGAGTTCAGCGAGGGCACCTGTGGATGTCTTAATGGTTTACCGACAAACGGACCATTCTGCCAAAGAGGTTGGTTCACATCCCATTTCATTCAACTGAACTGTTGCACAGGGGTGGTATGCAAAGCCATGAGAGATTGAATTAAATTTAAATTTGAGTATGACAGTAAAACTAGACATGAGCTGGGCAAATAAACAGCCTCACTTTGAAAATGACACAAAAGTGGTGTTGAGCCCATCCAATTAGCCTGTGTGTCCAGGTCAGTAGATTTCATATATTTTCAACACAAATATCTATGAATTGTTTGTTCCTAAATTAGTTTCCCAATTTGTTGTCCTTGTGTTTTTCACTGTTGATAGATGTAAACGAATGCGACTTTGATCCATGTGGTCTAAACTCCACCTGTGCAAACACCATTGGCAGCTACAACTGTTCTTGCTGGAGAGGATACACCCCAACAAACACATCTTTGCCCATTAACACTAGCAATCCATGCATAGGTGTGCAGGTTTTTATATTAAAATACTATGGTTGTCTAACTGTATCAAGGGAGATAATTTCCTCCTAAGCTATGAAGGAGGAACGCGTCTTGTAATGTAACATATCCTACTCAACCACCAGCAATTTATTTTCTGCATCGTGCCACCACGACACCACAATGAAAAGTCTAGCATGTCAGAATTTTGGGAGAATCTCCTACAGCATTCTGTTGACCTTGACACTATGACGACATGTGACATGAACGATAGATTACTCAATCTTGTAATGTGGTCATAATCTTAAAACAGTCCTCACCTCACATGCATGTAGATTATTTTCCAATATTCACTTCTGTGTTTGAGAGTTTATAACTTTGTAGTATTTTTCTCTTTCAGATTTTAACGAATGTGACACGGATCCATGTGGTCAAAATTCCACATGCTCCAACACGGTTGGCAGCTACAACTGTTCTTGCTGGAGAGGATACATCCCAACAAACACATCTCTGCCCGTTACTTCTAACAACCCATGCATAGGTACGTAGGTTTTTCCTGGGACTTTCTTTTGTGATTGTTTTTGTTTTGAATGAAAATTTATCTTCAGAAATGCCTGCAATCTCTCAAATCTGTGCAGTTTTATTAGGAGTGTTCTGCACTCATGTTGTCTTCCAAGTTGTTTTTAAATGTGAAGTTATGAATTCCAATTGTTCCTTTATTCATTCTTATGACCTTTAAGATACGTTTTTATTTTACTTTCCCTATAGACATCAATGAATGTGACTCTGATCCATGTGGTCAAAATTCCACCTGCTCCAACACGATTGGCAGCTACAACTGTTCTTGCTGGAGAGGTTACACCCCGACAAACACATCTCTGACAATTAGTAGCATCAATCCATGCATAGGTGTGCTAATTTTGTTCTTTATACGTTAGTGGAACACCTTTTCTAGCTTCTTTGGGGGACCCATTCACTCTACCCGTCTGTCTTTGTACCCATACTGGTTTATTGTTATGTTTGAAGTGGTATTGTGAATAAACTCAAACTCAAACACCTTCCACATTGAATTTGCGCACAGATTCAAATGCTCTGTGCACAGATGCTCTTCCACCCAAACTACATTTAAACCTGAATCCCAAATTTTCCTTTATAGATATCAATGAATGTGACACAGATCCATGCGGTCAAAATTCCACCTGCTCCAATACCATTGGCAGCTACAACTGTTCTTGCTGGAGAGGATACACTCCGACAAATACATCTCTGCCTATTAGTTCTAACAACCCTTGCATAGGTACGTAGGTTTTTCCTGAGACTTTTTTGTGATTTCTTTCCTTTTCAATGAAATTTCTAGCTATCATCGTGGAATGAAAGCCGATCTATATTAAAGACAAATATTCTTGAAATGTCTCACATTAGAAGTAGATGAATGCTGTTTTGTTCTCATTAGTTTCATTAGTCATTTTCTCATTAGTTCTATCAATCCATGCATCGGTATGTACGTTTTTCCTGAGAATGTTTTTTGTGATTTATTTCCTTTTGAAAAGTAGGTAATTTGAGCATGTACCATGTTTATAGTCTCTTTTGAAAGAGTTTTCATATATAGGCAGATTATTCACTCAATGAATTCTGCATATTATTTTCTCCAAATAAATTAGAGGTTATGTTCTCTTATAGATGTAAATGAATGTGACTTTGATGCATGTGGTCCAAACTCCACCTGCTCCAACTCGGTTGGCAGCTACAGTTGCTCTTGCTGGAGAGGATACAGACCAACAAACTCGTCTCTGCCTATTAGCAGCAGCAACCCCTGCATAGGTGTGTTCCTCACTTTGTAAAATGTCCTCATTTCACCTGTATTGATGTACTCTTTCAAATTGTAGTGCTCTTTGCCGATGCTTTGACTTTCCACATGCATTTAAGGCATTTTTTGTGGAGCTCCACTGAAGAGTTTTCTAAGATAGACATAATTATTCTGTAAAGAAGCAAGGAAGTATTTTAGTTCCAAACACAATGCATGCAGAGTATTGCTATTATTTCTTTTTTGGCAATGACACACTTGTATTTTGCATTACGGACTGTTACAGGTCCTGTTCAACTGTACAAGTACAGGGTTGAGATTGAGATGGAAACAGTAGATGCTGACCAACTGAAGATGGAGTTGTCTGAACTTGACCTTCCTCTCCCGCTCGCAACAACTGAACAAGTTGAGATTACTGACATCAATGTCACAACAGGTGAGAATAACATCTCATTGAAAAAAGAAAAAGAAAAGATAAATTGATTTGCATTTCATTGACTGAAGTAAGTGTATTCAATTATAGACTGTTCATTTCTTTGTCAGTGGACAAACTTAGAAAATCAGAGAGGGATCAAATAATTATTTCCTCCACTGTATGTATGTAGTTTAATGTGTTTCATTTATTGACATTTTGGTCCTCTGAAACACTCAAGAAAGCCTCATGAATGTGTGCTCACTGTATACGTATATAAATGATAAAATCAAGAGACAGTTACACTGTCACACTGCTTTGCATCTATAACATGAGAGTAACTGATTGTCCATCATCCATCAGTGTGTTACTCAAACACGAGTGGATATCGGTGTGTCTGTGAGGAGCAGTACGCCTGGCCCCATGACAGCTGTATCACTTATGGAGCCTGTGATGAGTTCAGCGAGGGCACCTGTGGATGTCTTAATGGTTTACCGACAAACGGACCATTCTGCCAAAGAGGTTGGTTCACATCCCATTTCATTCAACTGAACTGTTGCACAGGGGTGGTATGCAAAGCCATGAGAGATTGAATTAAATTTAAATTTGAGTATGACAGTAAAACTAGACATGAGCTGGGCAAATAAACAGCCTCACTTTGAAAATGACACAAAAGTGGTGTTGAGCCCATCCAATTAGCCTGTGTGTCCAGGTCAGTAGATTTCATATATTTTCAACACAAATATCTATGAATTGTTTGTTCCTAAATTAGTTTCCCAATTTGTTGTCCTTGTGTTTTTCACTGTTGATAGATGTAAACGAATGCGACTTTGATCCATGTGGTCTAAACTCCACCTGTGCAAACACCATTGGCAGCTACAACTGTTCTTGCTGGAGAGGATACACCCCAACAAACACATCTTTGCCCATTAACACTAGCAATCCATGCATAGGTGTGCAGGTTTTTATATTAAAATACTATGGTTGTCTAATTGCATCAAGGGAGATAATTTCCTCCTAAGCTATGAAGGAGGAACGCGTCTTGTAATGTGACATATCCTACTCAACGACCAGCAATTTATTTTCTGCATCGTGCCACCACGACACCACAATGAAAAGTCTAGCATGTCAGAATTTTGGGAGAATCTCCTACAGCATTCTGTTGACCCTGACACTATGACGACATGTGACATGAACGATAGATTACTCAATCTTGTAATGTGGTCATAATCTTAAAACAGTCCTCACCTCACATGCATGTAGATTATTTTCCAATATTCACTTCTGTGTTTGAGAGTTTATAACTTTGTAGTATTTTTCTCTTTCAGATTTTAACGAATGTGACACGGATCGATCCATGTGGTCAAAATTCCACCTGCTCCAACACGATTGGCAGCTACAACTGTTCTTGCTGGAGAGGTTACACCCCGACAAACACATCTCTGCCCGTTACTTCTAACAACCCATGCATAGGTACGTAGGTTTTTCCTGGGACTTTCTTTTGTGATTGTTTTTGTTTTGAATGAAAATTTATCTTCAGAAATGCCTGCAATCTCTCAAATCTGTGCAGTTTTATTAGGAGTGTTCTGCACTCATGTTGTCTTCCAAGTTGTTTTTAAATGTGAAGTTATGAATTCCAATTGTTCCTTTATTCATTCTTATGACCTTTAAGATACGTTTTTATTTTACTTTCCCTATAGACATCAATGAATGTGACTCTGATCCATGTGGTCAAAATTCCACCTGCTCCAACACGATTGGCAGCTACAACTGTTCTTGCTGGAGAGGTTACACCCCGACAAACACATCTCTGACTATTAGTAGCATCAATCCATGCATAGGTGTGCTAATTTTGTTCTTTATACGTTAGTGGAACACCTTTTCTAGCTTCTTTGGGGGACCCATTCACTCTACCTGTCTGTCTTTGTACCCATACTGGTTTATTGTTATGTTTGAAGTGGTATTGTGAATAAACTCAAACTCAAACACCTTCCACATTGAATTTGCGCACAGATTCAAATGCTCTGTGCACAGATGCTCTTCCACCCAAACTACATTTAAACCTGAATCCCAAATTTTCCTTTATAGATATCAATGAATGTGACACAGATCCATGCGGTCAAAATTCCACCTGCTCCAATACCATTGGCAGCTACAACTGTTCTTGCTGGAGAGGATACACTCCGACAAATACATCTCTGCCTATTAGTTCTAACAACCCCTGCATAGGTACGTAGGTTTTTCCTGAGACTTTTTTGTGATTTCTTTCCTTTTCAATGAAATTTCTAGCTATCATCGTGGAATGAAAGCCGATCTATATTAAAGACAAATATTCTTGAAATGTCTCACATTAGAAGTAGATGAATGCTGTTTTGTTCTCATTAGTTTCATTAGTCATTTTCTCATTAGTTCTATCAATCCATGCATCGGTATGTACGTTTTTCCTGAGAATGTTTTTTGTGATTTATTTCCTTTTGAAAAGTAGGTAATTTGAGCATGTACCATGTTTATAGTCTCTTTTGAAAGAGTTTTCATTTATAGGCAGATTATTCACTCAATGAATTCTGCATATTATTTTCTCCAAATAAATTAGAGGTTATGTTCTCTTATAGATGTAAATGAATGTGACTTTGATGCATGTGGTCCAAACTCCACCTGCTCCAACTCGGTTGGCAGCTACAGTTGCTCTTGCTGGAGAGGATACAGACCAACAAACTCGTCTCTGCCTATTAGCAGCAGCAACCCCTGCATAGGTGTGTTCCTCACTTTGTAAAATGTCCTCATTTCACCTGTATTGATGTACTCTTTCAAATTGTAGTGCTCTTTGCCGATGCTTTGACTTTCCACATGCATTTAAGGCATTTTTTGTGGAGCGCCACTGAAGAGTTTTCTAAGATAAACATAATTATTCTGTAAAGAAGCAAGGAAGTATTTTAGTTCCAAACACAATGCATGCAGAGTATTGCTATTATTTCTTTTTTGGCAATGACACACTTGTATTTTGCATTACGGACTGTTACAGGTCCTGTTCAACTGTACAAGTACAGGGTTGAGATTAAGATGGAAACAGTAGATGCTGACCAACTGAAGATGGAGTTGTCTGAACTTGACCTTCCTCTCCCGCTCGCAACAACTGAACAAGTTGAGATTACTGACATCAATGTCACAACAGGTGAGAATAACATCTCATTGAAAAAAGAAAAAGAAAAGATAAATTGATTTGCATTTCATTGACTGAAGTAAGTGTATTCAGTTATAGACTGTTCATTTCTTTGTCAGTGGACAAACTTAGAAAATCAGAGAGGGATCAAATAATTATTTCCTCCACTGTATATATGTAGTTTAATGTGTTTCATTTATTTTTTTGGGCCTCTGAAACACTCAAGAAAGCCTCATGAATGTGTGCTCACTGTATACGTATATAAATGATAAAATCAAGAGACAGTTACACTGTCACACTGCTTTGCATCTATAACATGAGAGTAACTGATTGTCCATCATCCATCAGTGTGTTACTCAAACACGAGTGGATATCGGTGTGTCTGTGAGGAGCAGTACGCCTGGCCCCATGACAGCTGTATCACTTATGGAGCCTGTGATGAGTTCAGCGAGGGCACCTGTGGATGTCTTAATGGTTTACCGACAAACGGACCATTCTGCCAAAGAGGTTGGTTCACATCCCATTTCATTCAACTGAACTGTTGCACAGGGGTGGTATGCAAAGCCATGAGAGATTGAATTAAATTTAAATTTGAGTATGACAGTAAAACTAGACATGAGCTGGGCAAATAAACAGCCTCACTTTGAAAATGACACAAAAGTGGTGTTGAGCCCATCCAATTAGCCTGTGTGTCCAGGTCAGTAGATTTCATATATTTTCAACACAAATATCTATGAATTGTTTGTTCCTAAATTAGTTTCCCAATTTGTTGTCCTTGTGTTTTTCACTGTTGATAGATGTAAACGAATGCGACTTTGATCCATGTGGTCTAAACTCCACCTGTGCAAACACCATTGGCAGCTACAACTGTTCTTGCTGGAGAGGATACACCCCAACAAACACATCTTTGCCCATTAACACTAGCAATCCATGCATAGGTGTGCAGGTTTTTATATTAAAATACTATGGTTGTCTAACTGCATCAAGGGAGATAATTTCCTCCTAAGCTATGAAGGAGGAACGCGTCTTGTAATGTGACATATCCTACTCAACGACCAGCAATTTATTTTCTGCATCGTGCCACCACGACACCACAATGAAAAGTCTAGCATGTCAGAATTTTGGGAGAATCTCCTACAGCATTCTGTTGACCCTGACACTATGACGACATGTGACATGAACGATAGATTACTCAATCTTGTAATGTGGTCATAATCTTAAAACAGTCCTCACCTCACATGCATGTAGATTATTTTCCAATATTCACTTCTGTGTTTGAGAGTTTATAACTTTGTAGTATTTTTCTCTTTCAGATTTTAACGAATGTGACACGGATCCATGTGGTCAAAATTCCACATGCTCCAACACGGTTGGCAGCTACAACTGTTCTTGCTGGAGAGGATACATCCCAACAAACACATCTCTGCCCGTTACTTCTAACAACCCATGCATAGGTACGTAGGTTTTTCCTGGGACTTTCTTTTGTGATTGTTTTTGTTTTGAATGAAAATTTATCTTCAGAAATGCCTGCAATCTCTCAAATCTGTGCAGTTTTATTAGGAGTGTTCTGCACTCATGTTGTCTTCCAAGTTGTTTTTAAATGTGAAGTTATGAATTCCAATTGTTCCTTTATTCATTCTTATGACCTTTAAGATACGTTTTTATTTTACTTTCCCTATAGACATCAATGAATGTGACTCTGATCCATGTGGTCAAAATTCCACCTGCTCCAACACGATTGGCAGCTACAACTGTTCTTGCTGGAGAGGTTACACCCCGACAAACACATCTCTGACTATTAGTAGCATCAATCCATGCATAGGTGTGCTAATTTTGTTCTTTATACGTTAGTGGAACACCTTTTCTAGCTTCTTTGGGGGACCCATTCACTCTACCTGTCTGTCTTTGTACCCATACTGGTTTATTGTTATGTTTGAAGTGGTATTGTGAATAAACTCAAACTCAAACACCTTCCACATTGAATTTGCGCACAGATTCAAATGCTCTGTGCACAGATGCTCTTCCACCCAAACTACATTTAAACCTGAATCCCAAATTTTCCTTTATAGATATCAATGAATGTGACACAGATCCATGCGGTCAAAATTCCACCTGCTCCAATACCATTGGCAGCTACAACTGTTCTTGCTGGAGAGGATACACTCCGACAAATACATCTCTGCCTATTAGTTCTAACAACCCCTGCATAGGTACGTAGGTTTTTCCTGAGACTTTTTTGTGATTTCTTTCCTTTTCAATGAAATTTCTAGCTATCATCGTGGAATGAAAGCCGATCTATATTAAAGACAAATATTCTTGAAATGTCTCACATTAGAAGTAGATGAATGCTGTTTTGTTCTCATTAGTTTCATTAGTCATTTTCTCATTAGTTCTATCAATCCATGCATCGGTATGTACGTTTTTCCTGAGAATGTTTTTTGTGATTTATTTCCTTTTGAAAAGTAGGTAATTTGAGCATGTACCATGTTTATAGTCTCTTTTGAAAGAGTTTTCATTTATAGGCAGATTATTCACTCAATGAATTCTGCATATTATTTTCTCCAAATAAATTAGAGGTTATGTTCTCTTATAGATGTAAATGAATGTGACTTTGATGCATGTGGTCCAAACTCCACCTGCTCCAACTCGGTTGGCAGCTACAGTTGCTCTTGCTGGAGAGGATACAGACCAACAAACTCGTCTCTGCCTATTAGCAGCAGCAACCCCTGCATAGGTGTGTTCCTCACTTTGTAAAATGTCCTCATTTCACCTGTATTGATGTACTCTTTCAAATTGTAGTGCTCTTTGCCGATGCTTTGACTTTCCACATGCATTTAAGGCATTTTTTGTGGAGCGCCACTGAAGAGTTTTCTAAGATAAACATAATTATTCTGTAAAGAAGCAAGGAAGTATTTTAGTTCCAAACACAATGCATGCAGAGTATTGCTATTATTTCTTTTTTGGCAATGACACACTTGTATTTTGCATTACGGACTGTTACAGGTCCTGTTCAACTGTACAAGTACAGGGTTGAGATTAAGATGGAAACAGTAGATGCTGACCAACTGAAGATGGAGTTGTCTGAACTTGACCTTCCTCTCCCGCTCGCAACAACTGAACAAGTTGAGATTACTGACATCAATGTCACAACAGGTGAGAATAACATCTCATTGAAAAAAGAAAAAGAAAAGATAAATTGATTTGCATTTCATTGACTGAAGTAAGTGTATTCAGTTATAGACTGTTCATTTCTTTGTCAGTGGACAAACTTAGAAAATCAGAGAGGGATCAAATAATTATTTCCTCCACTGTATATATGTAGTTTAATGTGTTTCATTTATTTTTTTGGGCCTCTGAAACACTCAAGAAAGCCTCATGAATGTGTGCTCACTGTATACGTATATAAATGATAAAATCAAGAGACAGTTACACTGTCACACTGCTTTGCATCTATAACATGAGAGTAACTGATTGTCCATCATCCATCAGTGTGTTACTCAAACACGAGTGGATATCGGTGTGTCTGTGAGGAGCAGTACGCCTGGCCCCATGACAGCTGTATCACTTATGGAGCCTGTGATGAGTTCAGCGAGGGCACCTGTGGATGTCTTAATGGTTTACCGACAAACGGACCATTCTGCCAAAGAGGTTGGTTCACATCCCATTTCATTCAACTGAACTGTTGCACAGGGGTGGTATGCAAAGCCATGAGAGATTGAATTAAATTTAAATTTGAGTATGACAGTAAAACTAGACATGAGCTGGGCAAATAAACAGCCTCACTTTGAAAATGACACAAAAGTGGTGTTGAGCCCATCCAATTAGCCTGTGTGTCCAGGTCAGTAGATTTCATATATTTTCAACACAAATATCTATGAATTGTTTGTTCCTAAATTAGTTTCCCAATTTGTTGTCCTTGTGTTTTTCACTGTTGATAGATGTAAACGAATGCGACTTTGATCCATGTGGTCTAAACTCCACCTGTGCAAACACCATTGGCAGCTACAACTGTTCTTGCTGGAGAGGATACACCCCAACAAACACATCTTTGCCCATTAACACTAGCAATCCATGCATAGGTGTGCAGGTTTTTATATTAAAATACTATGGTTGTCTAACTGCATCAAGGGAGATAATTTCCTCCTAAGCTATGAAGGAGGAACGCGTCTTGTAATGTGACATATCCTACTCAACGACCAGCAATTTATTTTCTGCATCGTGCCACCACGACACCACAATGAAAAGTCTAGCATGTCAGAATTTTGGGAGAATCTCCTACAGCATTCTGTTGACCCTGACACTATGACGACATGTGACATGAACGATAGATTACTCAATCTTGTAATGTGGTCATAATCTTAAAACAGTCCTCACCTCACATGCATGTAGATTATTTTCCAATATTCACTTCTGTGTTTGAGAGTTTATAACTTTGTAGTATTTTTCTCTTTCAGATTTTAACGAATGTGACACGGATCCATGTGGTCAAAATTCCACATGCTCCAACACGGTTGGCAGCTACAACTGTTCTTGCTGGAGAGGATACATCCCAACAAACACATCTCTGCCCGTTACTTCTAACAACCCATGCATAGGTACGTAGGTTTTTCCTGGGACTTTCTTTTGTGATTGTTTTTGTTTTGAATGAAAATTTATCTTCAGAAATGCCTGCAATCTCTCAAATCTGTGCAGTTTTATTAGGAGTGTTCTGCACTCATGTTGTCTTCCAAGTTGTTTTTAAATGTGAAGTTATGAATTCCAATTGTTCCTTTATTCATTCTTATGACCTTTAAGATACGTTTTTATTTTACTTTCCCTATAGACATCAATGAATGTGACTCTGATCCATGTGGTCAAAATTCCACCTGCTCCAACACGATTGGCAGCTACAACTGTTCTTGCTGGAGAGGTTACACCCCGACAAACACATCTCTGACTATTAGTAGCATCAATCCATGCATAGGTGTGCTAATTTTGTTCTTTATACGTTAGTGGAACACCTTTTCTAGCTTCTTTGGGGGACCCATTCACTCTACCTGTCTGTCTTTGTACCCATACTGGTTTATTGTTATGTTTGAAGTGGTATTGTGAATAAACTCAAACTCAAACACCTTCCACATTGAATTTGCGCACAGATTCAAATGCTCTGTGCACAGATGCTCTTCCACCCAAACTACATTTAAACCTGAATCCCAAATTTTCCTTTATAGATATCAATGAATGTGACACAGATCCATGCGGTCAAAATTCCACCTGCTCCAATACCATTGGCAGCTACAACTGTTCTTGCTGGAGAGGATACACTCCGACAAATACATCTCTGCCTATTAGTTCTAACAACCCCTGCATAGGTACGTAGGTTTTTCCTGAGACTTTTTTGTGATTTCTTTCCTTTTCAATGAAATTTCTAGCTATCATCGTGGAATGAAAGCCGATCTATATTAAAGACAAATATTCTTGAAATGTCTCACATTAGAAGTAGATGAATGCTGTTTTGTTCTCATTAGTTTCATTAGTCATTTTCTCATTAGTTCTAGCAATCAATGCATCGGTACGTTTTTCCTGAGAATGTTTTTGTGATTTCTTTCCTTTTGCAAAGTAGGTCATTTGAGCATGTACCATGTTTATAGTCTCTTTTGAAAGAGTTTTCATTTATAGGGAGATTATTCACTCAATGAATTCTGCATATTATTTTCTCCAAATAAATTAAAGATTATGTTCTCTTTCAGATTTTAACGAATGTGACTCTGATCCATGTAGTCAAAATTCCACATGCTCCAACACGGTTGGCAGCTACAACTGTTCTTGCTGGAGAGGATACACCCCAACAAACACATCTCTGCCCATTAGTTCTAACAACCCATGCATAGGTACGTAGGGGTTTCCTGAGACTTTCTTTTGTTATTTTTTTTGTTTTGAATGAAAATATTATACTGTAACAATCTGCAAGGTTGTCTCAAAATGGTCTTTATTGGTTTCACACCAAATCACACGAACGTCATAAAACAGGCAACACAAGGGAGGTCAATTAAACAAGCACGATACACAAACAGGGTAGTCACATACAATACACGGGGTAAACACATGAGGTACAACACAAAGAAAGACCATACCAGCTAACACATACACAACAAGGCAAACGCCACTACTCATACTACAACCAACATCAACATTATACACACACACACACACACACACACGCACAGCATTATGGGAGTACAGTCATACAGCTAGGCTCAGATCATTACACAGCCCCCCGAGACTTAGTCCATGTCCCCTTGACTCAAGTCTTACCCTACGTCAGTCCATGAGCCTGGCTGGGACGCGACGCTGGCGTTGTGGGCGCCCCGCTGTCGCGGCGGTGACTTCCGGTGAAGGCTGCACGGTGATCGGTGTTAGAGCCACAGCTCCATTGTCACCAAATTCCACAGAGTCAGTGTCAAAGTCTCCACGACCATCAGCTGAGGCCAGGGGTCGATACGGGGCCAGTCGATCACGGTGGAGAGCCACAACTCTCCGACGCTTAATCAGTCTCACACGATAGACCACATCAGACAGCTTCTCTAAGACATCGCACGGCCCGACCCACTGGCTAGTGAGTTTCGGGGAAATGCCTTTCTTTCTCTCCGGGCAGTACACCCACACTTTATCGCCGGTCTGGAACTCCTGGCCGCGACAGCGCGTGTCGTAAGCTCGCTTTTGACGTATTCCAGCTTCACTCATAGCCTGCCGGGCCAACTCGTGTACTCCCTTCAGTCTCTCGCGTAGCTGCTTGTAGTACTCCAGCCCTGGCTTACCTCCAATCTCCGCTTCCGGAGGCGAACCGAACACCAAGTCCACCGGCGTGCGTAGCTCTCGCCCGAACATCAGAGCTGCCGGTGTGCATTTCGTTGACTCTTGCACCGCTGTGCGATATGCCCAGAGCACCAGGGGCAAGTGTAAGTCCCAGTCCTTTTGTCGGTGGTCGGCCAATATGGCCAGCTGCACTGCTAGCGTCCGGTTAAACCGTTCGACCAGCCCGTCGCTTTGTGGATGCAGAGGTGTCGTTCTCGTTTTCCGGATGCCCATGCGCTGGCAAACCTCAGCAAACACCTCCGCCTCGAAATTCCGCCCTTGGTCGCTGTGGAGCTCTTCCGGTGCCCCGAACCGGCAGAACATCTCAGTGACCAGTTTGTCCGCTGTCGTGTGGGCGCTCTGATCTGGCACTGCATACGCCTCCGGCCACTTAGTGAAATAGTCCATAGCTACGAGCACGTAGCGATTTCCCCGCTCTGTGACTGGCAGTGGGCCCATGATATCGACGGCTACCCGCTCCATGAGAGCCCCGACTGCGTATTGCTGCAGCGGAGCGTGCGAGCGTCGCGTGGGGCCCTTCTTCGCTGTGCAGGCGTCACAGCAGTGAACATGCAGTTCAACGTCCAGCCTGCATCCCGGCCAATAGAAGTGGCTTCTCAGCCGACGAAGAGTTTTTGCGATGCCGAAATGAGCCGCCCCCACAGCCCCATCTACCTGTTCCAGTACACGGGCTCGTAATCCAGCAGGAACCAGCAACTGGAAAATGTCAGATTGTCGATCGGGGGCTCGCCAGTGTCTATACAACAGTCCTTGACGTGCTACTATTCCCGGCCACTGTGAATAAATCGCTTTGGTCTCTGGATCGAGTGCTGATACGTCAGTCCATGGCGGTCGCTGACCGGCTTCGATCCATGACCACACTCGGGCAAGCGTGGCGTCCTCCGATTGCGCCTTCCGGATCTCCTCCCTCGACATCACGTCCACCGGCGACTGCGCGTCCATGGCCTCAGCTGCCGCTCTGCAGTGCTGTGTTGTGGCGTTGGGCTGCGGTGCGTTGTGTCTCTCGCTGGCGTGAAGCTGGCGAGCGGTGGCTCTCTTGATGGCGCAGCGCTGGCGAGCGTTGAGTCTCTCGCTGGCGTGCTGTTGGCGAGCGTTGACCCTCTCGTTGGCACGACGCTGGTGAGCGTTGAAAACAGCGACTCTCTCCCTCTCTGCCAGCGGTGATGCAGCCTGTAGCCGACGAGCGGGCTCCGGTTGAGCCGCGGCCAGGCTCCTCTCCTCCCTCCGGTGGCAGTGTTGCCTGGACAGGGCGTCCGCGTTGCCGTGAAGGCGACCCGCCCGGTGTCGAATCTCCATGTCGTAGTCCTGGAGCGCCTCCAGCCAGCGAGCCAGCTGGCCCTCCGGTTCTTTGAAGTTCAGCAGCCAGGTGAGTGACGCGTGGTCCGTTCTCAGCAGGAACCGTTTGCCGTAGAGGTAGGTTCGGAAATGGCGCACTGCCACCACCACAGCCAACAGTTCTCTGCGTGTCACACAGTAATTCTTCTCCGCTCGGTCCAGTGAGCGGCTGAAGTATGCGACCACTTGCTCGCCCTGCTCGCCTGCTTGTGAGAGGACGGCGCCGACGCCCACGTCGCTGGTGTCGGTGTCCAGGATACACGGCAGTCGAGGGTCAGGGAAGGCGAGCACTGGGGCCTCGCATAGCGCCCTCCGCAGCCGCCGGAATGCCGCGTCGCACTCTCGTGTCCACTCGAAGAGCTGGCCTTTGTGCGTCAGTCGATGCAGCGGGCTGGCGACTGTAGCAAAGTCCCGAATGAAACGCGGGTAATATGACGCCAGGCCCAGGAAGCTCCGCAGCTCAGCACCGTCGCGTGGAACAGGCCAACGCCTCACCGTCTCCACCTTAGCTGGGTCGGTGGCCACTCCGGCGGCCCCCACGACATGGCCCAGGAACCCGGTTTGCCTCCGGAACAGGTGGCACTTTTTCGGGTGCAGTTTGAGCCCAGCACCTCGTATTGCGTCGAACACCTTTTCCAGATGTCCTATGGCACCGGTGAAGTCCGTTGCATGACACAGGATGTCGTCCAGGTAAACCACGCAGCATGTTCGTGGAATGCCCGCCAGGACACGCTCCATCAGTCGCTCGAAGTTCGCTGGCCCGTTGCATATGCCGAACGGAAGTACCCGGAACTGCCACAGCCCTTGCCCGATGGTGAACGCCGTCTTCGGGCGAGCTTCCGGGGCTAGCTCAATCTGCCAGTAGCCACTACGCAAGTCCAGCGAGCTAAACCAGCAGGAGCCGGCAATGCTGTCCAGCGCATCGTCAATGCGGGGGAGCGGGTAGGAGTCTTTCCGGGTTACCTGGTTGAGGCGCCTGTAGTCAACACAGAACCGCCACGAGTCGTCCTTCTTCCGGACGAGTACAGCCGGCGCAGCCCATGGACTACTGCTTGGCTCTATTACTCCTGCCGCGGCCATTTCCTTGATCTTTTCTTCAGCTGCTTGTCGTTTGGCGAACGGTAAGCGATGAGGCTGAAGTCGGATGGGCCGGGCATTTCCGGTGTCGATATCGTGTTGGACCAGGCTCGTTCGGGTGCAGTCCTCATCTCTTGCCGCAAAGATGTCGGTGTAGGCTGCTAGTAGCCTCCGCACCTGGCTACCCTGTGCTTCACTCAGCCCCTCACAGCTACGAGTGCAGAGTTCATTTACGGCTTGCCTTGTCTCTACAGAGGGCCGCGCTCTCTGAGCGGAGAGTGGTGATTGCTCAACCCGCGCTCCTGGCTCCTCTCTAGTGGGCGTGAGCTGAGCAGTGGCGAACTCAGCAAGCGGACCTGGACGAGACCTGTTGTTTTCGCGGGCTTGAGTTTCGCGGGCTTGTGTGGGGAGGGGCGGAGACTCAGCAAGCGGACCTGGATGAGACCTGTTGTTTCCGCGGGCTTGAGTTTCGCGGGCTTGTGTGGGGAGGGGCGGAGTCTTGGATGGCGAGCACTCTTTGCGAGTTTGCTTCCTGCGGGCTTGTGTGGAGCGAGTTGGAGAGTTCTTCGTTGCGCCAGCTCTCCGCACTTCATGCTCTGTTTTCCCCGCCGTGTGCAACACTACGCTGCTCGTCCCTAAGTGTAGTGTGAACCGGGAAATGTCCACCACAGCCCCCCATTTCTCTAGCACGTCCAGGCCGAGAATGCAATCATCCTGAATGCTAGCCAACCAAAGCCGGCGGCTCGCCGTCTCACCGTTGATGCACACGCACACCACTTTTTGTCCATACAGTTCCGCTCGCTCTCCGGTAACTGTTGTGATGCACGTTTTTGTCTTTTCCCAGCCTCTGGGTCTGGCTACCAGCTTGCCGGGTAAGAGACCGGGGCGCACAAGCGAGATGGTGGAGCCAGTATCGATCAAGGCGCGACACCGAGTCCCATCTAGCGTGCAGTCCACATACAGTCCTCTGGTTTGGCCGAGCCGGCCCAGCCGTATGCAATCCATAGCCCCTCCCGCTGTGCCACCTTCTTCTAGTAACTGGGGTGCGAGCGTGAGGGGTGCCGGGGCTGGGCAGTACCACGCGATGTGTCCCGGCTCGCCACACCGGTGGCATCCGTCTCCGCTGGCCGGCCTCTTCCACTCACGTGGGCGCCGTTGTGGTGGCTGTGCCGTGGTCTGCCGCGTCACCTCCATCGATGTCTGGCGTACGCAATGCCGCGACTCTGTTGTGCGGAAGATGTTTTCCACCCGTTCGGCTTCCGCGAGCGCCACGGACAGCGAGCTGGGGGCGCTCAGGCGAAGGTGTTCTTTTAGCCGCTCTGGGTGGATGCCTCGCACGAACGCTTCCAGTGCCATCTCTTCATGTAGACCCTGGCTGTACGTTGGGTAGCCCCGCCGGGCATACAGCTGCAGGTCAGCCGCGAACTTGCCCAGTCTCTCATCCTCGTGTCGCCGTCTGGAAGCGAGTTGTTCTCTGGCATCGCTGATGAAGATTCTCTGGCCGAATCGTCGTTGCAGAGCTGCTTCGATTGCGGTCCAGCTTACGTGCTCCGCCGGTGGCAGGTCTTCTAATACTTGTAGCGCTTCCCCCTCCAGGGCCAACGCCACCTGTACGCCCGTTCTCTCCGCCGACCAGCCATTCAGCTCGGCTGCCAGCCGGACCTGTACCAGGTATGTCGCCAGCGGCCTTTCGCCATTGTAGTGGGGCAACTTTACGCTGGGGCGCCCTTCTACCGCCGCCGTCGCACCGAGGACCGGCCGGTTTCCATCGCTCCCGTGTGGAGCGGGTTCAAGTGGCGGGATGCTGCCATCAGCCCGGTTCGTTTCCTCCTGTGGCCGGGGGCGGTTCTCTTCATCACGGTCACGCTGCAGGCTGGCTCCGTCTGCTGGGCTCAGCAGGTGGCCATGGGCGAGCGTGCTGTCGAAGAGCCGTCTTGGCAGGAAACTCATCATCGCCAGGTAATCGGTTGCAGCTTTCTCCTCCCGTCCAGTAGGGGTCGTCATCCCACTTCTGACACCAATGTAACAATCTGCAAGGTTGTCTCAAAATGGTCTTTATTGGTTTCGCACCAAAACACACGAACGTCATAAAACAGGCAACACAAGGGAGATCAATTAAACAAGCACGATACACAAACAGGGTAGTCACATACAATACACGGGGTAAACACATGAGGTACAACACAAAGAAAGACCATACCAGCTAACACATACATGGGCAATATACGGCCCGCGGGCCACATCCGGCCCGTGGGCTTTCCCTGACCGGCCCGCGTAAGGTCCGTGAAAGAACAATAGTCAAGAGCCTAGCATAGAGATAATGCATGCAAATCAATATCGTTGTTTTTATTTTGAAAGCGACTGCTATTTGTACGCCCATACATTTGTGCGTGGATGCATACGACGTAAACACCCTCACTGATGTGCTGGTGAATAGAATTTATGCTTCTGCGTCGACACAATGCAGTTGCCTTTACGTCGGCGTAAACCTTTTAAAGTTTTGTGTCTCTTATGTCTGCGTCGCTCACCACCGCAAAGGTTGTTAGAACGAACTCCTACTGCTGCTCGTTGGCGATACGAAGTGTTCATTTCAAAACGTTACTGGCAGATAGACAGTTTACAATCGGATAACCCCGTAATTGTAACCAAAATATGTCTGAGTTTATTTGCAAAGCTTATGTTAGCGAACTAGTATGATGCTACTACCCACAGGTTGCTTGAAGCAGCCGGCTCAACAGACAGAGAGAGTTCACCAATCACAGTTATGTGCATAAAGTTAAAGCAAAAACATAGCCTACATTTTTAAAATAGTTTTCTTTGTGCATGTTGATTAACTAATGACAGCCTACTCTTGTCTGCTCCACATTTTCGTAGTCTAATTCTGCATAGAGTTAATTTAATGATGTTAATGATTTAATGATGAAATATTGCTGAGTGTTGATGAAATGGTGGCACGGCCTATCGGTTGTACTGACTCCTTCACATTTTCATGACCTAGCCTAATTATATAGATATTGTAGTACTTTTTTATATCAGTCTTTGAAAACTGAAAAAAATTTCAATGTCAAAAAATCATTTTGAGGAATGAGGATTAAATACTGGACATAGATTAAATAGGCCTATTGCTGTTTTTCCTTTGTCTCCCTCACATTTTCATCTGTTCTTACGACTAGTAAACAAAACCATATGATATACTTAATGTTATACAAGAACAGAATAGAATTGAACAGAATTGAGTTCAGACTTGAGTTCGGTATTTTGAGTCCGGCCCTCCTCAACAGTCCCAGTTTGTCATGTGGCCCCTTGGGGAAATTAGTTGCCCACCCCTGAGCTAACACATACACAACAAGGCAAACGCCACTACTCATACTACAACCAACATCAACATTATACACACACACACACACACGCACAGCATTATGGGAGTACAGTCATACAGCTAGGCTCAGATCATTACAATACATTTCTCTTCAGAAATGCCTGCAACCTCTCAAATCTGTCCAGTTTTATTAAGAGTGTTCTGCTATCATGTTCTCTTCCAAGGTGTTTTAAAATGTGAAGTTATGAATTCCAAATGTTCCTTTATTCGTTCTTATGTCCTTTAAGATACGTTTTTATGTTACTTTCCCTATAGACATCAATGAATGTGACTCTGATCCATGTGGTCAAAATTCCACCTGCTCCAACACAATTGGCAGCTACAACTGTTCTTGCTGGAGAGGATACATCCCAACAAACACATCTTTGCCCATTAACACTAGCAATCCATGCATAGGTGTGCAAGTTTTTATATTAAAATACTATGGTTGTCTAACTGCATCAAGGGAGATAATTTCCTCCAATGAAGGAGGAATGCGTCTTGTAATGTAACATATCCTACTCAACGACCAGCAATTTATTTTCTGCATCGTGCCACCACGACACCACAATGAAAAGTCTAGCATGTCAGAATTTTGGGGGAATCTCCTACAGCATTCTGTTGATCCTGACACTATGACGACATGTGACATGAACGATAGATTACTCAATCTTGTAATGTGGCCAATCTCCCGACCAAGACGTGATAAGAATTTGGTTTTATGATCGCCTAGTCTGGCACGGTCAATCCTAAAAGGGCATTGTGGAAGACCTAAAGGTTGTGTAATCTGAACCAGCCATAAGCAGTTCCCAATGCAAATGTTCCATATTTTCTTTTTTGTTGGGGGGGGGGGGGGGGGGGGGCTTTTTGTGTCATGTACATGTTGTCTATGTAATTGTGTCCCGTCCATTAAATGCAATCCATATACACAGTTCCTTCTAAAGTAATCTTAAAACAGTCCTCACCTCACATGCATGTAGATTATTTTCCAATAGTCACTTCTGTGTTTTAGAGTTTATAACTTTATAGTATTTTTCTCTTTCAGATTTTAACGAATGTGACACAGATCCATGTGGTCAAAATTCCACCTGCTCCAATACCATTGGCAGCTACAACTGTTCTTGCTGGATAGGATACACCCCGACAAACACATCTCTGCCCATAACTTCTACCAACCCATGCATAGGTACGTAGGTTTTTCCTGAGACTTTCTTTTGTGATTCTTTTTTTGTTTTGAATGAAAATTTCTCTTCAGAATTGCCTGCGATCTCTCAAATCTGTCCAGTTTTATTAAGAGTGTTCTGCACTCATGTTGTCTTCCAAGTCGTTTTAAATGTGAAGTTATGAATTCCAAATGTTCCTTTATTCATTCTCATGTCCTTTAAGATGAGTTTCTATGTTACTTTCCCTATAGACATCAATGAATGTGACTCTGATCCATGTGGTCAAAATTCCACCTGCTCCAACGCGATCGGCAGCTACAACTGTTCTTGCTGGAGAGGTTACACCCCGACAAACACATCTCTGACTATTAGTAACATCAATCCATGCATAGGTGTGCTCATTTTGTTCTTTATATGTTAGTGGAACACCTTCCACATTGAATTTACGCACAGATTCAAATGCTCTTCCATCTGTGTACAGATGCTTTTCCACCCAAACTACATTTAAACCTGAATCCCACATTTTCCTTTATAGATATCAATGAATGTGACACAGATCCATGTGGTCAAAATTCCACCTGCTCCAATACCATTGGCAGCTACAACTGTTCTTGCTGGAGAGGATACACTCTGACAAATACATCTCTGCCCATTAGTTCTAACAACCCTTGCATAGGTACGTAGGTTTTTCCTGAGACTTTTTTGTGATTTCTTTCCTTTTGAATGAAATTTCTAGCTATCATCATGGAATGAAAGCCAATCTATATTAAAGACAAATATTATTGAAATGTCTCACATAAGAAGTAGATGAATGCTGTTTTGTTCTCATTAGTTTCATTAGTCATTTTCTCATTAGTTCTAGCAATCCATGCATCGGTACGTTTTTCCTGAGAATGTTTTTGTGATTTCTTTCCTTTTGCAAAGTAGGTCATTTGAGCATGTACCATGTTTATAGTCTCTTTTGAAAGAGTTTTCATTCATAGGGAGATTATTCACTCAATGAATTCTGCATATTATTTTCTCCAAATAAATGAGAGATTATGTTCTCTTTCAGATTTTAACGAATGTGACTCTGATCCATGTGGTCAAAATTCCACATGCTCCAACACGGTTGGCAGCTACAACTGTTCTTGCTGGAGAGGATACACCCCAACAAACACATCTCTGCCCATTAGTTCTAACAACCCATGCATAGGTACGTAGGGGTTTCCTGAGACTTTCTTTTGTGATTTTCTTGGTTTTGAATGAAAATATTATACATTTCTCTTCAGAAATGCCTGCAACCTCTCAAATCTGTCCAGTTTTATTAAGAGTGTTCTGCTATCATGTTCTCTTCCAAGGTGTTTTTAAATGTGAAGTTATGAATTCCAAATGTTCATTTATTCGTTCTTATGTCCTTTAAGATACGTTTTTATGTTACTTTCCCTATAGACATCAATGAATGTGACTCTGATCCATGTGGTCAAAATTCCACCTGCTCCAACACAATTGGCAGCTACAACTGTTCTTGCTGGAGAGGATACACCCCAACAAACACATCTTTGCCCATTAACACTAGCAATCCATGCATAGGTGTGCAAATTTTCATATTAAAATACTATGGTTGTCTAACTGCATCAAGGGAGATAATTTCCTCCAATGAAGGAGGAACGCGTCTTGTAATGTAACATATCCTACTCAACGACCAGCAATTTATTTTCTGCATCGTGCCACCACGACACCACAATGAAAAGTCTAGCATGTCAGAATTTTGGGGGAATCTCCTACAGCATTCTGTTGATCCTGACACTATGACGACATGTGACATGAACGATAGGTTACTCAATCTTGTAATGTGGCCAATCTCCCGACCAAGACGTGATAAGAATTTGGTTTTATGATCGCCTAGTCTGGCATGGTCAATCCTAAAAGGGCATTGTGGAAGACCGAAAGGTTGTGTAATCTGAACCAACCATAAGCAGTTCCCAATGCAAATGTTCCATATTTTCTTTTTTGTTGGGGGGGGGGGGGGGGCATTTTGTGTCATGTACATGTTGTCTATGTAATTGTGTCCCGTCCATTAAATGCAATCCATATACACAGTTCCTTCTAAAGTAATCTTAAAACAGTCCTCACCTCACATGCATGTAGATTATTTTCCAATAGTCACTTCTGTGTTTTAGAGTTTATAACTTTATAGTATTTTTCTCTTTCAGATTTTAACGAATGTGACACAGATCCATGTGGTCAAAATTCCACCTGCTCCAATACCATTGGAAGCTACAACTGTTCTTGCTGGAGAGGATACACTCCGACAAATACATCTCTGCCCATTAGTTCTAACAACCCTTGCATAGGTACGTAGGTTTTTCCTGAGACTTTTTTGTGATTTCTTTCCTTTTGAATGAAATTTCTAGCTATCATCATGGAATGAAAGCCAATCTATATTAAAGACAAAAATTCTTGAAATGTCTCACATTAGAAGTATATGAATGCTGTTTTGTTATCATTAGTTTCATTAGTCATTTTCTCATTAGTTCTAGCAATCCATGCATCGATATGTTTTTCCTGAGAATGTTTTTGTGATTTCTTTCCTTTTGAAAAGTAGGTCATTTGAGCATGTACCATGTTTATAGTCTCTTTTGAAAGAGTTTTCATTTATAGGGAGATTATTCACTCAATGAATTCTGCATATTATTTTCTCCAAATAAATTAGAAATGATGTTCCCTTTCAGATTTTAACGAATGTGACACAGATCCATGTGGTCAAAATTCCACCTGCTCCAATACCATTGGCAGCTACAACTGTTCTTGCTGGATAGGATACACCCCGACAAACACATCTCTGCCCATAACTTCTACCAACCCATGCATAGGTACGTAGGTTTTTCCTGAGACTTTCTTTTGTGATTCTTTTTTTGTTTTGAATGAAAATTTCTCTTCAGAAATGCCTGCGATCTCTCAAATCTGTCCAGTTTTATTAAGAGTGTTCTGCACTCATGTTGTCTTCCAAGTCGTTTTAAATGTGAAGTTATGAATTCCAAATGTTCCTTTATTCATTCTCATGTCCTTTAAGATGAGTTTCTATGTTACTTTCCCTATAGACATCAATGAATGTGACTCTGATCCATGTGGTCAAAATTCCACCTGCTCCAACGCGATCGGCAGCTACAACTGTTCTTGCTGGAGAGGTTACACCCCGACAAACCCATCTCTGACTATTAGTAACATCAATCCATGCATAGGTGTGCTCATTTTGTTCTTTATATGTTAGTGGAACACCTTCCACATTGAATTTACGCACAGATTCAAATGCTCTTCCATCTGTGTACAGATGCTCTTCCCCCCAAACTACATTTAAACCTGAATCCCACATTTTCCTTTATAGATATCAATGAATGTGACACAGATCCATGTGGTCAAAATTCCACCTGCTCCAATACCATTGGCAGCTACAACTGTTCTTGCTGGAGAGGATACACTCTGGCAAATACATCTCTGCCCATTAGTTCTAACAACCCTTGCATAGGTACGTAGGTTTTTCCTGAGACTTTTTTGTGATTTCTTTCCTTTTGAATGAAATTTCTAGCTATCATCATGGAATGAAAGCCAATCTATATTAAAGACAAATATTATTGAAATGTCTCACATAAGAAGTAGATGAATGCTGTTTTGTTCTCATTAGTTTCATTAGTCATTTTCTCATTAGTTCTAGCAATCCATGCATCGGTACGTTTTTCCTGAGAATGTTTTTGTGATTTCTTTCCTTTTGCAAAGTAGGTCATTTGAGCATGTACCATGTTTATAGTCTCTTTTGAAAGAGTTTTCATTCATAGGGAGATTATTCACTCAATGAATTCTGCATATTATTTTCTCCAAATAAATGAGAGATTATGTTCTCTTTCAGATTTTAACGAATGTGACTCTGATCCATGTGGTCAAAATTCCACATGCTCCAACACGGTTGGCAGCTACAACTGTTCTTGCTGGAGAGGATACACCCCAACAAACACATCTCTGCCCATTAGTTCTAACAACCCATGCATAGGTACGTAGGGGTTTCCTGAGACTTTCTTTTGTGATTTTCTTGGTTTTGAATGAAAATATTATACATTTCTCTTCAGAAATGCCTGCAACCTCTCAAATCTGTCCAGTTTTATTAAGAGTGTTCTGCTATCATGTTCTCTTCCAAGGTGTTTTTAAATGTGAAGTTATGAATTCCAAATGTTCATTTATTCGTTCTTATGTCCTTTAAGATACGTTTTTATGTTACTTTCCCTATAGACATCAATGAATGTGACTCTGATCCATGTGGTCAAAATTCCACCTGCTCCAACACAATTGGCAGCTACAACTGTTCTTGCTGGAGAGGATACACCCCAACAAACACATCTTTGCCCATTAACACTAGCAATCCATGCATAGGTGTGCAAGTTTTTATATTAAAATACTATGGTTGTCTAACTGCATCAAGGGAGATAATTTCCTCCAATGAAGGAGGAACGCGTCTTGTAATGTAACATATCCTACTCAACGACCAGCAATTTATTTTCTGCATCGTGCCACCACGACACCACAATGAAAAGTCTAGCATGTCAGAATTTTGGGGGAATCTCCTACAGCATTCTGTTGATCCTGACACTATGACGACATGTGACATGAACGATAGGTTACTCAATCTTGTAATGTGGCCAATCTCCCGACCAAGACGTGATAAGAATTTGGTTTTTATGATCGCCTAGTCTGGCATGGTCAATCCTAAAAGGGCATTGTGGAAGACCGAAAGGTTGTGTAATCTGAACCAACCATAAGCAGTTCCCAATGCAAATGTTCCATATTTTCTTTTTTGTTGGGGGGGGGGGGGGGGGGGGGGGGGGCATTTTGTGTCATGTACATGTTGTCTATGTAATTGTGTCCCGTCCATTAAATGCAATCCATATACACAGTTCCTTCTAAAGTAATCTTAAAACAGTCCTCACCTCACATGCATGTAGATTATTTTCCAATAGTCACTTCTGTGTTTTAGAGTTTATAACTTTATAGTATTTTTCTCTTTCAGATTTTAACGAATGTGACACAGATCCATGTGGTCAAAATTCCACCTGCTCCAATACCATTGGAAGCTACAACTGTTCTTGCTGGAGAGGATACACTCCGACAAATACATCTCTGCCCATTAGTTCTAACAACCCTTGCATAGGTACGTAGGTTTTTCCTGAGACTTTTTTGTGATTTCTTTCCTTTTGAATGAAATTTCTAGCTATCATCATGGAATGAAAGCCAATCTATATTAAAGACAAAAATTCTTGAAATGTCTCACATTAGAAGTATATGAATGCTGTTTTGTTATCATTAGTTTCATTAGTCATTTTCTCATTAGTTCTAGCAATCCATGCATCGATATGTTTTTCCTGAGAATGTTTTTGTGATTTCTTTCCTTTTGAAAAGTAGGTCATTTGAGCATGTACCATGTTTATAGTCTCTTTTGAAAGAGTTTTCATTTATAGGGAGATTATTCACTCAATGAATTCTGCATATTATTTTCTCCAAATAAATTAGAAATGATGTTCCCTTTCAGATTTTAACGAATGTGACACAGATCCATGTGGTCAAAATTCCACCTGCTCCAATACCATTGGCAGCTACAACTGTTCTTGCTGGATAGGATACACCCCGACAAACACATCTCTGCCCATAACTTCTACCAACCCATGCATAGGTACGTAGGTTTTTCCTGAGACTTTCTTTTGTGATTCTTTTTTTGTTTTGAATGAAAATTTCTCTTCAGAAATGCCTGCGATCTCTCAAATCTGTCCAGTTTTATTAAGAGTGTTCTGCACTCATGTTGTCTTCCAAGTCGTTTTAAATGTGAAGTTATGAATTCCAAATGTTCCTTTATTCATTCTCATGTCCTTTAAGATGAGTTTCTATGTTACTTTCCCTATAGACATCAATGAATGTGACTCTGATCCATGTGGTCAAAATTCCACCTGCTCCAACGCGATCGGCAGCTACAACTGTTCTTGCTGGAGAGGTTACACCCCGACAAACCCATCTCTGACTATTAGTAACATCAATCCATGCATAGGTGTGCTCATTTTGTTCTTTATATGTTAGTGGAACACCTTCCACATTGAATTTACGCACAGATTCAAATGCTCTTCCATCTGTGTACAGATGCTCTTCCCCCCAAACTACATTTAAACCTGAATCCCACATTTTCCTTTATAGATATCAATGAATGTGACACAGATCCATGTGGTCAAAATTCCACCTGCTCCAATACCATTGGAAGCTACAACTGTTCTTGCTGGAGAGGATACACTCCGACAAATACATCTCTGCCCATTAGTTCTAACAACCCTTGCATAGGTACGTAGGTTTTTCCTGAGACTTTTTTGTGATTTCTTTCCTTTTGAATGAAATTTCTAGCTATCATCATGGAATGAAAGCCAATCTATATTAAAGACAAATATTCTTGAAATGTCTCACATTAGAAGTATATGAATGCTGTTTTGTTCTCATTAGTTTCATTAGTCATTTTCTCATTAGTTCTAGCAATCCATGCATCGATACGTTTTTCCTGATAATGTTTTTGTGATTTCTTTCCTTTTGAAAAGTAGGTCATTTGAGCATGTACCATGTTTATAGTCTCTTTTGAAAGAGTTTTCATTTATAGGGAGATTATTCACTCAATGAATTCTGCATATTATTTTCTCCAAATAAATTAGAAATGATGTTCCCTTTCAGATTTTAACGAATGTGACACAGATCCATGTGGTCAAAATTCCACCTGCTCCAATACCATTGGCAGCTACAACTGTTCTTGCTGGATAGGATACACCCCGACAAACACATCTCTGCCCATAACTTCTACCAACCCATGCATAGGTACGTAGGTTTTTCCTGAGACTTTCTTTTGTGATTCTTTTTTTGTTTTGAATGAAAATTTCTCTTCAGAAATGCCTGCGATCTCTCAAATCTGTCCAGTTTTATTAAGAGTGTTCTGCACTCATGTTGTCTTCCAAGTCGTTTTAAATGTGACGTTATGAATTCCAAATGTTCCTTTATTCATTCTCATGTCCTTTAAGATGAGTTTCTATGTTACTTTCCCTATAGACATCAATGAATGTGACTCTGATCCATGTGGTCAAAATTCCACCTGCTCCAACGCGATCGGCAGCTACAACTGTTCTTGCTGGAGAGGTTACACCCCGACAAACCCATCTCTGACTATTAGTAACATCAATCCATGCATAGGTGTGCTCATTTTGTTCTTTATATGTTAGTGGAACACCTTCCACATTGAATTTACGCACAGATTCAAATGCTCTTCCATCTGTGTACAGATGCTCTTCCCCCCAAACTACATTTAAACCTGAATCCCACATTTTCCTTTATAGATATCAATGAATGTGACACAGATCCATGTGGTCAAAATTCCACCTGCTCCAATACCATTGGAAGCTACAACTGTTCTTGCTGGAGAGGATACACTCCGACAAATACATCTCTGCCCATTAGTTCTAACAACCCTTGCATAGGTACGTAGGTTTTTCCTGAGACTTTTTTGTGATTTCTTTCCTTTTGAATGAAATTTCTAGCTATCATCATGGAATGAAAGCCAATCTATATTAAAGACAAATATTCTTGAAATGTCTCACATTAGAAGTATATGAATGCTGTTTTGTTCTCATTAGTTTCATTAGTCATTTTCTCATTAGTTCTAGCAATCCATGCATCGATACGTTTTTCCTGATAATGTTTTTGTGATTTCTTTCCTTTTGAAAAGTAGGTCATTTGAGCATGTACCATGTTTATAGTCTCTTTTGAAAGAGTTTTCATTTATAGGGAGATTATTCACTCAATGAATTCTGCATATTATTTTCTCCAAATAAATTAGAAATGATGTTCCCTTTCAGATTTTAACGAATGTGACACAGATCCATGTGGTCAAAATTCCACCTGCTCCAATACCATTGGCAGCTACAACTGTTCTTGCTGGATAGGATACACCCCGACAAACACATCTCTGCCCATAACTTCTACCAACCCATGCATAGGTACGTAGGTTTTTCCTGAGACTTTCTTTTGTGATTCTTTTTTTGTTTTGAATGAAAATTTCTCTTCAGAAATGCCTGCGATCTCTCAAATCTGTCCAGTTTTATTAAGAGTGTTCTGCACTCATGTTGTCTTCCAAGTCGTTTTAAATGTGAAGTTATGAATTCCAAATGTTCCTTTATTCATTCTCATGTCCTTTAAGATGAGTTTCTATGTTACTTTCCCTATAGACATCAATGAATGTGACTCTGATCCATGTGGTCAAAATTCCATCTGCTCCAACGCGATCGGCAGCTACAACTGTTCTTGCTGGAGAGGTTACACCCCGACAAACACATCTCTGACTATTAGTAACATCAATCCATGCATAGGTGTGCTCATTTTGTTCTTTATATGTTAGTGGAACACCTTCCACATTGAATTTACGCACAGATTCAAATGCTCTTCCATCTGTGTACAGATGCTCTTCCCCCCAAACTACATTTAAACCTGAATCCCACATTTTCCTTTATAGATATCAATGAATGTGACACAGATCCATGTGGTCAAAATTCCACCTGCTCCAATACCATTGGCAGCTACAACTGTTCTTGCTGGAGAGGATACACTCTGGCAAATACATCTCTGCCCATTAGTTCTAACAACCCTTGCATAGGTACGTAGGTTTTTCCTGAGACTTTTTTGTGATTTCTTTCCTTTTGAATGAAATTTCTAGCTATCATCATGGAATGAAAGCCAATCTATATTAAAGACAAATATTATTGAAATGTCTCACATAAGAAGTAGATGAATGCTGTTTTGTTCTCATTAGTTTCATTAGTCATTTTCTCATTAGTTCTAGCAATCCATGCATCGGTACGTTTTTCCTGAGAATGTTTTTGTGATTTCTTTCCTTTTGCAAAGTAGGTCATTTGAGCATGTACCATGTTTATAGTCTCTTTTGAAAGAGTTTTCATTCATAGGGAGATTATTCACTCAATGAATTCTGCATATTATTTTCTCCAAATAAATGAGAGATTATGTTCTCTTTCAGATTTTAACGAATGTGACTCTGATCCATGTGGTCAAAATTCCACATGCTCCAACACGGTTGGCAGCTACAACTGTTCTTGCTGGAGAGGATACACCCCAACAAACACATCTCTGCCCATTAGTTCTAACAACCCATGCATAGGTACGTAGGGGTTTCCTGAGACTTTCTTTTGTGATTTTCTTGGTTTTGAATGAAAATATTATACATTTCTCTTCAGAAATGCCTGCAACCTCTCAAATCTGTCCAGTTTTATTAAGAGTGTTCTGCTATCATGTTCTCTTCCAAGGTGTTTTTAAATGTGAAGTTATGAATTCCAAATGTTCATTTATTCGTTCTTATGTCCTTTAAGATACGTTTTTATGTTACTTTCCCTATAGACATCAATGAATGTGACTCTGATCCATGTGGTCAAAATTCCACCTGCTCCAACACAATTGGCAGCTACAACTGTTCTTGCTGGAGAGGATACACCCCAACAAACACATCTTTGCCCATTAACACTAGCAATCCATGCATAGGTGTGCAAGTTTTTATATTAAAATACTATGGTTGTCTAAATGCATCAAGGGAGATAATTTCCTCCAATGAAGGAGGAACGCGTCTTGTAATGTAACATATCCTACTCAACGACCAGCAATTTATTTTCTGCATCGTGCCACCACGACACCACAATGAAAAGTCTAGCATGTCAGAATTTTGGGGGAATCTCCTACAGCATTCTGTTGACCTTGACACTATGACGACATGTGACATGAACGATAGGTTACTCAATCTTGTAATGTGGCCAATCTCCCGACCAAGACGTGATAAGAATTTGGTTTTATGATCGCCTAGTCTGGCATGGTCAATCCTAAAAGGGCATTGTGGAAGACCGAAAGGTTGTGTAATCTGAACCAACCATAAGCAGTTCCCAATGCAAATGTTCCATATTTTCTTTTTTGTTGGGGGGGGGGGGGGGGGGGCATTTTGTGTCATGTACATGTTGTCTATGTAATTGTGTCCCGTCCATTAAATGCAATCCATATACACAGTTCCTTCTAAAGTAATCTTAAAACAGTCCTCACCTCACATGCATGTAGATTATTTTCCAATAGTCACTTCTGTGTTTTAGAGTTTATAACTTTATAGTATTTTTCTCTTTCAGATTTTAACGAATGTGACACAGATCCATGTGGTCAAAATTCCACCTGCTCCAATACCATTGGAAGCTACAACTGTTCTTGCTGGAGAGGATACACTCCGACAAATACATCTCTGCCCATTAGTTCTAACAACCCTTGCATAGGTACGTAGGTTTTTCCTGAGACTTTTTTGTGATTTCTTTCCTTTTGAATGAAATTTCTAGCTATCATCATGGAATGAAAGCCAATCTATATTAAAGACAAATTTTCTTGAAATGTCTCACATTAGAAGTATATGAATGCTGTTTTGTTCTCATTAGTTTCATTAGTCATTTTCTCATTAGTTCTAGCAATCCATGCATCGATATGTTTTTCCTGAGAATGTTTTTGTGATTTCTTTCCTTTTGAAAAGTAGGTCATTTGAGCATGTACCATGTTTATAGTCTCTTTTGAAAGAGTTTTCATTTATAGGGAGATTATTCACTCAATAAATTCTGCATATTATTTTCTCCAAATAAATTAGAAATGATGTTCCCTTTCAGATTTTAACGAATGTAACACAGATCCATGTGGTCAAAATTCCACCTGCTCCAATACCATTGGCAGCTACAACTGTTCTTGCTGGATAGGATACACCCCGACAAACACATCTCTGCCCATAACTTCTACCAACCCATGCATAGGTACGTAGGTTTTTCCTGAGACTTTCTTTTGTGATTCTTTTTTTGTTTTGAATGAAAATTTCTCTTCAGAAATGCCTGCGATCTCTCAAATCTGTCCAGTTTTATTAAGAGTGTTCTGCACTCATGTTGTCTTCCAAGTCGTTTTAAATGTGAAGTTATGAATTCCAAATGTTCCTTTATTCATTCTCATGTCCTTTAAGATGAGTTTCTATGTTACTTTCCCTACAGACATCAATGAATGTGACTCTGATCCATGTGGTCAAAATTCCACCTGCTCCAACGCGATCGGCAGCTACAACTGTTCTTGCTGGAGAGGTTACACCCCGACAAACACATCTCTGACTATTAGTAACATCAATCCATGCATAGGTGTGCTCATTTTGTTCTTTATATGTTAGTGGAACACCTTCCACATTGAATTTACGCACAGATTCAAATGCTCTTCCATCTGTGTACAGATGCTCTTCCCCCCAAACTACATTTAAACCTGAATCCCACATTTTCCTTTATAGATATCAATGAATGTGACACAGATCCATGTGGTCAAAATTCCACCTGCTCCAATACCATTGGCAGCTACAACTGTTCTTGCTGGAGAGGATACACTCTGACAAATACATCTCTGCCCATTAGTTCTAACAACCCTTGCATAGGTACGTAGGTTTTTCCTGAGACTTTTTTGTGATTTCTTTCCTTTTGAATGAAATTTCTAGCTATCATCATGGAATGAAAGCCAATCTATATTAAAGACAAATATTATTGAAATGTCTCACATAAGAAGTAGATGAATGCTGTTTTATTCTCATTAGTTTCATTAGTCATTTTCTCATTAGTTCTAGCAATCCATGCATCGGTACGTTTTTCCTGAGAATGTTTTTGTGATTTCTTTCCTTTTGCAAAGTAGGTCATTTGAGCATGTACCATGTTTATAGTCTCTTTTGAAAGAGTTTTCATTCATAGGGAGATTATTCACTCAATGAATTCTGCATATTATTTTCTCCAAATAAATGAGAGATTATGTTCTCTTTCAGATTTTAACGAATGTGACTCTGATCCATGTGGTCAAAATTCCACATGCTCCAACACGGTTGGCAGCTACAACTGTTCTTGCTGGAGAGGATACACCCCAACAAACACATCTCTGCCCATTAGTTCTAACAACCCATGCATAGGTACGTAGGGGTTTCCTGAGACTTTCTTTTGTGATTTTCTTGGTTTTGAATGAAAATATTATACATTTCTCTTCAGAAATGCCTGCAACCTCTCAAATCTGTCCAGTTTTATTAAGAGTGTTCTGCTATCATGTTCTCTTCCAAGGTGTTTTTAAATGTGAAGTTATGAATTCCAAATGTTCATTTATTCGTTCTTATGTCCTTTAAGATACGTTTTTATGTTACTTTCCCTATAGACATCAATGAATGTGACTCTGATCCATGTGGTCAAAATTCCACCTGCTCCAACACAATTGGCAGCTACAACTGTTCTTGCTGGAGAGGATACACCCCAACAAACACATCTTTGCCCATTAACACTAGCAATCCATGCATAGGTGTGCAAGTTTTTATATTAAAATACTATGGTTGTCTAACTGCATCAAGGGAGATAATTTCCTCCAATGAAGGAGGAACGCGTCTTGTAATGTGACATATCCTACTCAACGACCAGCAATTTATTTTCTGCATCGTGCCACCACGACACCACAATGAAAAGTCTAGCATGTCAGAATTTTGGGGGAATCTCCTACAGCATTCTGTTGACCTTGACACTATGACGACATGTGACATGAACGATAGGTTACTCAATCTTGTAATGTGGCCAATCTCCCGACCAAGACGTGATAAGAATTTGGTTTTATGATCGCCTAGTCTGGCATGGTCAATCCTAAAAGGGCATTGTGGAAGACCGAAAGGTTGTGTAATCTGAACCAACCATAAGCAGTTCCCAATGCAAATGTTCCATATTTTCTTTTTTGTTGGGGGGGGGGGGGGGGGGGCATTTTGTGTCATGTACATGTTGTCTATGTAATTGTGTCCCGTCCATTAAATGCAATCCATATACACAGTTCCTTCTAAAGTAATCTTAAAACAGTCCTCACCTCACATGCATGTAGATTATTTTCCAATAGTCACTTCTGTGTTTTAGAGTTTATAACTTTATAGTATTTTTCTCTTTCAGATTTTAACGAATGTGACACAGATCCATGTGGTCAAAATTCCACCTGCTCCAATACCATTGGAAGCTACAACTGTTCTTGCTGGAGAGGATACACTCCGACAAATACATCTCTGCCCATTAGTTCTAACAACCCTTGCATAGGTACGTAGGTTTTTCCTGAGACTTTTTTGTGATTTCTTTCCTTTTGAATGAAATTTCTAGCTATCATCATGGAATGAAAGCCAATCTATATTAAAGACAAATATTCTTGAAATGTCTCACATTAGAAGTATATGAATGCTGTTTTGTTCTCATTAGTTTCATTAGTCATTTTCTCATTAGTTCTAGCAATCCATGCATCGATACGTTTTTCCTGATAATGTTTTTGTGATTTCTTTCCTTTTGAAAAGTAGGTCATTTGAGCATGTACCATGTTTATAGTCTCTTTTGAAAGAGTTTTCATTTATAGGGAGATTATTCACTCAATGAATTCTGCATATTATTTTCTCCAAATAAATTAGAAATGATGTTCCCTTTCAGATTTTAACGAATGTGACACAGATCCATGTGGTCAAAATTCCACCTGCTCCAATACCATTGGCAGCTACAACTGTTCTTGCTGGATAGGATACACCCCGACAAACACATCTCTGCCCATAACTTCTACCAACCCATGCATAGGTACGTAGGTTTTTCCTGAGACTTTCTTTTGTGATTCTTTTTTTGTTTTGAATGAAAATTTCTCTTCAGAAATGCCTGCGATCTCTCAAATCTGTCCAGTTTTATTAAGAGTGTTCTGCACTCATGTTGTCTTCCAAGTCGTTTTAAATGTGAAGTTATGAATTCCAAATGTTCCTTTATTCATTCTCATGTCCTTTAAGATGAGTTTCTATGTTACTTTCCCTACAGACATCAATGAATGTGACTCTGATCCATGTGGTCAAAATTCCACCTGCTCCAACGCGATCGGCAGCTACAACTGTTCTTGCTGGAGAGGTTACACCCCGACAAACACATCTCTGACTATTAGTAACATCAATCCATGCATAGGTGTGCTCATTTTGTTCTTTATATGTTAGTGGAACACCTTCCACATTGAATTTACGCACAGATTCAAATGCTCTTCCATCTGTGTACAGATGCTCTTCCCCCCAAACTACATTTAAACCTGAATCCCACATTTTCCTTTATAGATATCAATGAATGTGACACAGATCCATGTGGTCAAAATTCCACCTGCTCCAATACCATTGGCAGCTACAACTGTTCTTGCTGGAGAGGATACACTCTGACAAATACATCTCTGCCCATTAGTTCTAACAACCCTTGCATAGGTACGTAGGTTTTTCCTGAGACTTTTTTGTGATTTCTTTCCTTTTGAATGAAATTTCTAGCTATCATCATGGAATGAAAGCCAATCTATATTAAAGACAAATATTATTGAAATGTCTCACATAAGAAGTAGATGAATGCTGTTTTATTCTCATTAGTTTCATTAGTCATTTTCTCATTAGTTCTAGCAATCCATGCATCGGTACGTTTTTCCTGAGAATGTTTTTGTGATTTCTTTCCTTTTGCAAAGTAGGTCATTTGAGCATGTACCATGTTTATAGTCTCTTTTGAAAGAGTTTTCATTCATAGGGAGATTATTCACTCAATGAATTCTGCATATTATTTTCTCCAAATAAATGAGAGATTATGTTCTCTTTCAGATTTTAACGAATGTGACTCTGATCCATGTGGTCAAAATTCCACATGCTCCAACACGGTTGGCAGCTACAACTGTTCTTGCTGGAGAGGATACACCCCAACAAACACATCTCTGCCCATTAGTTCTAACAACCCATGCATAGGTACGTAGGGGTTTCCTGAGACTTTCTTTTGTGATTTTCTTGGTTTTGAATGAAAATATTATACATTTCTCTTCAGAAATGCCTGCAACCTCTCAAATCTGTCCAGTTTTATTAAGAGTGTTCTGCTATCATGTTCTCTTCCAAGGTGTTTTTAAATGTGAAGTTATGAATTCCAAATGTTCATTTATTCGTTCTTATGTCCTTTAAGATACGTTTTTATGTTACTTTCCCTATAGACATCAATGAATGTGACTCTGATCCATGTGGTCAAAATTCCACCTGCTCCAACACAATTGGCAGCTACAACTGTTCTTGCTGGAGAGGATACACCCCAACAAACACATCTTTGCCCATTAACACTAGCAATCCATGCATAGGTGTGCAAGTTTTTATATTAAAATACTATGGTTGTCTAACTGCATCAAGGGAGATAATTTCCTCCAATGAAGGAGGAACGCGTCTTGTAATGTGACATATCCTACTCAACGACCAGCAATTTATTTTCTGCATCGTGCCACCACGACACCACAATGAAAAGTCTAGCATGTCAGAATTTTGGGGGAATCTCCTACAGCATTCTGTTGACCTTGACACTATGACGACATGTGACATGAACGATAGGTTACTCAATCTTGTAATGTGGCCAATCTCCCGACCAAGACGTGATAAGAATTTGGTTTTATGATCGCCTAGTCTGGCATGGTCAATCCTAAAAGGGCATTGTGGAAGACCGAAAGGTTGTGTAATCTGAACCAACCATAAGCAGTTCCCAATGCAAATGTTCCATATTTTCTTTTTTGTTGGGGGGGGGGGGGGGGGGCATTTTGTGTCATGTACATGTTGTCTATGTAATTGTGTCCCGTCCATTAAATGCAATCCATATACACAGTTCCTTCTAAAGTAATCTTAAAACAGTCCTCACCTCACATGCATGTAGATTATTTTCCAATAGTCACTTCTGTGTTTTAGAGTTTATAACTTTATAGTATTTTTCTCTTTCAGATTTTAACGAATGTGACACAGATCCATGTGGTCAAAATTCCACCTGCTCCAATACCATTGGAAGCTACAACTGTTCTTGCTGGAGAGGATACACTCCGACAAATACATCTCTGCCCATTAGTTCTAACAACCCTTGCATAGGTACGTAGGTTTTTCCTGAGACTTTTTTGTGATTTCTTTCCTTTTGAATGAAATTTCTAGCTATCATCATGGAATGAAAGCCAATCTATATTAAAGACAAATATTCTTGAAATGTCTCACATTAGAAGTATATGAATGCTGTTTTGTTCTCATTAGTTTCATTAGTCATTTTCTCATTAGTTCTAGCAATCCATGCATCGATACGTTTTTCCTGATAATGTTTTTGTGATTTCTTTCCTTTTGAAAAGTAGGTCATTTGAGCATGTACCATGTTTATAGTCTCTTTTGAAAGAGTTTTCATTTATAGGGAGATTATTCACTCAATGAATTCTGCATATTATTTTCTCCAAATAAATTAGAAATGATGTTCCCTTTCAGATTTTAACGAATGTGACACAGATCCATGTGGTCAAAATTCCACCTGCTCCAATACCATTGGCAGCTACAACTGTTCTTGCTGGATAGGATACACCCCGACAAACACATCTCTGCCCATAACTTCTACCAACCCATGCATAGGTACGTAGGTTTTTCCTGAGACTTTCTTTTGTGATTCTTTTTTTGTTTTGAATGAAAATTTCTCTTCAGAAATGCCTGCGATCTCTCAAATCTGTCCAGTTTTATTAAGAGTGTTCTGCACTCATGTTGTCTTCCAAGTCGTTTTAAATGTGAAGTTATGAATTCCAAATGTTCCTTTATTCATTCTCATGTCCTTTAAGATGAGTTTCTATGTTACTTTCCCTATAGACATCAATGAATGTGACTCTGATCCATGTGGTCAAAATTCCACCTGCTCCAACGCGATCGGCAGCTACAACTGTTCTTGCTGGAGAGGTTACACCCCGACAAACACATCTCTGACTATTAGTAACATCAATCCATGCATAGGTGTGCTCATTTTGTTCTTTATATGTTAGTGGAACACCTTCCACATTGAATTTACGCACAGATTCAAATGCTCTTCCATCTGTGTACAGATGCTCTTCCCCCCAAACTACATTTAAACCTGAATCCCACATTTTCCTTTATAGACATCAATGAATGTGACTCTGATCGATCCATGTGGTCAAAATTCCACCTGCTCCAATACCATTGGCAGCTACAACTGTTCTTGCTGGAGAGGATACACTCCGGCAAATACATCTCTGCCCATTAGTTCTAACAACCCTTGCATAGGTACGTAGGTTTTTCCTGAGACTTTTTTGTGATTTCTTTCCTTTTGAATGAAATTTCTAGCTATCATCATGGAATGAAAGCCAATCTATATTAAAGACAAATATTATTGAAATGTCTCACATAAGAAGTAGATGAATGCTGTTTTGTTCTCATTAGTTTCATTAGTCATTTTCTCATTAGTTCTAGCAATCCATGCATCGGTACGTTTTTCCTGAGAATGTTTTTGTGATTTCTTTCCTTTTGCAAAGTAGGTCATTTGAGCATGTACCATGTTTATAGTCTCTTTTGAAAGAGTTTTCATTCATAGGGAGATTATTCACTCAATGAATTCTGCATATTATTTTCTCCAAATAAATGAGAGATTATGTTCTCTTTCAGATTTTAACGAATGTGACTCTGATCCATGTGGTCAAAATTCCACATGCTCCAACACGGTTGGCAGCTACAACTGTTCTTGCTGGAGAGGATACACCCCAACAAACACATCTCTGCCCATTAGTTCTAACAACCCATGCATAGGTACGTAGGGGTTTCCTGAGACTTTCTTTTGTGATTTTCTTGGTTTTGAATGAAAATATTATACATTTCTCTTCAGAAATGCCTGCAACCTCTCAAATCTGTCCAGTTTTATTAAGAGTGTTCTGCTATCATGTTCTCTTCCAAGGTGTTTTTAAATGTGAAGTTATGAATTCCAAATGTTCATTTATTCGTTCTTATGTCCTTTAAGATACGTTTTTATGTTACTTTCCCTATAGACATCAATGAATGTGACTCTGATCCATGTGGTCAAAATTCCACCTGCTCCAACACAATTGGCAGCTACAACTGTTCTTGCTGGAGAGGATACACCCCAACAAACACATCTTTGCCCATTAACACTAGCAATCCATGCATAGGTGTGCAAGTTTTTATATTAAAATACTATGGTTGTCTAAATGCATCAAGGGAGATAATTTCCTCCAATGAAGGAGGAACGCGTCTTGTAATGTAACATATCCTACTCAACGACCAGCAATTTATTTTCTGCATCGTGCCACCACGACACCACAATGAAAAGTCTAGCATGTCAGAATTTTGGGGGAATCTCCTACAGCATTCTGTTGACCTTGACACTATGACGACATGTGACATGAACGATAGGTTACTCAATCTTGTAATGTGGCCAATCTCCCGACCAAGACGTGATAAGAATTTGGTTTTATGATCGCCTAGTCTGGCATGGTCAATCCTAAAAGGGCATTGTGGAAGACCGAAAGGTTGTGTAATCTGAACCAACCATAAGCAGTTCCCAATGCAAATGTTCCATATTTTCTTTTTTGTTGGGGGGGGGGGGGGGGGCATTTTGTGTCATGTACATGTTGTCTATGTAATTGTGTCCCGTCCATTAAATGCAATCCATATACACAGTTCCTTCTAAAGTAATCTTAAAACAGTCCTCACCTCACATGCATGTAGATTATTTTCCAATAGTCACTTCTGTGTTTTAGAGTTTATAACTTTATAGTATTTTTCTCTTTCAGATTTTAACGAATGTGACACAGATCCATGTGGTCAAAATTCCACCTGCTCCAATACCATTGGAAGCTACAACTGTTCTTGCTGGAGAGGATACACTCCGACAAATACATCTCTGCCCATTAGTTCTAACAACCCTTGCATAGGTACGTAGGTTTTTCCTGAGACTTTTTTGTGATTTCTTTCCTTTTGAATGAAATTTCTAGCTATCATCATGGAATGAAAGCCAATCTATATTAAAGACAAATTTTCTTGAAATGTCTCACATTAGAAGTATATGAATGCTGTTTTGTTCTCATTAGTTTCATTAGTCATTTTCTCATTAGTTCTAGCAATCCATGCATCGATATGTTTTTCCTGAGAATGTTTTTGTGATTTCTTTCCTTTTGAAAAGTAGGTCATTTGAGCATGTACCATGTTTATAGTCTCTTTTGAAAGAGTTTTCATTTATAGGGAGATTATTCACTCAATAAATTCTGCATATTATTTTCTCCAAATAAATTAGAAATGATGTTCCCTTTCAGATTTTAACGAATGTAACACAGATCCATGTGGTCAAAATTCCACCTGCTCCAATACCATTGGCAGCTACAACTGTTCTTGCTGGATAGGATACACCCCGACAAACACATCTCTGCCCATAACTTCTACCAACCCATGCATAGGTACGTAGGTTTTTCCTGAGACTTTCTTTTGTGATTCTTTTTTTGTTTTGAATGAAAATTTCTCTTCAGAAATGCCTGCGATCTCTCAAATCTGTCCAGTTTTATTAAGAGTGTTCTGCACTCATGTTGTCTTCCAAGTCGTTTTAAATGTGAAGTTATGAATTCCAAATGTTCCTTTATTCATTCTCATGTCCTTTAAGATGAGTTTCTATGTTACTTTCCCTATAGACATCAATGAATGTGACTCTGATCCATGTGGTCAAAATTCCACCTGCTCCAACGCGATCGGCAGCTACAACTGTTCTTGCTGGAGAGGTTACACCCCGACAAACACATCTCTGACTATTAGTAACATCAATCCATGCATAGGTGTGCTCATTTTGTTCTTTATATGTTAGTGGAACACCTTCCACATTGAATTTACGCACAGATTCAAATGCTCTTCCATCTGTGTACAGATGCTCTTCCCCCCAAACTACATTTAAACCTGAATCCCACATTTTCCTTTATAGATATCAATGAATGTGACACAGATCGATCCATGTGGTCAAAATTCCACCTGCTCCAATACCATTGGCAGCTACAACTGTTCTTGCTGGAGAGGATACACTCCGGCAAATACATCTCTGCCCATTAGTTCTAACAACCCTTGCATAGGTACGTAGGTTTTTCCTGAGACTTTTTTGTGATTTCTTTCCTTTTGAATGAAATTTCTAGCTATCATCATGGAATGAAAGCCAATCTATATTAAAGACAAATATTCTTGAAATGTCTCACATTAGAAGTATATGAATGCTGTTTTGTTCTCATTAGTTTCATTAGTCATTTTCTCATTAGTTCTAGCAATCCATGCATCGATACGTTTTTCCTGATAATGTTTTTGTGATTTCTTTCCTTTTGAAAAGTAGGTCATTTGAGCATGTACCATGTTTATAGTCTCTTTTGAAAGAGTTTTCATTTATAGGGAGATTATTCACTCAATGAATTCTGCATATTATTTTCTCCAAATAAATTAGAAATGATGTTCCCTTTCAGATTTTAACGAATGTGACACAGATCCATGTGGTCAAAATTCCACCTGCTCCAATACCATTGGCAGCTACAACTGTTCTTGCTGGATAGGATACACCCCGACAAACACATCTCTGCCCATAACTTCTACCAACCCATGCATAGGTACGTAGGTTTTTCCTGAGACTTTCTTTTGTGATTCTTTTTTTGTTTTGAATGAAAATTTCTCTTCAGAAATGCCTGCGATCTCTCAAATCTGTCCAGTTTTATTAAGAGTGTTCTGCACTCATGTTGTCTTCCAAGTCGTTTTAAATGTGAAGTTATGAATTCCAAATGTTCCTTTATTCATTCTCATGTCCTTTAAGATGAGTTTCTATGTTACTTTCCCTATAGACATCAATGAATGTGACTCTGATCCATGTGGTCAAAATTCCACCTGCTCCAACGCGATCGGCAGCTACAACTGTTCTTGCTGGAGAGGTTACACCCCGACAAACACATCTCTGACTATTAGTAACATCAATCCATGCATAGGTGTGCTCATTTTGTTCTTTATATGTTAGTGGAACACCTTCCACATTGAATTTACGCACAGATTCAAATGCTCTTCCATCTGTGTACAGATGCTCTTCCCCCCAAACTACATTTAAACCTGAATCCCACATTTTCCTTTATAGATATCAATGAATGTGACACAGATCCATGTGGTCAAAATTCCACCTGCTCCAATACCATTGGAAGCTACAACTGTTCTTGCTGGAGAGGATACACTCCGACAAATACATCTCTGCCCATTAGTTCTAACAACCCTTGCATAGGTACGTAGGTTTTTCCTGAGACTTTTTTGTGATTTCTTTCCTTTTGAATGAAATTTCTAGCTATCATCATGGAATGAAAGCCAATCTATATTAAAGACAAATATTCTTGAAATGTCTCACATTAGAAGTATATGAATGCTGTTTTGTTCTCATTAGTTTCATTAGTCATTTTCTCATTAGTTCTAGCAATCCATGCATCGATACGTTTTTCCTGATAATGTTTTTGTGATTTCTTTCCTTTTGAAAAGTAGGTCATTTGAGCATGTACCATGTTTATAGTCTCTTTTGAAAGAGTTTTCATTTATAGGGAGATTATTCACTCAATGAATTCTGCATATTATTTTCTCCAAATAAATTAGAAATGATGTTCCCTTTCAGATTTTAACGAATGTGACACAGATCCATGTGGTCAAAATTCCACCTGCTCCAATACCATTGGCAGCTACAACTGTTCTTGCTGGATAGGATACACCCCGACAAACACATCTCTGCCCATAACTTCTACCAACCCATGCATAGGTACGTAGGTTTTTCCTGAGACTTTCTTTTGTGATTCTTTTTTTGTTTTGAATGAAAATTTCTCTTCAGAAATGCCTGCGATCTCTCAAATCTGTCCAGTTTTATTAAGAGTGTTCTGCACTCATGTTGTCTTCCAAGTCGTTTTAAATGTGAAGTTATGAATTCCAAATGTTCCTTTATTCATTCTCATGTCCTTTAAGATGAGTTTCTATGTTACTTTCCCTATAGACATCAATGAATGTGACTCTGATCCATGTGGTCAAAATTCCACCTGCTCCAACGCGATCGGCAGCTACAACTGTTCTTGCTGGAGAGGTTACACCCCGACAAACACATCTCTGACTATTAGTAACATCAATCCATGCATAGGTGTGCTCATTTTGTTCTTTATATGTTAGTGGAACACCTTCCACATTGAATTTACGCACAGATTCAAATGCTCTTCCATCTGTGTACAGATGCTCTTCCCCCCAAACTACATTTAAACCTGAATCCCACATTTTCCTTTATAGATATCAATGAATGTGACACAGATCCATGTGGTCAAAATTCCACCTGCTCCAATACCATTGGCAGCTACAACTGTTCTTGCTGGAGAGGATACACTCTGGCAAATACATCTCTGCCCATTAGTTCTAACAACCCTTGCATAGGTACGTAGGTTTTTCCTGAGACTTTTTTGTGATTTCTTTCCTTTTGAATGAAATTTCTAGCTATCATCATGGAATGAAAGCCAATCTATATTAAAGACAAATATTATTGAAATGTCTCACATAAGAAGTAGATGAATGCTGTTTTGTTCTCATTAGTTTCATTAGTCATTTTCTCATTAGTTCTAGCAATCCATGCATCGGTACGTTTTTCCTGAGAATGTTTTTGTGATTTCTTTCCTTTTGCAAAGTAGGTCATTTGAGCATGTACCATGTTTATAGTCTCTTTTGAAAGAGTTTTCATTCATAGGGAGATTATTCACTCAATGAATTCTGCATATTATTTTCTCCAAATAAATGAGAGATTATGTTCTCTTTCAGATTTTAACGAATGTGACTCTGATCCATGTGGTCAAAATTCCACATGCTCCAACACGGTTGGCAGCTACAACTGTTCTTGCTGGAGAGGATACACCCCAACAAACACATCTCTGCCCATTAGTTCTAACAACCCATGTATAGGTACGTAGGGGTTTCCTGAGACTTTCTTTTGTGATTTTCTTGGTTTTGAATGAAAATATTATACATTTCTCTTCAGAAATGCCTGCAACCTCTCAAATCTGTCCAGTTTTATTAAGAGTGTTCTGCTATCATGTTCTCTTCCAAGGTGTTTTTAAATGTGAAGTTATGAATTCCAAATGTTCATTTATTCGTTCTTATGTCCTTTAAGATACGTTTTTATGTTACTTTCCCTATAGACATCAATGAATGTGACTCTGATCCATGTGGTCAAAATTCCACCTGCTCCAACACAATTGGCAGCTACAACTGTTCTTGCTGGAGAGGATACACCCCAACAAACACATCTTTGCCCATTAACACTAGCAATCCATGCATAGGTGTGCAAGTTTTTATATTAAAATACTATGGTTGTCTAAATGCATCAAGGGAGATAATTTCCTCCAATGAAGGAGGAACGCGTCTTGTAATGTAACATATCCTACTCAACGACCAGCAATTTATTTTCTGCATCGTGCCACCACGACACCACAATGAAAAGTCTAGCATGTCAGAATTTTGGGGGAATCTCCTACAGCATTCTGTTGACCTTGACACTATGACGACATGTGACATGAACGATAGGTTACTCAATCTTGTAATGTGGCCAATCTCCCGACCAAGACGTGATAAGAATTTGGTTTTATGATCGCCTAGTCTGGCATGGTCAATCCTAAAAGGGCATTGTGGAAGACCGAAAGGTTGTGTAATCTGAACCAACCATAAGCAGTTCCCAATGCAAATGTTCCATATTTTCTTTTTTGTTGGGGGGGGGGGGGGGGGGGCATTTTGTGTCATGTACATGTTGTCTATGTAATTGTGTCCCGTCCATTAAATGCAATCCATATACACAGTTCCTTCTAAAGTAATCTTAAAACAGTCCTCACCTCACATGCATGTAGATTATTTTCCAATAGTCACTTCTGTGTTTTAGAGTTTATAACTTTATAGTATTTTTCTCTTTCAGATTTTAACGAATGTGACACAGATCCATGTGGTCAAAATTCCACCTGCTCCAATACCATTGGAAGCTACAACTGTTCTTGCTGGAGAGGATACACTCCGACAAATACATCTCTGCCCATTAGTTCTAACAACCCTTGCATAGGTACGTAGGTTTTTCCTGAGACTTTTTTGTGATTTCTTTCCTTTTGAATGAAATTTCTAGCTATCATCATGGAATGAAAGCCAATCTATATTAAAGACAAATATTCTTGAAATGTCTCACATTAGAAGTATATGAATGCTGTTTTGTTCTCATTAGTTTCATTAGTCATTTTCTCATTAGTTCTAGCAATCCATGCATCGATACGTTTTTCCTGATAATGTTTTTGTGATTTCTTTCCTTTTGAAAAGTAGGTCATTTGAGCATGTACCATGTTTATAGTCTCTTTTGAAAGAGTTTTCATTTATAGGGAGATTATTCACTCAATGAATTCTGCATATTATTTTCTCCAAATAAATTAGAAATGATGTTCCCTTTCAGATTTTAACGAATGTGACACAGATCCATGTGGTCAAAATTCCACCTGCTCCAATACCATTGGCAGCTACAACTGTTCTTGCTGGATAGGATACACCCCGACAAACACATCTCTGCCCATAACTTCTACCAACCCATGCATAGGTACGTAGGTTTTTCCTGAGACTTTCTTTTGTGATTCTTTTTTTGTTTTGAATGAAAATTTCTCTTCAGAAATGCCTGCGATCTCTCAAATCTGTCCAGTTTTATTAAGAGTGTTCTGCACTCATGTTGTCTTCCAAGTCGTTTTAAATGTGAAGTTATGAATTCCAAATGTTCCTTTATTCATTCTCATGTCCTTTAAGATGAGTTTCTATGTTACTTTCCCTATAGACATCAATGAATGTGACTCTGATCCATGTGGTCAAAATTCCACCTGCTCCAACGCGATCGGCAGCTACAACTGTTCTTGCTGGAGAGGTTACACCCCGACAAACACATCTCTGACTATTAGTAACATCAATCCATGCATAGGTGTGCTCATTTTGTTCTTTATATGTTAGTGGAACACCTTCCACATTGAATTTACGCACAGATTCAAATGCTCTTCCATCTGTGTACAGATGCTCTTCCCCCCAAACTACATTTAAACCTGAATCCCACATTTTCCTTTATAGATATCAATGAATGTGACACAGATCCATGTGGTCAAAATTCCACCTGCTCCAATACCATTGGCAGCTACAACTGTTCTTGCTGGAGAGGATACACTCTGGCAAATACATCTCTGCCCATTAGTTCTAACAACCCTTGCATAGGTACGTAGGTTTTTCCTGAGACTTTTTTGTGATTTCTTTCCTTTTGAATGAAATTTCTAGCTATCATCATGGAATGAAAGCCAATCTATATTAAAGACAAATATTATTGAAATGTCTCACATAAGAAGTAGATGAATGCTGTTTTGTTCTCATTAGTTTCATTAGTCATTTTCTCATTAGTTCTAGCAATCCATGCATCGGTACGTTTTTCCTGAGAATGTTTTTGTGATTTCTTTCCTTTTGCAAAGTAGGTCATTTGAGCATGTACCATGTTTATAGTCTCTTTTGAAAGAGTTTTCATTCATAGGGAGATTATTCACTCAATGAATTCTGCATATTATTTTCTCCAAATAAATGAGAGATTATGTTCTCTTTCAGATTTTAACGAATGTGACTCTGATCCATGTGGTCAAAATTCCACATGCTCCAACACGGTTGGCAGCTACAACTGTTCTTGCTGGAGAGGATACACCCCAACAAACACATCTCTGCCCATTAGTTCTAACAACCCATGCATAGGTACGTAGGGGTTTCCTGAGACTTTCTTTTGTGATTTTCTTGGTTTTGAATGAAAATATTATACATTTCTCTTCAGAAATGCCTGCAACCTCTCAAATCTGTCCAGTTTTATTAAGAGTGTTCTGCTATCATGTTCTCTTCCAAGGTGTTTTTAAATGTGAAGTTATGAATTCCAAATGTTCATTTATTCGTTCTTATGTCCTTTAAGATACGTTTTTATGTTACTTTCCCTATAGACATCAATGAATGTGACTCTGATCCATGTGGTCAAAATTCCACCTGCTCCAACACAATTGGCAGCTACAACTGTTCTTGCTGGAGAGGATACACCCCAACAAACACATCTTTGCCCATTAACACTAGCAATCCATGCATAGGTGTGCAAGTTTTTATATTAAAATACTATGGTTGTCTAACTGCATCAAGGGAGATAATTTCCTCCAATGAAGGAGGAACGCGTCTTGTAATGTAACATATCCTACTCAACGACCAGCAATTTATTTTCCGCATCGTGCCACCACGACACCACAATGAAAAGTCTAGCATGTCAGAATTTTGGGGGAATCTCCTACAGCATTCTGTTGACCTTGACACTATGACGACATGTGACATGAACGATAGGTTACTCAATCTTGTAATGTGGCCAATCTCCCGACCAAGACGTGATAAGAATTTGGTTTTATGATCGCCTAGTCTGGCATGGTCAATCCTAAAAGGGCATTGTGGAAGACCGAAAGGTTGTGTAATCTGAACCAACCATAAGCAGTTCCCAATGCAAATGTTCCATATTTTCTTTTTTGTTGGGGGGGGGGGGGGGGGCATTTTGTGTCATGTACATGTTGTCTATGTAATTGTGTCCCGTCCATTAAATGCAATCCATATACACAGTTCCTTCTAAAGTAATCTTAAAACAGTCCTCACCTCACATGCATGTAGATTATTTTCCAATAGTCACTTCTGTGTTTTAGAGTTTATAACTTTATAGTATTTTTCTCTTTCAGATTTTAACGAATGTGACACAGATCCATGTGGTCAAAATTCCACCTGCTCCAATACCATTGGAAGCTACAACTGTTCTTGCTGGAGAGGATACACTCCGACAAATACATCTCTGCCCATTAGTTCTAACAACCCTTGCATAGGTACGTAGGTTTTTCCTGAGACTTTTTTGTGATTTCTTTCCTTTTGAATGACATTTCTAGCTATCATCATGGAATGAAAGCCAATCTATATTAAAGACAAATATTCTTGAAATGTCTCACATTAGAAGTATATGAATGCTGTTTTGTTCTCATTAGTTTCATTAGTCATTTTCTCATTAGTTCTAGCAATCCATGCATCGATACGTTTTTCCTGATAATGTTTTTGTGATTTCTTTCCTTTTGAAAAGTAGGTCATTTGAGCATGTACCATGTTTATAGTCTCTTTTGAAAGAGTTTTCATTTATAGGGAGATTATTCACTCAATGAATTCTGCATATTATTTTCTCCAAATAAATTAGAAATGATGTTCCCTTTCAGATTTTAACGAATGTGACACAGATCCATGTGGTCAAAATTCCACCTGCTCCAATACCATTGGCAGCTACAACTGTTCTTGCTGGATAGGATACACCCCGACAAACACATCTCTGCCCATAACTTCTACCAACCCATGCATAGGTACGTAGGTTTTTCCTGAGACTTTCTTTTGTGATTCTTTTTTTGTTTTGAATGAAAATTTCTCTTCAGAAATGCCTGCGATCTCTCAAATCTGTCCAGTTTTATTAAGAGTGTTCTGCACTCATGTTGTCTTCCAAGTCGTTTTAAATGTGACGTTATGAATTCCAAATGTTCCTTTATTCATTCTCATGTCCTTTAAGATGAGTTTCTATGTTACTTTCCCTATAGACATCAATGAATGTGACTCTGATCCATGTGGTCAAAATTCCACCTGCTCCAACGCGATCGGCAGCTACAACTGTTCTTGCTGGAGAGGTTACACCCCGACAAACCCATCTCTGACTATTAGTAACATCAATCCATGCATAGGTGTGCTCATTTTGTTCTTTATATGTTAGTGGAACACCTTCCACATTGAATTTACGCACAGATTCAAATGCTCTTCCATCTGTGTACAGATGCTCTTCCCCCCAAACTACATTTAAACCTGAATCCCACATTTTCCTTTATAGATATCAATGAATGTGACACAGATCCATGTGGTCAAAATTCCACCTGCTCCAATACCATTGGAAGCTACAACTGTTCTTGCTGGAGAGGATACACTCCGACAAATACATCTCTGCCCATTAGTTCTAACAACCCTTGCATAGGTACGTAGGTTTTTCCTGAGACTTTTTTGTGATTTCTTTCCTTTTGAATGAAATTTCTAGCTATCATCATGGAATGAAAGCCAATCTATATTAAAGACAAATATTCTTGAAATGTCTCACATTAGAAGTATATGAATGCTGTTTTGTTCTCATTAGTTTCATTAGTCATTTTCTCATTAGTTCTAGCAATCCATGCATCGATACGTTTTTCCTGATAATGTTTTTGTGATTTCTTTCCTTTTGAAAAGTAGGTCATTTGAGCATGTACCATGTTTATAGTCTCTTTTGAAAGAGTTTTCATTTATAGGGAGATTATTCACTCAATGAATTCTGCATATTATTTTCTCCAAATAAATTAGAAATGATGTTCCCTTTCAGATTTTAACGAATGTGACACAGATCCATGTGGTCAAAATTCCACCTGCTCCAATACCATTGGCAGCTACAACTGTTCTTGCTGGATAGGATACACCCCGACAAACACATCTCTGCCCATAACTTCTACCAACCCATGCATAGGTACGTAGGTTTTTCCTGAGACTTTCTTTTGTGATTCTTTTTTTGTTTTGAATGAAAATTTCTCTTCAGAAATGCCTGCGATCTCTCAAATCTGTCCAGTTTTATTAAGAGTGTTCTGCACTCATGTTGTCTTCCAAGTCGTTTTAAATGTGAAGTTATGAATTCCAAATGTTCCTTTATTCATTCTCATGTCCTTTAAGATGAGTTTCTATGTTACTTTCCCTATAGACATCAATGAATGTGACTCTGATCCATGTGGTCAAAATTCCACCTGCTCCAACGCGATCGGCAGCTACAACTGTTCTTGCTGGAGAGGTTACACCCCGACAAACACATCTCTGACTATTAGTAACATCAATCCATGCATAGGTGTGCTCATTTTGTTCTTTATATGTTAGTGGAACACCTTCCACATTGAATTTACGCACAGATTCAAATGCTCTTCCATCTGTGTACAGATGCTCTTCCCCCCAAACTACATTTAAACCTGAATCCCACATTTTCCTTTATAGATATCAATGAATGTGACACAGATCCATGTGGTCAAAATTCCACCTGCTCCAATACCATTGGAAGCTACAACTGTTCTTGCTGGAGAGGATACACTCCGACAAATACATCTCTGCCCATTAGTTCTAACAACCCTTGCATAGGTACGTAGGTTTTTCCTGAGACTTTTTTGTGATTTCTTTCCTTTTGAATGAAATTTCTAGCTATCATCATGGAATGAAAGCCAATCTATATTAAAGACAAATATTCTTGAAATGTCTCACATTAGAAGTATATGAATGCTGTTTTGTTCTCATTAGTTTCATTAGTCATTTTCTCATTAGTTCTAGCAATCCATGCATCGATACGTTTTTCCTGATAATGTTTTTGTGATTTCTTTCCTTTTGAAAAGTAGGTCATTTGAGCATGTACCATGTTTATAGTCTCTTTTGAAAGAGTTTTCATTTATAGGGAGATTATTCACTCAATGAATTCTGCATATTATTTTCTCCAAATAAATTAGAAATGATGTTCCCTTTCAGATTTTAACGAATGTGACACAGATCCATGTGGTCAAAATTCCACCTGCTCCAATACCATTGGCAGCTACAACTGTTCTTGCTGGATAGGATACACCCAGACAAACACATCTCTGCCCATAACTTCTACCAACCCATGCATAGGTACGTAGGTTTTTCCTGAGACTTTCTTTTGTGATTCTTTTTTTGTTTTGAATGAAAATTTCTCTTCAGAAATGCCTGCGATCTCTCAAATCTGTCCAGTTTTATTAAGAGTGTTCTGCACTCATGTTGTCTTCCAAGTCGTTTTAAATGTGAAGTTATGAATTCCAAATGTTCCTTTATTCATTCTCATGTCCTTTAAGATGAGTTTCTATGTTACTTTCCCTATAGACATCAATGAATGTGACTCTGATCCATGTGGTCAAAATTCCACCTGCTCCAACGCGATCGGCAGCTACAACTGTTCTTGCTGGAGAGGTTACACCCCGACAAACACATCTCTGACTATTAGTAACATCAATCCATGCATAGGTGTGCTCATTTTGTTCTTTATATGTTAGTGGAACACCTTCCACATTGAATTTACGCACAGATTCAAATGCTCTTCCATCTGTGTACAGATGCTCTTCCCCCCAAACTACATTTAAACCTGAATCCCACATTTTCCTTTATAGATATCAATGAATGTGACACAGATCCATGTGGTCAAAATTCCACCTGCTCCAATACCATTGGCAGCTACAACTGTTCTTGCTGGAGAGGATACACTCTGGCAAATACATCTCTGCCCATTAGTTCTAACAACCCTTGCATAGGTACGTAGGTTTTTCCTGAGACTTTTTTGTGATTTCTTTCCTTTTGAATGAAATTTCTAGCTATCATCATGGAATGAAAGCCAATCTATATTAAAGACAAATATTATTGAAATGTCTCACATAAGAAGTAGATGAATGCTGTTTTGTTCTCATTAGTTTCATTAGTCATTTTCTCATTAGTTCTAGCAATCCATGCATCGGTACGTTTTTCCTGAGAATGTTTTTGTGATTTCTTTCCTTTTGCAAAGTAGGTCATTTGAGCATGTACCATGTTTATAGTCTCTTTTGAAAGAGTTTTCATTCATAGGGAGATTATTCACTCAATGAATTCTGCATATTATTTTCTCCAAATAAATGAGAGATTATGTTCTCTTTCAGATTTTAACGAATGTGACTCTGATCCATGTGGTCAAAATTCCACATGCTCCAACACGGTTGGCAGCTACAACTGTTCTTGCTGGAGAGGATACACCCCAACAAACACATCTCTGCCCATTAGTTCTAACAACCCATGCATAGGTACGTAGGGGTTTCCTGAGACTTTCTTTTGTGATTTTCTTGGTTTTGAATGAAAATATTATACATTTCTCTTCAGAAATGCCTGCAACCTCTCAAATCTGTCCAGTTTTATTAAGAGTGTTCTGCTATCATGTTCTCTTCCAAGGTGTTTTTAAATGTGAAGTTATGAATTCCAAATGTTCATTTATTCGTTCTTATGTCCTTTAAGATACGTTTCTATGTTACTTTCCCTATAGACATCAATGAATGTGACTCTGATCCATGTGGTCAAAATTCCACCTGCTCCAACGCGATCGGCAGCTACAACTGTTCTTGCTGGAGAGGTTACACCCCGACAAACACATCTCTGACTATTAGTAACATCAATCCATGCATAGGTGTGCTCATTTTGTTCTTTATATGTTAGTGGAACACCTTCCACATTGAATTTACGCACAGATTCAAATGCTCTTCCATCTGTGTACAGATGCTCTTCCCCCCAAACTACATTTAAACCTGAATCCCACATTTTCCTTTATAGATATCAATGAATGTGACACAGATCCATGTGGTCAAAATTCCACCTGCTCCAATACCATTGGCAGCTACAACTGTTCTTGCTGGAGAGGATACACTCTGGCAAATACATCTCTGCCCATTAGTTCTAACAACCCTTGCATAGGTACGTAGGTTTTTCCTGAGACTTTTTTGTGATTTCTTTCCTTTTGAATGAAATTTCTAGCTATCATCATGGAATGAAAGCCAATCTATATTAAAGACAAATATTATTGAAATGTCTCACATAAGAAGTAGATGAATGCTGTTTTGTTCTCATTAGTTTCATTAGTCATTTTCTCATTAGTTCTAGCAATCCATGCATCGGTACGTTTTTCCTGAGAATGTTTTTGTGATTTCTTTCCTTTTGCAAAGTAGGTCATTTGAGCATGTACCATGTTTATAGTCTCTTTTGAAAGAGTTTTCATTCATAGGGAGATTATTCACTCAATGAATTCTGCATATTATTTTCTCCAAATAAATGAGAGATTATGTTCTCTTTCAGATTTTAACGAATGTGACTCTGATCCATGTGGTCAAAATTCCACATGCTCCAACACGGTTGGCAGCTACAACTGTTCTTGCTGGAGAGGATACACCCCAACAAACACATCTCTGCCCATTAGTTCTAACAACCCATGCATAGGTACGTAGGGGTTTCCTGAGACTTTCTTTTGTGATTTTCTTGGTTTTGAATGAAAATATTATACATTTCTCTTCAGAAATGCCTGCAACCTCTCAAATCTGTCCAGTTTTATTAAGAGTGTTCTGCTATCATGTTCTCTTCCAAGGTGTTTTTAAATGTGAAGTTATGAATTCCAAATGTTCATTTATTCGTTCTTATGTCCTTTAAGATACGTTTTTATGTTACTTTCCCTATAGACATCAATGAATGTGACTCTGATCCATGTGGTCAAAATTCCACCTGCTCCAACACAATTGGCAGCTACAACTGTTCTTGCTGGAGAGGATACACCCCAACAAACACATCTTTGCCCATTAACACTAGCAATCCATGCATAGGTGTGCAAGTTTTTATATTAAAATACTATGGTTGTCTAAATGCATCAAGGGAGATAATTTCCTCCAATGAAGGAGGAACGCGTCTTGTAATGTAACATATCCTACTCAACGACCAGCAATTTATTTTCTGCATCGTGCCACCACGACACCACAATGAAAAGTCTAGCATGTCAGAATTTTGGGGGAATCTCCTACAGCATTCTGTTGACCTTGACACTATGACGACATGTGACATGAACGATAGGTTACTCAATCTTGTAATGTGGCCAATCTCCCGACCAAGACGTGATAAGAATTTGGTTTTATGATCGCCTAGTCTGGCATGGTCAATCCTAAAAGGGCATTGTGGAAGACCGAAAGGTTGTGTAATCTGAACCAACCATAAGCAGTTCCCAATGCAAATGTTCCATATTTTCTTTTTTGTTGGGGGGGGGGGGGGGGGGCATTTTGTGTCATGTACATGTTGTCTATGTAATTGTGTCCCGTCCATTAAATGCAATCCATATACACAGTTCCTTCTAAAGTAATCTTAAAACAGTCCTCACCTCACATGCATGTAGATTATTTTCCAATAGTCACTTCTGTGTTTTAGAGTTTATAACTTTATAGTATTTTTCTCTTTCAGATTTTAACGAATGTGACACAGATCCATGTGGTCAAAATTCCACCTGCTCCAATACCATTGGAAGCTACAACTGTTCTTGCTGGAGAGGATACACTCCGACAAATACATCTCTGCCCATTAGTTCTAACAACCCTTGCATAGGTACGTAGGTTTTTCCTGAGACTTTTTTGTGATTTCTTTCCTTTTGAATGAAATTTCTAGCTATCATCATGGAATGAAAGCCAATCTATATTAAAGACAAATTTTCTTGAAATGTCTCACATTAGAAGTATATGAATGCTGTTTTGTTCTCATTAGTTTCATTAGTCATTTTCTCATTAGTTCTAGCAATCCATGCATCGATATGTTTTTCCTGAGAATGTTTTTGTGATTTCTTTCCTTTTGAAAAGTAGGTCATTTGAGCATGTACCATGTTTATAGTCTCTTTTGAAAGAGTTTTCATTTATAGGGAGATTATTCACTCAATAAATTCTGCATATTATTTTCTCCAAATAAATTAGAAATGATGTTCCCTTTCAGATTTTAACGAATGTAACACAGATCCATGTGGTCAAAATTCCACCTGCTCCAATACCATTGGCAGCTACAACTGTTCTTGCTGGATAGGATACACCCCGACAAACACATCTCTGCCCATAACTTCTACCAACCCATGCATAGGTACGTAGGTTTTTCCTGAGACTTTCTTTTGTGATTCTTTTTTTGTTTTGAATGAAAATTTCTCTTCAGAAATGCCTGCGATCTCTCAAATCTGTCCAGTTTTATTAAGAGTGTTCTGCACTCATGTTGTCTTCCAAGTCGTTTTAAATGTGAAGTTATGAATTCCAAATGTTCCTTTATTCATTCTCATGTCCTTTAAGATGAGTTTCTATGTTACTTTCCCTACAGACATCAATGAATGTGACTCTGATCCATGTGGTCAAAATTCCACCTGCTCCAACGCGATCGGCAGCTACAACTGTTCTTGCTGGAGAGGTTACATCCCGACAAACACATCTCTGACTATTAGTAACATCAATCCATGCATAGGTGTGCTCATTTTGTTCTTTATATGTTAGTGGAACACCTTCCACATTGAATTTACGCACAGATTCAAATGCTCTTCCATCTGTGTACAGATGCTCTTCCCCCCAAACTACATTTAAACCTGAATCCCACATTTTCCTTTATAGATATCAATGAATGTGACACAGATCCATGTGGTCAAAATTCCACCTGCTCCAATACCATTGGCAGCTACAACTGTTCTTGCTGGAGAGGATACACTCTGACAAATACATCTCTGCCCATTAGTTCTAACAACCCTTGCATAGGTACGTAGGTTTTTCCTGAGACTTTTTTGTGATTTCTTTCCTTTTGAATGAAATTTCTAGCTATCATCATGGAATGAAAGCCAATCTATATTAAAGACAAATATTATTGAAATGTCTCACATAAGAAGTAGATGAATGCTGTTTTATTCTCATTAGTTTCATTAGTCATTTTCTCATTAGTTCTAGCAATCCATGCATCGGTACGTTTTTCCTGAGAATGTTTTTGTGATTTCTTTCCTTTTGCAAAGTAGGTCATTTGAGCATGTACCATGTTTATAGTCTCTTTTGAAAGAGTTTTCATTCATAGGGAGATTATTCACTCAATGAATTCTGCATATTATTTTCTCCAAATAAATGAGAGATTATGTTCTCTTTCAGATTTTAACGAATGTGACTCTGATCCATGTGGTCAAAATTCCACATGCTCCAACACGGTTGGCAGCTACAACTGTTCTTGCTGGAGAGGATACACCCCAACAAACACATCTCTGCCCATTAGTTCTAACAACCCATGCATAGGTACGTAGGGGTTTCCTGAGACTTTCTTTTGTGATTTTCTTGGTTTTGAATGAAAATATTATACATTTCTCTTCAGAAATGCCTGCAACCTCTCAAATCTGTCCAGTTTTATTAAGAGTGTTCTGCTATCATGTTCTCTTCCAAGGTGTTTTTAAATGTGAAGTTATGAATTCCAAATGTTCATTTATTCGTTCTTATGTCCTTTAAGATACGTTTTTATGTTACTTTCCCTATAGACATCAATGAATGTGACTCTGATCCATGTGGTCAAAATTCCACCTGCTCCAACACAATTGGCAGCTACAACTGTTCTTGCTGGAGAGGATACACCCCAACAAACACATCTTTGCCCATTAACACTAGCAATCCATGCATAGGTGTGCAAGTTTTTATATTAAAATACTATGGTTGTCTAACTGCATCAAGGGAGATCATTTCCTCCAATGAAGGAGGAACGCGTCTTGTAATGTGACATATCCTACTCAACGACCAGCAATTTATTTTCTGCATCGTGCCACCACGACACCACAATGAAAAGTCTAGCATGTCAGAATTTTGGGGGAATCTCCTACAGCATTCTGTTGACCTTGACACTATGACGACATGTGACATGAACGATAGGTTACTCAATCTTGTAATGTGGCCAATCTCCCGACCAAGACGTGATAAGAATTTGGTTTTATGATCGCCTAGTCTGGCATGGTCAATCCTAAAAGGGCATTGTGGAAGACCGAAAGGTTGTGTAATCTGAACCAACCATAAGCAGTTCCCAATGCAAATGTTCCATATTTTCTTTTTTGTTGGGGGGGGGGGGGGGGGGGGCATTTTGTGTCATGTACATGTTGTCTATGTAATTGTGTCCCGTCCATTAAATGCAATCCATATACACAGTTCCTTCTAAAGTAATCTTAAAACAGTCCTCACCTCACATGCATGTAGATTATTTTCCAATAGTCACTTCTGTGTTTTAGAGTTTATAACTTTATAGTATTTTTCTCTTTCAGATTTTAACGAATGTGACACAGATCCATGTGGTCAAAATTCCACCTGCTCCAATACCATTGGAAGCTACAACTGTTCTTGCTGGAGAGGATACACTCCGACAAATACATCTCTGCCCATTAGTTCTAACAACCCTTGCATAGGTACGTAGGTTTTTCCTGAGACTTTTTTGTGATTTCTTTCCTTTTGAATGAAATTTCTAGCTATCATCATGGAATGAAAGCCAATCTATATTAAAGACAAATTTTCTTGAAATGTCTCACATTAGAAGTATATGAATGCTGTTTTGTTCTCATTAGTTTCATTAGTCATTTTCTCATTAGTTCTAGCAATCCATGCATCGATATGTTTTTCCTGAGAATGTTTTTGTGATTTCTTTCCTTTTGAAAAGTAGGTCATTTGAGCATGTACCATGTTTATAGTCTCTTTTGAAAGAGTTTTCATTTATAGGGAGATTATTCACTCAATAAATTCTGCATATTATTTTCTCCAAATAAATTAGAAATGATGTTCCCTTTCAGATTTTAACGAATGTAACACAGATCCATGTGGTCAAAATTCCACCTGCTCCAATACCATTGGCAGCTACAACTGTTCTTGCTGGATAGGATACACCCCGACAAACACATCTCTGCCCATAACTTCTACCAACCCATGCATAGGTACGTAGGTTTTTCCTGAGACTTTCTTTTGTGATTCTTTTTTTGTTTTGAATGAAAATTTCTCTTCAGAAATGCCTGCGATCTCTCAAATCTGTCCAGTTTTATTAAGAGTGTTCTGCACTCATGTTGTCTTCCAAGTCGTTTTAAATGTGAAGTTATGAATTCCAAATGTTCCTTTATTCATTCTCATGTCCTTTAAGATGAGTTTCTATGTTACTTTCCCTACAGACATCAATGAATGTGACTCTGATCCATGTGGTCAAAATTCCACCTGCTCCAACGCGATCGGCAGCTACAACTGTTCTTGCTGGAGAGGTTACATCCCGACAAACACATCTCTGACTATTAGTAACATCAATCCATGCATAGGTGTGCTCATTTTGTTCTTTATATGTTAGTGGAACACCTTCCACATTGAATTTACGCACAGATTCAAATGCTCTTCCATCTGTGTACAGATGCTCTTCCCCCCAAACTACATTTAAACCTGAATCCCACATTTTCCTTTATAGATATCAATGAATGTGACACAGATCCATGTGGTCAAAATTCCACCTGCTCCAATACCATTGGCAGCTACAACTGTTCTTGCTGGAGAGGATACACTCTGACAAATACATCTCTGCCCATTAGTTCTAACAACCCTTGCATAGGTACGTAGGTTTTTCCTGAGACTTTTTTGTGATTTCTTTCCTTTTGAATGAAATTTCTAGCTATCATCATGGAATGAAAGCCAATCTATATTAAAGACAAATATTATTGAAATGTCTCACATAAGAAGTAGATGAATGCTGTTTTATTCTCATTAGTTTCATTAGTCATTTTCTCATTAGTTCTAGCAATCCATGCATCGGTACGTTTTTCCTGAGAATGTTTTTGTGATTTCTTTCCTTTTGCAAAGTAGGTCATTTGAGCATGTACCATGTTTATAGTCTCTTTTGAAAGAGTTTTCATTCATAGGGAGATTATTCACTCAATGAATTCTGCATATTATTTTCTCCAAATAAATGAGAGATTATGTTCTCTTTCAGATTTTAACGAATGTGACTCTGATCCATGTGGTCAAAATTCCACATGCTCCAACACGGTTGGCAGCTACAACTGTTCTTGCTGGAGAGGATACACCCCAACAAACACATCTCTGCCCATTAGTTCTAACAACCCATGCATAGGTACGTAGGGGTTTCCTGAGACTTTCTTTTGTGATTTTCTTGGTTTTGAATGAAAATATTATACATTTCTCTTCAGAAATGCCTGCAACCTCTCAAATCTGTCCAGTTTTATTAAGAGTGTTCTGCTATCATGTTCTCTTCCAAGGTGTTTTTAAATGTGAAGTTATGAATTCCAAATGTTCATTTATTCGTTCTTATGTCCTTTAAGATACGTTTTTATGTTACTTTCCCTATAGACATCAATGAATGTGACTCTGATCCATGTGGTCAAAATTCCACCTGCTCCAACACAATTGGCAGCTACAACTGTTCTTGCTGGAGAGGATACACCCCAACAAACACATCTTTGCCCATTAACACTAGCAATCCATGCATAGGTGTGCAAGTTTTTATATTAAAATACTATGGTTGTCTAACTGCATCAAGGGAGATCATTTCCTCCAATGAAGGAGGAACGCGTCTTGTAATGTGACATATCCTACTCAACGACCAGCAATTTATTTTCTGCATCGTGCCACCACGACACCACAATGAAAAGTCTAGCATGTCAGAATTTTGGGGGAATCTCCTACAGCATTCTGTTGACCTTGACACTATGACGACATGTGACATGAACGATAGGTTACTCAATCTTGTAATGTGGCCAATCTCCCGACCAAGACGTGATAAGAATTTGGTTTTATGATCGCCTAGTCTGGCATGGTCAATCCTAAAAGGGCATTGTGGAAGACCGAAAGGTTGTGTAATCTGAACCAACCATAAGCAGTTCCCAATGCAAATGTTCCATATTTTCTTTTTTGTTGGGGGGGGGGGGGGGGCATTTTGTGTCATGTACATGTTGTCTATGTAATTGTGTCCCGTCCATTAAATGCAATCCATATACACAGTTCCTTCTAAAGTAATCTTAAAACAGTCCTCACCTCACATGCATGTAGATTATTTTCCAATAGTCACTTCTGTGTTTTAGAGTTTATAACTTTATAGTATTTTTCTCTTTCAGATTTTAACGAATGTGACACAGATCCATGTGGTCAAAATTCCACCTGCTCCAATACCATTGGAAGCTACAACTGTTCTTGCTGGAGAGGATACACTCCGACAAATACATCTCTGCCCATTAGTTCTAACAACCCTTGCATAGGTACGTAGGTTTTTCCTGAGACTTTTTTGTGATTTCTTTCCTTTTGAATGAAATTTCTAGCTATCATCATGGAATGAAAGCCAATCTATATTAAAGACAAATATTCTTGAAATGTCTCACATTAGAAGTATATGAATGCTGTTTTGTTCTCATTAGTTTCATTAGTCATTTTCTCATTAGTTCTAGCAATCCATGCATCGATATGTTTTTCCTGAGAATGTTTTTGTGATTTCTTTCCTTTTGAAAAGTAGGTCATTTGAGCATGTACCATGTTTATAGTCTCTTTTGAAAGAGTTTTCATTTATAGGGAGATTATTCACTCAATGAATTCTGCATATTATTTTCTCCAAATAAATTAGAAATGATGTTCCCTTTCAGATTTTAACGAATGTGACACAGATCCATGTGGTCAAAATTCCACCTGCTCCAATACCATTGGCAGCTACAACTGTTCTTGCTGGATAGGATACACCCCGACAAACACATCTCTGCCCATAACTTCTACCAACCCATGCATAGGTACGTAGGTTTTTCCTGAGACTTTCTTTTGTGATTCTTTTTTTGTTTTGAATGAAAATTTCTCTTCAGAAATGCCTGCGATCTCTCAAATCTGTCCAGTTTTATTAAGAGTGTTCTGCACTCATGTTGTCTTCCAAGTCGTTTTAAATGTGAAGTTATGAATTCCAAATGTTCCTTTATTCATTCTCATGTCCTTTAAGATGAGTTTCTATGTTACTTTCCCTACAGACATCAATGAATGTGACTCTGATCCATGTGGTCAAAATTCCACCTGCTCCAACGCGATCGGCAGCTACAACTGTTCTTGCTGGAGAGGTTACACCCCGACAAACACATCTCTGACTATTAGTAACATCAATCCATGCATAGGTGTGCTCATTTTGTTCTTTATATGTTAGTGGAACACCTTCCACATTGAATTTACGCACAGATTCAAATGCTCTTCCATCTGTGTACAAATGCTCTTCCCCCCAAACTACATTTAAACCTGAATCCCACATTTTCCTTTATAGATATCAATGAATGTGACACAGATCCATGTGGTCAAAATTCCACCTGCTCCAATACCATTGGCAGCTACAACTGTTCTTGCTGGAGAGGATACACCCCGACAAACACATCTTTGCCCATTAACACTAGCAATCCATGCATAGGTACGTAGGTTTTTCCTGAGACTTTCTTTTGTGATTCTTTTTTTGTTTTGAATGAAAATTTCTCTTCAGAAATGCCTGCAATCTCTCAAATCTGTCCAATTTCATTAAGAGTGTTCTGCTCTCATGTTCTCTTCCAAGGTGTTTTTAAATGTGAAGTTATGAATTCCAAATGTTCTTTTATTCATTCTTATTTCCTTTAAGATACGTTTTTATGTTACTTTCTGTATAGACATCAATGAATGCGACTCTGATCCATGTGGTGAAAATTCCACCTGCTCCAACACAATTGGCAGCTACAACTGCTCTTGCTGGAGAGGATACTCTCCAACAAACACATCTCTGACTATTAGTAACATCAATCCATGCATAAGTGTGCTAATTTTGTTCTTTATACGTTAGTGGAACCCCTTTTCCCATCATTACTTTTTATGGCTTATGTTTTATATTACTTTCCCCCATAGATGTAAATGAATGTGCCTCTGATCCATGTGGTAAAAACTCCACCTGCATTAACACGATTGGCATTTACAACTGTTCTTGCTGGAGAGGAATCCTCATAGCTGTCAACCCTCTCGTTTTTTCCGGGTTTCTCACGTATTTTAACTTTTTTCCCGCTGTCTTCCCGTTTTAATATTTTCCCGTAAATATCCCGTTGTCCTGTTGCTACACCCTTGCCCTTCCAACGAAACAGATGTTTTCAAAGCATCGTTTTGCGACAGTGAGACTATTTAAGATGACGGCGTGGTTGTCGTGAGAGCACGATTCAGTGGCACCTGCATAGTGTACGGCCGCACGCACTGTGTGTATCGGCCTACCAGTCTACTCAGCTACGAGTAGAGAAAGATTTCCCCTGTTTGTATATTCACTGGCCTACCATAACTTCCCAACTCTGCACTGTAGCCCATAAACTGCATGACAGGCTATTTATATTTTCTCTGTAAAATCTCTAAAATAACCAAATGCATTTGTTCAACTTTATGAAGAAGAATTACGCACTAGGCTACTTGGAACGCACACATTTTGTTTGCGCAGGAGAGAGAATGACAGCGCACAGGGCCATCGATTAGGCTACAGAACTTTAGTCTTGCTAGGGCTGTATAAAGTTGACCAAATTAATATAGGCTGTTCTTAGGCGTAAATAAAGTAGGCTACTTTGTTGTATTGTTTAGCTGACCAATGCACGAGCTTGCCATTATGAAACGGACTAATACTGCAACACTTCCAACGTTGGGGGACGAATGTTGACATTTTCCATATTCTGCGTGAAAAAAACCCAGGAAATCTCCCTTATTTTCAAAGCTCAATGTTGACAGCTATGGAGGATACACCCCAACAAACTCTTCTCTACCTATTAGCAGCAATAACACATGTATAGGTTTGTGCTGCATAATTATTTTTTCACGCAACTATTTTTCTTTTTTTTTTTAATTCCCTATAAATACCTTTAACTCCTGAAGTCTTTCCAATATTAATAAGCACTTCTTAAGTCTGTCTAATATGAATTGGCATATTCTGGGTACATATACAAAATGGCCACTTAAGTCGCACATTACGCGGCATGAAGCTGCGTGAAACTTCAGTACCACTTTCAGCCACTGTGCGTCGCTCTGCCACTGTACATCGCTCTGTCAGTAGCCTGCCTGTCGCCCCTTCTGAAAAAGCAGGAGGCTACCGTTAAACATAATTGTTGCAGAGAGGAATCCCAGCCTACGAATTCAATAACAAAATAAATCATGCATAATTAAACATTACCTCGATTTAGGCTACTTGGGTATGGCTTAAGGCTTGACTACACGGTGGTAACGAAATAACTGTTCAGAATTAATCTGTAGCCTTGGGTAGGCTTCTGCAGAAAACAATGTTGTTGGCGATTTAATTATATCTAGCGACGTTTTTAACAGGCTACGCTATAGAGGCTTAGACAACTATGACCCACGTTTTGGTTTCGTAAATTAATTTGCCCTACTTCTTGACTGCAATGTAAATTGACGTTATTGATTGCACTTTGTAGTTGATCAACTAAAAATAAAAGATGTATTTGGTGATGACGTTATTGTAGGCCTAGTAGACCTAAATTCTGAGAAATTAAATGGTACGAGAAACGATCTACATAGCGCACCAGACCGCATTGTCTTTAAGGGTTGAATGAAGGGAGTTTGCAAAAATTAGCGTATTTTTCAAGTCAATAAACATTCTTAAAGGACAATTCCGGTGCAAAATGAACCATGGGGTTAATTACACATGTGTACCGAGTTCGACCGTTCGCTGGGATTTATTTTCATGCTAGTCGAATGTGACCAGTTTTATTGCAAACCGCTAATTAGCGCTTAATGCTAGCCTTCGGGGCACACGTACAGTAAAAAGAAATTGCTATTTCTATACCACTAACAAGGCTCAAAATAGCACCACACTTACACAGTATAATGAGGGTCTCTACATGTAAACCGAAGCATTGAGAACTTTGTAAGTGTACAGGCAGTTTATTAAAAAGAAACACATTACCGTTCACGTCTGGTTCACATATACAGGCAGGCGATGTGAACTAAAATCAAACGTAATTTGCTCAATATAGGCCTATCAGAAATAATAGCTAGCTCCGATGTAACATAACTTGTATAGTGTACTTACTTAGTGGATGTCCATCTGGTCCCTCTGGTATGGATCGCCGCCTCCAATTTCTTTTCGGGACATGGAAAAAAGTTTTAACTACAGCCCTGTTTTAGCCTAGAAATCTAGACGCACCCTAGCGGCGGCAAATTAATTTGCTCAGCCTGTACATCTAGTACCAAACCATAGGGATTTCTATTGGCTGACGCCGTGGACGTCATCCAATCACAGCGCTCTATTTTGTTAGAGAGTCTTAAGGCGGGCTTAACAGGATAACGACAGTCCTGCGACGGTGAACAACAAGGAAGGTGGCTATGGCGAACGAAGAGCGGTTGTTTGAATCGGCGTTGGCGTCAACTTTGGAGGAGTTGTACTTGTGCTTTTCTTTGAAAGTTGAGCAACACAATGCACTTAATTCATTCCTTTCGAAGAAGGATGTATTTGCCATTTGCCGACCGGATACGGATATGGTCGTAGCTCTGGCCTATTGCATGCCTAGGCAGTTTGAAAGACAATTCTCTGCCCGCCCCTTGGATTAAGCGAGGTGAATGGTTCGATTCCAGACTATACATTTCAATGATATAGAATGGCCCGCCAGGCTAGCCCTGTTTATCAATGAGGGGAAATCTTCAGACTCTACAAAACACTGCGTCTCTTGGGGGTCGCGACGCAACAGGTCCCACTCCATGCAACACATGCACTCCTCTTCGGTGGCCATTAGGGGTTTGCACGGCGTGTCATCAGATCTGGACATCGCCATATTGGAGATACTCGCCTCATTAGAAAGCATTAGGCACTGAAGTAAATCCCTAACATCGTCAAGGAAAATGGTTAATTATTGCCGTGTTTTAGGTTGTACCAATAGGTCAGACTGAGAAAAACATCTGGTGTAGGTATCGACTTCCAAAAGTTATTAAAAAACCAGGGAGAAGGGACAATAATGCCAGAAGTTATCAGAGGAAGGGGGGCGCTTGTGGTTGAACTTGGTACTTCGTCTCCCTCACCCAACTCATATGGATCTGCGCTGCCAATAATCCGTAATTTCTCGAAATATCGCGCCTTTTCTTGTGGTCCAAGTCCTGCCCTATATGCCTTTGCATCTTAGACGCATTTTGATGAGCTTTTCTGTTGTTTAGACACGGCTACAATCACGTAAGATATCCAAAGTGCATAATACTCCATTGTACTTCATTCACTGAGTATCGCCAATATGGCCGCGCATGCTGGGTTACCATAGTTACCGGCCAGAATGTGACGTCGGTGCAAACCCCTAATAGCTTCACAATGTCCGCAGGTAGCCTACACCACCAGTTTCCAGAAGTGCGAGGCTGACTACAGGCAGTGGTGGAATGTAACGAAGTACAAATACTTCGTTACTGTACTTAAGTAAATTTTCCACGTATTTGTACTTTACTTAAGTAGAATTTATAGTGCATACTTTTGACTTTTACTTCGTTACATTTTACAGCAATTATCTGTACTTTTACTCCGCTACATTTCTACAACACCATCGTTCCTTTTTACAATACATTTTATGATCAGATTTTTTTTCTCTCTGACAAACACGTTTGTTTTACCAGGGGGCGGGGTTGCTACCAAAGATTTTGGAGCTACGTGCCCAGCTTCTAAATCTTTTAAATATAAGCTTCTAGTCTAGACCAGGCAAAGCGTGAGCTTGTAGCCATCTGCATTCGGTAGGCTATATTCACCAGACCCATGGCTACACTGTACATGCAACTGTGTTCTGTGCCTTTCTCTGTCTGTTATCTGCAGCGTTAGGGCCTCCTCTCCGATCAGATTGCTATCCGCGGATCAGCGAAGTTACAGGCTATGCCCATGCTTCTGCCACACATCTGATAGAACCGCTGGCCGAAAAAAACGTAGCATTTTCCAGATTAGGAAATATTTCTTAATTGTGTGTGATCAAATAAAGAGGCATAGCCTACAATTGGGGGTAGAAATGTGAGCGCTCATTCAATGTCTACTGTATGTGCGTCTGCGCAAGTGAAACGTAACCTAATCATGAAGACACCTTCCTCAGCAACTTTTCTGTTCAATCAGCAGAATTGGCATTACGATCCACCCGACGTTTCCCTTGTCTACCCCGTTAAACTTCAGGCTCTCGTGTTTTGCTGAATGATATTTTACTCAGCAGATCACCCTAGTAGATGACCAGAATTACAGTCTCTAGAATTGTAGGTCAGAATGTAAACTGGGCCACAGATGGTAAGCACAATTGCTATTAGCTTGAAACTATCTAGTCGAGTATAACCTAAAACTAGCTTAATTAAAATGCCACAGCCCATACTAATTTTTCTTTTAGAATATAGATATTAAGAGAATAAATCATTATGCAAATACTTTTACTTTTAATACTTAAAGTACATTTAAAAGCAGGTACTTTTTACTTTTACTTAAGTAGGGTTGTCATTGTGGTACTTTTACTTTTACTAAAGTAAATATTTCTCTGTGTATTTGTACTTTTACTTAAGTACTGAGATTCAGTACTTCCTCCACCACTGACTACAGGTAGCTTTCTCTCTCATAGCCCTTTCACGGAGCTCCCGAAGCTCTTCGTTGGTATATTCCGACTCAAAAAGATATGGACGTCCAATAAGGGTTCATCCTCGATGTCTTCAAATTCGTTCAAATAACCTGCCATCTCTTATGTCTCCTGTTGCGTTCAGTGCTTCTCTTTTGCACAGTCCTTTCTTTCGGCAACAATGTTTCAGGCGAGATTCACTTCACATTCCAGAGTTCTGTTTTCCCAAGGCGCCTGCCTGTATGTGAACCAGACGTGAACGGTAATGTGTTTCTTTTTAATAAACTGCCTGTACACTTACAAAGTTCTCAATGCTTCGGTTAACATGTAGAGACCCTCATTATGCTACTGTGTAAGTGTTTTGAGCCTTGTTAGTGGTATAGAAATAGCTATTTCTTTCTACTGTACGTGTCCCCCGAAGGCTAGCGTTAAATGATAATTACCGGTTTGCAATAAAACTGGTCACATTCGACTAGCATGAAAACAAATCCCAGCGAACGGTCGAACTTGGTACACATGTGTAATTAACCCCTAGGTTAATTTTGCGCCGGAATTGTCCTTTAATTTTCGAATGTCTTTGTCAGGGAACATTTGACTTTTCAAAACCATAGGCCTGGTAGTCGCTCAGACAAGGAGTTATAAGATAAAGGCAATACCATTTGTGTCACCTAATGCAGTTCAGTGAATTAGCAAGATACCATCAGAAGCCAACAATCATAAAACACCTGTGCGCGCGCTCTCTCTCCCCTGCGGATGAAGCTGTCTGCGTGTTGTAGGCTAGATTTGCGTGAGTTCTTTCTATCTGCTTTACTTTTGTGAGTTGCGACCACCTAGGCTATGTTATAGACGTTCTATGTCCAAATGATGTCTGTCTATCATCGTTGCACTCGAAGAAAACCGGAATGTTTAATTTGTCCTGCATTTCTTCTACGGCTGCAAACGGGATTCACTCGCAGTTAACCAAATATGTCTTTATTAGGGCAGGGCAGGCATATTTCTGGCTATTAAATTATTTCTAAACCAGTCTGCTAAAGTCTGTAGTGAAGTCTGTGCAGGGTTTTCGAGGCTCCATTTCTTTTTACGAGACACCCTGCTCACTAGAGACATCTGCTGGTTGTTTGGGTTGTTGCAGCGTTGTTGCAGCGTCACTGGAAAAATACAAATTAAGTCGCGTGATACCGCATGATCCCGCGCGCGGACCGCGAGGGAAGCTGGCCAAATCGAAGCAATGCCCACTGTAGTCCTGCTAGTTGTGTGGTATATTTGCAGTCAGCTATTTTTTTTTTTCATTATTACTTTTTTGAAGACTTATGTTTTTATATTACTTTTCCCCTTAGATGTAAATGAATGTGAATCTGATCCATGTGGTAAAAACTCTACCTGCATCAACACGATTGGTAGTTACAACTGTTCTTGCTGGAGAGGATACACCCCAACAAACTCATCTCTACCTATTAGCAGCAACAACACATGTATAGGTTTGTGCTGCATAATTATTATTTTATGCAGCTATTTTTAATTTTTTTAATTCCCTATACATACTTTTAACTCCAGAAATCTTTCCAATATTAATAAGCACTTCTGAAGTCTTTCTAGTATGAATTGGCATATTCTGGGAACATAGTCTTGCTAGTTATGTGGTATATTTGCAGTCAGCAATTTTTGTTTTCATTATTACTTTTTTGAAGACTTATGTTTTTATATTACTTTTCCCCTTAGATGTAAATGAATGTGAATCTGATCCATGTGGTAAAAACTCCACCTGCATCAACACGATTGGTAGTTACAACTGTTCTTGCTGGAGAGGATACACCCCAACAAACTCATCTCTACCTGTTAGCAGCAACAACACATGTATAGGTTTGTGCTGCATTATAATGTTTTTTTTTTTTTTTTTCATTTTTTGTTTGATTCCCTATAAATACATTTAACTTCTGAAGTCGTTCCAATATTAATAAGCATATTCTGGGAACATGTACCCATTTAAATTAGGGCCCCAGGGTTTTTATAGTACCTACAGCATATACAATAAATGTATATAAGGGGGAAAAAACACTATAAAACTCACAAGAAAAAACATAATACCTATGCACAGCTCCCGGTTCTTCTGGTCCAATCAGAGCAGGCCAGTGTGAGATCTGACTGTCAATCACTGTCTGGTGCAGTCTGGTGCGCACTGACGAGCACAAACTCGATGGTAGTGGGGGAGGGGCATGAGAGTTGTAAACATTCAAAATCTTGGCTAAGTCCCCTCAATCTGTCAGACTTCCCAACTGCAGCTTTAACATAGGGGGTTCCTTACTTATGCCCCCTGTTCCTTACTTATGCCCCCTGTATTTTAAGGAATAACGTTTATTTATTTACTTACTATGCATGATTCATTCACAAAGAAAATTGGTGTCCTTAAAGGTTGGATTTTTCCTCATTTTTTTAATTAAGGCATTAAAGGTGCACTATGAGTTCCTGCATGACGTCACTTCTGTTGACTTTCAAAGTAAATACCAAAGTGAGCAAAGAGCAAGCTCGCCCCTCCATGTACTAACGGCACATCATTATATCATTGATTCCAATGGGAAAGACAGCCAGTAGTCACACGTTACATCTAGTTATTAATTCACAGGACATCCAATCCTTTTAAAAACCTATACATGTGTTGTTGCTGCTAATAGGTAGAGATGAGTTTGTTGGGGTGTATCCTCTCCTGCAAATTGGTGTAAGATGATAACTCTTACACCAACCTTATTCTGTGCCTTTTATTCATGTTTGTTTAAAGATTTAGTAAGTATAATATAAGCCCTTTTTCGCTCCCCACTTTGATGCAGCTCCATATTGTCAGTGATTGGCTGGAACGTGGTTTGTTATATTTTGGTGCACAGCCTGTGCCCTGTGTTTGTTTGACGAGTTACGGCCCCTGTGTTGTTTCCCAAGACCAGGCTTTTTCACAGTGTATTCAGGGGACAGGCAGCTAGCGGATCAAGATGCTTACGATTTGAGACAACATTGAAATCGCGCTGAAACCATGCAGGAACTCATAGTGCACCTTTAAGATCAATTTTCAAAAGATTTTTTTTTATTCCACTTTTTAGTCAACTTTAGCATGGGTGTCTTAACTTATGCACAACACTGTATTCTATTTAGGTAAATTCAAAATACTCCATTATGCATTCTTTCGACTGCTCACAATATTATTTTCCATCATAAATGACAATGAATATAACTCTAATCCATGTGGTCAAAACTCCACCTGCTCCAACACCATTGGCAGCTACAACTGTTCTTGCTGGAGTGGATATAATCCAACAAACAAATCTCTTCCTATTAGTGTTAGCAACCCCTGCACAGGTGCTTTACCTTCATACCTTTTGCTTGCATTTTCTCTAATGCTTTAATGGCATGTTTATTCAAAGGCCTATTGTAATCTGTACAAAAACATGGACGTCAATGGATTAATCTTTTTTTCTGCTATAACAGAAGCATCAATATCTGAAACAACACCATTACCATCAACACGTCCAGCAACAACAACTAAAACACCACCACCAACAACAACAACAACAACGACACCAACAACGACACCACCAACAATACCTCCAACAATACCACCAACAACAACACCAGCAATACCACCAACAATACCACCAACAACAACACCAGCAATACCACCAACAATACCACCAACAACAACACCAGCAATACCACCAACAATACCACCAACAACAACACCAGCAATACCACCAACAGCAGCTGGTATGTGAAGAAGGAGATTCATGTGATGGTGTTATCTCCACATTTGTCAACATCACTATCAACACATCACTGTCACTAATATAAGAACTCTGCCAGTAAAGTAACCATGTGTAATTACTAGTATTACAAGAGTAGTATTAGCAGAACTCAAAACAATTTTGATTTTGAGTTAGGCTTTTTTTTTTTTTTTCACAGTTTTTAGTAAAACAAAATCATAATTTATAACTAAGTAGGACTGATTATATGAGTTGTAGTTCTCAAGGTGTGGTCATATGTTTGAGTCAGGAAAAAAAACTGTATAGGTTTGCTATAAAGTGCAAAGGATGACTATCTATATAAAATCAAATTATATCTAGTGAATGTTCAGTTTCTGTGCTCTGTGATGTGCAGTGAATGATTTGTTCTATGTTAGATTCAGTGAGTGCCCCCCCCCCCCCTAATCTTATGTTAAACTCTTGTTTTACATCTGCAGTTTCTACCATTCGTTTCTCTTTGACAATGACACAAAAGTTTGATTTTCAACTCAATGATGCATCAACGGAGATATACAAGACCTATAAAAAAGATATTGAATTTGCAGTGAGTATCTTTTTTGTAATATTGCTTATTGTCATCCAAAAAGTATTACAAGCCAAATAGTAAATGTGAATAGTTTGAGTAAGTTGGCACCTTAATACATCACTAAATCTTATTGTCATGTAGGTAGACAACAACTTTAAAATGTTTACAGACGGGTACAAACCCAATTCAGCAGCTGTCACAGGTTTCAGGTATGCTGATTTTATTGTTTTGTACATATCACTGCAATATCAAAGTAATCATGTTGTTTTGAATTTCCATGTTTTAATGTTGATCACAGATGTTATTATGCCTCAACAGGCCAGGTAGTGTGATTGTAGACCTCTCCCTTCAGTTGACGGATCCAAACACCAGTTTTATGAAAGCAAACAAAGGCATTGTAACAGACCTTACGAACAAAAAATATCCATTGGCTGATAATCCCTTCGTTGTAAGTGGTAAGTTATCTTAAAAGATGATAAAAATGTCAAAAATGATGTTCATTTAACAACAACAAAAATATGAAAACACATTTGCTTTGCAGCACTGAATTTGCATCAATTTGTTTTTTTCTCTTTTCTCAGAAAAAACTAAATTAAGAGTGGGCAGTGACTCTCTTTTCCCCCAGCAACAAATGGTGTTGAAATGCAGTGGAGATGTGTCTGAATGGAGATTTAATGGGCAGAAAATCTTTTCTTCTGAATCTTTTGACTCAACAGGCCAAATCACCATAAAAAATATCGACTCCTCTTTCAATGGTGAAGTATCAACCCCACATACAATGTTTTTTACAATTTATGCATTTTCTAACGCAGACGCCAACCTGTATGCATTTTGCGTAGCAACCACACATTTTCACATAAAAGTACGCCGATGCAATTTTTTTATTAAAACTACGCCAAACGAGCAGACATCCAATTTCTCCGGAAAGCCCCTTGAGCATGTGAATTAGAATCTCCCGCAAATCTATTTCATGCGAGGATGAGATACAGAGAGAAAGTGACAAGCGAGAATGACAGGCAAAGCATAGTGGCCTCTCTTTATGTATTTTTTTCTTCATTCAACTGTGGGTTAAATAAAATACTTGATGAGGTGAGTTTATCAAGTGTTCACTCTAAATTCGCCCTACATCCCCCCTGCTGCCGTTTTGCGAAACTAAAAATATTCCACTGAGTGCGATTGTAAATTCACCTAGGCCTAATAGTTTGATGTTGTCTTGAAAGTTATTACTTGTTCACCAGTAGTTTCAGTTAGTATTTTTCAATGTGTCGCTGTTGGTTAAAGTTTTCATAACTAAAAGGTGCTAATTATATGGAACACAGACCTTTCCAAGGCAAAATGCAGCCATTAACAACGAGTCTGAAAGTGGACCTAGGCTAAATATTTTGAGCTGCTCATTGATGAGTGTTCAATTTGTTTTTTTCTTTGGAGCATGTAGATCCTTCTTCTTGATTATTAGTGTGAAAACAGCGAGAACAAATAATAGGCTTCCAGATGGAGATTGCGCACTTATCACAGTTGGGATAATGTAGACCTAATCATTGCAGCCTCACAGATGTCAGAAAGACACCGCGATCTGAGAAAAACTGAGTGCATGTGCAAGTGAAATTCTTTAAAAGCAATCAGTAATTTGCATTAGGAAATTGGCATAACATGGGCGATAGATGTATTTCTTTACAAAATAAATCTTTAATAATAATGGATTGAAAAGAGGTAATAATACCAGACATGATTGAATAGAGGCCACATATAAGAAAACGGACAACACATCCACATCAGTTCCTATCAACACAAGTGTTTTTCATAGGTCAGGATTATTAGGCTCTAAAACAGATTGTCAACATTATAGAGTAAAAGATTCAGTTTGCACTTTCAGGAACACATTAGATCACATTTAGATAGATGTTCGACATCAAAAATGGGTCCCTATCCAAAATGTGTCTGTTTTTGGCTGCATGCATAAAGGACGACGTGAGCATTGTTTTTTTCTTGGCTGGAGGTGCTACTCAAAAAAATTCTTCCAAGTTTGGCAGGTCTGCTAAGACATAGAGCCACCAGTCTTTGTGCCATTTCCTACTAAATGTATAAAATTTTGAAAGTGGAAGTTGCATTCTGGCAATTAAGTGATTTGAAATCTCCGCCATACACACACATTGGAGTGACCATGTCATGGCAGATGCCATATTCTGTATAGTGTCATGTACAACAACATTATGATATCAGTTACAGCCACAGACCATGTTACATATAAAAACAGGCCATGGTTCAAGCTAGAGTAGTCTAACAGTCTAAAAGTAGGCCTACATTTTAAAGATGTTTACCATTTGGTCAGATACCATACGTACAAAATATACATTACAAATTAAATGGGCGTTTTTATAGAATAATTTTTTGGGTTTTGTCTCCCTACAGGTCGTTATGAGTGTATATCAAATAAAAACTCAGTGCCATATATTAGGTGGGAAAATATTGATAGCATAAAACAATACCCTGTAATTCAGATAAGCCAGGACAAAATATTTCGGTGTGAAGAAGGACAAAGAGTTACCCTGCAGTGTTGCTCAAGCACAGATTATGAAGTTGAGATGATGGTGGAGCGTAATGAAAACGGTCATCTCAATCCAGGTGATTTTTGCTTTTACTTGAAAAATGCAGATTGTAACAAGTTAGTCATATTTACTTGTTTGCCTTCATTAGAATTGTTTTATGTTATAAAATATTTTCAGACTAATATTGCTCTCTGAATCTTGCCTTAGAAATATCAGAAAATTGCAAGTATTCATACAGTGTACAGAACTGTGAACGTGCTCCAGGAAAAGCTGAACTCAGCTGCAAAGTTAAAAACCCAAACTTGCAGGGCTTTGGTTATAGTTCAGAAAAAGTGATGTTAACTTTTAAAAATGAAGGTAAGGTTTCTCCATGTTACCTCCATTCAGTATGCATAATATGAATGTCACCTATGTCTATAAATAAGAAAAATAAAACAACTAAGCCCTTTTCTAACTTGCAGAATTTGATTGTCGCGATGACAATTTTGGATCTGGAAATGATGGTGATGTAGCAGAAGGTGACTGTGAAGGTGATGAAATTGGTAGTGTTACTGCTATATGCAGTAGAACTACAAGTAATTGGGAGGAACAAGAAAACAATTGTGTTTTGATTGTGATCAAAAAGCTGGAAGAGGAATCTCAGGTAATATGCCTTTGTTTTATCCACTCCCATATACCAAAGATGAATGCTTACCTCATGTTATTGTTTACTTCAGTTTTAGAGTTTTCTCTTTGTTTATTACAACAGCTTTACACACAAAAAGAAAATAATTTGCATAATACATTTTTGTCAGATGACCTTTAGTCATAATAATTCCAATGTCAATATCAAAGTTTTTATGAAACTGTTAAACTTTTATATACAGGATGAGAGGATAGAAAATATACAGAGTAAATAGAGATGGTTCTGAGGGTTAATATCTATTAATATGTGATAACCTGTTCTGACCTATATGAGTCAAAATAGTTACCATTATTATTGTTATAACAAAGTTACCATAAGTCTTGGACAGTAGCAGTCATGATGGCTAATGCCAGTGTATAGCATCAGTTCACCGGGGTACAAATTTAACAGTTGGATTGTGTCTTTCACAATTTTTTTTAGATCTTGTCAGCCGAAACCCTACCAGTGTTTGTGGAAAAATTAAGTAACATCGCATTGGAAAATGAAGAAAAGATAACTAACTCAACAGCAAATATAAAAAGCATTGTAACTATCCTGAATAATATTGCAAATACTTCAAAAGACTTTACAATCAGTGGGGATGTCATAAAGGTATGTACACTATACATATGTAATAGCAAGTAATATGTAAGATTAACAAACATATGACCTAAACAAACTATGGGTACTGAGTTAATGACCAAAAGGAATGCTACACAAGCAGGTAGACACCATTTATGAGATATATCTAACCAACCTACAATGATGCGTGGAAAAACCTGCAAGAATCTTGCAAGAATTCATCATTCAAAGTGTTTTAGAGTGTCATTAAGTGGCATCACACACGTACAGATAATATCAACCGATAAGCTTCTCTCTGATCGGAAACACACACAGTCCAATGGGGAATCTACAGCAGTGTTTCTTAACTTGTGGGTCTTCAGAACCATTCAGAGGGTCATTTCTAGAAAAGTTAGCAACAACATTGCTCAACCACTGTGGTACGACGCAACTTGCGACCAAACATAGTTACACCTGTTTCCAGAAAGCATCTTACCTGTGTTGCAATTCGCTACCTCCGGCGTTCCAACAACGTTGTTGATGATGCAGCGATACATATCATTGGTGGAAACAGTGGTATCGTGTAATACCCCACCCCGTAGAAATTCTCTGCCACGGCCTATGTCGACATTTTTCGAATTTAAACAGAGTCATTAATGCTGGCATTGTCATTGGCATCAGTAAAAACCTAAACCTATTGCAAGCATATAAAACAGTTAACTTAAGCCGACCAATATGAGTCATTATTTGTGTTAAATATCTATGTTGGAGAAAATATATAGCCTGCAGAAATTTTAGGGTATCGCAAATTTTGTTGACTATCTCGTGGCTTAACAGCAGCGCGTCAGCACTCTGCACGCTTGACCAGAGTTCGCATCCTATCTCTCCCTGTCACTTCTGAGTAAGAGTAGGCCTACGAGACACAACAATAGGTTTTGACCATAAAAAATGACGCTTATACAGTGGGCATCGCTTTCAAATGGCCACTTCAGTCATGCATTACGAGGCGTGAAGCTGCGTGAAGCTTTAGTACCACTTTCAGCCACTGTGCGTCGCTCTGCCACTGTACATCGCTCTGTCAGTAGCCTGACTGCCGCCACTTCTAAAAAAGCAGGAGGCTACCAAACATAATTGTTACCGAGAGGAATCCCAGCCTACGAATTCAATAACAAAATAAATCATGCATAATTAAACATTACCTCGATTAAGGCTACTTGGGTATGGCTTAAGGCTTGACTACACGGTGGTAGCGAAAATCGAAATCTGCTATGTTATTGTCAGTGTTGGGGGCAATGCAACTACGCAAATCAAAACAGTGTCTTAATTTGCCCTACTTCTTGACTGCAATGTAGTCAATTGACTGCTTGACATGTCATTTTTATTTTTCTGTACAATAAACAAATACATCTGCTTTATGCCGCAGAATTACATTCATATTTGGCTGACTGCAGACGCGCCACTTCCCTCCCGATATTCCAAGATTAAGATAGTAGCCTATACAAAAAGCATACTATCATAAAAATTCGTTAAAACGAATAGCTATTTGCAATTTGACAAAACACTGGTCCTCATTTTGCGAATGCGAGGACGATATGAGCCTGTTGCATTTAGTTAGATGTACAAGTCACACATGTTTGAAAATCACAATAATTTAACACACGACAGTTGGATAGCCTACTTCATCATGTCCCCATGCCTACATTTTTGTGAGTAGCATAGAGATCGTTAAAAACAATAAAGTAGCCTATGTCTCTCCGTTTGGGACATCGAAAACGTATATTTTCAATAGGGTAGACTACCGTCGGAGATGCTGACTGGCTCCACTATCATCAGTCATGCCCCTTGATCAAAGTGGGGAATTAAATAAAAGTTTGAGAACCACTGGCTTAACAAGTTACCTGCAGTCCAGAGCAGTATTCTGATGATCGGCGATGATATCGGCAAATGTTTGTTTTCCAAATTAAGAATTTCACTTGACCATGCACCTTCGACAATGAATAGCTCATTAGTGGGTTTGATCCAGCAAGACCAGCCATGCTGTGGGCTTGCGCTTGGGCTTACTTGTCGTTTTCGCGGTATTCCCGTTTTTCGGCGTTTTTGGGCCCCATTGAAATGAATGGCGGAATGCTGGGGCTTTATGACATCACAGCACCTCATTACTTGCACCTGGTAGAGCTCTGCTGCTAGAGTTGATTACTTGCACCTGGCAGAGTTCTAAGCCATCTGGCAATGTCTAATGGGCTGGGCTGGGCTGTCTGTGTATATGAAGGTGTGTGCATGTAACTTTTGACCAGTATGTCCGATTTTCATGAATGAGGTACCGTTGGAATCCTTGAATGAAGCCCAGTTCAATGCCTTGCCAGCACTAAGTGTAAAGATAATGTAAAAAAAGATGAGACAGTCTCATCTTTTTTTTTAAAGCCAAACCATGTTCATATAGGTCATTAAAAAAATGAATAAATAAAGTATTTTCCCACTCCATTCAGCCAACTCCTATGCCCAGCTGGCTACATTCAAAGTCAGTCATATGTACAGTTCATTAGATTATTACGTTGACAATCACACTTTCATACAGATATTATGCACATCCACGCATCAATACTATTTATGTTCAGTTACTCATCATTGCCCGGCAAGAAGTCCACAATCAATTCAATTGTCTTGCCACGATCTGTGGAGCCTACAGACAACGTTATAATGCAATAGGTTCTGTATGCCATTTAAAGCCGACCTAACGATGAGTCCCTTTAAGACGGTGTGTTGCAATGCATTCTGGGTGCTGTGCTGTGATCCGACGGCTCGTCACCTGACCCACCAAACACAACGATGCTTGAACCAGAGCAGTAGTAAAAATAAATAGCTACCAAGGCTCCAAATAGCAACACACTTACACCGTAGCATAATGAGGGTATCTACATGTAAAGCGAAGCATTCAGAACTCTACAGGCAGTTTATTAAAAAGAACGTCAACGGGTCAACGTCAACGATAAGTAAGTCAGGCTAACGTAAACGTTAGCTATTTGCTGTTGTCATGCTAGTGCTATATGCTTTAGGCTACGTGATGGCCATTTATCACACTAATTTTAGGTACTACTTTTACGAGGTCTGTAGTTCTGTCAAAATGTATCTTATCGTTGAACAGACTACAGTTTTATCTTCCTTAGACTTCGTAGATGTAGTTACTACAATTTGGAAGCGAATTTCGAAGTGTAAATATGGTTTTAGTGTGTAAACAGACCAACCGCGATTTTGCAATGAAGTTAATGGAGCCTTTTATGTAGGGCTACTAGGCTACTTTCACGAAGTCTGTAGTTCTGTCAAAATGTATCTTATCTATGAACAGACTACATGATTATCTTCCTTAGACTTCGTAGATGTAGTTACTACAATTTGGAAGCGAATTTCGAAGTGTAAATATGGTTTTAGTGTGTAAACAGACCAACCGCGATTTTGCAATGAAGTTAATGGAGCCTTTTATGTAGGGCTACTAGGCTACTTTCACGAAGTCTGTAGTTCTGTCAAAATGTATCTTAACCATGTAGTATGTTCATAGATATCTTCCTTAGACTTCGTAGATGTAGTTACTACAATTTGTAAGCGAATTTCAAAGTGCAAATATGGTTTAAATGTGTAAACAAGACGCCTGATGTTTAATGTTAATGAATGGGCACAGTATTATTGTGTACAGTAATGGGCTATCAGTAGTATGTAAACAGTTCATGTGTTATGTGATTTACATAAACTAGTAAACAACTGAAATGTTAAAAGCTGGTATTGTGTTTCCTGAATTCTTACATTCAGGCATTCAAATGAAATGTAATTAAATAGCATATCAATCATGCAACAATGCAAAAACAATGAAACTAGTGTAGGCCTAATTATATTTTACATTAGTAAAGCAGTACTCTGATGTGCATGCTTTCACAAACTTTTGTGAACAATCTTAGCACTTTAAACATTGACTGTTTTGAAGTGCATGTATAGCAATATAGTATAAAAAAAATAATAATTGTGATGATATTACAATTTGATGGGGGGTGGGAGAAGGGGGTGGGTTCATGTAGGTGGGCCCTTTGACCCCATAGTATGCCTTGACTGGGCCTCAGGTCAAAGAAGTTTGAGAAAGGCTGATGTAGACGACAAAGCAGCAAGGAGGCGTCGTGTGATCGATCATTTAAACAAGTTTTATGACAAGGTCGATGAGGGTGGGAAAAATCCTACATTTCTGTGCAAACTTTGCCCGCACTTCAGTCACATTGTCTTTTAAGAAAATGCAGTCCATTTTTCGGTTTCAGCAGTCAACAACCTTGACTATTTGAAGATACTAATCTATTGTGTACAGTAATGGGCTATCAGTAGTATGTAAACAGTTCATGTGTTATGTGATTTACATAAACTAGTAAACAACATAAATGTTAAAAGCTGGTATTGTGTTTCCTGAATTCTTACATTCAGGCATTCAAATGAAATGTAATTAAATAGCATATCAATCATGCAACAATGCAAAAACAATGAAACTAGTGTAGGCCTAATTATATTTTACATTAGTAAAGCAGTACTCTGATGTGCATGCTTTCACAAACTTTTGTGAACAATCTTAGCACTTTAAACATTGACTGTTTTGAAGTGCATGTATAGCAATATAGTATAAAAAAAATAATAATTGTGATGATATTACAATTTGATGGGGGGTGGGAGGAGGGGGTGGGTTCATGTAGGTGGGCCCTATGACCCCAAAGTATGCCTTGACTGGGCCTCAGGTCAAAGAAGTTTGAGAAAGGCTGATGTAGACGACAAAGCAGCAAGGAGGCGTCGTGTGATCATTTAAACAAGTTTTATGACAAGGTCGATGAGGGTGGGAAAAATCGTACATTTCTGTGCAAACTTTGCCCGCACTTCAGTCACATTGTCTTTTAAGAAAATGCAGTCCATTTTTCGGTTTCAGCAGTCAACAACCTCAGAACTGACCCTTCAGGCCTCTCAGGAGGCACTGGCCTTCTAACCTAGCGACCACCTGAGCAACCAGCATGATTGCCCTAGCAACCAGCATAGCAACCACGTTATTTATGCGTTTTAGCTTATTGGATGTTGCGTTGATGCAGATAACTTTTGATCCGTGTGCCCGATTTTCATAAATGAGGTACCGTTGGAATCCTTGGATGAGGCCGAGTTCCGTGCCACTGATCAAACCCACTCTTGCAGTTCCTCGGAACCGCAATTCTAGTTTATTATTCCTTTTCACCCACTTTTTGGCCGAACTACTGCTCCTAAACCGTTTGAGCTATCGACGCGGTTCGAACTCCAAAAATTCAGGCCCAAACCGGTGTAACTTGCTTGTTGATTTCGTGTCGCTGGCCCTTGTCGTTTTCGCGTTATTCCCGTTTTTCTGTGTTTTTTGGGCCCATTGAAATGAATGGCGGAATGTTCAAGGATTCTAATTCCGATTGTGACATCACAGTTCTGATTGTTTAAGCTTGCACCTGGCAGAGTTCTGAGCCATCTGGCAGAGCTTTAATGGGCTGGGCTGGGCTGTCTGTGTATATGAAGGTGTGTGCATGTAACTTTTGACCCGTATGTCCGATTTTCATAAATGAGGTACCGTTGGAATCCTTGGATGAGGCCCAGTTCCATGCCCCTGATCAAACCCACTCTTGCAGTTCCTCGGAACCGCAATTCTAGTTACACTTGTTACTGTTAAACGTAGGCCTAACTGGTATCATTATAAACATTATTCTGTGTCCTAAAACTGGCATATTTTATGGCATTGTGTCATGTAAATTCGTTGCAAAATCTAGAGAAATGTGTGAGGTGGTCAGCGGGGGACAATTGAGACACACATTGGATTGTGTTATTACTTGAACATTCCACACATATCCACAGCTGTGGTAGGCCTATCAGGGGCAGGAGGATTACTGTTAGCGCAGGCTTTATATAAAATTCTTCAACAGAAGGCCTCGAATGCAGGCTTGCCCTGTGGTTTGCGCAGCCTCCAGTAAATAACAGACCCGCCACAATGTGCGGTATGATGCTTTTTTACGAGCAAGATGTTTTTGGTGCCCTACGCACACTGCATGTTCTTAAATAACTATGATCATCAGTAATATTCAACCAATAATTTGTGTAAATGGGCAAGTGTGACCACCTTGATTGGCTGATAATTGTAACGCGGGCATGATTCCAAACACCTCCCTTACGATGATGAGTGACAGGTGACAGGTCTCAGAATGCGTGCGCTACACAAGGACGGAAGATGATGAATAACTGGGGCCGTAGGCTATTCACAAAGGCTTTTATCTTACCACTAGGAGTATGCTACTCCTAAATCGCACTAAAAGATTTTATCTTGGAGTTTTCTCTTTAAAGTTATTCACAAAGCCTTTCAGACAACTCCTAAACTAGGAGCGAGTCTTCGTTGCTATAGATGACGTCATTACTCATGCACGAGCTTGACTGAAGTGACCACCTTGATTGGCTGACGATTGTAACGCGGGAATGATTCCAAACACCTCCCTTCTGATGATGAGTGACAGGTCGGAGAATGCGTGCACTACACAAGTAGTGAGAAGGACGGAAGATGATTAATAACTGAATAAAAAGGCCTAGCCTAAATGAATAAAGAGTAAGGCAAAACAAATAGCCTAGTAGCCTAATGATAATAATAATAAGGTGCCATAATAAATAGCAAACTAGTAATTACCTAACCCTTTGTTAATATTTGTTAATTGTTACTAACATATCTATTTGGCACAAGTTAATAGTTTTTTAATCATTAATTAAATATTAGTTGTTTGCATAAAATCTGTATGTTAATGTTTTAGCAAATCTATTAACTAATATTGTATTAATGTGTTAATAGTTAACTAAATGTCTTTTTGGCACTAATTAACAGTTATTTCTTGCATCATTTAAATGTTAAATGTTTATTTGCAAACTATATGTTAATAGAAAAGTTAATGACTTATTATTATTTAACTAATTGTTATTAAACTGTGCTTCTGCCTATCCCAATATGAACCGCTCTCCATAGGACCCTTACAATAGATAGATAGATAGATACTTTATTGATCCCCAAGGGGAAATTCAAGAAAAAAACACGGAGCTACCTTGACATGCTGCCACTGTTGTCGGCGCCGGAACCGCTTGCAATAAAGTTGGTTAAGCTTAATTAATATATTAGTAGTATATAGCTATAAGCGTGGGGCCCCTTATAATAAAGTTGGTTAAGCTTAATTAATATATTAGTAATATATTACTATCAGTATGGGGGACCCTTATAATAAAGTTGGTTAAGCTTAATTAATATATTAGTAGTATATAGCTATCAGTGTGGAGCCCCTTATAATAATGAAAACATTAATAAATGTTCTCTAAGTTGCACCCAAATCTTAACAATACATGTAAAGTAACATAATACAGGTGGTATATCAAAGTGTTCAACTTAAACAACATTTTACAGTTACAAAATTAAAACAAAGTGAGGAGAGCTTTATACATTCAACCTACGCAATGCAAAGCATACCGCTTCTGATGATGGCAACAATACAAGGACAAAACGCAGCAGAGCTGCAGTATAGCGTTTCTCCAAAGGGGGCTCCAAAACACCAATCTCAATAAAGCTGCTTAATTACGGCGAAAATCACATACAAACACTAAACTACATTTCTAACTCTGTTACACCCCCCTCCCCTGAATTTCACCAAATTCAAGCAGCAACCAAATAGTACTTCCAAAGGCAAAGAGTACACTACTTTCAAAGACTAGACAGAGAGTCACCAATTACAGGACAGCCAACCAAGGTATCCAATAAGGATGAAGTGGAAGAAGAGGAGCGCACACTCTCACACAACCAACCACTGGCAGTAGGGTGCCTTATACACCCCACAAGACCATAAAGCCATTAAAGCCATACATTTCATAAATTATCCACAAAGCTAATCAGAAAAGCTAGATAAATAATAATATGTCATTAACTTTTATATTAGCATATAGTTTGTAAATAAACATTTAACATTTAAATGATGTAAGAAATAACTGTTAATTAGTGCCAAAAATATATTGAGTTAACTATTAACATATATTAATACAATATTAGTTAATAGATTTGTTAAAACATTAACATACAGATTTTATGCAAACAACTAATATTTAATTAATGATGAAAAAACTATTAACTTGGGCCAAATAGATATTTTAGTAACAATTAACAAATATTAACAAAGGGTTAGGTAATTACTAGTTTGCTATTTATTATGGCACCTTATTATGGAGTGTTACCAATTATTCTGTTACTATGCCTATGTTTGCAAAAGAGAACATTTTAATTTGATTCACAATAATGTTACATTTAATTTACATTTTGACAATGATTAGCCTAGTTTTGGTTGTTGTTGGCGTTATTGCATGTTAGTTATGCCTACAATGCAAAATTGCTTCCTCACGATTGAAAGCTCCTGTAGCTGCATTTCAAAACACGGCAAAATGCCGCAGGTTTGTGAATAGGTCTGTGAGTTCTTTTAAGCTGTCAGAGGTGGGAAGGTGTGATTTGTTGGGGGCAGGGCCAGATTAACTGGTCACAAATGTCTGATGGCCCCCCTTCCCCCCCAGCCAACGTGAGTCGGGTGGTCAGTTAATAGGCTGAAGATTTCCCCAATCTTCTTCCCCAATCCCCAACCACCGGGCCGCGGCCCGTACATTCCTAACAGGGCGTAGCCTACGACATGAGTTTAAGAAATGCATGCAAACTAAACTCAATTTAATTCGCAATAATGTCACGTTTTTACATGGCATAGGCCTATATGCAGTTGTTTGATTGCACGCATGTTTGCATTTTGCAAGGTCTATTTTCTTACTTCTGTCCCGCCTTCAACACTTTACATATGGCCTTCAGCGCTGCGCAGCCTCAGGTCAGCTCACTTCACTTGATCAGTTCTTGGCGAACGGTAGTGTCACACGAAGTTAGCTAAACTGCTAGAATGAGCAACAAAAAACAAGCATCTTTAGCAGACACTGATCAGGGTGTTTAAGTTGCGAGAGCCGCTGCAGAGATTTCTTACAGAAAAAAAGTCACCGTTAGATGCACATTTTAGTGATGAGGACTGGGTGTCAAAACTCGCTTACCTATGTGGCATATTCGGGTTGCTTAATGACCTCAACCTGTCACTCCAGGGGAGAATGACGACTGTCTTTAAACTGGCAGATAAAGTCGCTGCATTTAAAGCCAAGCTTGATTTGTGGGGACGAATGGGGACGGGGTGTATTTGATATGTTCCAAACAGTAGTGGGGGTTTTGGGAGAGACTGAGGCAGGGCCCTTTCTCTCGCAGCTGGTGCACGATCACCTTGTTGCGCTTTCAAATGAGTTTGAGCGTTAGGCTACTTCCCATCCTCCAAAGATCCACGGCAAACCAATGAGTGGGTCCGCAACCCATTTGTCAATATCCCGAATAGTCCTAACATGTCAGCGCAGGAGGAAGAGCAGTTGATCGAAATTGCAAATGACGGTGGTCTTAAGAGTGTGTATGAGGAAACCTCTCTGGCGGGTTTTTGGATCAAAACCAAAGTAGAATATCCCGAGATAGCCGTAAAAGCGCTGAAAACGTTGCTACCATTTCCCACCACGTATCTATGCGAGGCCGGGTTTTCTGCAATGACTGCAACTAAGTCCAAATTGCGCAATCGACTGGACATTTCAAACACACTGAGGGTGTCACTGTCTTGTTGCAGGGAAACAAGCACAGGGCTCCCACTGATTATATTCGACCCATCAGGCCAGCACTATAACTCTGAGCGTGGTAAACAAAATCGGATATTCCAGGCAGTAAATGCTCCCGTTAAGAACCAAACCAGATTTTGTTCAAATCTACACACCTATGGCTACTGAAAAATGTAAGGTTAATTTAGCAAATGTTATTTTGAAGTGTTAAAAAACATCGTTGTTTTAGAATTTCTGAACAAAAGTGGTGATAATTGGGGGTGTTACGATATATCTGTCCTTTGTCAAATGTGTTATGTTCCAAGTAGCCTGTGCGTAATTCTGCTGCATAAAGTTGTATGTTTATGACATTCAAGCAAGGAAAACGATGATTTGAAGACATCTGTTTCGTTGGAAGGGCAAGGGGTAGCAACAGGGCAACACAGAGACAGGCCCGATGGCAGGGTTGTTATGAGAGTATTAAAATATGGGATAGCCTATTCTACGGCAAGACAGCGGGGAAAAGTTAAAATATGTGATAAACACGGAAAAAGTTGGCATGCATTGTTTCGGTCCCCATGCACAGGGATTATTTGTCATATTATTAATCACATATGATTATTTGTGAAATTGTGCAAACAGGCGCAACACATTTGAAAAGGAAGGACTGGTAGCATGCAAACTCACGAAAGATTGATTTAAGAACGTTATCACAGTGTGTGGCTGTGGCGCAAAGCAGCGTGGGCGGAAGACATGCGACAATTGGCAGGGGAGGGTCATGTCTTTTTTAACTATTCTGTCAGAGGGTCATTGAAGAATTTCTAGCAGGCAAGGGAGGGTCATGCAACTTCACTGAAGCACTCAAAATTCCTCCAGTGGCCCCTTCAATAAATAACGAACAGTCCCTATAGATTGCTGCTGGGCTATATGTCTTGGTTCATGTCCGTTAACAACTCATTGCCGTCAAACGCGTAGCCTATCTCGCGGTTGCATCCATTACAAACAAACATGCAATGTGAACGTCTGGGATTGGGAAGAGCACTAAATGCTCTACTGAATAAGCACGAAGTCAAACCTTTAAATGAAAAACACTCTTTAACAATCAAAAAAATAAACCGCTAATGAAGTAAACTTGTGACCATCAAAAATCGTTTATCGCCTGTAACTCCGTGATAACAGGCAGGCCCGTCGCTAGAAGGCAAGCAAACCAAGCAATTGCTTGGGGCCCCGAGCTGGCCAGGGGCCCCAAGACAACGACTGGTTAAGAATAAAATGCAACGACAAACTGTGAGCGCCCCTTTGATAGTCAATGCAGTAAAGTGCAACGACACTTTTACCGGCAATACCGGGATCCCCCTCAAGGGGGCCCCTCTAAGTAGTCGCTGACAGCAGCCAGCCAGCCAGTTTTGTGGTCTCTGCTGCTGCCGCGAAAATATAAAACCTCAGTCATAATGAAGCGGAGTTATGCGTCCGGAAGCCAGAAGAGAAAGGAAGAGGATGACAAGAAAAAAACAAGATAGTGGTAAGTGATAAATTACACTGGATAAAATAGCTCTACTTGTCTTGTACAAATGGTGTATTGTCGCAGCAGGAAGGCTAGCCTAGCAAATTTGTTTTATGTTAACTACCTGCCTGACGGCCCATGCTGCTTGTAACAAACTAGAACAGTTAGCGCAACTTTTTCCGAACGGACGGAATATGGTTACATAGGCTACTGTAATATGTTTATTAACGGGATAAGGGAGACGCAGATCTGTTCCAGAATCACTGTTTATTGTATTTAATGAAATAACATTGCTATAGCTTTGTAATAGGTTTTGATGAAAGTGGCATAGCTTCTCTGCTATACTAACTATTCGACCGTGATAATCTATTTACCAAATGGGGGTTAGGAAAACCACACGATAAATTCTGTGCATCAAAGCAGACTGGAACTTTAATGTCTAGCAGTATTCATGCACGCCAGCTGTTTACTGTCTTTAAAGTCTGTCTAATTCTCAAACAGCAGAATGCTTAAATGCTATGTTAAGCTACAAGTAGGCCTAGGTCAATGTATAACATTAGCTTGGGATGTTTTTACAGTAAGCATTGGTAGTTGTGAAAGCAGCTGCATCCTTTCTAAATATTAAAATATGGAAATGCTAACATATCTTTTCTTTCTCCCTCAAGGTGCTTTGCTTAAATTTCTCAGCCCTCAGGCTCTTCCTAAGGATACCTCCACTGATGAAGATGGCCTGAAAGGTTAATCTTATGTGTGTGTGTGACTGTGTGTGTACTTGTATTTATGTTGGATTTTTAAATTGCTATACAACCTGCACTCTTTATAGTTTGAACAATGCATCCTTTTTCTGCATAAGATGGCAGTGTTTTATTTTCTCACTTTGTAAGAACTGAAAAATGTTAATGTGAGTGTGTGTGTGTGTTTAAGTATTTTGGATTTAGTTATTGTGCACTTTTTTACATTTATATTGGATTTTATGGTACGGTGGTGTTTTTGCAAATGTTCAAATGTTCAAAACTAATGCACAGTATATATATGCAACTGCAGTATTTTGTATTTATATAAACTGTGGGTGAACTTAAACTGTATGGCTATGCGGTGGTTCCTGTAGGCTTTGCGTGCGGTGGGGGGGGGCCTCCATGTCCATTTTGCTTGGGGCCCCCAAATTCCTTGAAACGGCCCTGATAACAGGACGTAACAGGAAGGCATTTGGCTGAGCAACGGAGGTTAATATGCTCTATATTTTGTCCAAATGATGTCTGTCTATCATCGTTGCACTCGGAGAAAACCAGAATGTTTAATTTGTCCTGCGTTTCTTACGGCTGCAAACGGGATTCACTCGCAGTTAACCAAATATTTCTTTATTAGGGCAGGGCAGGCATATTTCTGGCTATTAAATTATTTCTAAACCAGTCTGCTAAAGTCTGTAGTGAAGTCTGTGTAGGGTTTTCCAGGCTCCATTTCTTTTTACGAGACACCCTGCTCACTTGAGCCATCTACCGGTTGTTTGGGTTGTTGCAGCGTCTCACTGGGAAAATACAAATTAAAGTAGCGTGATACTGCGTGATCCCACGCGCGGACCGCGAGTGAAGCTGGCCAAGTTGAAGCACTGCCGACTGTAGTTACTCTTCATCAAGAGACCAATAGGTACATGACATCAGTCAAAAACAGTTGAATCCAAACAAGGACGCAAAGTTTGGTCGTTTGAACTACTGCCCCTGGGCAGTCACACTTGTGTCGTTCCTTGGTAGTTCCAGTTGGTGTCCGGAGTGCCTAACCAAAAATCACAACCGCCTAACTAAAAATTACAAAGTGGATGTTTATCTCATGACTTAATGATTGATCTATCCTGTAGCTTCATTTTGATTAAGAGACTTACTCCCCTACTTGGCTCATTCTCGCTTTTTATGTTAATTCAAGTATTGCCTTGCTTTTTGATAGGCTAGTAATTATAATCTTCACAGACTCTTTAAATCAGCACAGTGATAAATGGTGTAGTGGCTAAAGCAGGTGACTTGTTATCCCAGCGTTGTAGGTTCGATTTTCTTATGATGTGTGATTTTTCTCTTGCTTCTCGCTACCTGCAGGTGAACTAGTGTGACACGTAGATTCAATTGTTTTTGACTGATGTCTTGTACCTATTGGTCTCTCGATGTAGAGTAAATAAATATGTATGGTCAAAACCTATTGTTGTGTCTCGTAGGCCTACTCTTATTCAGAGGTGAAAAGAAGAGATAGGACGTGAACTCCGGCCGAGCGTGCAGTGCACTGACGCGCTGCCATTAAGCCACGAGACAGTTGAAAAAAATTGCAATACCCAGAAATTGTCCAGGCTATATATTTTTTCCAACAGATATTTAACACAAATAATGACTCATATTGGTCGGCTTAAGTTAACTGTTTTGTATGCTTGCAATAGGTTTAGGTTTTTGCTGATGGCAATGACAATGTCAGCATTAATCACTCGGTTTAAATTAGAAAAATGTTGACATAGGCCGTGACAGAAAATTTCTAGGGGGTGGGGTATTACACATTGCTATTGTTTCCACCAATGATATGTATTGCTGCATCATCAACAACGTTGTTGGAACTACGGTGTTCGAACGTCGGAGGTAGCGAATTGCGACACAGGTACAATGTTTTCTGGAAACAGGTGTGACAATGTCGTTGTTTGGTCGCAAGGTGCGTCGTACCACGGTGGTTGAGCAACGTCGTTGCTAACTTTTTTAGAAACGACCCCCAGGGGCAGTAGTTCAAACCACCTTACTTTGCGTCTTTGTTTGCGATTGAGAGTTCGAACTACCCTTTCTAGAAACAACAAATCCAAGAACGATGAAGCAAACTATCAAGGTTGCGACGCAAGTTAGCCAGCGATGCTTTCTAGAAACGTGCCCCAGGGTGGCTCACGGAGCTTGTGGTTAAAAAAAACTAAAACAATAGCCCATTTAAAATGCATGTTCTCAACAAAATTAATACAAGCACTTTGCACGTCTTACCAAGCAGCTTACCGTATCAGTTGATTTGAACACTAAAAAAATGAAAAATAAAAAACTTAATGACCATGGGAAATATAGGGTTCTCGGAAAGCAGACATAAACAAAATGACTATGCATCCGACCCATAAGGTCTTAGCATATTGCTAAGTAATAAAAACAGTAGTTCACATGCATGTTTTGGGGGGAAACCACTAGGCTATGAACAGAATTGAGATAATTTGTGTTGTCAAATGATATTCTGCAACTTTGACATTATGAGAAAAAATGTCAAGCCTTTTTGACCAGAGTAGTTTTTCAAATTTATTGTAGCCTACTAGGCCTACGTTAAACCGCTGTAGCCTGGTGAAGTTAGTCTGAGGAAACGAAAACGGATCAGTGGCTTGTTTAATCAAACATACCTAATTTAGCCATCAAGAACATGATGATTATATTGACTTCATAAGTAAACTCACCTTTCGTTATATGGGTGAAAGGCATAAGTGGTCAGCTTCTAAACAAACACCCGAGCTCTGCCTCTGTAACCAATGATTTTTATGTTACTTCCCAGGGTTTCATCAACATCTCAAGCATCATTGTGTCCAATTCTACCTTCAGTACCTGGAAAGTTGTAAATAATGGCAATACAACAAGGAATGTTAGTGCATTATTCCTGGGATCAATTGAAGTTATTGTGGGATCCCTGCAAAGGGACACATCTTTTGAAACAGGAACAGACATCATCCAGCTACGCCAAACTTTTGTCAACAGCTCATACAGTGACACACTAGGATCAAATTTGTCTGCTGCAATCTTCATCCCAGAAAAGGGGAACATTACAATTACAACCATTACATTCTCTACCCTAAATAATGTCCTACCAGCCAGGAATAGTAGTGACAATGAGAGCAGTTTATCCAACTCCATCAATGCAGTTGTGGTTCTGTTGCAAGTAAATGACACCATCAGCAACATCTCGCTAAGCTTTGACCTCATAAATGAAACACTTCGAAATCCTCAGTGTGTCTTTTGGAACTTTGAGCTTTTTGATGGATTTGGTGGATGGGATTCATTTGGATGTGAACTCACTTCATTTGTGAATAACACTGTCACTTGTGAATGCAACCACACAACTTCCTTCTCAATTCTAATGTCACCGTCTATTCCTCCTGGCATAAAATTGTTGCTGGATTTCATCACATACATTGGTGTGGGTATATCCCTTGCCAGCTTGATCATATGTCTTATCATTGAAGGAGTCATATGGAAGAGCATGACCAGAAATGACACATCTTACATGCGGCATGTCTGTGTGGTGAATGTTGCTGTGTCACTTCTGATTGCTGATATCTGGTTTATTATAGGAGCAGCTATCTCAGACTCTCAATCAGTAGCTGTAGGACCATGTACAGCAGCAACCTTTTTCATCCATTTCTTTTACCTAGCGATGTTCTTCTGGATGTTGGTGTCTGCTCTTCTGCTGTTTTATCGCACTGTCATGGTTCTCTCACAGATGTCGAGGTCAACAATGTTGGCAATTGCATTCAGCCTTGGATATGGTGCCCCCCTCATAATCGCCGTGGTAACTGTTGCAGCAACTGCCGGAGGTGGAGGTTATATCCGAGAGGAAACTGTCTGCTGGCTCAACTGGAATAAGACTAAAGCACTTCTGGCTTTTGTGATTCCAGCATTGACCATTGTGGCCATAAACCTTCTAGTGATGATTGTTGTCCTCTTCAAAATGTTGAAAAGGGGTGTTGGAAACACAACACAGAATAATGACAGACATACCCTAGTGGTCCTTGCAAGATGTGTCACCATCTTAACCCCCCTCTTCGGCCTTACCTGGGGATTTGGCATAGGCATCATGGCTGCGCCTGAAGCTATAGGACTCCATGTTGTTTTTGCCGTTTTAAATTCATTACAGGTACCATTTCAGAATATGATTTTTATTATCTAAATTATTTTAACACTATCTTAACCAATAATAGCTGTCCTGTGTGATATTCTGCAGCATAATTGATAAAGCACATTGTTTAATTCATTGATTTTGTAAATCATGAATGTAATAGTTTCATGATGGACTCGTAACTAACAGATTATGTAGCACCATTTAAATTATTATAATGTTCATAATATACTACTAAGCAATAGTTAATATTAATTTTAACAATGCTGTTTTATTTTGAAGGGTTTTTTCATTTTGGTCTTTGGAACGCTGTTGGACAGCAAGGTAAACGTTTTTACTGGAGATTTATTATATGTTTTACAATAAGTTTTTTTAAATTATTTTAACTTGCAGAGAGGATTTGTGTATGTAGTTGGTATACAGATACAGACCCACGTTAATATTTTTCCTATACAGATAAGGGAGGCCTTAACAGGAAGAAGGAGAGTCCCAAGCTCTGACTCAGGTGGCACAAGGGTGGGTATTCAATAATACAGTGCTGTGCATAAGTTAAAACACTCATGCTAAAGTTGACTAAAAAGGGGAATAAAAAGTAATCTTTAGGAAATTGATCTTAATACCTTAATTAAAATCCAACCGTTAAGGACAACAATTTTCTTTGTGAATGAATAATGTATCGTAAATAAATAAAAGTTCTCCTTAAAATACAGGGGGCATAAGTAAGCACACCCCTATGTTAAATTCCCATAGAGGCAGGCAGATTCTTATTTTAAAGACCGGTTATTTCATGGATCCAGGATACTATGCATCCTGATAAAGTTCCCTTGGTCTTTAGGCCTGCTTAAAGCAGCACTAAAGAAGATTGGCTCTCGGGGTCCCCTTACAGTTAAAGCACAATTAAAAAAAAATTGTGTTCTTTTGCAACAAAGTATGAACATAACTCCGATAAAATATGGAGGGAATTCACATACAGCAGTCTGTAGAAAAAGATCTCCAAATTCCTGTTAGCAGCTTTTCCATTTCAATTTCGTAAGGGGGGGGGGGGGTTGGTGATTGAGGGCAGATCAGACAATGGCAGAAGTACCGTTCGTCATGTTATGAGGTTATGTGCCATCAAAATGATTTTAGAAACGTTATGTTAAAGTAAAAAAAAAAAAAACTACACATTTAAGCACACAGCCAAGAATGTGCTGAAATTGTTCTGGTGGAAAATGTAGTTGTAAAATTAAAATTAGCTTTGAAACAACATAATGTAGTATTGTAGTGCAATAGCGAAGTGATTTGACATTAAGGGGATCTGACACAAATGTACATTATGATTCCTGAAGTCATTTCACTCTGACCCCCTGAAATTGAACCCCTTCTTTAATGCTTTATTCAATAGAGTACAACTGCTGGGACATCATCGACCATATTGGATTTCTTCAGAAGGATCCAAAGGAGAAGTGAGTTAATAGTTTGTTTTGTTGTTTAGTTGAGTTCTAATGCCTTCAAGAACATAGATAATTCTCCTTATTGTGTATCAATCTCAAGCCATTTGTCATGAGCATAGTTTAGTGTTACAGTCTGGATTGAAAGCAGCATTTCTTTGGCAGTTTAATTCTGGGATCTCTTTACTCTCTTTTCCAGATGTGTACAATGTGTCGGGGTCGGGGTCAGGGTCGGCTGTCAACTCAGGAACTGGGACTTCAGGCAGCTACAGTGTCACTGACACCTCTGGGAACACTTAATGAAGACCTTATCAATGTGCTGGGTGGATTTTCTAGTTTAACATTCATACCTAGAAATGTGACGAAACAACAGTTTGTTGTCCAGATATCCACTGAAGTTAGCATGCAAACCAGCTAGCGCTGGGCCGGCTCTCCTGTAATTTGTACCACCTGTGGCACTGTATTTAATACAATGTAAGATAGGACTGTGGCTGCACTCAAGACAACTTGAATCCTACATAATTCCACATAGTGTCATTAAAGCACTGCTATTGAGCCAACATTCTGTAAGAATAGTTGATACACTTACCAGGATTAGCTACACTAAATACTAAATAAAAGTCTAAAAGTCAAATATGGAAGACTGCACATAAACGTAACTAGATGTACCGCAGAGCGGTACAAAATATGACCGCCGCCCAGTCCAGCACATTTTTTCCACAAAAATAAATCACGCTGAAAGGCCTATATGATTCTAACTGTCTCACTAAATTGCATTAGCCACACTCAATTCTCACTGGTATCTGCTAGACAACAAGTACCAAAACATGATTAGTTCATAGATTTCACATGTAAAATTCATTTTATACAACCCCACCCCCATCTTGCCTGTTCATAATTCTGAGAAATTCTTGAATTGTGTGAATGTGTGCGTGTACACGTTTATGTTTATGTGTGTGGGTGTGTGTGTGTGTGTGTGCGTGCTTGTGTGTTTGCCTGCGTATGTGTGTTTGTGCATGTGCATGCATGCGTACATATGTCTACTGTGTGAGTATGTGTCATACGTATGATTACTGTGAATGTATGTGTGTGCGTGTGTATCTGTTTATGCACATGTGTGCACATGGAATGGGTTAACATGACCCCTGGAGGCAAACAAACGGAAAAAAATTGGTCATCCTAGGCCCTACGGTTCTTGGCATGCATTCGGAGGGTGTCATAATGATCCTACACTTTCAATTTCGTGCAGTTTTGACCATGTCAGCTAGAGATATTGTGATTAAAACACCTCATTTTTACTTTTTTGTTTTTAACTAGGCGCTATACATGAAATGAGTGGTTATGGAATGGGTTGACATGGCCCCTTAAGATCAACATACAAAAAAAAGGTGGTCCTCCTAAACCCTACGGTTCTCGAGATATTCACAGAAAACTGTGTCTGCCCTACCCTCCTTTCGGGGGTCCAGTCCAGCGGGGGGGGGGGGGGGGGGGCCACAGATCAAAACGAAAAACGATGGTTCCATGCTATCCATGTGGGGCAACATGCCCACCAAGTTTCGTGTACCCTGGTCTTTCAGTGTCCCGGGAATCCTTGACAGAAAATTGGCCATACTACGCAGCGGTCATAATAAAAGTTGCAAGGCCTGTTTTTCCTATAGGGTTTTCAGTGCATGCAAGGACATAGTGAGAAAAAGAAAGCCAACTTTATTTATTTATTTTTCAATAAAAAGACTTGGTTGTGTATGGCATGACTCTTTTAAACACCATTATATCCAAAGTTTTGAGGTGGTCAGAAGAACATAGTGCCCCTATAGGCTACCTTAAACATTACCACTGATGTAACAATTTTAGAACAGGTTATATCTATAAATTCTATGGAATCTGGCTATAGTGCATTGTCACGTTACCATGTTGCAGTCAAAGGTTAAGGCTTCCTCATTCCTATCTACTTTCAAACAAAGTGTTCCTTTGTTTGATTATGGAGATCAATTTGCAACAAATGGCCTTTTCATCATTTCAACACCACTGTCATGTGCATTCTTTGGTTTCATCACCACCTGCTCCACAGAGCAGTGATTAATAAAACCTGTCACATGGAGGAGGAAAGCCTCTAATGTAGCTTGCGATGAACCTTGGCCAGACTCACCCCAAAGCACAACCAGTAGGTTACAGCAGCTTTGAGAACCACTGGCTGCTTAGAAAGACTTTGTTGTGATTTCTGTCAATTAAGCCTCTTATCAGTGCAGATTTATTTATGGGTATCCTCATTTATTGTGATGTCCAAGTTCCATGTTAGTGTTTGTTTTACACGCCAGACGGGCAGCTTGCTTGTCTTCAGCTTAAACTTTCTGTCCAAAATTGCGTGAAAAATGTCCAATTAGCTGCCAGAATTCTACAAAATCTCCTCGGGGAGAAACCCCTGAATTTGTGTAGCCGTCACCAAATTTCAGCTTGTAGGCTAGTTGACCACTTTTTCAAAATGGTAGGCTAATGAGAGAAAAAAAACATACATATCTGTAGCCTGTTAGATTGAGGGTTTATGTGCTGTAAACACTGAGTGTCCTTTGTGAGAGTGAGCTTGTAGGCTACTATTTGCCTGTGTGCATGTGGTGTGCATGCCACTGACAGGTGCTGTTTACCTCACCTGTTAGTAGTCATTATGTATGGCTGATCAGTGTATAATGATGGTCTACATTAATGCTATGACTAGTACACATGTAGTCTTCACTTTTCCCCTTTCATGAAATGTCATTTTAAATGGCTCTAAAATGGTTAAAATGTAAGCCTAGACATTGAAACTATAGTGAATATTGTTAGTTATGTGAAAGCAATCCAATGACGTTTCAGGATTTTTTACTATACTGTCATAAATACCATTCATGGTTTGCACCCTTCCCCCTAGACACGGTAGGCCTATATGTGGATTTCTTCATAAACCAGCAAAGATAATCTCCAAAGAATTATGTTGACTGACAAGGTAATATTACACATCTTCATATAAATAGTATGCTCAATTGCTGTGATTCATTGGGTCGGGGTAGAGCAAAGTTGCCAGGCTGGTTCTTCATAGAGGTGTAGGCTACAGCAGGGAAGTTTAGTTTATTATGTAATACCTCACACATGAGTTCCTTTAACTTCAGCTTCAAGATGACTAACATCACATGGCTTGTTTGGGGGTGCTTCGGCTGTGTACAGGGGACAGATGGAGATCTAGATATATATTTGACATACACGTTGAGGTTATAGCATATAGCAGCCACACTGTCTGTGTTAGACACACGTCTTGGCCATGATCCAAGAGTCTTCGTTAGGTGTGGTGCAGTCATGTCTGGACAGCGAGTCATATAGAGTCATTAGTTGTTGAGCCTGTTTGTCATGCTTAGTCAAATAGGCTAGTTCATGGCAAAATACTAAAATAGCTCTGTTACATAAAATGGCAAGACATAATTACATAATTAACTAAACTACTAAATAATTACTTAATATGAGTAATTTAATTGATGTGGGAGAAAGACTGATGTCCTGCCCTGTGAAAAGTCACAGTCCATGGATTTACCAGCCTAGCTCCACAGTCTATTGTTTCCAGCTCAGTCCTCTTGGGACTACACACACTGTATACAAAAATGAATGAGTGTCATGACCATAGAATATTAGAAGATGCATTACATCATCGGAAATCATGCAAGCAATGTGTTGTTTACTTAAACTAACTCGGCTGTGACGTTGACAAGCTTATAGCAATGCGAAAATGCATAGTGCATATCTTTTCTATAGATAAATAGTGCAAATCACTCTACTCAGCAATTTGGTCGTTCAGAATAAACCTGATTTTTATTTGAGATGTCAAAACAAAGCTGTTGTTTAGTTTTGCTTTTGAATTACAATTTAAGACACCAAGGTCTTGTTCTCTGTATTTTATGCAGAATTCAGATGCATTAGAATGGAACTGACGACAAGCAGGTTCCTGAAATAACGAGACCTCTAACGCCATATGTGCCTATTTTGCTTACATAAAGACACATGACAGACTGGAACAAACTTGACTAACTTTTAGAAAGACAAAGCCCAGCAGAGTTTTGCCACAAGTAAGTGGCAAGTTTGGTAAGCAGCAGAGGGGTTGCAGATGCCAATAACTTTCATTTTAGAAAATTAGGTGCATCTACTTTGATCATTTTACTATGTTTAAATGCAATAACAGAAGGATTCAAGTCAATTATCAAATAACACCAAATTTGAGAATTTGTGAGTAAGATTTTTGTCTTAATATACAAAGCTAAACGGGAAGATTTTTGAGAGAAAGAAAGGATAGGGAAAGACCTTGGGGAAGAAAGTCCTCTGATAAATACTCTGCAGCTAACCCTGCAAATACACCCTTTTATTTATAATGTATTTCTATTCTCCATGTTATTCAATATCATGTGTTATATTGCCTTGCTATACCACTGAAGTGATCTCTCTCCCCTACATAACCACCCATCTACAGTGTAAAAAATGATGGTGTAAATAAATGCCTTGTTATCTAAACAATGTCATGCCAATGTTGTGATTGTACACAAAGATACAAAACAATGATAAGAAGTCTCATTTAACTCAGGTAAATATTCAGCAGATCTCGACTTCAACAACATGCTGCTCGACACCGGGATGCAATGCGCATTCAAGTAGATGTGCTTTCCATATGAATAGGCTTGGTTTGATACAAGATGAACTGGCAGATATTGGCACAAAGACCTGGATTACAATTGCAATGCACATTACATTACATTTGGCTGACGCATTTTTAACCAAAGCGGCTTTCAACATGGTAGACAGTTTAAAGCTTTTTGAAACAATTCTCCCAGCAATTCTAGAACAATTTAAAACAAGGTAGAGTACAATAAGAACAAGTGCATGAGTGAGTGCTGTTTTTATACAGTCAGGTGTCAGGCTAGAGTGGTAGAATTAGCAAAGCCAGTTGTAAGTAGTGCTATGAGAGAAGATACTCTCTGAAGAGCTGGGTCTTCAGGCATTTTTTGAAGATGGAGAGGGATGTCCCTGCTCTAGAAGGAACTGGTAATGCATTCCACCAACAAGGAACAACAGATGAGAAAACTTTGGATAGGCCTGAGCGTCCTGGTGGCAGAGCTAGACGTTGTTCGTCTGAGGAGCGCATCGGTCAGAGGGTAGCATATGCCTGTATGAGGGCATTCAAGTAGGTGGGAGTAGAACCGGAGACTACTTTGTAGGCAAGCGTTGGAGACTTGAATTTGATGCGGGCGGCCATAGGTAGCCAGTGTAGCTGGATGAGCAGCGGGGTAATGTGCCCTTTTGGGTTGGTTGTAGACCAGGTGTGCCACTGCGTTCTGGATCATCTGAAGTGGTTTCACTGTGCAGGCTGGGAGACCTGTCAGGAGGGCGTTACAGTAGTCAAGTCGTGAGATGACTATGGTCCGTACCAGGAGTTGAGTCAGATAAGTCCTGATTTTCCGTATATTGTAGAGTGCGAAAGGTAAGACCGAGGCAACATGATCAGAGAAAGTTAGTTGGTTGTTGAGCATGATTCTTACATTTCTTGCAACCCTGGTAGGTGCAATAGACAGGGAGTCAATTTTGGTGTTGATGTGATGATGTATAGTAGGTTTAGCTGGGAGGACCAGCAGTTCAGTTTTTGAGAGGTTTAGCTGGAGGTGGTGTGCCTTCATCCTTGTAGATATGTCCCTCACCGTTTATGCAATCTATGAGCGTCCTTTGAGGTAAGATTCAAACCAGGAGAGAGCAGAGTCAGAGATGTCCATGTTTGAGAGTATAGAGAGAAGGATGCGGTGATTAACCAAGTCAAAGGCAGCCGATAAGTCCATAAGACCATGCGTTCGCCCTGGCCTCCTTTAAGGCTTTACAGACAGCAGAGCTGTTTCGGTTGAGTTGTCACTCTTGAACCCAGATTGGTTTGGATCAAGAAGGTTGGTCTGTGAAAGGAATTCAGAGACCTGTTTGGAGACTGCTCGTTCGATACCTTTGGATAGGAAAGGTAGGAGTGAGACAGGACGGTAGTTCTCAACTTGGGCAGGGTTGAGAGAACAGTGTTTCCCAGAGAATTGAATTCCATTTGTGGTGGTTGGTTTGCAGAATTACCTTGAATGCAACAGTTTTTAACAAATTAGCACAGCATGGTTATGATGCTAACCAGATTTAATCACGATTTAGTACAACCTGGAAAATCATTGTGTGGTGGTCAATGTTGATATTGTGGTGGGCCGCCACAAATAAGTAAATGTATGGGAAACACTGGAGAAGTTTTCTTAAGTATACTTAAGAAAACTTCTCCAGTGTTTCCCATACATTGACTTATTTATAAGCTATAGCGGTGTTACCCGGGCTGTTTTGAATGCTGTTGGAAACGTGCCAGATGTTAGTGAAGCATTGATCATATGTTTGATAGATGGTGTGATGGTCGGGCTTATGGACTGAAGTAGGCTAGTAGGTATAGAGTCCAACGAGCATGTAGTAGGACGGCTACATGTCAGAAGTCTAGATACCTCACTCTCGGAGAGAATCGCGAATGCAGAAAAAGATGGGATTGAACAGGAGAATCTGTAAAGTCTGTCAAAATGGGTAAAAATGTTCAAATACAAAATAAAATGTGCACGTAATCCCAGAGCCCAGCCATGTTAATTTACTTCTTATTATTTTCCTCTGATACCCAAGAACAAGAGTTTGAGTCTGAGTCACAAATGGGCACAACTTTCTACAAGTGACCCAGTGGTTACTGCACTTGTTTAATTTTAGTATTGTAGATTAGTTAGTTAACTTTTCCCACACAATAAGCAATGGCACACACACCAGGAAGTATTTCTGAGATGCCTCTGACTGGAATCGACCCAGCCTTTTTATGTAAATGGAATGCCCCTTATACTGCGGATGAATATTTTCACTTCACTAGAATGTTCCTAAAGTGACAACATGTGAGGATCTTCATCAGTTGTGAATGAACAAGGGATTTACGGGTAAGTATTTTGATTACTATGTTATTTATGTACCATAAATTAACACATTAATGCACATCAATTGAAATAACTCTGCATGATGCAGCGGTGCAATATAATGTATGGTCTTGGAGTAGTGTGTAGTGTAGTGTATGGAGTAAGACAAAAAATGTTTTTGCTTTAAAGTTTCTGTCAACTCTGAAATCACATTTTTAAAACAATTAAGGCCTAAACAGAAGCTCTTTGGTCAAAATTACATGTTTTGTTTAGAAAAACCTCTAACACTAAAAAAAACTTCCAAAATAAGATAATATTTCCTTATAACATAATATAACAAGTTGTTAAACAGACATCAGATATTATTCAGTCAATCATTATTCACAGTTAATCCAATAGAGTTTGGAGTTTTGAGAGCTTGTTAAATGTTAAATTGTGTAAAATAATTACATTATCAGGAGATGACTTCTGCTGTGCTAAGAAGGTGAAGTTTCACCTTCCCAGTTTCATTAAGAGCATCTTAGCAATGAAGAAATGTACCAAGTCAAATGTGCAAAGTATGCTTTTTTGTTGCATTTTGTATGTCACAACTAAATAAGAATTTGTCGCAAATGAAACTAAACAAACAATAACCAGTATAAGCCTGAGTATGTTTTTTGTGTTAACAAATAAAAAGGAAAATAGAGGTTAGCCACAAACTGAAGCCTATGGCAAGCCGATTGAGCATTTATTCAGATATCTTAATATCAGGAATAATTGTCATGTACATGCAAGCCATTTCTGTCCACTAGTTAACTAGTGAGCCATTTCTGTGTGAACTAGTTAATTGGTGACAGCCAAAATGCCCACTAGTTAACTAGTAAGGCCCAAATTCTCTCTAGTTAACTAGTTCATATGTTTCATATCTTACTAGTTAACTAGTAATGCTCAGCATGTTCACTAGTTAACTAGTGGACACTGAAATGTGCACTAGTTAACTAGTTTAAAGACTTCTATATTTTACTAGTCAACTAGTAAGGTACAAAAATATTTACTAGCTGACTACTGAATGTCAAATTCCCACTTGTTAACTTCTATGTAATTTGGCCAGCCGCTTGAGCATTTATTCTGATATCTTGATATCAGGCCAACATGCAAGCCATTTTTGTCAACTAGTTAACTAGTGAGCCATGTTTGTGCACACTAGTTAACTAGTGACAGCATAAATGCCCACTAGTTAACTAGTGAACACATATTAGCTTCACTAGTTAACTAGTGAGAGCCAGAAATGTCCACTAGTTAACTAGTAAAGGCCAAAATGCATACCAGTCAGCTAGTTAAAAGGTTTTGGGTCTCACTAGATAACTAGTGACAGCCAAAAATGTGCACATGTTTACTAGTGAAAGCAAAACTCCTCACTAGTTAACTAGTTGGAGTAGGTCAATGTCACTAGTTAACTAGTGAACCTTAAATGGCTTACTAGCTAGCTAGGTGATGGCAGCAGGCTCACTAGTTAACAAGTTGATGCATCCTTTGTCCAAACTAGTTAACTAGTGAGGTCATAAATGTATACTAGTAAACTAGTTGAAGTCTAAATTCATACTAGTCAGCTAGTGGCGCAGAATTAAAATTAGGAGGCGGAGAACTCTGGAAATTGAGGCTTTCTATTGGCTCCCTATGTCCAAATAGAACATGACAACCAATCACAGTGCAGAATTTCACAAAATCCCACCCACAACATTTGCATGTGGCACACAAGTTAACATGCTGGCCAAAGGAACTTTAACTAGTAAACTAGTGGCTTCAATGTGACACTTACATGTAAACTACTGAAGGCAGAACTGCTCACTAGTTAACTAGTGAAGACACAAATGCCCACTAGTTAACTAGTGAGGTCTAAAAGTGTCACTAGTTTACTAGTGTGCACCAAAACACCCACTAGGAAACTAGTGATGGCAATTTCCATTCGACTAGTTAACTAGTGAGGTGCAAAAAGTGTCACTAGTTTACTAGTGTGCTCCAAAACGCCCACTAGTTAACTATTGAAGGCTATTTCAGCCCCACTAGTTAGCTAGTGAGATGCCAAAATGGTCTCTTGTTAACATGTAAAGGCAAAAATACCCTCTAGTTTACTAGTGAGGGTGTTGTAGGCCTTACTAGTTAACTAGTGGCATGTATATTTTGTTCACTAGTTAAAACTAGTTACACCTAAAAAGAGAAACAAGCTGACCGTTTTTGTCCACTAGTTAACTAGTGGAACAATTGAAGTCTCACTAGTTTGCATGTGTGGCAGTCAGTGGTGTATGGCAAGCCGATTGAGCATTTATTCAGATATCTTGATATCAGGCATAATTGTCATGTACATGCAAGCCATTTCTGTCCATTAGTTAACTAGTGAGCCATTTCTGTGTGAACTAGTTAACTAGTGACAGCCAAAATGCTCACTAGTTAACTAGTAAGGCCCAAATTCTCTCTAGTTAACTAGTTCATATGTTTCATATCTTACTAGTTAACTAGTAATGCTCAGCATGTTCACTAGTTAACTAGTGGACACTGAAATGTGCACTAGTTAACTAGTTTAAAGACGTCTATATTTTACTAATCAACTAGTAAGGTACAAAAATGTTTACTAGCTGATTACTGAATGTCAAATTCCCACTTGTTAACTTCTATGTAATTTGGCCAGCCACTTGGGCATTTATTCTGATATCTTGATATCAGGCCAACATGCAAGCCATTTTTGTCAACTAGTTAACTAGTGAGCCATGTTTGTGCACACTAGTTAACTAGTGACAGCATAATGCCCACTAGTTAACTAGTGAACACATATTAGCTTCACTAGTTAACTAGTGAGAGCCAGAAATGTCCACTAGTTAACTAGTAAAGGCCAAAATGCATACCAGTCAGCTAGTTGAAGGCTTTTGGGTCTCACTAGTTAACTAGTGACTGCCAAAAATGTGCACATGTTTACTAGTGAAGGCAAAACTTCTCACTAGTTAACTAATTGGAGTAGGTCAATGTCACTAGTTAACTAGTGAACCATAAATGGCTTACTAGCTAGCTAGGTGATGGCAGCAGGCTCACTAGTTAACTAGTTGATGCATCCTTTGTCCAAACTAGTTAACTAGTGAAGGCCATTGCAGCCCCACTAGTTAACTAGTGAGATGCCAAAACGCTCACATGTTAACATGTAAAGGCCAAAATGCCCACTAGTTTACTAGTGAGGGTGTTGTGGGGCTTACTAGTTAACTAGTGGCATGCATATTTTGTTCACTAGTTAACTAGTTACACCTAAAAACACAAAAAAGCTGACCGTTTTTGTCCACTAGTTAACTAGTGGAACAATTTAAGTCTCACTAGTTTGCATGTGTGGCAGTAAAGCAGCTCACTAGTTAACTAGTGTGCACAAGACACACTAGTGGCTGTTTTTGGAGCTATCTAGTTTACTGGTAATGCAAAAGGTACTCTTACTAGTTAACTAGTGACACATTGGCCTTCACTAGTTAACTAGTTGACATGTTTGGCCTTACTAGTTTACTAGTAATGGAACAGGACATGCTCAGTAGTTAACTAGTGAGCATATCTGCATTATTAATGCCTTTCACTAGCTTATAGAGGGCATTTTGAGCCTTACATGTTAGCTAGTGAGGACAAAACACTGTCCATAATGAACTAGCAGGAGAAAAATGGCATTCACACTAGTAAACTAGTGGAATTTGAATAAATACACAAACCAGACATCCCAAGTCTCCCGGAAGTTCCGGGAGTCTCCCGCATATTGATAACGGCTCCCTGATGCCCGCAAATTAGATAAAATCTCCCGGAATCTAGAGCGAGCGAGCAAGAGCGCGCACACGAGACCGAAACTTCAAATCGTGTGTGCATCTGAGTGTAGCGCGCACACGACGGGGATGGAGAGAGAGAGAGAGGTAGTGCGTGTGTGGCTGTTCAAGACAGAGAGCATCCTGATTGGCCTGTTTCATGTTCAGTTCAGTAGGAACAGGAGCGTCATGGCAGAGGCAGAGTGCCCCCCAAAAAGGACCCATTTCACATCAGACTACACGAAAGTGTACCCTTGTCTTATAAGAGTTCAAAATAACAATAGTCTTGCATGCTGCACTGTTTGTAGGCTAACAGTGACTTTGGCGGGTTAAATGATTGCAAAAGACATGCTGAGGTGAGTTTAACAAGTGTCATTTCATCTGCATATTATTCCAGACTAGCCTACTGGCTATTTGCCAAGGCTACATAAAGACCAAACTACCAAAATCTACATATTTTATTATCACAATTTCTAATAGGCCTTCCGTATTTGGTGTGCTGAGTAGAGACAATTAATTAACAAACATAGGCTATTCATCACTATTTCAGTATCTAAGAAGGCTAAAGTATTTTTTTATTGATATTTATTTTATTTTTTATTTATTTACTTTTTTTTTTACTTCTTTTTTTTTTTGGGGGGGGTACCTCCCTGAAATGGCTTTTTGCAGGTTGGGATGTCTGCACAAATGGCTTGCATTTTGTGCAACTAGTTAACTAGTGGGACGTAACATTGTCCCACTAGTTAACTAGTGCGCAATGTCGCACTTGCATGCAAATGAAGAAGGCGGAACAAGGATTTTGATTGGTCCATTTAGGACTCAGAAACCTAGAAAACATGGCTGACTTCATCCAGGCTGTTCTAAGAGCAAACTTTTATAAACTAAGATCGTTTGAGCATAAAAATATGTTTTGATAACACGTCTAGTGACAAAGTTGTGGTGTATTGCTATAATCTTCGTTCAGTTAATGTCTACAATCTTTAGTTTTTCAGTTATTAGTCTGAAAATCGCGATAAAACTGGAGGCATTTGTATATGGTTGCCTAGCAACGAAACCTTTCAGTAACATGAACATTGATGATAGCATTGCTGATGTGGCAAGTCTAGCTCAAGTGGTTAAGCAGCAGGAGATCATGTGGGAGACCAGGGTTCAATTCTTTAGAAGTGCATGAATTTTTTTCTTGAGCTTTTAATTACTTTTGAAACCATGTGCAGTTAATGTGTGCAGTTAATGTGTACAATCTTTTGTTTTTCAGTTATTAATCAGAAAAGCGCGACTGAATGGATACATGTCTGTGGTTGCCTAGCAACAATAAACAAAGAATAAAATTAAAATCGATCCCTTGCATGGGGTTTCCCTGTTATTATTAAAAACCATTTTGACAGAATATGAGATACTGCATACTGCAGGCTCTGCTTTACTATCTATACTGAAGTACCGTTGCAGAGCAGTGTGTCACTTTAGCCACTAGGGGCACCCATCAGGACCTGATCGCGAGGCTATGAACAGTAAATTTACATATAGACTGGGTGGGTTTCTTACATAATATCCAATAGGAGTCTTCTACCCACCCTCTCATTAGAATTTGCATAATAGCCGTTTCAGGCACTAGTTAACTAGTGAGCTGCTTTACTGCCACACATGCAAACTAGTGAGACTTAAATTGTTCCACTAGTTAACTAGTGGACAAAAACGGTCAGCTTGTTTGTGTTTTTAGGTGTAACTAGTTAACTAGTGAACAAAATATGCATGCCACTAGTTAACTAGTAAGGCCCACAACACCCTCACTAGTAAACTAGTGGGCATTTTGGCCTTTACATGTTAACATGTGAGCGTTTTGGCATCTCACTAGTTAACTAGTGGGGCTGAAATGGCCTTCACTAGTTAACTAGTGGGCATTTTGGGGCACACTAGTAAACTAGTGACACTTTTTGCACCTCACTAGTTAACTAGTCGAATGGAAATTGCCATGACTAGTTCACTAGTGGGTGTTTTGGTGCACACTAGTAAACTAGTGACACTTTTTAGACCTCACTAGTTAACTAGTGGGCATTTGTGTCTTCACTAGTTAACTAGTGAGCAGTTCTGCCTTCACTAGTTTACATGTAAGTGTCACACTGAAGCCACTAGTTTACTAGCTAGAGTTCCTTTAGCCAGCATGTTAACTTGTGTGCCACATGCAAATGTTGTGGGTGGGATTTCGTGAAATTCTACACTGTGATTGGTTGTCATGTTCTATTTGGACATAGAGAGCCAATAGAAAGCCTCAATTTCCAGAATTCTCCGCCTCCTAATTTGAATTCTGCGCCACTAGTTGACTAGTGTGAATTTTGTCTTGAACTAGTTTACTAGTATACATTTATGACCTCACTAGTTAACTAGTTTGGACAAATGATGCACCAACTAGTTAACTAGTGAGCCTGCTGCCATCACCTAGCTAGCTAGTAAGCCATTTATGGTTCACTAGTTAACTAGTGACATTGACCTACTGCAACTAGTTAACTAGTGAGGTGTTTTGCCTTCACTAGTAAACATGTGCAATTTTTTGGCTGTCACTAGTTAACTAGTGAGACCCAAAAGCCTTCAACTAGCTGACTGGTATGCATTTTGGCCTTTACTGGTTAACTAGTAGACATTTCTGGCTCTCACTAGTTAACTAGTGAAGCTAAAATGTGTTCACTAGTTAACTAGTGAGCCTTTTGGCTCCCACTAGTTAACTAGTGTGCATATTTTGGCCCTCCCTAGTTAACTAGTTCACACAAACATGGCTCACTAGTTAACTAGTTGACAAAAATGGCTTACATGTACATGACAATTATGCCTGATATCAAGATATCAGAATAAATGCTCAATCGGCTTTCCATACACATGCAAACTAGTGAGACTTAAATTGTTACACTAGTTAACTAGTGGGCAAAAACGGTCAGCTTGTTTGTGTTTTTAGGTGTAACTAGTTAACTAGTGAACAAAATATGCATGCCACTAGTTAACTAGTAAGGCCCACAACACCCTCACTAGTAAACTAGTGGGCATTTTGGCCTTTACATGTTAACATGTGAGCGTTTTGGCATCTCACTAGTTAACTAGTGGGGCTGAAATGGCCTTCACTAGTTAACTAGTGGGCATTTTGGGGCACACTAGTAAACTAGTGACACTTTTTGCACCTCACTAGTTAACTAGTCGAATGGAAATTGCCATGACTAGTTCACTAGTGGGTGTTTTGGTGCACACTAGTAAACTAGTGACACTTTTTAGACCTCACTAGTTAACTAGTGGGCATTTGTGTCTTCACTAGTTAACTAGTGAGCAGTTCTGCCTTCACTAGTTTACATGTAAGTGTCACACTGAAGCCACTAGTTTACTAGCTAGAGTTCCTTTAGCCAGCATGTTAACTTGTGTGCCACATGCAAATGTTGTGGGTGGGATTTCGTGAAATTCTGCACTGTGATTGGTTGTCATGTTCTATTTGGACATAGAGAGCCAATAGAAAGCCTCAATTTCCAGAATTCTCCGCCTCCTAATTTGAATTCTGCGCCACTAGTTGACTAGTGTGAATTTTGTCTTGAACTAGTTTACTAGTATACATTTATGACCTCACTAGTTAACTAGTTTGGACAAATGATGCACCAACTAGTTAACTAGTGAGCCTGCTGCCATCACCTAGCTAGCTAGTAAGCCATTTATGGTTCACTAGTTAACTAGTGACATTGACCTACTGCAACTAGTTAACTAGTGAGGTGTTTTGCCTTCACTAGTAAACATGTGCAATTTTTTGGCTGTCACTAGTTAACTAGTGAGACCCAAAAGCCTTCAACTAGCTGACTGGTATGCATTTTGGCCTTTACTGGTTAACTAGTAGACATTTCTGGCTCTCACTAGTTAACTAGTGAAGCTAAAATGTGTTCACTAGTTAACTAGTGAGCCTTTTGGCTCCCACTAGTTAACTAGTGTGCATATTTTGGCCCTCCCTAGTTAACTAGTGCACACAAACATGGCTCACTAGTTAACTAGTTGACAAAAATGGCTTACATGTACATGACAATTATGCCTGATATCAAGATATCAGAATAAATGCTCAATCGGCTTTCCATACACATGCAAACTAGTGAGACTTAAATTGTTACACTAGTTAACTAGTGGGCAAAAACGGTCAGCTTGTTTGTGTTTTTAGGTGTAACTAGTTAACTAGTGAACAAAATATGCATGCCACTAGTTAACTAGTAAGGCCCACAACACCCTCACTAGTAAACTAGTGGGCATTTTGGCCTTTACATGTTAACAAGTGAGCGTTTTGGCATCTCACTAGTTAACTAGTGGGGCTGAAATGGCCTTCACTAGTTAACTAGTGGGCATTTTGGGGCACACTAGTAAACTAGTGACACTTTTTGCACCTCACTAGTTAACTAGTCGAATGGAAATTGCCATCACTAGTTCACTAGTGGGTGTTTTGGTGCACACTAGTGACACACTAGTGACACTTTTTAGACCTTACTAGTTAACTAGTGGGCATTTGTGTCTTCACTAGTTAACTAGTGAGCAGTTCTGCCTTCACTAGTTTACATGTAAGTGTCACACTGAAGCCACTAGTTTACTAGCTAGAGTTCCTTTGGCCAGCATGTTAACTTGTGTGCCACATACAAATGTTGTGGGTGGGATTTTGTGAAATTCTGCACTGTGATTGGTTGTCATGTTCTATTTGGACATAGGGAGCCAATAGAAAGCCTCAATTTCCGGAATTCTCTGCCTCCTAATTTGAATTCTGTGCCACTAGTTGACTAGTGTGAATTTTGTCTTGAACTAGTTTACTAGTATACATGTATGACCTCACTAGTTAACTAGTTTGGACAAATGATGCATCAACTAGTTAACTAGTGAGCCTACTGCCATCACCTAGCTAGCTAGTCAGCCATTTATGGTTCACTAGTTAACTAGTGACATTGACCTACTGCAACTAGTTAACTAGTGAGGTGTTTTGCCTTCACTAGTAAACATGTGCACATTTTTGGCTGTCACTAGTTAACTAGTGACACCCAAACGCCTTCAACTAGCTGACTGGTATGCATTTTGGCCTTTACTAGTTAATTAGTGGGCATTTCTGGTTCTCACTAGTTAACTAGTGAAGCTAAAATGTGTTCACTAGTTAACTAGTGAGCCTTTTGGCTCACTAGTTAACTAGTGTGCATATTTTGGCCCTCAATAGTTAACTAGTTCACACAAACATGGCTCACTAGTTAACTAGTTGACAAAAATGGCTTACATGTACATGACAATTATGCCTGATATCAAGATATCAGAATAAATGCTCAATCGGTATGCCATAGAAGCCAGACTCTAATGAGCAGAAAGCTGTTTGTAGATTCCTGTCCCTGTGCTCTGAAAATTTAAACCGGTTAGAGTGGTTACAGTTTTTCACAATTACTCAGACACAAAAACTGGAACTTCCGAACAAATTCCGAAACCACTAACTCCTAGCCAATTTCTATCCTGAATAATAAGCACATGGTCTTCTTAACACTATGTTTGACATAAACATACTTTGTTGTACTGCATACAACAAAATATTGTTATCTACATTAGACACATAATTCAATACCAGTGGTTGTGTTGTTTGCTAAACATACCTGGAATATCTATATGCATTCATCATTTACCTGCACCCAGAATGTCTTAACACACATCAGAGCTTCAACACTATAAAGAGGATTCGGGTTTGGATTTTGGTGTGTGTAATAGTGGAGGTCAATTTTGTGAATAATGTTTAATGATAAGGAGGATGAGGAGGATTAAGACTAAGGAGAATGAGGTGAATGGGGAATAAGAGGAGGATTAGGACTAAGGAGAATGAGGTGAAGGAGAAATAGGAGGAGCATTAGGACTAAGGATAATAAGGTGAAAGAGAAATAAGAGGAGCATTAGGACTAAGGTGAATGAGCTGAATGGGGAATAAGAGGAGGATTAGGACTAGTGAATGAGGTGAAGGAGAAATAAGAGGAGGATTAGGACTAAGGAGAATGAGGAGAAGAGGAAGAAAGAACAAAAGGGAGGGAGCAAGAAGATTGAAGATGAGAAGTGATGAGTGGACAGGTCTGAAGTAGGAAAGATGTCTCAAATTATATCTTGGTCAGTTTGGTTGACCATGCAGTGAACAACAGGTTTAGTCTACTGAAGGCTCTTTAGATGCCCAGCCTAATTTGAACTGCTACTAGGCAGTAGTAGATGTACAGTATGTGAAGCATGAGACAACATTTCCCATGCCATCAGTTCCAGTTTGCATACTGATGATTAACTTCTGGGAACTACAGTACTACCGCCTGGAAATGTGCCTGTTTTTTATTCATCCTGCACGCTGTGGCAAATCAGATTGTATTTCCTGGTAGGACTAATTTATGGAAATGGTAGGCATGGCAATTTGTTTGTACTACTGTATGACCGTGTTTAATGCATTGACATGCATTTATTTGTGTGCTACGGAGTAGCTTATGTGAATAGTAGTAGATTTGTTTCATGTTTTTTTTTTTTTCGGACAAACTCGTTGGTATCTTGAGTGACAGCACTTGATAGAAACGTCAACAAGTCCACTCCCTCGCTGTGGATCCTCTGTGTAATTACCTGTGTTGAACACTTGTACATCCCACCCACAGAATGTGTATGGAATGTAGCATGTCTGAAAATAGCTTACTCTCTAACAGGATTACCTGATTTTTTTCTTGCTCAAGTCTTGCCTGTTGATTTATTAACCCTGTAAAACCCAAGAATAGAAAAAACTGAACATTTGTTTTCATCTTTCAGATGTTATAGGAGGCTCCTGATACAGAAATCAAGCAGTTTTTCATGTTTTAATATTTTATTTACTTTTTAGGTAAACCGTTGTAATAGCCCATTTACATGCACAATCCAGTAATTGTCTGGGGCATCAAATCTCCCATTTTAGCAGATATCTACCACCCTTCATAATTCATCAGGTACCCACATGAATAATCAAGATACCTTTATGCTGAGGCTTAGCCTTCACTGACACATGCAGTTTAACTAAACAAAACATTCTGCCCAATAAGTGACTGATTTAACAGATTCCCTTCTACTGAAAAAGAGAAAAAAACTGGCAAAGTTATCAGTTAACCAGTTTATGACATCGCTGCAATGTTAATCACGATATCAAATGACAACAATCTGGGGCTCATTTCTAGAAAGCATTGTTGGCTAACTTGCGTCGCAACCATAGTAGTTGGTTCTTGGATTTGGTGTTTCTAGAAAAGGTAGTTCAAACTCTCAATCGCAAACAAGGACGCAAAGTTTGGTAGATTGAACTACTGCCCCTGGGCAGTCGCACTTGTGTTGTTCCTTGGTAGATCCGGTTGGTGTCTGGAGCGCCTAACCAAAAATCACAACCGCCTAACCAAAAACTACGAAGTCGATGTTTATCTTGTGACTCAATGATTGATTTATCATGTAGCTTAAGTTTCATTAAGAGACTGACTCCCCCATTCTTGCTATTTATGTTAATTTGAGTATTGACTTGCTTTTTGATAGGCTAGTATTATAATCTTCACAGACTCTTAAAATTAGTAGGCCTAGTGATAAATGGTGTAGTGGCCGTGTGAGGTGACTTGTTGTCCCTGCGTTGTAGGTTCAATTTTCTTATGAAGTGAGATTGTCCTCTTGCTTCTGGCTACCTGCAGGTGAACTAGTGTGACATGTGGATTCAATTGTTTTTTACTGATGTCTTGTACCTATTGGTCTCTCGATGTAGAGTTATTACATACATAAATATGTATGGTCAAAACCTATTGTTGTGTCTCGTAGTACTACTCTTATTCAAGAGTAAAAAGGAGAGATAGGATGTGAACTCCGGTCGACAGGGGAGGATTAAGGTGGTCATGGGCCCCTAGGCTACAGTTTCTGTGAGGGCCCCCTCCCACAAAATGGCCTATATAAGGCAACATACAACTGAACCACCAGATACTCATACAACATCACTGCAATGTTGGTACATCAACAGCTGAACACCAAACAGGCCTACTCACACCAGGCAGCATCCTTACAGACCAGCAATTGAACCACCAACTAGGCCTACTCACACATAAGACAACGTCCTTACAGTAACAACTGGCCTACTTGCATCAGGCAGCATCCTAAAATGCAGCAATTGAACCACCAAATACTCACAGACAAGACATCCTTGCAGACAACTTCCTTACAGCAACAACCAACATCAAACAAAAGTCATAGCCTGCGATTTGTTACACCAGCAGACAGTTTATAATAATCAACAACAAATGCCACAGCAGTTATGAACTAGCCTACATACAGTATTCCTACCTTTAGAAGTTTTTCTTCTTTTTCTTCTATGGCCAATGGGGGGCCCCCCTGGCAGTCTGGCACATATGGGGCCCCTAGGCTGCAGCCACATCTAGCCTATGCATTGATCTGCGCCTGCCGGTCGAGTGTGCAGAGCACCGATGAGCTGTCGTTAAGCCATGTGACAGTCAATAAAACTTGTGATACCCTGAAATTCGTGGAGGCTATATTTTTTCCAACATAGATATTTAACACAAATAATGACACATGTTGGTTGGCTTAAGTAAACTGTTTTATATGCTTGCAATAGGTTTAGATTTTTACTGATGGCAATGACAATGGCAGCATTAATCACTCGGTTTAAATTAGACATAGGCCGTGGCAGAGAATTTCTAGGGAGTGGGGTATTACACATTGCCACTGTTTCCACCAATGATATGCACTGCTGCAACCAACATCAACAACGCTGTTGGAACTACGGTGTTTGAACACCGGAGGTAGCGAATTGTGACACAGGTACGATGCTTTCTGGAAACAGGTGTAACACTGTTGTTGTTTGGTTGCGTCATACCACGGTGGTTGAGCAACGTCGTTGCTAACTTTTCTAGAAACAAGCCCCAATACAACTTTGTGTGACCACTAAAATGAGGCCAGAAGGTAACTTACCCAATGTTGCCGCAACGTCATGTGTAATAGACTATTTCATGTAGGTAATCATGGGTCATCCATGGACATCAAGGTTCACAGTGCAGAGGAGCCTGGTGAGCTCAAAGACGATGTCTGCACTGCGAAAGGTTACAGCCAGGGGGACAGAAAGTGATATCTTACTAGGTATTGTTTTTAGTAGAAGGATACTTACTTTGTACCCTGGAAATGCAGAGCTCTCGCGAAAGCACAATTTGAATTGTCTCTGCGACACACTCTAGCAATGAGTAATAATGCGTGTTGATTTACCCCTTGCATCACGACGAACCAATCACATTGGTGTATCTGATATAGGCGGGCCATGAGGCAAGCTAAACAGGTGACGACAGCGCTGCAACAAATCAGTCAGTAAACATTGGTCGCAGTGTGAGATTTTCAAATGCATGCTTGGTGCTGCCCCTCGAGTTGGGCCATTTTCATTATTTGTGGCCAGACCCTTAATCTTTCTAGGTGACCAGGGTCTAGATTTTCCAGGCTACTTACTTTGTAAGATTATTTGACTTAAAATAAGTCAAAATCTTCTTAAATTGAGACATACAAAATGGATTAAGAAAATATATCTTAAAATGTAAGATTTAAGACAATTTCTCTTAAATCTCATCTTAAATTAAAGGGGAACTATGCCATTTTTTAACTTAATTTACCCTAACTTAACAGCTACGGTGGTGGCTGTCTCGCTTCCCCCTAGCGTCTGTGGACGGAAAAAAACACCTTCCAATTTTGGCCCGGCTATCCACCGGCCTCAGAGTCAGAAAGTCTTGCGATGTAACAAATTGCTTTACAGCACTACACACATACATACCAGGCACCTGCCTAGAACAAGGTAGCGATGGAGTTTCTCAGACATTCGTCATGGCAGAGCCAGCGAAAAGAAGCAGAAAGCGAGTAAACCGTTGTCGGAGGAACAGGGAAAGAGGAAACGGCAGACTGATCGAGCGAGGAGTGTCAGAAAATACATACTCTGAATCTGTAGGGGGGAGCTGTGTAGAGAAAACAGTGAAGAAATTGCCATAGGGACCCTTTAAGGTACATTTTCTTAATCCATTGGCAGATAAATTTGCTTGTTTTTGTGTCTTAATTTAAGAAGATTTTGACTTATTTTTGCACTTTTTGCAGTGCATGACAATGATCACCAGATATTGCAAAGTCAAATTACTAGACACATAACTGAGCATTTGAATATTAGCACAAAGTGTCTGCTAGTCATGCAGCTGTGTATGGGTGTCCCTAGCAGACTAAATGTGCACAGATAGCCTACTGCTTAAAGGGGTGGTTCAGGATTTTGGACATAGGACCTCATTTCCAAGTAAGCAAGTGTGATATTTATCAGTGGAGACCATTTTCAACACGTTTCATCCAGTCCTTCTAATTGCAGAGTTCGCAGGTGCTAGGCTAGCCCAAGTCAACGGTATGTGCTAGCCTGCCACTAAAACAGTCTTACCCACTCCAAAGTACACCCGAGGCAAATAAATTATAACGCCAGACTAAGTATAAGTATATATACTCTTTTGATCCAGCGAGGGATCTCTCTCTGCATTTATCCCAATCCGTGAATTAGTGAAACACACACAGCACACAGTGTACACACAGTGAGGTGAAGCACACACTAATCCCGGCGCAGTGAGCTGCCTGCATCAACAGCGGCGCTCGGGGAGCAGTGAGGGGTTATGTGTCTTGCTCAAGTGCACTTCAGCCGTGCCTACTGGTCGGGGTTTGAACCGGCAACCCTCCAAGGGTTACAGGTCCGAAGTGCTAACCAGTAGGCCACGGCTGCCCCTACAAGGCTGAAGCATCTCCCCGTCGGGGAATCGAACCCCGGTCTCCCACGTGACAGGCGGGGACACTCACCACTAGTAAGACCCTATCGATGTAAATGTCTGTGTTATTGGTTTTATTTCTAACATTATTCTATCCTTGCATTTCAATGATCGCATTACATTTTGAGGGACTAGTTTCTTAGCAGCGGCGGAATTATACTTGCTCCGGTTAGTAGTACTGCGCCGAAAAGTAAACAGTAAAGCGCACTCCAATGGGGATACCCAGAGCCATATAAAGGATACCTAGTAGTAGCCTTGGTAATCAGTCCGCCGCTGAGTTGCAAAATGACTACTACCAACTTAAGGGAACAAAGTATATTGCAATGCAATGCGAGGGTAGTTGTATTTCTTACACTATTCTATCAACACAGACATTTACATTTAGTCCATTGGCCAGACCAGATACCGGTATCATCTGGGTGGGCAAATTCTAGTTGTGATTTTTTTATACCTACACATCCCTAGTTTATGTTTTGATATGATAGACCTCTGAGATTGGTAGCTTTTTAGTGGTCATCACCTAATGAAGTAAACCACCCTCTAATATAAATCGCATTTTAGACGCCTGGTGCATAACCTGGTTGAAGCCATGGTTAAGACACTTGTCAGTGTTGTATAATATTGTATTTGGTATCAAAGAGTACATCCTAAGCTTTCATTTAAGCACATTGGTGAAGCCCTCTGACAAACACAGAGGTCACTGGAGCTCTTTGAACCATCAAAAACACAACATTTTCCACAATTGCCGCCTAAACTATACACTTTCTTTATGCCCTGTGGCATCAGAGAATATTACAGATACAAAAGACAGAAACTGAAATACTCTCTGGACTCCAAGGATTCTGGAAATGTATGCTTTACCCATACTACTTCATTGTTGGATGTGATTTCAGGACTAAACTAAGAAGGATGACTTTGGCCAAAATTCCGCTCATGGAACTTCATTGGTTTGTTAGGTAGATGTGTAATTGTGTTTCTATTGTCATGCCAAGTGTAAATACATGAGTGTAAATGTTACATTTTGGCTACAGCTACATCAGGTAGCCTATGTAAAGTAGCTGGGTCATCCTTAGCATGGAAAAAAAGTTGTGCACACACAAATAGAACTATTGTTATTAAAATGTTCATTTAGGTCTATATTTTATTGTTTGTAACTGATCTGATTGAATTTGATGGATAATTACTCTTCACACCATAAATATGGTGTGCAACCATACAGAAACAACATTTTTCACATGGCAATATTATACATATTTTTAGGGCCCTATTTTCCAACCTGGCGCATGGCGGGAAACAGGTTATTATCCCTGCGCAAAGTTTATTCGTATTTTGCGCGTCTCTTTTTTTGAGCAACATACCCAGGGGTGTGGCAATTAACGACCTAAGGAAGGGTTCTGGTGCGTAAAAATCGCTATCGTACACTACCTAAAACACATTACGCCACTGACCAAGAGAAACCTGGTCAGAAGTCCATGGTGAGTTGTTTATATGTTATTTTAAGGGCACATTATCAACAGTGATATGGGCGGGTGCACAGCGCACCATGCTTCTCTTATCCACAAACACGCATCAGCGCACATCCATGCAAAACATTACAAATTACACAATAACCATAGGAAACATAATTAGAATAAAGATATTACGAAATACATCTCACAATGAGTAGTTATTTACCATCATTTGCAAATTGGTAATGACGGAGAGGCAAATATGAGCTGAACAGCTAAAGAAGTCATGAAATGTAGGCAACTCCTCTGCAGGATAAACGTCATTCGAACATTATTGGGCTAAGTGTTGCTTTTTCCAGGCTATGTTTTCGATGGCAACCCATTGTCAGTCAATAGTGAAAGTAATTAACTGTGTATAACTGTTTTGTTGTTGACTGACACCACGGTGACGTTAGTTTTACTTTGCCAATCAGTTCAAATAATAGGCGAGCACAAATGTGTGTAGGCTATACTCTGCTAGGTTTTAGTAAAGCATGGTTTAGTGGAATAACTGTTCCATACGGTCTGGCGTGCAAGCAGATTCCTTCAAATGCGCCACTGACTATGAAAATACTGATGCGCTGTTGAAAGTTGCACCGCTATCTGTTAAAGGGAATGACAGATGTGTGCCAAAACACACCCATGACTGATTAAGAAACCTAGGAATGTCTTGTTGTGCCATCCGCCCGACGTTTAATAACGAAAACACCAATGTGGACTGGACATCCCACTAAATTTAAATAAGCTTTTCGCCAGTGACCATGTGTTTTAGACTGTCATGATAGGGCCATTAAAAGGGGATAAATGGACTCAAGGTTCCAACAAATTGTTATCATTTGACAAATTCCAGATTGACAAGGGAATGGTAGAGCAATGTGTATGCTCAGCTTGCCTTTAAAGGGACACCAGGCAACGTTTTCGTGTTAATTAATCATCTTCGTAAGTCGGTATATGTTTAAATGACTCATTACAGGGCAAATGAAGACTCTCTCGCCCGTCCCTACTGCCTGTAGGAAGAATATTCCACTTGCAAGTTCAGTGTATCGTACCCGCGAGAAGCAGGATCAGTTTACATCCTGCATCCACAGCACAGAGGCAGGCTAACGAAATGTTAGCGATTGTTGCAAACGTGTGTATAATGGCAGAGCCGGCGAATAAGCAGCGAAAACCCTTGACGGAAGATGCAAAGAAAAGGAAAAGAGCTTCAGACCGAGCGAGGGCTCGTGCACGTATCGACACGTACAGATGCTAGGGGGAGTTTTGTAGAGAAAAAGCATCAGGCTTGCCTGGTATCCCTATAGGGCTATGAGGATGAGTAAGAGGCCCCGTTACCGTACCCTGATAGGTGTTGGAGTGATCAGTTCCAATGGTGGGAAGGCATAGAGCAGGACGCGTGCCCACTGGTGTGCCAACACATTTATACCTAACGGGAGAAAAACATTGGATATTGCACATTCTCCCCAGAGGCGAATAAGTCCACTTTCGCCCGACCGGTTCGCAGCCAGATTTGAGCCACCACATCGCTGTGGAGTTTCCAGTCTCTAAAGCATGGATTGCCCCTGGATAATAATTTTTGTCTGTTCTGACCAGGACATGATGGTGTTGTCTGTTCTGACCAGGACATGATGCCCTCTCACAGGCAGAAAACGTCTGAGTGTGAGCCACACTGCCATAAGTTCTAAACAGTATATGTGCAAAGATTGCATGTGTGCATCCCACAGCCCATTTATCGACCTGTCCTTGGGAGTAGTTCCCCAGCCGCTTAACAAGGCATCTGTTGTCACCACTATCCTGTGTAGGACAGCGTCCTTCGGGGTTCCCTCTGTGAGGAAGAGTGGGCGTTTCTAGGTCCACAGCGCAGCAGGCTGCTGAGATTGCAACGTGGCCATGACGCGAGGGGTGCAATCCCAGAGATGCTCACATGTAAGCGGCCAAGTGGTATGACTACCAAGGGTGACGCCATGAGACCCTGGAGTCTGAGGCAGACCCTGAATTTCACAGTGGCTCCCCAGGCGCACTCTGAATGAGACAGAGTTTAGAGACAGCCCTATAAAGGTGGTGATTTGACATGGGAGCAGAACACTTTTCTCCCAATTTATTCTGAAACCCAGTAACATTAGGTGCTTTGTTAGGAGAGCCGTATGTTGCTGTGCTTCCTGACACGAGTCCGCAGCCACCAGCCAGTCGTCGATAAAAGTAGCCAGACGTAAACCCTTTTCCAGGAGTGGGGCGATAGCCTCTTCGGTGACAAAGACGTGAGGGCTGAGCGCAAGGCCAAATGGAAGGGCTTGTAGTCCACACCTCGAAAGGCAAACCTGAGGAACTTTCTGTGGTTGTCATTGATCCAAAGGTCCAAGGTCCAAATCACATACGCTGCTTTCATTAAAGTACATGGAACACCTCACTTGATCATCGCATGTCCATGCTTCAAGTGTCCATTGAAACGTTTAGGTAAATTATACATGAACATTGACAAAGGATAGATAAAAATGTTGACATATTTTAGAAATTAGGGGGTAGGGTTAAATTTTGTAGAATATAATAGAGTGTTTATCAAGCAAATCATAAGCTTTTGATATCAAATTAACCAGCAATAGCACAGAAAAGTTGTGATATTATCACTATGTTGTCAGAATTGTAATAAAAACAAACTTTAGTGATCTGCGGATAGCGAAAACGCATATCAAATCCCGACCCGCCAACTCATTTTAGGTGGCCCCCAAAAACATGTCCGCCTATATAGCATCTGGCCCGCACGGGAGTAGACATCGTCAAACTACAACCTCCGTAATTTCCCCCATTCATTCTCTATGGCGAGTCTTAACTGTACACATGTAATACTCTTTTTGTTTGGTTTTGGCGCTGTTTCACGTTTGCCATCGAAAACGGAATGAAATGTAGGCCTACCTGCAAACAATGTAAGAGGCCTATGCTGACTGCATCAGTGCTGCTCAAAGTATTCTAAAAGTTTATCAATTATTCGTTAATAACTAAATAATGTCTATTCAACTCATTTCTGGGACTTTCTGGGATAATTATTTCTATTTTTTATTCACATGTTCAAATGTTCATACAGAGTTCAAAGTTCTCATCAGGTGAGTGAAAGTTAGAATGGTGGTCATTTCAGATGTTTTTGCCAGCACTTCATAAAACTCTTATAGTTTGATAACTTTAAATTATTTGTAGGATATTGCTTGTTCACAACTTGAGCTATGTATGCAAAGAGTCTTTTTATTAGTATTATTTCATTTGAGCTACATTTTACACTGATATGGCATGGTGGCAACATAAACACAGCTAGCAATGGTATTAAATTGCAGTAGCCTATGATTAAATGTAATGGAATATTCAACTAAGGTAGACTGCTGTTGTTCACAGCACTAAGCTATTTATGGTTGATTTACTCCGAGTCTCTGGTCCTCTCTTAGAGCCAGGCATAGTGAGCTGGCCCTCGGAAGAAAAAGTTTGGGGACCACTGGCCTACAGAATGACAACATAGATTTTAAAGTGTCGTGAAAATGTCAGTTCGAACAAAAGCACAAAATATGTCAAAACTATTTGACCGCACCATTTCCCAGAGTGCCACCATGCTTTTTATGAACCATCAGGGTCCCCTTGAGGCATCTAGCATAGTGGCTTGCTTTCATACCAAAATTCTCACAGGACTTTATTTTGTGCAAGATGGTGCTGGAGTATACTCCCTACCATGGTTATAAACGTATGACCTTACTTACCATTTAAACTTATACACTTAGCTAGATCACATATGGGTGCCTGATGTAGCTGTAGCCAAAATGTTACATTTACACTCATGTATTTACACTTGGCATGACAATAGAAACACAATTACACATCTACCTAACAAACCAATGAAGTTCCATGAGCGGAATTTTGGCCAAAGTCATCCTTCTTAGTTTAGTCCTGAAATCACATCCAACAATGAAGTAGTATGGGTAAAGTATACATTTCCAGAATCCTTGGAGTCCAGAGAGTATTTCAGTTTATGTCTTTTGTATCTGTAATGTTCTTTGATGCCACAGGGCATAAAGAAAGTGTATAGTTTAGGCGGAAATTGTGGAAAATGTTGTGTTTTTGATGGTTCAAAGAGCTCCAGTGACGTCTGTGTTTGTCAGAGGGCTTCACCAATGTGCTTAAATGAAAGCTTAGGTGTACTCTTTAAGATGATACCAAACACAATATTATACAACACTGACAAGTGTCTTAACCATGGCTTCAACCAGGATATGCACCAGGCATCTAAAATGCGATTTATATTAGAGGGTAGCCTGGCTAGCGCCACCACTTCTCATTGATACGTGGTCTGGAAACCAAACGTTCATTTTCTCGTATTTGAAAAAAATGCCCAGATCCGTTTATTGGGTGCCACGGATGTCTATCAAATGCGTCTGTGCATAGCTCATCATCGTCTTGCTTTCCCCCTTGTTCTGTGATTGGTCCCCTATCTCAGGCGAAAATTTGCTCCATGGTCTCCAGGCTGCCTTAGCAGCGTGAATCAAATCGCGCGCAAGGCAGCATGGGAACACCCAGGCTAATTAGAGGGTGGTTTACTTCATTAGGTGATAACCACTAAAAAGCTACCAATCTCAGAGGTCTATCATATCAAAACATAAACTAGGGATGTGTAGGTATAAAAAAATCACAACTAGAATTTGCCCACCCAGATGGTACCGGTATGCTATATTTTGGGTCTTTGGCCCAAGGACTAATTGATTGTCTGGAATTTGCCTTGGGTGTACGTTGGAGTGGGTAAGACTGTTTTTAGTGGCAGGCTAGCACATACCGTTGACTTGCGCTAGCCTAGCACATGCAAACTCTGCAATTAGAAGGACTGGATGAAACGTGCTAAAAACGGTCTCCACTGATAAATATCACACATAAATTGCTTACTTGGAAATGAGGTCCTATGTCCAAAATCCTGAACCACTTCTTTAAACAGTACAGGTGCTGGTCATATCATTAGAATAGAATATCATGAAAAAATTGATTTATTTCAGTAATTCCATTCAAAGAGTGAAACATGTATAATGTATACATTCATTCCAGAGTCCCAGACCCAGAGTCTGGAGGAATAGAGGAGAGGCACAGAATCCACGTTGCTTGAAGTCCAGTGTAAAGTTTCCACAGTCAGTGATGGTTTGGGGTGTCATGTCATCTGCTGGTGTTGGTCCACTGTGTTTTCTGAGGTCCAGGGTCAACGCAGCCGTCTACCAGGAAGTTTTAGAGCACTTCATGCTTCCTGCTGCTGACCAACTTTATGGAGATGCAGATTTCATTTTCTAACAGGACTTGGCACCTGCACACAGTGCCAACGCTATCAGTACCTGGTTTAAGGACCATGGTATCCCTGTTCTTAATTGGCCAGCAAACTCACCTGAACTTAACCCCATAGAAAATCTATGGGGTATTGTGAAGAGGAAGATGCGATACGCCAGACCCAACAATGCAGAAGAGCTGAAGGCCACTATCAGAGCAACCTGAGCAGTGTCACAGACTGATCAACTCCATGCCATGCCGCATTGCTGCAGTAATTCAGGCGAAAGGAGCCCCAACTAAGTATTGAGTGCTGTACATGCTCATACTTTTCATGTTCATACTTTTCAGTAGGCCAACATTTCTAAAAAAAAACTTTTTTTGTATTGGTCTTAAATAATGTAATTTTCTAAAATACTGAATTTGGGATTTTCTTCTCAGAAATTCAGCTCTGTATGATAGGCATCTGAGTGTAACATGATGGTAGGAAACAGTAGGCAATCTGATGGAAACATCTGTTTTTAGGATTGTAACATTATTGTATTAATATGTTATAAATGTCCAACATTTGAGCAAATAGGGCTAGGCCTATGTTCAGAATGGAATTTCAGTTTACAACTAGTTTAGTAGTAATAATAGTATCTTTCTTACCACGCCTCTGAATGGTGAATTAATGTCAGTGTTTCATTTTATTGTATCCGAATGAAAGCACACACGCACATTGCAAACTAGTCTGAGTAGGCGTTAACTGCAACACACCTGTACAGAAGTGTGACGTCTTGGCTGCGGCACTCTGTTGATGAGTTTCGGAATTGCTAGGAGAGATAGGCTAGACACGTTATTAGTTAGGAATCGACTAAACAGTCTGATACGCTAATTTGTGATATATTATTTTCAACTGCTTTTTTGATGATTAGAATTATGATTAGAAGCCCATCTTTCAGACAATGTTCTGAGTCTGGGTGTTCGGCATCAGACTTTACATCAGTCTGCAACTGAAGATTGAAAATATGGGTTTCCCCTAGCCCAACTTTTCTGCATATCATGACCCTGCAGCCACCATGCAGTCGGTTTGACCTGTTGGAGCTGTTGGACCTGGGCAGTTTCAGGAGAGACGTCAGTGCTGGAATCGTCTGTGTACAATAGGCTACATCTGGCAAAACGACATTGGTGCTGTAGGGACACGTATAGAATTAAAAGAAAATCGAAACGGCAACAACAAAAAAAGAAAATTGGAAGAACGAGAGAACGTCTAGAAGTGATCCGTTGGAGACATGACACCCTCATCACTCTTATGATGGCTAATGAAATTGACTAAACAGGGAAGAAAACTAAATGAATGAACTAAAAGAAGAAGAAAAAACTCCATGTAGGCAAGAAGCGCGTGTTTGTCAGAGCGCACCGCTGATTGGATTGTCTGAAATTTCATCTGGGGAAATATCTTTCACATGACGGTAACACAGGTCGGTAAGATTGCAATAAAAGAATGCCGCAAAGTTCTGCATGTTTGTGACTTGTTCATGCCCAGTGTGCATTCATATCCTCAGTCTTCCTCGCTAAAGTAAGATAAGCTTCTTTAGTTATGTCCAATATGTTAGCCTGTCTCTTTCACCATGCGCCAAATAGGCTAAACGTTCTGCACCTATGGGCAGGCATACTTTGTTCTGACCATGTTTAACGAGTTGACATAGACAGGACAAGTTGTCTAAAATAGCAAATGAGCCTTCAGAAGCGTGTGTAGGCTACTCTGCTTGTCACGCACACCTGTTTTAGCAAAGTAAGTTTGAGTGAAATCCTTGTGTGTGGCTACAGTTGGCGTGTGGAAAGAGCTATTTCATTTTGTGTGTGAAGTTGTGATGCAAAGAGACCATTTCCAGAAGTGTATAGTTTTGAGTGACGTGTGCGCTTTTGTAAGTGATGTGAGACCTAACATGGAGAATGAAGTATCTGGCATTGTCAATGCTTGCCCTAAATTCTTGATCTTGTACTGTATAACGCTGTTGATCAGTATGGTGCACATTTTAGGATATCCTCCTCCAACCCCTCCTCAGCTGTTAGAGTCAGGTGTAAGTCATCAGATGAAAGGCATCAGGTCTCAGGAAAACCGCTGTCAGGAAAAGCGGAGACAGACGAAAAGGTCTCGGATAAAAAGTTATCAGTTTTTCCTGACAGCGGTTTTCCTGAGACCTGACTCCTTTTCCTTTTCTGATGTCTGACACCTGACTCTGACAGCTGAGGATGTCCTAAAACGTAGATCAGGTATAATCATGACCCTCTTAGTTGATTTTTAACCTGTCTGATACGGCATGAATTAGGATGTGATTATGGGGCGCGTTTCAACAGATAGTCAATATCTCCTACAACAGACACAATAGCGAAATCTAAATGTCTAGCTTCTCTACCGACAGGCTTTTTGTCGTAAACAAAATCAACCAAAGCACACTCAGGTTAAGTGATGGACTAGGCTCCGTTGCTCATTTGTCCATCATCGTATGGCAATTTGATTGGTGAAGTCGGTTTGAACTGCTCTGGGGGTCGTTTCCAGAAAGCATCGTTTGCTAACTTGCGTCGCAACCTTGGTAGTACGCTCCATCGTTCTTGGATTTGGTGTTTCTAGAAAGGGTAGTTCGAACTCTCAATCGCAAACAAGGACGCAAAGTTTGGTCGTTTGAACTACTGCCCCTAGGCAGTCGCACTTGTGTCGTTCCTTGGTAGTTCCTGTTGGTGTCCGGAGCGCCTAACCAAAAATCACAACCGCCTAACCAACATTTGCGAAGTGGATGTTTATCTCGTGACTCAATGATTGATCTATCCTGTAGCTTAATTTTGATTAAGACACTGCTCCCCTACTTGGCTCATTCTTGCTATTTATGTTAATTAAAGTATTGCCTTGATTGTAGTATTATAATCTTCACAGTCCCTAACAACAGCAGTGTTAAATGGTGTAGTGGCTAAAGCAGATGACTTATTATCCCAACGTTGTAGGTTCGATTTTCTTATGATGTGAGATTGTCCTCTTGCTTCTCGCTACCTGCAGGTGAACTAGTGTGACACGTAGATTCAATTGTTTTTGACTGATGTATTGTACCTATGGTCTCTCGATGTAGAGTAACTATATACATAAATATGTATGGTCAAAACCTATTTTCTCGTAGGCCTTACTCAGAGATGAAAAGATGAGATAGGATGCGAACTCCGGCCGAGCGCGCAGTGCACCAACGCGCTGCTGTTAAGCCACGAGACAGTTGATAACCTATGGGATACCCAGGTATTTGTCCAGGCTATATATTTTTTCCAACACATAGATATTTAACACAAATAATGACTCATATTGGTCTGCTTAAGTTAACTGTTTTATATGCTTGCAATAGGTTTAGGTTTTGGCTGATGGCAATGACAATACCAGCATTAATCACTCGGTTTAGATTAGAAACATGTCGACATAGGGCGTGACAGAACATTTCTAGGGGGTGGGGTATTACACGTTGCCACTGTTTCCACCAATGATATGTATCGCTGCATCATCAACAACGTTGTTGGAACTATGGTGTTCGAACGTCGGAGGTAGCGAATTGCGACACAGGTACGATGCTTTCTGGAAACAGGTGTAACAGTGTCGTTGTTTGGTCGCAAGTTGCGTCGTACCATGGTGGTTGAGCAACGTCGTTGCTAACTTTTCTAGAAATGACCCCCTGGTTCGGACATAGTTGCTTCTCAATGCAACAGGTCCAACAGGACCGAATTTCCTGACCTCATATTTTGTGGGCGGAGTTAAATTCAGGCTGGCTTCCAGGCTACTTTGGTGATGCATGGGGCAACTTTTAAAGCAATGTTGCAGGGCAACCACAATCATTCAACCAGAACACATGGAACAGGTTATGTTAATTTTGGATGTTCTGGTTGGATGAATATGTTAATAACTAAGTTGCCCAATATCAAAGGGACATGCCAGAACAACAATATCTTCCTGAATCACAATAATCTGATCAAGCCTGTGAAAATTCTAAATTAGCATTAATCAGAAGCTACATTCAGTGTTTTGCACTCTTATGATATGGTTGGTTTTGCTGAATACATTTGGCAGTATTTTTAAACTACAAAAATACACACCTATCAATGTTTTGATACAAAATACAAAGCCATATTCGTAGGCACAACAAAATACAAATTTGTGAAATGAAATGAAATACATATGTGTGAGTGTGTGTGTGCGTGTGTGTGTGTGTGTGTGTGTGTGTGTGTGTGTGTGCGTGCGTGCGTGCGTGCATGCATGTTTGTGTGCCTATGTGTCAGTACACACTTCACAGACAAGTCAAAGAATACAGATCAAATGCATGATTGTATCCGTATTCTTCTCCCTTGATGTGAAGGTCATTGTGTGTGTGTGTGTATGCACTCAATCATGCATTCAGACATGCTTCCGGGATGTCAGTCAAACATTGACAGTGCCAGAAACACTAGATTAGAATTAGATTTAACAGAAAACTAGCCTGCATCTCAACAGCAGAACATTCTGTGTCCCATACTGTTCTACTGGCCTAGATTGCCAAAGTCAAAGTCAGCTTTATTGTCAATTTCTTCACATATACTAGACATGCAGAGGAATTGAAATTGCGTTTCTCTCTATCCCACGGTGAAGAACAAAAAGTGCAACAGATAAGACAAACAGTGCAACAAATAAGGACATTTTTTACACTAAACATTAAAAGAACCATATGTAAGATTGTGGCCAAAACTGGTACTGCAATCACTTTTAAATTACTGTAGAGCAGTGTATCACTTCCCCCTCCCCCCTGACTCGAGGTTGCCAACCCGGATGCCGAAACACTACTGTAACGGAATGTGCCCGAGCGGGTGGATTGGTCAGGAGTGAATGACGGACAAATGCAGCAGATTGTATCCAAAAGAGGCTTTTTTATTGTTATTTTTAGGCTACCGGCAGGTTATATGTTAAGACACTGATGACAAACAAAACACTGATACAAAAGGAAAACAAACACCGGGACAATGCCCACTAGGTTCTATGCCTCAGGTCTTTCAGCAGGACCTCTCATAACCAAGGAGGAATCTTAACTCCTGACTGCGCTATGCAGACACCATTTAAAATACTAAACCATGCATAGCAACAAATCAATTAATTCAAATTCACCACATTTTGGTTAACACATGACATAGGCAATACCAGTGGCGTGCCCAGACATTTTGGGGGGCAGGTGCTCTGGGGGGGCACTTGCACATGTTGAATGAAATTTGACTTGTGCTGCAATTAGTAAATCAATATACAATTAAGACAATAAAGACACCAAAATGTGTTAATTTATGTTGCCTAACAAAACCTAGCGTTCGTCTTAACACATAGATTTGAAATTGCAAACTCTACCGAAACTAGATGTACCGCAGAGCGGTACAAAATATGACCGCCGCCCAGTCCAGCACATTTTTCCACAAAAAGAAATCACCAGCAGCCGCTTAGTTCGCTTATGCCTCGGGCCGGCCCTGGTCATACGTATGATTACTGTGAATGTGTGTGTGTGTGTGTGTATCTGTTTGTGCACATGTGTGCACATGAACTGGGTTAACATGACCCCTGGAGGCAAATATCGTCCCATTAGAATTATAAGGTTCTATCTGACATTTTTGTCAAAATTGAGTTATTGACATATTCGTATTCTGTGACACCTTAAGAAGATGAGGTGAGGTGTTTCTTGTAGTTGTATGCATTTTTGGACATTATATCTGAAGAGGTTTGTTCCACTTATCAGTATAACTCTATGGAATTCTAAAACTTTGAAGCTCAATATCTCAGAACTACTCAGAACGTAGATAGAACCCTATAATTCTAAGGGGACGATATACGGAAAAAATGGTCATCCTAGGCCCTACAGTTCTCAAGATATTCACAGAGAACTGTGTCTGGCCTACCCTCCTTTTGGGGGGTCCAGTCCAGCGGGGGGGCTACAGATCAAAACGAAAAATGACAGTTCCATGCTATCCATGTGGGGGTACATGCCCACCAAGTTTTGTGTACCCCGGTCTTTCATTGTCCCGGGAATCCTTGTTGGTGTACGTCACTAAATGTACACATAAATTGTTTTATTGTAAGGCCCCCCATGAACGAAAGTACACAAAACTTGGCATGCATTTGGAGGGTGTCATAATGATCCTACACTTTCAATTTCGTGCAGTTTTGACCATGTCAGCCAGAGATATTGTGATGAAAACACCTAATTTTTTGCTTTTTACTTTTTAACTAGGTGGCGCTATACATGAAATAAGTGGTAATGGGATGGGTTGACATGGCCCCTTGAGATCAACTTACAAAAAAAAGGTGGACCTCCTAGGCCCTACGGTTTTCGAGATATTCACAGAAAACTGTCTCCAGCCACCTACAGGCCAGTTGGTGTATAGTAACATAAATTAATTTATTGTGTGGCCCCCCATGAACGGAATTCCACGAAACTTGGCGTGCATTCAGAGGGTGTCATAATGATCCTACACTTCGTGCAGTTTTGACTATGTTAGGTCACAGATATACACAGATATGCGATTACAACACCTCATTTTTACTTTTTTGTGTTTAACTAGGTGGCGCTATACATGAAATGAGTGGTTATGGAATGGGTTGACATGGCCCCTTGAGAGCAACATACAAAAAAAATGGTCCTCCTAAACCTTACGGTTCTCGAGATATTCACAGAAAACTGTGTCTGCCCTACCCTCCTTTCGGGGGGTGCAGTCCAGCGGGGGGGCTACAGAGCCTATGTGGTCGTCCTCACGTTATCTGTCATTGACTTGGGCTACAGCGTAAAACTTTATCAGGTGACCAGTCGGCTAAAAATGCTTAGTTATTTGATGCTGTATGAGACATTTTACTGCACAACAAAATGATTACACGTTGGGCTTAGAGGGCAAACTGTACGATTTTACTTGATCTGTAAGACAATAAAGAGACCAAACAGTACGAGAAGGAGTTATAGTGGGCTACTGACTGTTGTCATTACATGAATGCAGATGGGCATTTTTCACAGGTAATGAACTTCCCGTTTCTTCTGTCACAAATGAATGTGTTAATACATGTTGCCTAACAAAACATATACAACAGAAAACGTTTTTCTTAACACAAATTTGCAAAATCTACTGAAATTATTTGTATGTGGTCGTCGTCACGTTATCTGTCATTGATTTGGGCTACAGCGTAAAACTTTATCTAGCTTCATCTAACTAGTTTATCAGGTGACCAGTCGGCAAAAATGCTTGTTTGGTGCTGAATGAGACATTTTACTGCACAGCAAAATTATTACATGTTGGGCTTAGAGGGCAAACTGTAAGATATTGCTTGATCTGTATGTTACCTGGCTGATGGGGCACAGGAGAAGCAGCCTGTCAGCGACCATGCCTGCTATCTGAAGACGCTTACTGAACTGCTATAGTGCTGCGCATCTGGCGTGCCCTGCGCGCGACCGCGCGAGTTCACGTGACAAAGGAATAGAGATAGGCTGGTCGGGTGTGCGCAAGGAGGTGGCTCATTTCAGGGCATTGTTTCAGTCGTTTTTAATGGCTCGTGTTTTCAAAAGATCATTTCAAAACCGACCTCAGTAAAATCTTAATAATATTAATAATAAAAAAAAACAAGTTTCAAAAGGGCATTTTCCTTGAGAAAGGGCAAACTTCCTAGTGCTTTGGCACCACCTAGTGTCTATGTATGCACGCCTATGGGCAATACACATTACTAACAATCGTTCATGTTATTTCCATACAATGCCATGATAAACCTCACTAATCAACAAATATTATTACCACTCTAAACACACCTGCGCCAATAAGCGCTCCCATGTCTGGGCGTGAAAGCTGCGCAGAAAAGTGTCCCTTGCCCAATACTCCAGTTTGCTCCCCTGTACCCGGAAAGCAACTGAAGCACCGAGAACAGGCAAGTTCATACACACAATCATACATACACTCGGACAAAGCATTTCCATTTCCCAGCTAGTAAGCATTGATGTTATAATGCGCGCTTTTAGAGAACGCTTACATTACCGACAAATAGAGTCGCTTCAACCTCTACACCGCATATCGCGGCTTTGATTCCCTGTATGCTTAACTTAACAAATTTCTACAGTTAACTTTAACCCCGTCTTGACACACCTCAGGCCTGTACCATCCACAATATCTTAACAAACAAATCAACGATGAAATGATTTAATAGCGCAGTCTCTGTACAAATGTTTGTAAAGTCATTGTTCACGTTGCGGCAGGAAAGCCGTCTTTGCCAGTGACAGACGCACTGCGCTCTGTCACAACTAATGACTTTGTGATTAGTAGATAGGTAGAGGGTGGCGCATCAGGCCAAAACACAACATGACATGACAAAACACAACATCAACATCAGTTGCGGGCTGCAACTTCACTTTTTAAATTACAATATCCTGGCCGGACTACTGTTGTCAGTGATAAGTATTTGAAATGAACATGATTTCTTAATGTCTAGTGACATATCAGGGCCATTTTATGATTAATTGAAATAAATGTCTTGCATACGGTTCCTTTAAATAACAATATCACAAGACAAAATCACAAGACAAAAACACAAGAATGTAACAGTCAGCAAAGAAATTGTATATGATGGCAAAAGTGCAATAATGCAAGAGATGTGTTGAGTTTGAAGAGGAAGTAGAGGCGCCGCTGTGCTTTCTTCGCCAGTGATGCAGTGTTGATGGTCCAGGAGAGGTCCTCACTGATGTGCACCCCCAGAAATTTGGTCTTGCTGACATTCAGTGGTCAGAAGGTCTGCTTCCTTCCTGTAGTGGGTCTCATCATTCTTGGTGATGACACCCACCAGAGTTGTGTCGTCCACAAACTTCATGTGATTGGTGCTGTAGGTTGGTGTGCAGTCGTGTGCCAGCAGGGTGGAGAGCAGGGGACTGAGCACACAGCCTTGGTGGGGCCCTGTGCTCAGTCAATGTGATGCTGCTTGAGGTGTTGTTGCCAACTCTTACTGCTTGTGGCTTCTCACTGAGGAAGTCCAGCAGCCAGTTGCATAGTGAGGTGTTGAGCCCCAGCTGGTCTAGTTTGCAGATGAGTTGTTGTGGGATTATGGTGTGTTGAATGCTGAACTGAAGTCTATGAACAACATTCTCACATATGAGTCTTTTGTGTCCAGGTGTGTGAGGGCTGGGTGGACGGCAGAGCATATTCCATCCTCTGTGGACTGTTTGGCTTGGTATGCAAACTGGAAGGGGTCCGGGGGGGGGGGGGGGGGTGGATTTGATGTGTGACATGACTAGCCGTTCAAAGCCTTGTGTGCCAACAAGGCTATTTGACTATGATTTATAGATAGTAGATAGAAAGGACTTCAGATACATCTAAACTGAATCATTGCACAATGCAGTGTAGTTCTTGACTACCTTTATTTAGTAGGACTATGGTGCAATGAATTATAGGTAAAGTAAGACACATGGCAGACTGAGTAACCATGTCTAACAACTCAGCTCAATTTTACCCAAGCAGAACATGCCTGGACACTGAAGGTTGCCCAGGATGTCATACAAGCTAGAATGCCACTGGGTACTGTAGGTCATGGGGTCACAGGTCAAGATCACATGTGATCAGGGGTCAAGATGTCTATTTCACTCTATGGCACTGTATGTAAAAGCAGGTGTGGAGGCATATTCAAGCACTTGCATTGAGTTTGTTTCCATTAAACCTGCCATGGTAGACTGACATAGATTAAAACAGAGGCAACAGTGATTATGTTTGTTCACCAAGTACTGTCAGTTCGGAAAATAAATTGGTATCACCATAGCTCGAGTTGCTGCAGCCAACAGCTAGAACAGCCAGGCAGCTACAGTGCTACACTCTGGGATCATCATTAAAATCATAGCTGCCTGGCTGTATAGCTTGTTTTTGTTCTGTACTGACAGTACTTGGTGATCTCGAGAAACAGAGATCTGTGAAAAATGTCTGGATTTTTCCAAGGTGAACTATGCAGTATTGGCAATTTCCTTACTGTTTTTTTGGTTTTTGCTTATTTTTCGCTTGCTCTGTCATGACGAATGTCTGAGAAACTCCATCGCTACCTTTTTCAAGCCGGTGCCTGGCGTGTATGTGTATTTGAATGCAGTAAAGCAATTCATTACACTCGTTATACTTCCTGACACTGAGGCCGTCGGCCCGCCAGCCCACAGTTGCAAGGGTGGTTTTTCGGCTCACAGGCGCTAGGGGGAAGCGAGACGGCCACCATTCAACCCAAAAAAAGTCATATAACCATTCCAATGACTCTGAAGCTGGTAAATGAAGTTAAATAAGGTAATTAAGCTAAAAAAACTTGGATATTAAGCTAAAAAACCTGCATAGTGTGCCTTTAAGAGAGGTCCAAAGAAAGCTGTCAGATTCACAAGTGTTCTTAAACCTCGGAGTTGTTTGCAGCTTTCTTTGTATCATGCTGGATCCCATTTATTCTTAAATTGAAATTTTGTGCCAGTTGGTCTTAATCAGCATAGGTAAACTCCCCGTTAGTCGCCATAAACGGCATAAAACTGCAGGACATGTGCACATAAATTGAGAAAGAAGTTGAGTAAAACTATCAAAAATCAATGAATGTTTTGTCTTCATTTCTACTGAGGCGCAAGCTTTTTTTGTACAATGCAGTATGCGCAAGAACATGTAAGCACCTTATATGTGAAGCTGCTTTAAAATAGAGCAAATGTGTTGTTATTTAGTCCTGTAATTTTTATTTAGTTGTTACCTAAGAAGAAAAAATCCGAGATAAGAAAGCTATGGAGCCCGACAGTGATCGTTGCAAGAAAAATATTGTATAATGAGAACATGATTTACTAAAACTCAAGTGCTCATGTTAAATAATGTTCTCATTTTAATTAAATTGTGCACTTGTTAGAATTTTGTTTCCATGTTACGATTTAATACATGCTCTTGATATTTAAAAAAAAAAAAAAATCTTGCAATGGCTAGGCCACTGTCAGACTCCATAGAAAAGATAAGTGAATGTTAAAATTTTCATGAAAACAGTAAGTGGGTTTTAAGAACAATTTTCTTCATGTGAAAGGTTTGTGAATAAGGCTTAATGTTATTGCTTCTTTACTTTTAAAAGCAACCTTGTTCTTTTTGACAGTGTTTTGGGATGCAATTCAGTAGGCCTGCATTTCCATGTTAGACTATGGTGGTCAGAGCAATGAAGACAACAAAACAAGCTTACTCTCTCTAAAAATACTGTCTATTAATGTTTTCTCTTAAATGTTGACAGGCATGGCAGTCAAGAAATCAGTGATCTTAATCACAATTATCTGCAGCATGATAACAGAGGCATTCAGTGAATCTCCCACATCTCAGGTAAATGGGATTCTGTGGAATTCTATTTATTACAGACATTCACTATTTATTGTTATCCAGTGTTGTCTTTTTTCTTTTCTTTGTACCAATATCTTGAACTGCTTTTTGGCCCACTTAACATACACACCTGAGTCAAACTTTGTTACATATATTTTAAAGCAGTAGTTCTTTATATACTTTCAAGCAATTTGAAAATGTTAAATTAATCCATAATCTATTTATGTATCTAATTTATTTATTTACTTCCACAGCTCACGAACAAAAGTACAATCCAACCCCACCTTAGAGTGAAAAGAGCAGGTTAGTAGACTTCTTATGTCACCACTTATTATTGGCAAGTCATACTATTACAAAACAAAGGGGAAATTGTAGTTTTGAGAAAGTTTTGAGAATTAGGAACTTTGTTTCCTATGAATCTCAGCCATGAAATAGCTAGCATGTCGGCTGTGTTAACAAATGGGCTATAGGAGCTACTGCTAAGGGCCTCGACTGCAAAGGGGCTTAATATTGCATGCTGACAATTTGTCGAGCGCAAAGTAACCTGTGGAAATATACAGCCATAGGAAACATGAAAGTGGGACTTAAAAAAGAAAAATGCAGGCTCATAAACAAGAGAGAGCTTCAGAGCTACTGTTAGTGCTTTGCAACAGAGACACAGGGCCTATAATGAGATCTGCACACACTTTGGTTTTCTCACACAACTCTGGAATTTGAAATACGCAAAGCAAGTCTCAAATTGCAGGGCAAGGATGCTGATCTACATGTTTGTTTCAAAAGATTGCCTGCTCAGTTAAATAACAAACAAAAAAATGTTGAGCTACACTTTCAGCCAAGTTACATGTACTAAATTACATCCTCCAGCATCTTGAAATTCTGGTCCAAGTAGCCATACTGTCCTACATACATACTTTTCACCCATTGCAGAGGCCACTTTGCAAGCACGTTTTGCTTCTTTAATTCATTATGACAACTTATGAAGTTGTTAAGGTAACAGGTAAAAAATGCGATGTGGGCCGAAAGGCCGCAATATATAATACAGAGGATCATGTGTGTTCCATTATAACTGAATAGCAATATAACTGAAAAACGGACTTTTCTTCATTTTGATTTATTTCTTTTGATTCTTGGACCTTTTACAGATGTAAATGAATGTGACTGGGATCCATGTGGTCTGAACTCCACCTGCTCCAACAACACTGGCAGCTACAACTGTTCTTGCTGGAGAGGATACACCCCAATCAACTCATCTCTGCCTATTAACACCAGCAATCCATGTGTTGGTATGTGAGTTTTAGTGTCTGAATTTTCATGTGGCTATGTGTGCAAAAGTTTTAAAAATATGGTGATTCATGACAATAGAAAATGTACTACATCTTCTTAATTCCTTGCATTCCTTGGAAACCACTGTGGCATTGAGTAGATTGTACTGCAACCCAAATTTATTCAGAAACAGAAGTAAATATTTTTAACAAAACACTTTTTTTTAGAAGTGGGTTATTCCAGTTAACTTTTAACTCCATTTTAGCTATAGGCCAGCTATAGGTTAGCTATAGGCTAAATGGAAAAACCCACTTCCAGTGAATTATGCTAAACTAGGCTTTACAGTGTCAGATTGGGTTATAGAGAAGCACATGTCTCCGAGGTGGCGACAGCCAAATTGCAAGGCTGGTTCTCAGCCTGCGGGGTGCTGCTGTTTCTTTACCATCGCCATTACTTGGGAGCTGTTATATTTAGGTAAAAAACTTGCATAGGGTGCCTTTAAAATGCCCAGGTATTTCATGGAGTTCATGATAGTGCCATACCAGACCCTCCACCATATTTATCTTTATGCATTTGGTTCTTCTCGGTGTAAGTTAGTCCTTCTTCTTTCCAACAAGCGCTGTGGGGGCAAGATAAACATGAGTCTTTGTCCAAGTAAGTTGATTCAACGGCTACTTACTTATTCCTCTTCATCCCTAGAGGGGATTGAGGCTTTCACAACAGCTCTCCATTTGTCTCGGTCATATGCAGCTCTTTTGTAAGGAGCCCCGGAAGGGACAGGGCGAGAATTATTTTTTATAGGTGGAAATTTATATTTGCATTCATTGCACTTCTTGATCTCCACCACTAGCAGCTCATGATCAGATCCACAACTCTATAAAAGTTGTTTGCCATCTTCTGGCAAAAGTGATATGGTCTATCTGTGTTTTTGTCCATGTTGTTTTGTGAATGTTCTTGTGCTGGAATATAGTTCCACCAATCACCATGTTGTTGTGAGTACAAAAGTCATATGTTTTTTTATTCTCCAATTTCATCATGATAGATATAAATGAATGTGACTTTGATCCATGTGGTCAAAACTCCACCTGCATCAACACGATTGGCAGCTACAACTGTTCTTGCTGGAGAGGATACAGACCAACAAACTCATCTCTGCCTATTAGCAGCAGCAACCCCTGCATAGGTGTGTTTCTCACTTTGTATATTTTCTTCATTTCACCTGTATTCTTAATGATGTACTCCTTCAACTCCTGCTTTCTTTTGTCCACATGTTTAAGACTATTGTTTAATGCCTCCTCCAGACAGTTTACGTTTAAAGAGAAACCGACTTTAGTTTGTTGTATAACTTTCTTTGGCCCTATAACAGTGATAGCATGGGCAGTTAGCTTGTTTACAGTTGATTCCATTGTTGTGAAGCATGCCTCCAGACTCAACCGTCGTCCTACTGTCGTTGTTATAGTTACCATTCATAAGCATTGATATGGAACGGTGATTAAAAGTTTTTTTTTTACCAGATCTACTTCATAGGTGTCCCGTTATTCAGAATTAGTAGCCACCCCACCAGCCAATCAGAAAAGAGTATTTCTTCTCTCCGGGTGATAATATAAAATAAAACAGCATATTCTTGAGTTCTACACTCAATACTTTCTCAAGTAGCCTACAATTACAATTGCATTTTTACACAGTTGCATTTTGCATAAACATCTAACAGGTCCTGCTCAGCTGTACAAGTATAAGTTTAATATCGAAATGAGAACAGAAGATGCTGACCAACTAAAGATGGAGTTGTCTGAACTTGACCTTCCTGTCCCACTCACAACAACTGAACAAATTGAGATCACTGACATCAATGTCACAACAGGTGAGAATAACATCAGTTTGAGAATGCATTTCGTATTGACAAAAGACAAAAGCTTTACTTATTATTAATACTATATCCATGTAGTTGTATGTGCCCCAGAAAGCCTCATGAAGGTTTCATGACCGTATACATATATAAATAATGAAATCAAATGACAGTTAGTCACACTGCTTTGCATCCATAACATGATAGTAACTGATTGTCCATCATCCATCAGTGTGTTACTCAAACACGAGTGGATATCGGTGTGTCTGTGAGGAGCAGTACGCCTGGCCCCATGACCGCTGTCTCACTTATGGAGCCTGTGATGAGTTCAGCGAAGGCACCTGTGGATGTCTTAATGGTTTACCGACAAACGGACCATTCTGCCAGAGAGGTTGGTTCACATCCTATTTAATTTACCTGTGCTTTTGCTAAGGGGTAGTATTCAAAGCCACGAGAGATTGAATTAAACTTATATTTGAGTATGGCAGTAAAACTAGACATGACCTGGGCAAATAAACAGCCTCACTTTGAAAATGGCACAAAAGTGGTGTTGAGCCCTTCCAATTAGCCTGTGTGTCTAGGTCAGAAGATTTCATATATTTTCTACAAAAATATCTATGAATTGTTTGTTCCTACATTAGTTTTCCAATCTGTTGTCCTTGTTTTTTTCACTGTTAGATGTAAACGAATGCAACTTTGATCCATGTGGTCTGAACTCCACCTGTGCCAACACCATTGGCAGCTACAACTGTTCTTGCTGGAGAGGATACACCCCAACAAACACATCTCTGCCCATTAACATCAGCAATCCATGTATAGGTATCTAGCTCTTTATTTTGATTTCATTGTATCTGGATTTTTCCAGGCTACAGATATTGTGGCCAAAGTATAACAAATATTCAAACAATTTGGTTTTGCCACATTTGCATGCCTGGTCTGATTTCTGAGTATGCCTTTGTTTGGCTACATTACCATGGCTCCATGTGGTCATGTAAACAAAATTCAAACCAAAACACCCACACCTTAGACAAAGCTATGAAACTTGGTAACTACAGTAAATAAGTCAGTCTTTGCTCCTTTCCACACCCAATGCCACCTTCTATCCCTGCCCGACTGCCATCGCCATGCCACCCGCCCACCCCCTCTGTCTCTCTCTCTCTGTAGGCCACTCTGAATGCATCAGAGTAAAAACATTAGAAATATTATCACTAAACAAGTCTCTTGCATGATGTTCAGGAATGGACAACTAACCATTTCTGATCTGAATGGCAAATCAAGAAATATTGACTAACCTCTTGTAGACCCTACATAGTGTGACGAATTTCCAGTATACTAGCATCATAGTTGATTGATAGCAGTCACAGATCAACCCACTTTCACCAAAAACATGTTTTTTCTGTCTTCATACAATTACTGACACATTTAGGGAAAGATTGTTTGTTGCCGCAATTACAGTTACAGTGAGTGTAAACAGACATTAATATTACCGCTTCAAACAAGTCTTTGCAAGAATTGGTATGGTGTTAGAGATGTCCCATCAACAGCTGATGGGAACAGATCCTAACTTTATACAATAGGCTTTTGGGTAGTTACAGTATATGGTATATGAAGAATGTATGTAATTGTTAAGTTGACTTTGTTGTAGCTAGTCTCAGCCCTATACCTCCTGTAGAACGCAGTGCATAATTTCATCACCAATCAAGGGGGGCATGTCCCCCTCAAAGTATATTACGGCCTTGGCATATACCGTATTCATAGTCATTTTTAAAATAGTTCCTGTGTATAGAGGGATTATTTACCAAATAAATTCTGCATTTTTACCCACATAAATTAGTTTTTTTCTCTTATAGATGTAAATGAATGTGACTTTGATGCATGTGGTCTAAACTCCACCTGCTCCAACTCGGTTGGCAGCTACAGTTGCGCTTGCTGGAGAGGATACAGACCAACAAACTCGTCTCTACCTATTAGCAGCAGCAACCCCTGCATAGGTGTGTTCCTCACTTTGTAAAATGTCCTCATTTCACCTGTATTGATGGACTCTTTCAAATCGTAGTGCTCTTTGCCGATGCTTTGACTTTCCACATGCATTTAAGGCATTTTTTTGTGGCACTCCACTTGGGAGTTTTCTAAGATTTAAACATATAATTATTCTGTAAGGAAGCAAGGAAGTATTTTAGTTCCAAACACAATGCATGCAGAGTAGGCTATTACTATTATTTCTTTTTTGACAATGACACAGTTGTATTTTGCATTACGGACTGTTACAGGTCCTGTTCAACTGTACAAGTACAGGGTTGAGATTAAGATGGAAACAGTAGATGCTGACCAACTGAAGATGGAGTTGTCTGAACTTGACCTTCCTCTCCCACTCGCAACAACTGAACAAGTTGAGATCACTGACATCAATGTCACAACAGGTGAGAATAACATCTCATTGAAAAAAGAAAGAGAAAAGATAAATTGATTTGCATTTCATTGACTGAAATAAGTGTATTTAATCATAGACTGTTCATTTCTTTGTCAGTGGGCAAACATAGAAAATCAGTGAGGGCTCAAATAATAATTTCCTCCACTGCATATATGTAGTTTAATGTGTTTCATTAATTGACATGTTGGTCCTCTGAAACGCTCAAGAAAGCATCATGAATGTGTGCTCACCGTATACGTATATAAATTATGAAATCAATGGACAGTTAGTCACACTGCTTTACATCCATAACATAAGAGTAACTGATTGTCCATCGTCCATCAGTGTGTTACTCAAACACGAATGGATATCGGTGTGTCTGTGAGGAGCAGTATGCCTGGCCCCATGACAGCTGTATCACTTATGGAGCCTGTGATGGGTTCAGCGAAGGCACCTGTGGATGTCTTAATGGTTTACCGACAAACGGACCGTTCTGCCAGAGAGGTTGGTTCATATACCCTTTCATTTCCTTGAGCTGTTGCACAGGTGTGGTACAGTATGCAAAGCCACAAAGGATTGAATTAAATTTAAAATTGAGTATGTCAGTAAAGATATGAGCAAGGCCACACTTGCCACAAAAATGTTTTTGGGCCCTTTCAATCAGCCTGTGCATCCAGGTCAGAAGATTTCATATATTTTCTACACACATATCTATGAATTGTTTGTTCCTACATTAGCTTCCCAATCTGTTGTCCTTGTTTTTTTCACTGTTGATAGATGTAAACGAATGTGACTTTGATCCATGTGGTCTGAACTCCACCTGTGCCAACACCATTGGCAGCTACAACTGTTCTTGCTGGAGAGGATACACCCCAACAAACATATCTCTGCCCATTAACACCAGCAATCCATGCATAGGTATCTAGCTCTTTATTTTGATTTCATTGTGTAACTAATTTTTTGCCTCAAGTGTGTGTTTCTGTGTGTAAAGCCTCTCTGGGACTATTACCATGTCCCATATTCATAGTCCCTCTTAAAAGAGTTATTTACTCAATAAATTCAGTATTTTTGTCCAAATAAATTAGAGGTTATTTTTTCTTTATAGATATAAATGAATGTGACTTTGATCAGTGTGGTCCAAACTCCAACTGCTCCAACATCATTGGCAGCTACAACTGCTCTTGCTTGGGAGGATACGCTCCAACAAACTCGTCTCTGCCTATTAGCAGCAGCAACCCCTGCATAGGTGTGTTCCTCACTTTGTATAATTTTCTCCTTTCACTTGTATTCTTAGTGGTGTTTAAAGGATTAGTTTGAGGTAAACACAACCTAGGGTCTATTGATGTATTACAACAACTTCACACTTTCATTTGGGGGCAATATTACATTGATCTGAGGAGTTTGGAGGTACTGTAGACCGTTGCTTACATGAGCAATGAAATGGGTTATAGATTGTAGTAGTGGGCATGGAGCCACGTCAAAATAAATCGCTATTTTAAAAAAAGGCTTATACTTCGGTGGTAGTGTGGAAAGGATCTATACAGAGAGATTGAAGTATTTTAAACTTTGAAGGATAGACATGTTACAATATGTGCTGTAAATTAAGTCAGTGTAATTACCTTTCTCAGTGTTCTGGTAGCTTCTTGCAGCGGTGCGCATATATGGTTGAACGTGATGCATGTATACAAGACAAATATGAGTTACGTTCAACCAGATCTGCGTATTTGCGCAACACTGCAGGAGGTCAAACGTGCCCACTGATTTGAAGCTACCATATTGAACCTGGTCAGTGGTTTGAAAATTGCTATTTATTTTGATGTAGCTCTATGCCTGTTGCTAATGCAAATAATGTTCTAGCTCAAAACTCCTCCGATTAATATAAGTTTACTGCCAAACAAAATGTTTAACTCATTATTATTCATAAATAGACCCCTAGATTGTGTTTACTGAAAACCAATCCTTTAAGCAATATGGCTCAAGGCAGAGTTGGGTGGGTAAAGGAAATACCTTTAGCTGTGGTTTTGCCATATAAGGCATAATAGTCCAGGCAAAGTAGCGTTTTACGACAGACTAATTGTAAAAGAATTTTTTGCAGCTTAGATCATTTCTATGAGGTGTCCAGAACAACATACTAAAAGTCCTAAGAAATCCTAGTTGAGGAAATATGTTAAATTTTCATCAATCCAAGATGTGTGCCAATTAGACCAGGCAACAATAGGCCTACACCATCAATGGGGCTATTTTTTCCTTTACTCCTATCAAAATTAAACTTTACTCAATGAAAGTACCCATGAAAAGTATTTTTTTTTGTATTACAAGTTTTTTTGAAAATGAATTTGAATATGCAAATGAGCTATACACTAATCAAATATGCCCAAAATACACCCAAATAGGCTTAATTTTTCCTTTACTCTTACCACAAAAACTGATTTAACTATATAAACCATATATTTTCTGGAAGGTTAGACCCTCAGGATGTGATCTAACATAGGTTTTGACCTTTCTCACCCTCCCCTTTACTTTGCTGCCCATTCATAATACATAGGATATGAGTAAATTGGGTATATGGCTCATACCTTTGGGTCTGTGCCATTTAGGAAAAACTGTTTCAACCATATAAACCATATATTTTCTGAAAGCTTATACCCTCAGGATGTGATCTAACATGACATGAAACATGTCCCATCCTCCTCATTAGTATGCTGCCCATGCATAACACATGGGGTATTGGTAAATTAAGTGTGTTCTGATACATTTTGGGCTGTACCATGAAGAGAAAACTAATTAAACAACCTAAACCATATATTGTCTGAAAGCATATACCCTCAAGATGTGAACTAACATGGATTTTGACATTTGTCACCCTCCTCATGACACGACAGCCCAAAAAGGTATTAGCCATATACACTATTTACCAATACCCAATGTATTATGCATGGACAGCATACTAATGAGTAGGGTGGGGCATGTCTCATTGTACCCATTGTAAAAAAAATGTTTTACCTTCCATGTATATTTTCACTGCGATGATTGATTGTGATAGGAGTAAAGGAAAAAATAAGCCCATTAGGGTGTATTTTGGGCATATGCGATTAGTATGTTGCTCATTTGCATATTCAAATTAATTTTCAAACAAACTTCTAATACAAAATGTTTTACTTTTCATGTAGACTTTCATTGTGTAAAGTTTTATTGTGGTAGGAGTAAAGGAAAAAAATAAGCCTATGGGGGCCTATATTTGATTAGTGTACAGCTCATTTGCATATTCAAATTCATTTTCAAAGAAACTTGTAATACAAAAAAATTTACTTTTCATGGATACTTTCATTGTGTAAAGTTTTTTTTTTGATAGACGTAAAGGGAGAAAATAGTCCCATAGGGGTGTATTGTTGTCTGGCCTTATACTGGCACACATCTTGGATTGATGAGAATTAAACATATTTCCTCAACTAGGATTTCTTAGAACTTTTAGTATGTTGTTCTGGACACCTAATAGAAATGATCTATGCTGAAAAAAATTCTTTTACAATTAGTTCTATTTTTGGCTCCAAAATGGGTTACTTTGCCTGGACTATAAGGAAAGACACTGTTGCGTTCTGCATTACTATCCCTAACAGGTCCTACAGAAGTGTACACATATGAGCTTGATCTTGTGGTGAGAACAGTAGATGCTGACCAACTAAAGATGGAGTTGTCTGAACTTGACCTTCCTCTCCCACTCGCAACAACTGAACAAATTGATATCACTAACATCAATGTCACAACAGGTGAGAATAACATCAGATTGAAAATGCATTTTGTATTGACAAATGACGTTACGTAAGTACGTACTTTACATATTATTCATATTATATTCACATAGTTATATGTGCACCAGAAAGCCTCATGAAAGTTTAATTACTGTATACAAATAATGAAATCAAGTTGCAGTAAGTCGTACGTCTCCACAACCATAATATGATAGTACCTTATTGTCCATCGTCCATCAGTGTGTTACTCAAACACGAGTGGAATTCGGTGTGTCTGTGAGGAGCAGTATGCCTGGCCCCATGACAGCTGTATCACTTATGGAGCCTGTGATGAGTTCACCGAAGGCACCTGTGGATGTCTTAATGGTTTACCGACAAACGGACCGTTCTGCCAGAGAGGTTGGTTCATATACCCTTTCATTTACTTGAGCTGTTGCACAGGTGTGGTACAGTATGCAAAGCCACAAAGGATTGAATTAAATTTAAAATTGAGTATGTCAGTAAAGATATGAGCAAGGCCACACTTGCCACAAAAATGTTTTTGGGCCCTTTCAATCAGCCTGTGCATCCAGGTCAGAAGATTTCATATATTTTCTACACACATATCTATGAATTGTTTGTTCCTACATTAGCTTCCCAATCTGTTGTCCTTGTTTTTTTCACTGTTGATAGATGTAAACGAATGTGACTTTGATCCATGTGGTCTGAACTCCACCTGTGCCAACACCATTGGCAGCTACAACTGTTCTTGCTGGAGAGGATACACCCCAACAAACACATCTCTGCCCATTAACACCAGCAATCCATGCATAGGTATCTAGCTCTTTATTTTGATTTCATTGTGTAACTAATTGTTTGCCTCAAGTGTGTGTTTCTGTGTGTAAAGCCTCTCTGGGACTATTACCATGTCCCATATTCATAGTCCCTCTTAAAAGAGTTATTTACTCAATAAATTCAGTATTTTTGTCCAAATAAATTAGAGGTTATTTTTTCTTTATAGATATAAATGAATGTGACTTTGATCAGTGTGGTCCAAACTCCAACTGCTCCAACATCATTGGCAGCTACAACTGCTCTTGCTTGGGAGGATACGCTCCAACAAACTCGTCTCTGCCTATTAGCAGCAGCAACCCCTGCATAGGTGTGTTCCTCACTTTGTATAATTTTCTCCTTTCACTTGTATTCTTAGTGGTGTTTAAAGGATTAGTTTGAGGTAAACACAACCTAGGGTCTATTGATGTATGACAACAACTTAACACTTTCATTTGGGGGCCAATTTACGTTGATCTGAGGCGTTTGGAGATACTGTAGACCGTTGCTTACATGAGCAATGCAATGGGTTATAGCTTGTAGTAGTGGGCATGGAGCCACATCAAAATAAATCGCTATTTTAAAAATAGCCTTATACTTCGGTGGTAGTGTGGAAAGGATCTATACAGAGAGATTGAAGTATTTTAAACTTTGAAGGACAGACATGTTACAATATGGGCTGTAAATCAAGTCAGTGTAATTACCTTCCTCGGTGTTCTGGTAGCTTCTTGCAGCGGTGCGCATATATGGTTGAAGGTGATGCATGTATACAATACAAATATGAGTTACGTTCAATCAGATCTGCGTATTTGCGCAACACTGCAGGAGGTCAAACGTGCCCACTGATTTGAAGCTACCATATTGAACCTGGTCAGTGGTTTGAAAATTGCTATTTATTTTGATGTAGCTCTATGCCTGTTGCTAATGCAAATAATGTTCTAGCTCAAAACTCCTCCGATTAATATAAGTTTACTGCCAAACAAAATGTTTAACTCATTATTATTCATAAATAGACCCCTAGATTGTGTTTACTGAAAACCAATCCTTTAAGCAATATGGCTCAAGGCAGAGTTGGGTGGGTAAAGGAAATACCTTTAGCTGTGGTTTTGCCATATAAGGCATAAGGAAAGACACTGTTGCGTTCTGCATTACTATCCCTAACAGGTCCTACAGAAGTGTACACATATGAGCTTGATCTTGTGATGAGAACAGTAGATGCTGACCAACTAAAGATGGAGTTGTCTGAACTTGACCTTCCTCTCCCACTCGCAACAACTGAACAAATTGATATCACTAACATCAATGTCACAACAGGTGAGAATAACATCAGATTGAAAATGCATTTTGTATTGACAAATGACGTTACGTAAGTACGTACTTTACATATTATTCATATTATATTCACATAGTTATATGTGCACCAGAAAGCCTCATGAAAGTTTAATTACTGTATACAAATAATGAAATCAAGTTGCAGTAAGTCGTACGTCTCCACAACCATAACATGATAGTACCTTATTGTCCATCGTCCATCAGTGTGTTACTCAAACACGAGTGGAATTCGGTGTGTCTGTGAGGAGCAGTATGCCTGGCCCCATGACAGCTGTATCACTTATGGAGCCTGTGATGAGTTCACCGAAGGCACCTGTGGATGTCTTAATGGTTTACCGACAAACGGACCGTTCTGCCAGAGAGGTTGGTTCATATACCCTTTCATTTACTTGAGCTGTTGCACAGGTGTGGTACAGTATGCAAAGCCACAAAGGATTGAATTAAATTTAAAATTGAGTATGTCAGTAAAGATATGAGCAAGGCAAAAAACAGCCACACTTGCCACAAAAGTGTTGTTAGGCCGTTTCAATCAGCCCGTGCATCCAGGTCAGAAGATCTCATATATTTTCTACACACATATCTATGAATTGTTTGTTCCTACATTAGTTTCCCAATCTGTTGTCCTTGTTTTTTTCACTGTTGATAGATGTAAACGAATGCGACTTTGATCCATGTGGTCTGAACTCCACCTGTGCCAACACCATTGGCAGCTACAACTGTTCTTGCTGGAGAGGATACACCCCAACAAACACATCTCTGCCCATTAACACCAGCAATCCATGCATAGGTATCTAGCTCTTTATTTTGATTTCATTGTGTAACTAATTTTTTGCCTCAAGTGTGTGTTTCTGTGTGTAAAGCCTCTCTGGGACTATTACCATGTCCCATATTCATAGTCCCTCTTAAAAGAGTTATTTACTCAATAAATTCAATATAGCTTGTGTGTGTTTTTGTGTGCACAAACTCTGCTACTATGAGCATGGACCATATTCATAGTCCCTCTTTAAAGAGTTCTCGTATATAGGATAATTATTTACTATATATATTCAGTATTTCTTTCTAAATAAATTACGTTATTTTTTTCTTATAGATATAAATGAATGTGACTTTGATCCATGTGGTCCAAACTCCACCTGCTCCAACTGGGTTGGCAGCTACAACTGCTCTTGCTTGGGAGGATACGCTCCAACAAACTCGTCTCTGCCTATTAGCAGCAGCAACACCTGCATAGGTGTGTTCCTCACTTTGTATAATTTTCTCCTTTCACTTGTAGCCTATTCTTAGTGGTGTTTAAAGGATTGATTTGGGGTAAACACAACCTAGGATCTATTGATGGGTAATAACGAGTTTGAACTTTCATTTGGGAGCCAAATTACATTAATCTGAGGAGTTTGGAGATAGACAGTTGTTTGCATTAGCAATGTAATTTCATTAAAGCTTGTGGTAGAAGAGATGGAGCCACGTCAAAATAAATAGCTTTCTTCAAACCACTGGCAAGGCTCAAAATAGCCTTACTCTACTTCAGTGGTAGTGTGGAGAGAATCCCTACAGACAAATTGAAGTATAGTAAACTTTGAAAGTGTACAAAGATGTTATAGTAAGGGCTGTAAATAAAGACAGTGTAATTATATTCCTTCGTGTTCCTGTAGCTTCAAATCAGTGAGCGCGTTCAACTTCTTGCAGTGCTGCACATATATAGCTGAACGTGACGCATGTTTACAAGGTAAACATGCGTCACGTTAAGACAAATCTGATCATTGTGCGCAGTGGTGCAAGAAGTCGAACGTGACCCGCTGATTTTAAGCTACCATTTTGAACCTTATCAGTGGTTTGAAAATAGTGATTTATTTTTTGTTTTAACATGACTCTATGCCCACTGCTAATGCAAACAATGGTCTAGCTTAAAACTGCTCAGATAAATACAATTTTACTCCCAAACTAAGGTTTGAATTCAATATCATTCATAAATAGACTCTAGGTTGTGTTTACGCCAACCCAGTTATTTAAGTAATAATGGCTTAAGGAGATGGGTCTCCTAGTCATCGCAAAATCATAGACTGTGACCAGTCTGTGATTACACATTCTTGGATTTTCTGTAGATATGAGAGGATGTGAGATTGTAGTCTTTCATAAATCTTTTAAAAAGTTTCCTAAATCTTTTGCCCTTTTTTCCCCACTGTTGATAGATATAAATGAATGTGACTTTGATCCATGTGGTCTAAACTCCACCTGCTCCAACATCATTGGCAGCTACAACTGCTCTTGCTTGGGAGGATACGCTCCAACAAACTCGTCTCTGCCTATTAGCAGCAGCAACCCCTGCATAGGTGTGTTCCTCACTTTGTATACTTTTCTCCTTTCACTTGTATTCTTGGTGGTGTTTAAAGAATTAGTTTGAGGTAAACACAACCTAGGGTCTATTGATGGCTATTGTGTGCACAAACTCTGCTTTTTATTTTGATTTTATTGTGTAGCTAGTTTTTTGCCTCATGTGCGTGTTTTTGTGTGTATAAACACTCTGGGACTATTGTAGGTAGCATAGTCATAGTCCCTCTGAAGAGGTATTGTATAGAAGAGGATTATTTACTAAATTAATTCTGTATTTATTTATTTATTCAAATTAATTAGAGGTTATTTTTTCTTCTAGATATTAATGAATGTGACCTTGATCAATGTGGTCCAAACTCCACCTGCTCCAACACCATTGGCAGCTACAACTGCTCTTGCTCAGGAGGATACGCTCCAACAGTCATATCTCTGCCTATTAGCAGCAGCAACCCATGCATAGGTGTGTTAAGCAATATGACTCAAGGGAGAGTTGGGTCGGTAAAGGATATGCCCACAGCTGTGATTTGGTTGTTAAGCACAAAGTCAAAGAAAAAAACAGTTGCATTTTACATTACCATCCCTTACAGGTCCTGCAGAATCGTACGCATTTGAGTATGATATTGTGATGAGAACAGTAGATGCTGACCAACTAAAGATGGAATTGTCTGAACTTGACCTTCCTCTCACACTTGCATTAAGTGAACAGATTGAGATCACTGACATTAACATCACAACAGGTGAAAATAACATCAGATTGAATATGCATTTTGTATTGACAATGATAGTTGTATGTGCTTCATTGACATTTGGTACTCTGAAATGCTCAAGAAAGCCTCATGAATGTGTGCTCATTATATACGTACATAAATAATGAAATTAAAGGACAGTTAATCACACTGCTTTGTATCCATAACATGAGAGTAACTGATTGTCCATCATCCGTCAGTGTGTTATTTAAACACAAGTGGATATCGGTGTGTCTGTGAGGAGCAGTACGCCTGGCCCCATGACAGCTGTATCACTTATGGAGCCTGTGATGAGTTCAGCGAAGGCACCTGTGGATGTCTTAATGGTTTACCGACAAATGGACCGTTCTGTCAGAGAGGTTAGTTCAAATACCATTTAATTTAACTGAGCTGTTACACAGAGGTGATATGCAAAGCCACAAGAAATTTAATTAAATTTAAGTTTGAGTATGGCAATAAAACTAGACATGAGCAGGGCAAATAAACAGCCTCACTTTGAAAAATGACCCAACATGGTTTTGAGCTATTCCAATCAGCCCGTGCATCCAGGTCAAGATGTTTTCATAGTTTCGTACACATATCTATAAATTGTTTATTCCTACATTAGTTTCCCAATCTGTTGTCCTTGTTTTTTTGCACTGTTGATAGATGTAAACGAATGCGACTTTGATCCTTGTGGTCTGAACTCCACCTGTGCCAACACGATTGGCAGCTACAACTGCTCTTGCTGGAGAGGATACACCCCAATACACACATCTCTGCCCATTAACACCAGCAATCCATGCATAGGTATCTAGCTCTTTATTTTGATTTCATTAACTATTTTTTTGAGCATGTGCCATATACATAGTCCCTCTTAAAAGTGTTCTCATATATAGGAGGATTATTTACTGAATATATTCAGTATTTTTCTCCAAATAAATTATTTGTTATTATTTTCTTATAGATATAAATGAATGTGACTTTGATCCATGTGGTCCAAACTCTACCTGCTCCAACACCATTGGCAGCTACAACTGCTCTTGCTCAGGAGGATACACCCCAAAAAACTCATCTCTACTCATTGACACCAGCAATGCATGCATAGGTTTATAACTTTTTTTTTATTTCATTGTGTAGCTATTTTTTGCCTCATGTGCTTGTTTTTGTGTGTAAAAACTCTCTGGGGCTATTAGCAGGTAGCATAGTCATAATCCCTCTGAAGAGTTCTTTTATATAAGAGCATTATTTACTCAATGAATTCAGCATTTATGTATTTATTCAAATAAATTAGAGGTTATTTTTTCTTCTAGATATTAATGAATGTGACTTTGATCGATGTGGTCCAAACTCCACCTGCTTCAACACCATTGGTAGCTACAACTGCTCTTGCTCAGGAGGATACACTGCAACAAACTCGTCTCTCCCTATTAGCAGCAGCAACCCATGCATAGGTGTGTTCCCCACTTTGTATAATTTCCTGTATTCTTAGTGATGTTAAAGCAATAAAGGCCAAGGGAGAGTTGGGTTGGTAAAGGATATACCCACATCTGTGTTTGGCAGTAGGCACAAGGTCAAAGAAAGTTACTGTTGCATTTGGCATTATCATCCCTTATAGATCCTGCAGCACTGTACACATTTGGGTTTGATATTGTCATGAGAGAATAGATGCTGACCAACTAAAGATGGAGTTGTCTGAACTTGACGCTCCTGTCCCACTTGCAACAAGTGAACACATTGAGATCACTGATCACTTTTTTTCTGACCATTATTGATTTGTTTTTTTGGTGGTTGTTTATTGAATATCAAATATTATTGTATTATATTTTAATAAGCATGCAGTAACAATAATTTAAGCATGGCAGCACTTTACAGTTTTTTACAGATGAAAATGACAGGCCTAACAGTAGACATACCAGCTGCTTTGAGTTAAGGCTATGTTTAGCCTGATTGAATAACTTCACGATAGAGAAGACAAACACATTTTTGTGGAATGATGCATGGTCATGCCCATTTGAAATTTGCAATGGTATGACTTTCCAAAAGCAGTCTCTGGTATAACTGACATCATGCTCTATCAGGCTGTACCTGGAGTGGCTAGAGTAGAATGCATTTCACTTGTGGTACTCTGAAACTGTCCTTAAATTCAGGACCTAGCAGTTGGAATTGTAACTTGTTTCGATTCGGTACCATGCAGTCGGAATTTCTGTTCAAGTTATTCAAGGGTATATGTTATAGTATAGTATATAGTAGATAGTCCAAAATGAAAGTGAGGGACTGCACACACTAGTGCCCGTAGCAAGACATCTGCCAAGTTTGAAATTAATCGGACAAACAGTTTGAGAGATATGTGAATAACACAGACAGACAAACGTTTCTGTCATTAATAGATAGAAGGCAGATACATTTCTATCTGAAGACGTTCTGTCTATTAACAGAGGGAAATTCTAAGTACAGTTGAATCTGTAGTGATCAACCACCTATATGGATGAAACAGCTTGGGATAGAATCGTTGCTATACATGTACTAGTTAAATAATTCACTTATAGAGTGCATTTAAAATACAATATACAAAAGCAGTGGATGGTTATTTTTTTTCTTCTTTCAGTCATAACAACCCCTTTTCCATCAACAATGGTACCAACTGTGCTATCAACAACACCATCACCTACATCAAAATCACCAACATCACCACAACCAACGACAAAAATATCAGAAACCACACCATTATCTCCGACAACAACAAAAGTAACAGAACCACCACCACCAACAACAACAACACCACCAACTACCACAACAACAACACCAACAACACCACCACCACAACCACCACCACCAACACCACCACCACCACCCCCACCACCAACAACAACAGGTATGTGAGGGAGGAGAAGATATATTGAATGTTTTGACAAAACAATTTTGTACTATATGGTGGTACTGTTTCAGCATTCCAGAGTGGTCAACATCACACCTCTCTATGACTAAGAATGTAAGGCTATAAATATAACTGAACAGAAGACCTTTTACCGGATTTTTTCCAGTGTTGTGAGAAAATAGTTCTTAAATAATTCTGGAGCCATCCTTCGCACCAGGTCCAGAGTGCAATGACACATGAAAGGGTTAACGTGTCATGTTCTCCTTCAGAGAACTGAGGTTATATAAAACTTTATGTCTTTAAGTTGAGTTCAGTCAGCATTAACCAATGGGAACACATAAACCACTGCGCCTCATTGGTGAGTTAGGAGTTGGAATGAAGCCGATGTTGTATCACAAGCAGAAGACTGACAGCGCTAGTGTCTGACTGTGGTGAGGCCATGATAACAACTCATAAGTGGCAGCTAGCTGAATTAATGAACACTCGATAGAGTGCTACCTGGGGTACGCTACTGGAGGCGCTACGCATCCACACATGGATTGATGTGCGCTTGACAGTGCACTGCCAGAGGCGCATTACCGGAGGCGCTAGGCATTCGCACTTCAGACCCCTTCATGTGTGTGGTGCACATGATGGTAGTTGAGGATGCAGGTCAACAATATTGCACAAGCAGAATATTGACAAATGTTTGTGTCTGGCTGTGGTGGAGCCGTGATACCTGATGAGTGTTAGCTGCTTGCTGCCACAGGTTAAGTATTTGCTGCAGTGTAGCTGAAGGCGGCGTTAATGCACGGAACTCAGCACCTAGGGAATCCGAGACTGGGTGTGTCGTGTGCACAGCTAGCGCAAGCAGTCATGATTTGTTTAAATGTTTTTTAATGATATGTATGATATATTTTTTCCATGGCTGCACGAAATGAACAGTGGGGGCTCCCAGACGTAGGTGGGGCACTCGCTAAGGCAGAGCCGAGAGTATTCGCCTTATTCATGCATTCATGTTTTAGCTTAGAAACCACCTTACATCGCTTATGGCCAGTGTTGGGAGTAATGCCTTACAAAAGTAATGTAATTACTGTAATATATTGCTGTTTGCGGTAACGCGGTAATGTAAGGCATTACAAAAAAAATTGGGTAATATTTACTCGGTACAAACTTCAGTAACGCGCGTTACGATGCAGTTTAACCCAAAATTAAGCGCTTGTTTTGTTTTGATACATATTCGCAAACACCACGCGAGAACAACAGAGGAGAACAAATCCGCGCAAAATAGTAGAACGTTATCTCCTGATACTGGTTGAATATGACTGTGGCTGCAGCAGACTCGCAGGCGGACTCTATTTGCGGGATGGACATAAGCCTACGCTCATTATTTTCAGCTTGTCAGAGACAAGGCTATGAAGAACATAATAGTTAGTGCACTATTATCTCTCAGCTCGCGAAATAGCACAAGTAAATTAATGAAACATCTAATAGTGCCACGCTAATCTTTTTGATTCTTGATAAAACACAAACTATGCTGTTGTGCATGTCAGCTTTGTGCTGTGAACTTGAATTGAAGAGAATAAAGGGATAGAAATGCAGAAAAAGATTGTGTAGCCTGGCAGTGCCACCGCTCCCACCACGCGCATCACGCACTTTGCGTTGGGCACCAAAGGACAGAGGGGGCACCCAAATGTAACCAATGAATAGTAGCTTTACTGCAAACTGCGTTTCACTCTTCATCAATAACGTTTACAATGTCAAAATGCACTAACACGATGTTACATGCAAGTTTGATACCTTTTGGGTTCTCTCAATCACCACGTAGTACTAGAATTGGTGGGTCTTCAATCATTCGTTTTCCAAGCATTTAGGCTACATGAAGCACATGATATGCTGAGTCGACTGAAACGCATTCCATTCAGATAGCTAGGTGGATACCAGGCTCATAATTCACTTGTATTCGCAAAACGAAATGTGAAGCAACATGTCATTGCATACTTCCATTTCCAAAGCAATGAAGGTTGCTTAAAACAACTTAACATTGTGCATATTATTGTTAATATTGTGCTATCAATGTAACTCAAACAAATAAGGCTTGTAAACAAGAGCTGGCAAAAGGGCATTATGACAACGTAAAGATCAATGCTCTTATCATTTAAATGTCACTCACTCAAAGCCACTCACTTAGGGCACCGAAATGGCCAGCAGGCCACCATCTTGACATGTCTTTATTAAAGGAACCGTATGTAAAAAATGTATTTCAATTAATCATAAAATTGCCCTGATATGTCACTAGACATTAAGAAATCATGTTCATTTCAAATACTTATATCACTGACAACAGTAGTCTGGCCAGGATATTGTCATTTAAAAAGTGAAGTTGCAGCCCTCAACTGATGTTGATGTTGTCATGTTGTGTTTTGGCCTAATGCGCCACCCTCCACCTATCTACTAATCACAAAGTCAGTAGTGTTTCGTCATCTGGTTGCCAACTCTGCCAGTCAGAGGGGAGGGGAAGGGGATACACCGCTCTACAGTAATTTGAAAGTGATTGTAGCACCCGTTTTGGCCACAAACTTACATACGGTTCCTTTAAGCTTTGATTTACAATATAGTAGGCTCTATTGATTTTAATGAGTAGGCCTAGGCCTTAAAGTTACAGTATTTCTATCACAATTTACCAGACTTTGACCTTTTGTCGTTTTTTAACAAAAGTCTGACTATGATTGTTCCTTGTATTGCATTATGAGCACTGCGCCTATTGCATTCTACTGTTGCCTTAAGCCTAGCTCAGTCATTATGCTATACCACATCTCCCTCCATTGGAAGAGCAAGCTGCATTGAGCGTAATAAACTGCATTTAGAATGGCAAATCCATATTTCTAGATATTTTGGTGAAAGTAACTTAAAAGTAATGCAATAGTAGTGTAATGCCTTACAATTCAACGACAGTAATATTATAATGTAACAAATTACTTTGAAATGACAGTAATAAGTAATGCATAGTACATTACGATTTTGAAGTAACTTGCCCAACACTGCTTATGGCACCTTTAAATGCCAATTGAGCTCCACAGTGGTGGGCAGTGAACACAGATCCCTCTGGAGCATCGTTTTCCAACTTTGGGGTCGGGACACCATGTGGGGTCTCCTGAAATTCAAATGGGGTCGCCTGAGATACTGGGTATATTACACAATTGACCAGTACATTATATTAAATTAAATAAAAAAAGTATTAAAAACCCCATGATATCCAAGCTAAGTAACTAATCGGATCCTTCATTACAATCTGGCGTAAAAATAAATGAGACATCCCGCATGAGATGTTTGATTGAAGTAATAATGCTTGCTCAATGTTCCAAACAAAGTAGCAAAACAATCAGATGTGCAAACGATAGCCAAATGCCCAAATTAACAAACGCCATTTGGGGAAAATCAAAGGACCACTCTCGACTGGGTGTTACAGCAGAGACGTTGTGAATCGGGGTCGCCAACGTTTCGTGACATCAAAATAGGGTCACGTGGCAAAAAAGGCCAGGAACCCTTGTTTTAGAGGACATCGGGCCCTCAGGCCACCCTCATGAAATCTGTTTCTGACAGTGTGGTCAGAGACATTCACACCAAAGGCCTGCTGAAGGTGATTTGGTAGGGGGAAATAATTCCAGCTGTGAATGGGCTTCAACTCTCAGGCGGGTTGAAGTGCTTTGTTCTTAAAGGATCTTTGTGATCATTGAAGCGTGAAGAAAAGACTACTTTCTCGTGTTGTCCCCATATATAGGCACAGACTCTAGTAAAAAAAAACCCTGAAAAGCATGGCTGGAGATTGGTTCAGATCGATGAGGTCATCTGAGATAGACTTCCCGTTGATTAACATAGAGTGAACTCAACTGAAAGAAAACTCAGTGAAGAAGGCCGTGAAATAGTCATGTATTTATTTGAGAGTGTAACCAGTAGTACTAGATAGATAGATAGATAGATAGATAGATACTAGATAGATAGATAGATACTTTATTGATCCCCACGGGGAAATTCAAGGACTTAATGAAACCTAAAAAGTATGAATGAGGCTTTTGATTTATTTGTGCCAGTTTTTAGTGAAATAAAAACATAATTTATATAACAGTAGCACTGATTATGAGGTTTAGGTCTTGATGTGTGGTAATGTCATATGTATGAGTCAGGAATAACACTATATGTTGGATGTAAAATACAAGTGATAACTAGTGAATATAATTTTATGTGATGCCTTGCTCTGTAGTGAATGATTGCCATATTGTATTCAATGAAGCCAACCCTATAATCTCTAACGTTTAACTCTCTTTTCTACATCTGCAGTTTCTACCATCAGGTTCTCTTTGACATTGAACCAAAACTATGATTTTCGCTTAGATAATACAGCATCTGTGTTATACAAGACATATAGAAGTGATATTATATCTGCAGTGAGTACTTTTTTATAGTATTGCACATATCAAAAAGCATTACCAGCCACATAATAATAGTATATTCATGGTTTGAATATTTGAAGAATATTTGCCATCCATATACATCACTACATGCTATTGTCACTTAGGTAGACACGAACTTTAGAAGATTACCAGGATACGAAGCTGATTCAGCAGATGTCACACGTTTCAGGTAATTGTTTGTGCAATGCAATATCAAACTTATTGTGTTCCTTGTTTTGAATTTCCATGTTTTAATTATGTTGTTCTGCCTCATCAGTCCAGGCAGTGTGATTGTAGATCTGTCCCTTAAGTTGACAGATCCAACCGTCAGTTTTCTGAGTGTAAGCAATGGCATAATAGCGGATCTTAAGGCCAAAAATTACATAATTGCTGATGACGCCTTCGTTGTAAGTGGTAAGTTATGTTAAAGATGTTTGTTTGTTTTTTTTAGAATGTGAAAACAAATGTATTGTTGGATAAATACTTGCCCTGATGTTTTCTTTTCTTAGAGATAACAAATTTGAAGGTGGGCAGTGGCCGCCTTTTTCCTCAGCAAAACATGGAGTTACAATGCAATGGAAGTGTAACTGAATGGAGATTTAAGGGGCAGACAATTCCTGAGTCGTCAGGCAAAAATCAACTTAACAAAATAGTCTCCCCCTCTGACAATGGTAAGTTCTTGAACCAACAATCTGATTTGCATTTACACTTCACCTTTACTTCAACCTCTACTGATTCCACAGAAAACCAGCCTATGTATGCCTTTTGCTTTTCAATTGGGGAGTAGTAGTAATATAACAAAATGTTTTTTTGAAAGAACAAATTTGCAAAGACATAGAACCACCATTGCCATTTATGCCTATGCCACTCATATTCATGAAAAATTGTGCTAATCTATCCATCACTGCATTAAGCATTATTAAAAATGAAATGGGGCATTCCCAAATTTCTTAGATTGTAGGTTAGTTTCTTAACTCATCCTCTCTCTTTCTCTGCATGTGGCCTCACCTTACCTTTACAAAAGTTTGTTTGTTTCAATTGGCTATAATTGAAACAAATTCAATTGTTTTTTGGTTGATAAATAAAAAAAAATATATCACACCTTTTTATGGTCCTATGATGGCTTCTGGCACATCCATAGGCCTACAGTTTTAAATACAATACATAAAATGTACAACAGTTTGTTGTTATTGTATTTACTTAATTCTCACATATGTAACATGTTGACATTGCATAAAAATGTATAATAAATTGTTGGAATAGAGTAGATGAACTAAAATTGGGATCTAAAGAAGAAGAAGAAGAAGGTTACTCTGGCAGGCCAGCGAACCCTTCTTCTTTTTCAGTGAGCTTTTTTATGGCAGTTTGCAAACAGAGTGCATTACCACCATCTGCTGGACTGAGGTGTAATGGCAAGTGTACCCTGTAGCCTCAATCTGGCCGCCCAGTGAATAAGGCGAATTGCGTTTGTGCCTATAATCCCCGCTCCAGCCAGGGAGATGGATCCCCCTATGGCAAGCCGATTGAGCATTTATTCAGATATCTTGATATCAGGCATAATTGTCATGTACATGCAAGCCATTTCTGTCCACTCGTTAACTAGTGAGCCATTTCTGTGTGAACTAGTTAACTAGTGACAGCCAAAATGCTCACTAGTTAACTAGTAAGGCCCAAATAACTAGTTCATATGTTTCATATCTTACTAGTTAACTATTAATGCTCAGCATGTTCACTAGTTAACTAGTGGACACTGAAATGTGCACTAGTTAACTAGTTTAAAGACTTCTATATTTTACTAGTCAACTAGTAAGGTACAAAAACGTTTACTAGCTGACTACTGAATGTCAAATTCCCACTTGTTAACTTCTATGTAATTTGGCCAGCCGCTTGGGCATTTATTCTGATATCTTGATATCAGGCCAACATGCAAGCCATTTTTGTCAACTAGTTAACTAGTGAGCTGTGTTTGTGCACACTAGTTAACTAGTGACAGCATAAATGCCCACTAGTTAACTAGTGAACACATATTAGCTTCACTAGTTAACTAATGAGAGCCAAAAATGTCCACTAGTTAACTAGTAAAGGCCAAAATGCATACCAGTCAGCTAGTTGAAGGCTTTTGGGTCTCACTAGTTAACTAGTAACAGCCAAAAATGTGCACATGTTTACTAGTGAAGGCAAAACTCCTCACTAGTTAACTAGTTGGAGTAGGTCAATGTCACTAGTTAACTAGTGAACCATAAATGGCTTACTAGCTAGCTAGGTGATGGCAGCAGGCTCACTAGTTAACTAGTTGATGCATCCTTTGTCCCAACTAGTTAACTAGTGAGGTCATAAATGTATACTAGTAAACTAGTTGAAGCCTAAATGCACACTAGTCAGCTAGTGGCGCAGAATTAAAATTAGGAGGCGGAGAACTCTGGAAATTGAGGCTTTCTATTGGCTCCCTATGTCCAAATAGAACATGACAACCAATCACAGCGCAGAATTTCACAAAATCCCACCCACAACATTTGCATGTGGCACACAAGTTAACATGCTGGCCAAAGGAACTTTAACTAATAAACTAGTGGCTTCAATGTGACACTTACATGTAAACTAGTGAAGGCAGAACTGCTCACTAGTTAACTAGTGAAGACACAAATGCCCACTAGTTAACTAGTGAGGTCTAAAAAGTGTCACTAGTTTAGTAGTGTGCACCAAAACACCCACTAGTGAACTAGTCATGGCAATTTCCATTCGACTAGTTAACTAGTGAGGTGCAAAAAGTGTCACTAGTTTACTAGTGTGCCCCAAAATGACCACTAGTTAACTAGTGAAGGCCATTTCAGCCCCAGTAGTTAACTAGTGAGATGCCAAAATGGTCACTTGTTAACATGTAAAGGCCAAAATACCCACTAGTTTACTAGTGAGGGTGTTGTGGGCCTTACTAGTTAACTAGTGGCATGCATATTTTGTTCACTAGTTAACTAGTTACACCTAAAAAGAGAAACAAGCTGACCATTTTTGTCCACTAGTTAACTAGTGGAACAATTTAAGTCTCACTAGTTTGCATGTGTGGCAGTGAAGCAGCTCACTAGTTAACTAGTGCCTGAAACGGCTATTATGCAAATTCTAATGAGAGGGTGGGTAGAAGACTCCTATTGGGTATTATGTAAGAATCCCACCCAGTCTTAATGTAAATTTACTGTTCATAGCCTCGCGATCAGGTCCTGATGGGTGCCCCTAGTGGCTAAAGTGACACACTGCTCTGCAACGGTACTTCAGTATAGATAGTAAAGCAGAGCCTGCAGTATGCAGTATCTCATATTCTGTCAAAATGTTTTTTTAATAATAACAGGGAAACCCCATGCTTTAACAAGTGAGCTCTTAGTGATCCACACCAAAGATTCAAGGGATCGATTTTAATATTATTTTTTGTTTATTGTTGCTAGGCAACCACAGACATAAATGCATCCATTTCAGTTAGTCAAGTCAAGTCAAGTCAGATTTATTTTTAAAGCGCATTTAACATGCACATAGTGCAATCCAAAGCGCTCCACAAACAAGACACATAACAACAAGACACAAGATGCCGGATGGAGCGGCGTAGTCACCAGCGTACCCATGACATCAAGACAAGACAAATACATTTAAAAAATAACAAATACAAAAAATGCCGGACGGAGCGGCGTAGTCGCCAGCGTACCCGTGACACCAAGACATACAAGACAGACAACAAAACAAATAAACAAATAAAAAATGAAAATATATTTTAAAAGGGGAAAAAGTGATGTTAAAATGAGTCCAATTTCCAAACCAGCTGAAAATGTCCAAGGGCAATGATGATCCGTGAAAACTGTGCACAGAGCTGTGTCTTCACAACCGATGCAATGCCAACACAGTTGCACTTTTCTGATTAATAACCGAAAAACAAAAGATTGTACACATTAACTGCACATGGTTTCAAAAGTAATTAAAAGCTCAAAGATCAAGATAAAAACTTCATGCACTTCTAAGGGATTGAACCCTGGTCTCCCACATGATCTCCTGCTGCTTAACCACTTGAGCTAGTCTTGCCACATAAGTAAAGCTATCATCAATGTTCATGTTACTGAAACCTTTTGTTGCTAGGCAACCATATATAAATGCCTCCAGTTTTATCGCGATTTTCAGACTAATAACTGAAAAACTAAAGATTGTACACATTAACTGAACAAAGATTACAGCAATACACCATAACTTTGTCACTAGACATGTAATCAAAACATATTTTTATGCTCAAACGATCTTAGTTTATAAAAGTTTGCTCTTAGAACAGCCTGGACGAAGTCAGCCATGTTTTCTAGGTTTCTGAGTCCTAAATGGACCAATCAAAATCCTTGTTCCGCCTTCTTCATTTGCATGCAAGTGCGACATTGCGCACTAGTAAACTAGTGGGACAATGTTACGTCCCACTAGTTAACTAGTTGCACAAAATGCCAGCCGTTTGTGTATTTATTCAAATTCCACTAGTTTACTAGTGTGAATGGCATTTTTCTCCTGCTAGTTCATTATGGACAGTGTTTTGTCCTCACTAGCTAACATGTAAGGCTCAAAATGCCCTCTATAAGCTAGTGAAAGGCATTAATAATGCAGATATGCTCACTAGTTAACTAGTGAGCATGTCCTGTTCCATTACTAGTAAACTAGTAAGGCCAAACATGTCAACTAGTTAACTAGTGAAGGCCAATGTGTCACTAGTTAACTAGTAAGAGTACCTTTTGCATTACTAGTGAACTAGATAGCTCCAAAAACAGCCACTAGTGTGTGTCTTGTGCGCACTAGTTAACTAGTGAGCTGCTTTACTGCCACACATGCAAACTAGTGAGACTTAAATTGTTCCACTAGTTAACTAGTGGACAAAAACGGTCAGCTTGTTTGTGTTTTTAGGTGTAACTAGTTAACTAGTGAACAAAATATGCATGCCACTAGTTAACTAGTAAGGCCCACAACACCCTCACTAGTAAACTAGTGGGCATTTTGGCCTTTACATGTTAACAAGTGAGCGTTTTGGCATCTCACTAGTTAACTAGTGGGGCTGCAATGGCCTTCACTAGTTAACTAGTGGGCATTTTGGGGCACACTAGTAAACTAGTGACACTTTTTGCACCTCACTAGTTAACTAGTCGAATGGAAATTGCCATGACTAGTTCACTAGTGGGTGTTTTGGTGCACACTAGTAAACTAGTGACACTTTTTAGACCTCACTAGTTAACTAGTGGGCATTTGTGTCTTCACTAGTTAACTAGTGAGCAGTTCTGCCTTCACTAGTTTACATGTAAGTGTCACACTGAAGCCACTAGTTTACTAGCTAGAGTTCCTTTGGCCAGCATGTTAACTTGTGTGCCACATGCAAATGTTGTGGGTGGGATTTCGTGAAATTCTGCACTGTGATTGGTTGTCATGTTCTATTTGGACATAGGGAGCCAATAGAAAGCCTCAATTTCCAGAATTCTCCGCCTCCTAATTTGAATTCTGCGCCACTAGTTGACTAGTGTGAATTTTGTCTTTAACTAGTTTACTAGTATACATGTATGACCTCACTAGTTAACTAGTTTGGACAAATGATGCATCAACTAGTTAACTAGTGAGCCTGCTGTCATCACCTAGTTAGCTAGTAAGCCATTTATGGTTCACTAGTTAACTAGTGACATTGACCTACTGCAACTAGTTAACTAGTGAGGTGTTTTGCCTTCACTAGTAAACATGTGCACATTTTTGGCTGTCACTAGTTAACTAGTGAGACCCAAAAGCCTTCAACTAGCTGACTGGTATGCATTTTGGCCTTTACTAGTTAACTAGTAGACATTTCTGGCTCTCAGTAGTTAACTAGTGAAGCTAAAATGTGTTCACTAGTTAACTAGTGAGACTTTTGGCTCCCACTAGTTAACTAGTGTGCATATTTTGGCCCTCACTAGTTAACTAGTTCACACAAACATGGCTCACTAGTTAACTAGTTGACAAAAATGGCTTACATGTACATGACAATTATGCCTGATATCAAGATATCAGAATAAATGCGCAATCGGCTTGCCATATCCCCCAGCGCCAGCTTTTTTCCTACCTCCCATTCTCGTGTGTGTTTGAGACCTCAGCACAGACACCTGCAGTGCAAACTAGGGTAGCTTACCCACTCCCCATACAGGGATATTGACTGAGCGATATACTTGAACTGTTTAGCGCAAAATGAAAGCTAAAAAGAAATACTCAACTTTTTTTTGTTGTTGTTGCAAACACTAGTGCCACCCTCGGTGGCTGCCCAAAGCCTAGGCTAGTCAAGTGCCATAAGAAAAAACGCCCCTGATTTAGGATGTTGTAAAATAACAAAATTGTTGGATGTGTACATAGGTATTATAATATTTTCAGATATCTAGGCTATATTTAACATTTATTTTGTATTTGGCCTGTTATGAAATCATGTATTGAACAATTTAAGCATAGCTCAGCTTTAAGAAACTCAAATAGCCTAGATGCATGCTTAGCATTTTGTGATCATAAAGGCTACTTTCACAAACTCTTATAGTCGGCTGTCCTCTGATTTACCGATATCTAGGCGACATTTGTAATATTTATTTTGTATTTGGCCCGTTATGAAATAATGTGGAACAATTTAAACACAGTGTAAAACTTAAATCCCAAATTTGGAGACATCCATGTATGTTGAAATTTGCTGCAAATTCAAAACGGGATTAGTCTGGAACGGCTAACTGTACAGGGGACTGCTTTACACCTTTCTGTTCGGTAAGGTCTGCTGTTTATTCTGATATATGGTTTGTCATATGTTAAACGAAGGGTTCGTGAAGTATTCCACCGAGATGAATGGGTAGGGAGATGGACGCAAAACCTTCAGTAGAATTTATGATTAAATTTGAATGATATTATTTACTTTTCTCGCGAACCGTTCACCACAGCAATTAGCGGCTAACATCGTTTAAAAGCTGAGAAAAAGCTCTTTCATGTGATACTTGTGAAGTCTGTGTGATGAGTAGGCTACTTCGAGAGTAGTTCAACTAAGAATGGGTTAATTTGGACGCGCGGCACTTTCTTTCTTGCGCTGTCACTTTCTCCACTGCGTAATTTGCGCTGTGAATGCTAAGATTATTTTGACAGGCCATAGGCTAAATATATATCGCTATTAGTAGGACGCAAAGCAGAATATTTAAAGAAGGGGGCACCAAGGCCACCGTGGCCTGTAACCTCTGATTTTCAAAGGGGCTACGTGGCCGCCGTGAAATTCCTACCCTGGTCGTCAACCTTTTTTTCCCCAATTGGAATAACTATTTCTCTTATAGGCTATTATAATGGAGAAACACTAAGGGCTGTATTTTGGGTCACCAGCGCATGGCGTAAAGTTCGTTATTCACCGGCGCGAAGTTGATTTCGTTATTTTGCACCTTTATTTTTTAAGCATTGCGCCCAGGGGTGTGGCAATTAACAACCTAGGGAGGGCGCATTGTCTAAAAATCGCTATCATACACCACCTAAACCTGGTCAGAAGTCAATGGCGAGTTGTTCATATGCTATTTTAAGAGCGCATGTCAACAGTCATATGGGCGGGTGCACAACGCGCGTACACCCTGCCTCTGTCATCCTCAAGAACGCGCACCAGCTGAACATCCATGCAAATCATTACAAATTACATGATTACAATGGAAAACAAAATTCTAATAAAGATATACGAAATACATCTTCTAATGAATAGTTATTCACCATTTATTTGAAAATTGGTAATGACGGATAAAAATGATTACTTCACCAATACAAGCAAGACCCGTAGGTATTTAAATCGACCTGCCAAGCCAGGGGTGTCTGTTAAGAACCAGGAAATAGGCCTGCGTATTCAGGAAACACTGACGGATTGACCTCACACCAGTACAACACAATGTAAGTGAAAAACATCACTATTGAACTCATCTGTTGAATATTGTTGCGCGTGTTAATATTGTCCATTGGCGCAGCCACATGGAGTATCTCATCGGACAGCGAATAGGAAGACGGCAAAGGCGAGGGGACCAAGTGTACAGGCCAAGGCACACATATCTGTCTCTCACTGAAGAGGACTGTAGGCGTAAACTGCGCCTATCCCGCCAGGCTGTGACGGACATCTCCTCGCCGATGAGCTGGAAACTGCTGTACCCTGTCCCTATGCCCTCCCCGTTGCTGTAAAAGTAACCGCAGCGCTGTATTTTTTTGCTAGTGGGTTATTCCAGCATCCCTTAAGTTCAATTGGAGGCATATCCCAAGCTGCCATAAGTTCGGCTATACATGCAGTTACATCTGGTTTAGTCCGACATGCTGGTGAATATATTCAATTTCCCATGACACCTGACAGACAGGAGCGTGCAAGACAGGAGTTCCGGGCAAAGAGTGGGTTCCCTGGTGTTATGGGTGCTATAGATTGCACTCATGTGCAAATACGTGCCCCATCAGAAAATGCTGTGATCTATATTAACCGCAAGGGAACCCACTCAATAAACGTACAGGTGATTTGCAATGCTGCATGTGAAGTCGTGCATGTGTGTGCAAATTATCCTGGCTCCAGTCACGACTCCTTCATACTGGCCAATTCTGTCATTCCTACAGTCTTCCAGAGGGAACCTCCTCCGGAGGGGTGGCTGTTAGGGGACAATGGCTACCCATTAAAGACATGGCTGATTACACCTTACATCATGCCAACAACAGTGCGTCAAGTGGCGTTCAATCGCAAACACGCAAAAGCACGCTCCGTCATTGAAAGAACATTTGGGTTGCTGAAAATGCGCTTCAGATGTTTAGATAAGTCAGGTGGCACATTACAGTACAGTCCTCAAAAAGTCGCAGCATTCTTTGTGGCATGTTGTGTGTTGCATAACATTGCCATACACCATAGATGTGTTGTAGACCTAGATGAGGAAACATTACAGGACATTAGAAGATGTGATGCTGAATTGCATGTGCCGATGCCAATAAACCCAAATGCTCTAGCAGCAGCACGGGAGAGGAGGGATCAGTTGGCAGAAGAGCATCTTTAGACTGGTAAGCTACCTAATAGTATCATTTATTTCCAATCCCGAAGATTTCATTGAACATTATACATAACGGAACTCGAAGTATTGGGTTGATAGTGTTTATTATAATCTCAAATTATAGTTGCATAATGGCAAAAAAAAAAAACATGACCTCCCTCTTCGTCCTCCCCGGGTTCGCAGGCGGGGAGGATTTCGTTGGAGCCGGGTACTGGAGGGTCCAGGAGGAGCAGGTAGCAGCGTGCTCCTGGTGAAGGGATGAGCTCGTGTGGAGGGAGAAGGAGATGGTGTTGCAGCAGGTGCAACGCGCTCAACTGCCTCCGCAACCCTCCCCAGACTGTCGGCTATGCGGCCGAGAGGCCGCAGCAGCATCTCCATCCGGCTGAGGCGGGTGTTAAGGCGCCGAACACTGCGCCGGATTCCGGCGAGCTCTCTCTCCAGCATATTGAAGCCGGCCTGCTGGAGATCCAAAAACGGCTCTTCCTGGCCGATGCTGCCACGGCGTGGTCTGGGTCGGCGAGTTGCTCCCCTGGACCTCGAGGTTGGTGGCACTCCTCCCTCCACAACTACCCCCTGCTCTACTCCACTGGTTCCGGGCTCAGGAGGATCTTCAGCCAGCAGAGCTGCAGAACATTTTGGTTTATTTATTATATGCCTTTGTTTCAGGTAGTAAAGATACAATAAAATCATTAAACACAACAATTTTCACAATACATCTGTAAAGTAAGCATGACTGACCTTGATGTTGGACGCCGACTTCTAACCCTCCAAATCCCTCAATGCTTTCTGCACTGAGGGTGGAGGCAGCGAGGTCCTCCACTGGCGTCAGATCCTCAATATTGCCCGGTCCCCCTCCCGTCTCCAAACGCTGCTTTCGGTTCGCGGCGAGCTTTTGCTTTCCCCGTCTCCTGACATCACTGTACCGTTTACGGCATTGTGCAGCTGTTCTAGTGATGCCAGAAGACGAGGACACGCTCGCCGCGACCTCCTCCCACGCCTGCTTCACCTCGGGGAGTTTTGGTGCTCGCGGGCCTTCACCTCACGCACGAGCGTCTCCGTTTCCTCTAGGCCAAAACGCTCTTGTCGCCCTGGCAATTGCGCCATCATAATACCAACTCGCCATTGTTAATGCGCCTGGGTTTTAAAGGGAATGGCAGGTGAGGGTTTGATTGGTTTATTGCATGTCACGCCTCTCGTTAATTAGAAGGCTTAGTACCAACTTTTTGAACAATGCGCTGGATGGAATCTACATGAATGTGGGCTGGCCACACCCAAAAAAATCAATGTGCTTTGCGCCAGTGACGATGCACTTTAGAATGTCATGATAGGGCCCTAAGGTTAAGGAAATAAACCACATCCAGCATGAATTTGAACTTTTACTTAAAAAGAAATATATGAACAGTGTCTAACTTATTAGGCCAAGAACGTCCCACCCCCTGGAAAAACGAGGAAGGAGTGTCTGTAGTCCCCTTTACAAAGATATGGGACTTCCTGTTGCCAATGATGCAAAATTAAAATTTGTACAACATTGGCAACAGGAACTGCTGAAATCTGTATTTCTCCTGTCTCAGGGGAAAATGAGGGAATGATGCACGACCATTCAAAATATGACTAGGTTTCTAACGATACAAAGCTTAATGCAAATGGTTGAAGTGTCCCTTTAAAGCAGAAAAGGTGGAGAAGCCCTGATGTACTGTACATCACGAGTACTGTATTACATCAATTTTAGCCAAGACAGTTTTGATAATGTTACATGCAATAAAAGGCAATGGTTTAAGCTAATCACTAGTCTGAGAGATTACAAATTATTAGAGCCCTCATTATATGAGCGTTGTTTTTGAGTATTGCATTTTAAAAAATCTTAGTTTTTTTAGTCAAATTATATAATGAACATTGGTTTATGATTGGAACTGACATTTTACAGTTACTGTGGGTTTTGTCTCCTTACAGGTCGATATGAGTGTGTATCAAGCAAAAACTCTCTGCCATTTATTCGGTGGGAAAACATTGATGCAATACAACAATTACCAATAATTGAGACAAGTCGAAATAAAAGAATTGTGTGTCAAAATGAAGAACGGGTGACCCTGCTGTGTTGCTCAAACTCAGGTTATACCGTTAAGATGGTGAAGATGAATGACAAGGGTTATCTCAAGGAGCAAGGTGACTTTTCACCCAAAAGGCAGATGATCACATATTTAGTTTATATTTCATCATATTTACTTTTTGTCTTAATTAGATGTTTTTGTAATATTATTATCTGAATCTTTCCTTAGGGATATCAAATTGCATGTATAATTACAGTATACAAAACTGTGCAAATGGTCCAGGAGAAGCTAAACTCACATGCAAAGTTGACAACCCAGCCTTGGAGCGCTTTGATTACAGTTCAAAAAACTTTACCTTAACTTTTCGAGCTGAAGGTAAGGTTTCTCCCTCTCCCCTCCATTCAGTATGCATATTGTATATCTTAACGCCCATGTCTATAAGATAGGGGAAATCAGTAAACCCTTTTTTTGACTTTCAGGGTTTGATTGTGATGATGAACAGTTCGGAGGTGGAGACAATGGTGAACCAGGAGTAGGGAACTGTGATGTAGATGAAGTTGGTAACGTTACAGCTGTATGCAATGGGACTACAGGTGAATGGGAGAACCCAGAAAGGAACTGTGTTTTGGTTGTGATCAGAGAGCTGGAAGAAGAATCTCTGGTAATATGCCTGTTTTATTCATTTCCATAAACCAATGATTATCTTGCAGTTATTATTTACGCAATTTTATTGTTTGCTTGGGTTTAATCTTTTTAAATTGCACCAAATTTATTTTCAACAATAACAGCCTTACATATAATCAGAAATACATTTCCTGACAGATGAAACTCTGCCATAAATATATTATCACTGAAATCACAAAATCAAAGATTTCATCAAAACCTTGGGCATATTGTATATTGGGGAAATGCAAATTGTCATCAGCTATTATGATAATTATTACAACGGAAATCTTCATCCTTTTGGGGTATAGGCTAGCTTGTTTTTTCTTCTTCTTTTTGACTGATAACAAGTGCACAGAGACAATGGAGAATAGTTCTGAGGCTAATTAAAGCTGACCTGGTCACTGCTTTTGCCGTCTCTCTCCAGTTCCATATATCTGCAGGTACAAAACAGAACTAGGTCAATGGCAGCCATGTTGATGGGTTTGAATCGCAATTCCTAGAAAAAAGTGGCCCAATGTGGTCTGAGTTCCAGTTATAGTTTGCATAACTCCCACTGCACACTTTTGATGTGGAGTATGAATTGGTTGGATGGACGTTAGGTCTACAGTCTGTAACAGAAACTTTTTGTATCAAGGGCCACATTGGGTTTTGAAAATTGGCAGGCAGGCCGTGGTTTGCCCACCCCTGGTCTATAATGGTCGAAATATACAAATAAACAAAATAAGAAAATATTCTAAAGAAGGCAGGACATTAAAAATACATCTAATGTCAATATTACTGAAAAGATGACTAAAGACATTACAAAAGAATAAAAATGATGTTCCTTGCCCAATTATTATTTTGACTACAAAACATGTAATATTTTTTTTCTCAATATTTAGAAATACAAAGTCAAGTGCATATTGACATTGCATATATCAATATGCACTTGACTGTTGTATCCATCTGAGTGCATACACACTTCAGTCAGTTTTGACATACAGACCATGACCAGAGCACGTCAATGCAGTCTTACAGTAGGAAGAAAAGTTCAAGTGTTAGCTAAAATGTTAAAGTTTTTAAAGACATTTTTAATAAATTTTGAATATCTCAACACCTCATCTTTGAACCATAGCCATAAGTGGCACACCTATAACTAAAATGGCCTGTGCCATAATGCCAAGTCTGTCCAATATTGTGATAATTCTGCACTATTATATTTCAACTTTATTGCCATATTGTGATACAGATCACATATTTGCATGATATTTTTGCCTGCACACAGGGTCCAAAATTTGCTCTGTCAAAAAATCTATGTTAAATCTGATGAAATTAAATCTGTTGCCATTGACAAATTGATGAAATAGGCCTACTAAAGTAAAATGGCTTGTCCATGAACATGCAATTTCCCATTACGTTTGTTAGTATATAGGCCGCAAAAGGACCTTCACGTAGCATTGACAAAATCTGAATATCTAATGACCCAAGTAGGGTTGTGCCGATGGACGATATCATCGTCCATAGTGATGGTGGACAGGCATCACGATGGAAAGCAACCATCGTGATGCCACGCCCCCACATGCCAGTCACTAATTCCTGCTGTAACAGGCAAAAACATAAAAAAAAAACTTTCCCTGAAAATGAAATTGAGCCTACTATAAAGGCTGTCAACCAAACAGTTATCACATATTAGTCTACCATCTTGTAAAATAAAAGACTTATTAGTCTACCCTCTTATTCAAATAATTCCTGACTGTGACGTGAATGTGTAGCCTAATTGTCTTTTTGTAGCCTACATGTCTTGCAGGCCTATAGCCTACATTGGACGTAATAGGTAGCCTAATGTTTTAGCAGAAAATATAGGTTTATTATTGTTAGGCTACGACTAGGACATTCTAGCGCTCAAATATTTTTGCAAGGCTACAGCGAGCGCCAAATGCGTCCTTCTCCTCTGTGTTAAAATAAAAAATTTCTTTCGTTAATTATAGGATCAAAAGGTAGCCTATTCGTCTTTCACTGTATGGCTTGTATTTCATGCATTTAGAAAAAGTCCCAGACAGCAGCGGAGTGGTAATCGGGATTCGTTATTTGTAAAAGTGTTTTTACTTTGCCCTCCTATATATAGCCTGGACTGCGCGATTGCATCCCTTTACTTTCATCTCGGCTTGTCCCCTGCACTCCAAAATCCGAGGGCCCTGACATTTAAAACGAGACATTGAGAACTTTGAAAAAGCACTGGTAGTTTACTTACAAGACGATTTATACAGACAGTATCTTCACGAAGTTTAGCGTTTGCAGCCATCTTGAATTTAGTCACGATAAGTCGAGCGACGAGTAAGAATGAACAGGTATGATAAGGGATCAGATTCCAAAAATAATTCAGTGGAAATGAATGGATTCCAGTTTCTTCCAGTAGCAGCAACTGGAATCCATGCATTTCCACTGAATTATTTTTGGAATCTGATCCCTTATCATACCTGTTCATTCTTACTCGTCGCTCGACTTACCGTGACTAAATTCAAGATGGCTGCAAACGCTAAACTTCGTGAAGATACTGTCTGTATAAATCGTATTGTAAGTAAACTATCAGTGCTTTTTCAAAGTTCTCAATGTCTCGTTTTAAATGTCAGGGCCCTCGGAAGTCTACCAATGAAGTGTGGAGATACATTGAGCCTCGTAAATGGTGTAAAACAGTGATTTATTTGCATGGCTAGCCCGATGCCGAAGCACCACAATTGAAAAAGCTGTTGGTAGCATCGGCTAACTAGCGCCAGATTTTGGAGTGCAGGGGACAAGCCGAGATGGGCTATGAGACATACGTTCACACTCGGTATCATGTTTCAATACACTTTAGGTCAATATCACACCGGAATTCTCCTTTAAGTAGCTTTTTTGCTGGGCCCAGCGAAGGCTGGCAATGTGTAATATTCCGCTGGTTGGTGCACACGCAAGTGTTCAGATTGATTGTCTATCCGTCTTTCACAACAATTTTCTTGGAGCAGATCTTCCACACAACTTCGGTAGCCTGGTCAGTATGTCTCTCTTAGCTGTCCACTTTCATCAGGCTGTATAGCCTATATAATATATTTTTTATTTTTTTATGTAGAACATTATAAATGTATTTCTGTACAGACATAGGCTATAGGCTAATTAATTAGTGTTTACCACACTAACTCCCCCCCCCCACACACACACGATCGCCCAACCCTAGACCCAAGATAATGCCTAAGCACTATGCGCTATACAATATAAATAAATAAATAAATTCATGCAAACTTAAGCATACAAACTCTTTGGACAAATCATTAATTACATGTAACAGTAAAGGAGACTGTATGCTGTAAGGATGTGGAGTTATTAGCGGTTAGTCTCCGTCCGTACTACATGCCGAGGGAGTTCTCGCACGCAATTGCTGTCTGTGTTTACGTTCCACCTCAAGCTCTCCCGGAATACAGCGTGTGACGTCATCCACTCCACAATCGCAAGGCTTCAAACCCAACACACTGACGCCTTTTTTGTGATCTCTGGCGACTTCAATCACATAACACTGGATTCCACACTCACAAATTTTTACCAGTATGTTGACTGCCCTACAAGGAAAAACAGGACAATAGACCTCTTGTATGCAAACGTGAGGGATGCATACAGTGCAAGCCCCCTCCCCCCACTGGGGAAGTCAGACCACAACCTCATTCATCTTCAGCCAATGTACAAGACCAAAGTACAGAGGCTACCAGTTGCCACACGCACCTTCAGGAAGTGGACACCCGAAGTGGATGAGGCTCTGAGAGACTGCTTCGAGTGTACTGACTGGAGTGTGTTGCAGAATGGAGAGGACTTGGAGGAGGTCACACAGTGCACAACTGATTACCTGAACTTCTGCATGGACATTGTTGTTCCCACCAGAACTGTACGCTGCTTTCCCAACAACAAGCCTTGGATAACCAGCAATGTCAAGACCCTTCTTAACAGGAAAAAGATGGCATTCAGAGAGGGGGACATGGTAGAGCTGAGGCGCGTGCAAGGAGAACTCAAATTCATGCTGAAGGAAGCTAAGGAGGATTACAGAAAGAAGGTGGAACAGAAGCTGCAGGAAAACAACTTGAAGGAGACATGGGACTGCATGAAGGTTATCACTGGCCTGAAGAAGAACAGCAGCTCTGTGGAGGGGGACCTGGACTGGGCGAACCAGTTGAACCACTTCTACAACAGGTTTGACTGCCCTGCTCCAGCTCCAATGGCGGTGGTCTGTCCACCATCCCCCAGCCCCCACCCTCACACCCCCTCAATACCAGTGCAACACTCACCTCCATCATCACAGGCTACCGTACTCCCACCATCAATGGATTTTGCAACCCTCCCCCACATGGCGATCACGAACAATGAGGTGACAACAACCTCAGTCAACAGCCATCAGACACACAGATCCCAGATGCACCCCTACCCCTCCCCTCCCCTTACACCCCTCACCATTACAACAGATCAAGTGATAGTCCAACTTAAGAAATTGCGCAGCAACAAAGCAGTGGGGCCTGACAGACTGTGTCCAAGGCTACTCAAGGCCTGTGCTGCTGAACTGGGGGAGCCACTGAAGCACATCTTCAACTTGAGCCTACGCCTTGGACAAGTTCCAACACTGTGGAAGACATCATGTCTTACCCCTCTCCCTAAGAAGCCACACCCTAGTGAGCTTAATGACTACAGACCTGTCGCTCTTACATCACATGTGATGAAGACAATGGAGCGATTGGTCTTAGGCATGCTCAGACCCCAGGTACGCCATGCACTAGACCCGCTACAGTTTGCATACCAGGAGAAAGTGGGCGTGGACGATGCCATCACTTATCTTCTACACAGGACACATTCCCACCTAGACAAGGGGAAAAGTGCTGTGAGAATCATGTTCTTTGATTTCTCAAGTGCTTTTAACACCATCCAGCCCCTCAGATTGGGAGACAAGCTCTTGCAGATGGGTGTGGACGCTCACCTGGTAACCTGGATTACAGATTACCTGACCGAGCGACCACAGTTCGTCAGACTGAAGAACTGTCTCTCTGACACTGTGATCTGCAGCACCGGAGCGCCACAGGGAACTGTGCTCTCTCCAGTCCTGTTCACCCTGTACACATCTGACTTTTGCTACAACACCGAGTCATGCCACATGCAGAAGTTTTCTGATGATACTGCAATTGTGGGGTGTATCAGGAATGGGCAGGAGGAGGAGTACAGGAGCCTGGTGGAGGACTTTGTGCAATGGTGCAAACTCAATCATCTTCAACTTAACACTTCAAAGACCAAGGAGATGGTGGTGGATTTCCGCAGGTCTAAGCCCACTCTGCTACCAGTCCACATTGATGGGGTCAATGTGGAGGTGGTTAGCACCTACAAATATCTGGGTCTCCACCTGGACAATAAACTGGACTGGTCAGCCAACACTGATGCACTCTACAAGAAAGGGCAGAGCAGGCTGTACTTCCTGAGGAGGCTGCGGTCCTTCAATGTGTGCAGTAAGCTCCTCAGGATGTTCTACCACTCTGTTGTTGCCAGTGTCCTCTTCTATGCAGTAGTGTGTTGGGGAGGAAGCACAAGGAAGAAGGACGCGGGGCGAATTGACAGGCATGTAAGGACAGCTGGCTCTGTAGTGGGAGCTGAACTGGAGTGCATCACTTCACTATCTGACAAAAGGACCCTGAACAAACTGATCAACATCTTGGACAATGAGTGTCACCCACTCCACAGCACCATTGTTAAGCAGAAGAGCCTGATCAGCTGGAGACTTCGCTCACTGCCTTGCACAACGGACAGACTGAGAAAGTCATTTGTCCCCAGGGCCATTGAACTGTTCAATGCCTCACTTAAGGGAAGAGGAGAGATAGACTTCTCTGCATAGTCTGTCTGCCTCTTCACCCCCTCCATGTTTGGTACTGTCTGTCCACTAGCCACTTGTACCACTGTCTTTATGCCTCACTGTTTGCGTGCTATATTAGCACATTAGCACATATGCATAACCCCCCCCTCCATGCCACAGCCGAACTGTGGCCACACTTATACATTTCTTAAATAGTTAAATATATAGATATATAGACTTTACTTTACTTTAATTCTGCATTGTTGCACTGTTGGACTTACTCATTTGCACTATCACCATGACCACTACCACTATCACCATTGAACTACCACCATGACACTCATTCGCACAGAGCACCTTAGAGCACCTTACTATCTTACTATGCACAGTCACAGGCTCAGTCCCTGCCTCAGTCATTGCAAGGACCTCTGATTGATTAATCACCACTATGTGGATACTGTTTTTAGAATGACTTAGATTAAGGGTTAGTTAGTATAATTTGTATTTTTGTAATTTGTATTTTAGTATATTTTTATATATTGTATTAAGTGTTAGTTAGTATAATTTGTATTTTAGTATATTTAGCATATTCTTTATCTTCTACTGTCCTTATTGCTTAGTTGTGTTTTTATATTATATACTTTAATTACTCTTTCTGATGTTAAAGAATGTGTTTGTGTTGTATGTATGCTGCTGAGACCTTGAATATCTATCTATCTATTAAGATTGAGTACGGGCTTTCATTTTTGCCAAATTAACTTACTGCCATTTAATATAAAACCTTGAACATTTAATAGTTTGATTGTATTATAATCTATCTCTCTCTCTGTCTCATTTCTAGACTCTGACAGCAACAACGCTACCTGGTTTTGTGGAACGATTAAGTAACATCACATTTCAAAATGAAGATCGGATAGCCAACTCCACATCAAATATTAAAAGCATTGTAACTATCCTGAATAATGTTGCAAACATTACACAGGACTTTACAATCAATGAGGATGTCATAGGGGTATGTACACTATAAATATCCTAATGATTAAAATTAAGTTATTGCACAGGACCTAACAGATTACTAGTACTGAGTGAATGAAAGAGACACCTACACAAGCAGGTATACACCATAGTCTCTATGCCTGGCAAACACAAAAATGTCTTTTTTTAACATATAGCCTTCTAACCAAGGTCTTGTTACACATTTGCATTGCATCATTGTTTCAACTGAAATTATCAGGACAATGTACGCTTTCCAATAATCAAAACAATATGCTATTACACCGTGTCTGTTTTTTCTGCTATTTTGAACAAGAAATATAATGCAATAGAACAGCATATTTAATTTTCAGTGTGGACATGCCACAGATGCCAACATGCAGTTAGGATACATTGTTAGAGTAAAGGGCTGTTCACACCAAGAACGATAACTATAATGATAACTGTAAAAATGTAATTGAATGATAACGTCCACATAAACTATAACGATAACGCAGAGGTGGAAAAATCCAGCTTTAGCATTCACTTAAAGCTGCAGTTGGCAAGATTTTTTTGATCATATTCACTGAAACCGAGTCTATTCACTGTCTAATCAGAGCAGGGCTGTGTGAGATCTGGCTGTCAATCACAGTCTGGTGCACACTGACGAGCACAAACTCAATGAGAGGGTGCTAGGTGGTAGTGGGGGAGGGGCATGAGAGTTGTAAACATTCAAAATTTTGGCTAAGTCCCCTCAATCTGTCAGCGTAAAAAAAGCAAAAACCGAGAAAACAGCGCAGAAATTGCCAATACTGCATAGTTTCTCTTAAACTCAATAGCACAAAGTCACAGTTCTCAATACTCTGTATCCAACCTCACACACAGCAAGTTAGCACTCTCCAGACTTCTCTTTTTTTCTGTTTGAAATAAGCCTGCCTTTAAATAGGCCAGTCAAATGTCCAATCAAGACACGGGCTAAACCAACTTAGAGGGGTGACTGATGGTCTGTACCAATATCCCTGACTGTAAATCTTCCCTAGTATACAAGGACATATACAGTTGTGCTCATAAGTTTACATACCCTGTACATACACATGCTAAAATTGACTAAAAAGAGGATTAAAAAATGGAAAATGATCTATTGCCTTAATTAAAACAAATAGGAAATAGCCAACCTTTAATGACACCAATTTTCTTTGTGAATGAATAATGTATTGTAAATAAATAAATGTTCTTCCATAAAATACAGGGGCTCATAAGTATACATACCCCTATGTTAAATTCCCATAGAGACAGGCAGATTTTTATTTTTAAAAGCCAGTTATTTCATGGATCCAGGATACTATGCATAAATAGATTGGCATGGTTTTATTTCAGTTAGCCTAATAGCTGGTTTGATTTGCATTGAGAGATGGTCTTATGGATAGTACCCCATGCCAATCTCTAGGTATGGTGAAGGGTATGTGATGATGTGGGGCTATTTTAAATCCAAAGGCCAAGGGAAATTTATCAGGATGCATAGTATCCTGGATCCATGAAATAACTGGCAAGACCAAACATGAATGTGTCATTCACAGTATACATTTACAGAGATTTTAGAAGTGACTACCAAACCAGTTTCTGTTTTTGGAGTAATTGACTGTATGAAAATATTGCCCCCCTGTGTGGTTTGTTTGAGATGGGGGTGGCCATTTGGCTGCCTTGGTCCAAAGATCCTGGCCTCACATAAGCTATTTATGGGTTTCATCAGGTCCCTTCCGTAGAACATCAAGCACCATGCAGTCTTTATTCATAAACTAGGTACTTGATTTTATAGACAAGGGACCTGATGAAACCCATGAATAGGCTAACTGGTGTGACCTATTTCCAACTAATAAGCTAATTTCCCAAAAGTTGGCATGTTCCTTAAAGTTCTGCCTCTATAATCAGTACTTTTTATATTTTTTCCCAGAATTTCATCAACGTCTCAAGCGTCGTTGTGTCCAATTCCACCTTTAATACCTGGGGTGAATTAAATGATGTCAACAAAACAACAAGGAATGTTAGTGCATCTTTCCTGGGCTCTATTGAAGTGATTGTGAGATCCCTGCAAGGGGACACATCGTTTGAAACAGGAACAGACATTATCCAGCTACGTCAAGCTTTTGTCAACAGCTCATACAATGAGACACTAGGCACAGATTCATCTGCTGCAATCTTCATTCCAGTGGAGGGGAACTTTACAATTACAACAATAACATTCTCTACCCTAAATAATGTCCTACCCGCCAGGAATAGTAGTGACAATGATAGCAGTTTATCCAACTCCATCAATGCAGCTGTTGTTCTAGTGCAAGTGAATGACACAATCAACAACATCTCGCTAAGCTTTGACCTTATAAATGAAACACTAGAAAATCCTCAGTGTGTCTTTTGGAACTTTGAGCTTTTTGATGGATTTGGTGGATGGGATTCATTTGGATGTGAGCTCATATCGTTCGAGAATAACACTGTCACTTGTGAATGCAACCACACAACATCCTTCTCAATTCTAATGTCACCATCCATTCCTCCTGGCATAAGATTGTTGCTGGATTTCATCACATACATTGGTGTGGGTATATCCCTTGCCAGCTTGATCATATGTCTTATCATTGAAGGAATCATATGGAAGAGCATGACCAGAAATGACACGTCTTACATGCGGCATGTCTGTGTGGTGAATGTTGCTGTGTCACTTCTGATTGCTGATATCTGGTTCATTATAGGAGCAGCTATATCAGACTATCAATCAGTAGCTGTCGGACCATGTACAGCAGCAACCTTTTTCATCCATTTATTTTACCTAGCGATGTTCTTCTGGATGTTGGTGTCTGCTCTACTGCTGTTTTATCGCACTGTCATGGTTCTCTCACAGATGAAGAGGTCAACAATGTTGGCAATTGCATTCAGCCTTGGATATGGTGCCCCCCTCATAATCGCCGTGGTAACTGTTGCAGCAACTGCCGGAGGTGGAGGTTATATCCGAGAGGAAAATGTCTGCTGGCTCAACTGGAATAAGACTAAAGCACTTCTGGCTTTTGTGATTCCAGCATTGACCATTGTGGCCATAAACCTTCTAGTGATGATTGTTGTCCTCTTCAAAATGTTGAAAAGGGGTGTTGGAGACACAACGCAGAATAACGACAAACATGCCCTAGTGGTCATAGCGAGATGTGTCGCCATCTTAACCCCCCTCTTCGGCCTTACCTGGGGTTTTGGCATAGGCATCATGGCTGCGCCTGAAGCTGTAGGACTCCATGTTGTTTTTGCCGTTTTAAATTCATTACAGGTACCAACACAACACAATCTGACAATAGTAGTTATCCCAAATCATGATCAGTGTATATTGTTTAGCATAATTGATAAACCCATTGTTTTCATTTTCTAATTGATTTTGGAAAATCATGAATGTAGTAGTTTCCTAAACAAATCAAGCAGCTGATGTACAGTAGCACCACATTCAAGTTAACATCATTTTCATAATATGCAACTACAACTACACTTTAATAACATGATTGCACTTTTTATTTTAAAGGGTCTTTTCATTTTGGTCTTTGGAACACTACTGGATAGCAAGGTAAATGGTTTTACATGAAATGTATTGAGTATTCTACATTAAGTGTTTTTATTTTAACTTGCACAGGATGCGGTGGACATGTTGATGTTTGGTGTACAGATCTACCTCAGTTTTCATTTTCTTCTATACAGATAAGGGAGGCCTTAGTAGGAAGACTAAAAAACCAAAGCTCTGGCTCGGGTGGCACAAGGGTAGGCATTCTTTGATAATTAATTTATCCATATTATATATTTTTTGTTTTAAATGTAGAGTTCCAGTGTGTGTGTTTAGGGATGGCATCCATTGTGTTGTGTTGTGTATACCAATTCTTGTATATTATGCTGTAAGTCATTTTACCAAATTGTTTTTTTTCCTCATTATAAGATTAATAGCACTTGGTTAGATTACATTTTTTGCAGTGTAATTCCTGAAGTAAAACTCCTTAAAACTGAGCCCTCTTTTTAACCCTTTATTCAATAGAGTACAAGTGCTGGGACATCATCGAACGTACTCGATTTCTTCAGAGGGATTCGAAGAAGAAGTAAGTTTCCTTTGTTGAAACAATTTGGTTTGTATGTCTTCCAGAGTTGGATATTGATAATTTTCCACTCAATAATTTGTGCATTAGTCTCAGGCCATTTGACATGGGAATAGTTTAGTGTAACAGTTTGGACTGTGACCAATATTTATTTGCCAGCTTTAATCTTTGATTGCTTTCTTTTTCAGATGTGTACAATGTCTCAGGAGGACCTGTTGTCAACTCAGGATCTGGGACTTCAAGCAGTTACAGCGCTGTCGACTTCTCTGGGAACACTTAATGAAAACCTTAAAACCATGGTGTGAACTATGGGGGAGCCAGGGGGAACTCAGCTCCCTCTTGATGAGACAATGGAAAGACATGGAACATTTTGGTTGTCTCTAAAAGTGTTATTGATGTGCTGTTTGCCATGTGTTTCTAGTTTCCTGTATTGTCATTATCATCATCAGGGTCAGGCGTAAAATCAGGGTATTTTAAAGTACAATTCATGCATTTGGACGATTTTATTGTTAGTTGACTTAAAGATAGGCTAGGAGACGAAACAAGGAGCGATAAGAATAGATAGAGAAAAAAGAACAGTATTTTGAGATCTTAAACTGGACTTATTTCCCCGCTGCGAAAAAGGGTCCCTTATGAAAACACAGGTGAGATCTCATTTGAAATGTTGCTTTTCTATGGCCATTACCATAAGACATGACAAATCGAAAACAAGGAAACTTACTGACAAAATTGGGTTTTACAAATATATTTTAGCAGTGTAAACAATTTAAGAGCAACAACACAGTTTTAACTAAAGCTGTTTTTTTATTTTAACTTCTGGAAACTTGAATCTTGAGAAGCACAATATCTTGTGTAGTATACTTGTGTTTCCATTCAGGTAATGGATGCATTATTGCCATTGTTATTGCCATTCCCTATAGACCTTTTTCACACTTCCGCATTTTCACATCAATGCAGTGTAGCAGAACTTCCGGTTACCATAGCGGCAGATGATAGATGTGGGCTGGCAGTTTTCATAACATTTATCCGCATTTCTCTAACAGATTTCTATTCTTCTTGCTGTATATACAAAAATCTAGTTTATTATTAAAATGACATGGTTGCTGTCAAAATTTGCCGCTGTTAGTTTGAACACATTTTCGAAATATCTTTTTTTTTGGATGAATGGGAGTTCCAGTTTGCCAAACGGTGTTTTTCAAAACGAAAAGAGAAACAGAGAGGAAAATCGGTGAATGTCGTGGAAGATACGGAATTAGGTGACACATTCTTTATTTCCATGGTGAACTGTGAAGATGAACCAAAAGCACAGATAAACACTGTTAAATCAGACAAATGGATAGCACCACTGCAAATTAATGGGACTATAATTACACTGAAGCTAGATACAGGTGCAAAAGCAAACTTGATCAGCATGTCAGATGTGAAGGCATGGACTGTTGTTAAAACAAAACAGAATAGTAATCCCACGTACACTTAGACAAGAGCTACTGCAGAGAATACATGAAGGACACTTAGGTGTTGAAAAATGTAAAAGAAGGGCAAGAGACACAGTATTCTGGCCCACTTAACAAAGACATTGACAACTTGATAAGCAGATGCGAGACATGCCAGAAATACAGAAACAAACAAACAAAAGAGCCAATGACTGTAGCTGATGTGACAACACCATGGCACAAAGTAGGAATGGACTTGCTCCACCTGAAAGGAAAGGACTACTTAGTAGTAATTGACTATTTCTCAAATTATCCTGATATGGCATTACTCTCAAGTACATCGTCCAACTGTGTCATTGCACATGCCAAATCCATCTTCGCCAGACATGGCATTCCGCATACAGTAATGAGTGGCAACAATGCATAATTAAACATTACCTCGATTTAGGCTACTTGGGTAGCCTATGGCTTAAGGCTTGACTACACGGTGGTAACGAAAATCGAAATCTGCTTTTGATAGCCTACCGGTGCCGCTCCACAAAACAAAATAATATCTTAAAGGAACCGTATGTAAGAAATGTATTTCAATTCATCATAAAATGGCCCTGATATGTCACTAGACATTAAGAAATCATGTTCACTTCAAATACTTAGATCACTGACAACAGTAGTCCGGCCAGGATATTGTCTTTTAAAAAGTGAAGTTGCAGCCCTCAACTGATGTTGATGTTGTGTTTTGTCATGTCATGTTGTGTTTTGGCCTGATGCGCCACCCTCTACCTATCTACCAATCACAAAGTCAGTTGTGTTTCGGCATCCAGGTTGGCAACTTCGAGTCAGGGGGGAGGGGGAGGGGATACACCGCTCTACAGTATTTTGAAAGTGATTGCGGTACCAGTTTTGGCCACAATCTTACATATGGTTCCTTTAATTTGCTGTCTACGTTATTGTCAGTGTTGGGGGTAACGCAACTACGCAAATCAAAACAATGTCTTGTGTGATAATTGAGCCAGTAGAGAAATAACTGTTCAGAATTAATCTGTGGCCTTGGGTAGGCTTCTGCAGAAAACATTGTTGTTGGCGATTTAATACTGTCTAGTAACGTTTTTACCAGGCTAGACAACTATGACCCAATGTTTTCGTTTTGTAAATTAATTTGCCCTACTTCTTGACTGCAATGTAGTTTGACTGCTTGACATGTCATTTTTATTTTTCTGTACAATAAACAAATACATCTGCTTTATGCCGCAGAATTACATTCATATTTGGCTGACTTCTAGCCTGGCGAGCCAGACCCACATTAAAATGTAGGGTCTGGGCACTCACCGTTCGCAGTGCTCAGTCCGAGGGGCGGGATAATCAGTTGTATTTCAAATTCCCTCTGCACGCAATAGGACGCAATAGGATATTTGTTTTCAAGTAGCAGGGAATTCAAGCCAAACCGTTGCAACTCTGCCATCAATCATTATGTTAAGCCCACCAAACGACTCTATACACGATTTCAATGCCTGATTAAGTTTCGATTTCTGGAGCTCACAAGCCAACGGAGAGTTGCTAGACTAGCCCTGGCAGCAAATGTAATCTACATTTAATCTACGCGTCTAGATTTCTAGGCTAGCTGACTTCTGCAGACGCGCAAAAAACACTGCCACTTCCCTCCCCATATTCCAAGACTAAGATAGTATGAACTTTTTGTATAGGCTACTATCATAAAATTTCTTTAAAACGAATAGCTATTTGCAATTTGACAAAACACTGGTCCTCATTTTGCGAATGCGAGGACGATATGAGCCTGTTGCATTTAGTTAGATGTCCGAGTCACGCATAATGTTTGAAAACCACTGGCTCGTAATCACAATAATTTAACACACGACAGTTGGATAGCCTACTTCCCATGCCTACATTTTGGTGAGTAGCATAGAAATCGTTAAAATCAATAAAGTATGGCTTTCTGTTTGGGACATCGAAAACGTATATTTTTAATAGGGTAGACTACCGTCGGAGATGCAGACTTGCAAAGGCCTCGGGATAACACGTTATCTCCACCATCATCAGTCAATGCCCCCTTGATCAAAGTGGGGAATGAAAGTCCATTGAAGTTTGAGAACCACTGGAACAACTGAGAACAAGTTACCTGCAGTCCAGACCACACAGAATATTGCAACAGAAAGTGTTGCAATATTCTGATGATATCGGCAAATGTTTGTTTTCCAAAGTAAGAATTTCACTTCACCATGCACCTTCGACAATGAATAGCATATTACACTTGTTACTGTTAAACGCATCTGGTATCATTACAAACATTATTCTGTGTCCTAAAGACTGGCATATTTTATGGCATTGCGTCATGTAAGGTCGTGTTTGAGGTGGTCAGCGGGCGACAATTGAGACACACATTTGATTGTGTTATTACTTGAACATTCCACACTATCCACAGCTGTAGTATCGGGGGCAGGAGGATTACTGTTAGCGCAGGCTTTATATAAAATTCTTCAACAGAAGGCCTGCCTCGAATGCAGGCTTGCCCAAAATAAAGGCCTGTGGTTTGCGCAGCCTACAGAGTAAGTAGGTTAAATAACAGACCCGCCACAATGTGCGGTATGATGATTTTTTACGAGCAATGTTTTTGGTGCCCTGGCCTACACGCACCAAACGCGTACATTTTGTGAACTCCTGAGGTCACCTTTCAATACTCAACAGGTTTGTCTTTGACAGGGGTGCTTTGTTTGCATGTGGCATTTTAGTTTTGATGGTTTCATGCTCTTATGTGCCAGTAATTCACTGCACATCACACACTGGGGTTTGTGTCCCATTTTGTCCTCAATTTAAGTTAATCCATATCCTACTTCAAATATTCAGGGGTATTCAGCATTTTAAATGGGAGTTTTTATTTTTTAACCACAAGCTCCGCGACAGAAAAGTTAGCAACGACGTTGCTCAACCACCATGGTACGACGCAACTTGCGACCAAACAACGACATTGTTACACCTGTTTCCAGAAAGCATCGTACCTGTGTCGCAATTCGCTACCTCCGACATTCGAACACTGTAGTTCCAACAACGTTGTTGATGATGCAGCGATATCATTGGTGGAAACAGTGGCAACGTGTAATACCCCACCCCCTAGAAATTCTCTGCCACAGCCTATGTTTAAATTTTTCTTACTTGGAGGCATTTAAACCGAGTGATTAATGCTGGCATTGTCATTGTCATCTGCAAAAAACTAAACCTATTAATTGCAAGTATATAAAACATTTTACTGAAGCCGACCAATATGTGCCATTATTTGTGTTAAATATCTATGTTGGAAAAAATATATAGCCTGGACGAATGTCTGGATCGCAAACGTTATCAATTGTCTCGTGGCTTAACGGCAGCGCGCCAGTGCACTACGCGCTCGGCCGGAGTCCGCATCCTATCTCTTCTTTTCATCTCTGAGTAAGAGTAGGCCTAACTACGAGACACAACAAGGTTTTGACCAATGACCATACACATTTATGTATATAGTTACTCTACATCGAGAGACCATAGGAAGGCTACAAGACATCAGTCAAAAACAATTAAATCTACGTGTTACACTAGTTCACCTGCAGGTAGCAAGAAGCAAGAGGACAATCTCACATCATAAGAAAATCGAACCTACAACGTTGGGATAATAAGTCATCTGCTTTAGCCACTACATTTATCACTGCTGTTGTAAGGGTCTGTGAGGATTATAATACTAAAAGCAAGGAAATACTTGAATTAACAAATAGCAAGAATGAGCCAAGTAGGGGAGTCAGTGTCTTAATCAAAAATAAGCTACAGGATAGATCAATCTTTGAGTCATGAGATAAACATCCACTTCGCAATTTTTGGTTAGGCGGTTGTGATTTTTGGTTAGGTGCTCCGGACACCAACAGGAACTACCAAGGAACGACACAAGTGCAACTGCCTAGGGGCAGTAGTTCAAACGACCAAACTTTGCGTCCTTGTTTGCGATTGAGAGTTCGAACTACCCTTTCTAGAAACACCAAATCCAAGAACGATGGAGCGAACTACCAAGGTTGCGACGCAAGTTAGCAAACGATGCTTTCTAGAAACGACCCCCTGAACGGTTCCGCGACCCACTTTTGGGTCCCGATCCACCAGTTCAGAAACACTGGTCTACAGGGCTCTGATGATGACACTATCCTATGCCACTGGTCACTCTGTTTTGACAGCGTTGTTAAAATACAAACCATCACTAAACTTTACCATAACCCATAACCAAAGATATGAGGTTTGGTCAGAAGAATACCGTGTCCTCACCTTGAAGATGTATCCAGCCTAGAGCAAGTTATGATCTATAAATTGTTTCTCACCTTGAAGATGTATCCAGCCTAGAACAAGTTATGATCTATAAATTGTTTTTGGTCCCTCTAAATTCAGAGTCTCCCGCATGTCAAACCTGGGTGTCCTCACCCCCTTTGTTAAACCCTGGGCAAGAAACCTAGGTGTCATTTTCGACTCCGAGTTTTTCTTTGATAAGCAAATAGCTGCAGCTGGGGGACTCCCTCATATACTTCTCTCTTGCCTCCAGCTGGTCCAGAATGCGGCAGCAAGACTGCTGACCAGATCCAAAAAGCGGGAGCATATTACCCCCATCCTAGCCTCTCTCCACTGGTTGCACATCCAGCACAGGATCAATTTTAGCCTACATCACTGATCTCATTTACCACCACTCTGCCCCCAGGTCCCTTAGATCCTTCTGCACTAGTCTTCTGCACATTCCACGGACCAGGCTTAAGCAAAGAGGCGATAGAGCTTTTGCGGTGGCTGCGCCACCCCTATGGAATCAGCTGCCACCTTCCATTAGAGATGCTCCCTCCATCAATAGTTTTAAATCTAGGCTTAAAACACACCTCTTCTCCTTAGCGTTTCCTGCCCTTTTATACTCTTATGTGTTCTTTTTCGTAGGCAAACTTCAGATGTCTATAGAAGCAGTTTGACCTTCACATCTACTGCCAAACACATATTTTTTTTATTGATCAGAATTCCTTTGTTTGAGTATGGAGATGTAATCTATCAATCAGCATGCAAAGGAACTGCAAAAGCTTGATATAATCAATTCAATTCAATTTTCAACAAATGCCTTATTTACACATCACTGTCATGTGTACTGTGGTAAATTGGTCCTCTTTGCAAACTCATCTAAAGATCTACTGGTTTACACTTTTAAACAAGGACTTACTGACACTATTAATGATACATGATACTGTAGATATTTATCCTGTCTGATTAGCTAGACTTTCCCTTCTCCACTATCCTTCCCCCGAGGTTCCCCCGAGTGTCGAGGTTTGCACTTGCTAGACTGTCATTATACATTAGAAATTGTTAGTCTTGCCTGGTTAAATGAAGGTTCAATTGAATGCATAAATCTCTAATTGTTTTTATTTATTGTGTTGTACAACTATAGATACAACAATGCACAGCAATAGAGCATAAGACATAAGACAATCCTATAGCTATGCTGTGAACAATCAATTTTATGCAAAACCAGTGAATTAATGGGATTGACTCAGCAATTCAATTACATGATGTCAACATAACAGTGCATGGTCTGTCAATGACTGTTGACTAGCAGAAGCAAGTGATCTACTGATGCATTCTTCAAATGTTCAGTGATTGAACAAATTGCCTGCAATGGAGAAAAAAAACAGGCAAACATCACGTTAATATTACAGTCATTCAGCTTAGCTGGTACTTGAGAAAAATGTTTTTTACTACATTTATGTGATTCAATGGACATACATTCACACATACATGTGTGTGTGTGTAAGAGAGAATGTGAGTAGGCCTATGTTTGATCCTGTAGGGCTATTCATAGGTGCCACCTACGTCACTATCAAATAGAACGCAGCCATATTTACGACCGATTTCGCCCAGTATGGTCGCCCACACTGCACATTTGAATGTGTGAGAGAGAGAGAGATATGTGAAGAAAATTTCAATTTTAGGCAGTGGGGATAGCTTGAAGGCATTCAAGAGTAGGGGAGAGCCTGGACGATTGAAACACGGGACGAATGAAACATTCTAGTTTTCTCCGAGTGTATAGGCTAATGATGATAGACAGACGTCCTTCGGTCAAAAGATAGAGCATGTTAACCTTCTATCAGTATCTTCCTGCCTTTTGTATCAGAGTTATAAACAAGTTTTGATGCGCAAAAGTAAGCTTCATTAGCGGTTACATTTTGTTGATTATTAATGAGTGTTTTTCATTTAAAGGTTCGACTTAATGCTTATTCAGTAGACCATTTAGTGTTCTCCACAATCCCAGACTTTCATATCGCATGCTTGTTTACATGGAAAGCAAAACAAGCTATAGTGACATATGTCATCCCGACCAGGCTGTAACTCCATGTATTTTAATTAAATGCACAAATATCTGTGTTTAAACACTCATTTATGGAGGTGAGACATGGAAAAACAGTTTTAGGATGATGAAAATACAATACAATACAAATTCCTTTGAATTTGATGCCAGATTTTTTTTAAAGTGTATCTACAGAGCCCCTAAAGGCACATATAAAAAAGGTTTTGGCGCGCAACAGAAACCAGAAAAAAAAAACACATCACTGTGTTGAATCACCTCTTCTTTTAACAATGGTCTCGAAAAATTTGGGAACAGAGGAGAACATGCTGATACTGAAAATGAAATGTCCCATTCTTGCCCCCAATATCCAGTATTGGATTTCAGCTGCTATGTTGTCTATGTTCTTTATGCAACTAAATATGGGTTTATGTGATTATCATATTCAGTTTTTATTTGCATTTGACAGTGTCCCAACTTTTTGGAAATGCCATTTAATTGGACTTTTATTTATGGATGGGGTTGGCCAGTAATGGTGCCACTAGGTGGCTGCCAGTCGCAACTGCTTCTTCCTATATGTTTTGTCGATTAATCTTATACATTTTGTTTACTTACTCTACTTATCTTTTTTATAGAGGTCAATCAATATGTTCACCTAGTTTGTAGAACATATGTGTTTGTTAATTTGTGTGTATGTGACAGTGTATGTGTGAGAGCGAGAGCGTATGTGTGAGAGACACATATTGACAGTGTTACAAATATGTCCTTACTTAATAATTTCAGGGAGTCGAGGATCCTGGTAGAGCCCATTATGCTTGAATCCGTGGAAACCCTCAAAAGGAACTATCCTGACACTGTTTGATGATTTTCTTGATTTTTGTGCAATCGCAAACAGCTGTTAAAAGAGACATCATGATTTTGATCTCTGTTCAGTAAAATAACAGATACTGTGACACACAATAAACTCAGGTTTTAGGTAACTAAAGGTTTTAGTTGTGTGCTTTCCTCACTATGTGATCACGTGAGATTTTATTTACAGAAAAAAATCCCCTTGGAAAACCTTGTCACCCTTCTCAGAACATCTCATGGTGCAAAGATAGTCTCATAAGGCAAGAAGCTTTTTAGAATGACGTTAATATGCATACACACCATAACAATACATCTGTATGTTTTAAGTTTTGTCAAACTAGCTAATGGAAAAATAACCCATGTGAAACTTGCTTCGTAGTAATAACGGGCCCCTAATCTGATGCATTTAATCACATCTGAAATGGCCACCAGAAGAAGTTGGTGGCATGTGAGCTGGAACCCCCAATATTTATTTATCAATTAAATCATTGACCAACCATTTACCAAACACACATCTTCACTTCACACAAACACACACACACACACGGTGCTCTTATTGATATTACCTCCTGACCCATGTGAAATGGCACAATGTTGTCATCTTCAGCATGAAGAAACAATAGTGGAGTCTTTAGCTTCCTCACATTAAGACATAAAGTAGAGATATTACAGAAGTACATTACAGTAACTATTATGTTCGTGCTCTTATGTTTTTTTTAAATTGTTTTGTAAATGTTTCTCCTATGTAATGCACTTACTTTTCATCATTGGGGAAGACCACTTTGTTTTCTGATATGACATCTAAGAAAAAATATTCAAAATACGGGAAATTTCGATAAATCTGAAAAGTAACAAAAACATAATTTTGTTGGATTAAATACAAATTCAACAGCAATACACACACAATACTGTAGCCACACAAGGTATGAAAAATAACTTTCTGGACATAAATTACCATAGTTCTTATACTTGACCTGATAAAACAACAACCTGTCAAAAGGTCATTTCAAAGTAAGCTTGTGTATAGATAAAATGTATGATGAAGTATGCTGTGTAAATGTCACCCTGCCTACCCTGGCACATGGGTGACTGGCTCCTGCTTCCCTTATGTTCGAAAATGCTCCCTCTAATATGACTGCATCCACAGTGACCCCTGGAAAACAGTTATAGTGGTTAACATATGCAGTACTGTAGGTTAGTAGCATCATTAAGGTATGAAGGCAAAAACCAAACAATAGGCTTTATGCGCCAGTCCATATATCACTTGAGTTTGGTTGGAAACTGGCCATAATGAGGCAAACTAGCCACCTTCACATTTCTTGTGGATTTTTAGGTAGCACAGGATGTGCTTTGACTAGAGAGTTCATCTTTAGGGATATAGTTTTTTGATTGGGCAGTGTTCTAGTTATTAGGGGTCTTAGCAGTGAAGCTGCAGGAACCCTATTGTTTTTGTTCTAATTACCATATATATTTTCCTTCTCCCCTAAAAGTGTTTGTGTAGTTTGTGGCCAAAACATGTAGTGTTGGCCACAGGAATCATTTTGCGACTTCTGTGACCTCCTAGGGAAATGTACTGCCCCTCAAGGACACACACACACATAGCTTATTCCACCCAAGCATTCATTAAAAGTGATCATGCATGACATTTTATTATTAATAATGAGGATATTGAAGAAATCAGGTGATCAAAATAAAGCAATCAACAATAACGCTTGACATGAACTTAGTCTCAGTCTCAATTATCTTGTCTTTTGCCACTATGACTTCTACTCTAATCTTCTACGCCACAATTAAATTAATATTTCAAAAAGCATCATCAAAACTCAAAGTCTTCAATCAATGACAATGCTCAGAGGTCTTACACCCGGGCTAACTGAAGCGCTCCGATCATTTGTTTTAGAAGACTGGTCTCATTTTTTCGAACAAAGACGCTGCTACTGTATCATGTCTGGTGTAGTCAGTTTCATTGATTAAAGTGGAAGCTAACTGTTGCAGCAGATGCCGCAGAAACGGAACGCTTCAATTATGTGCCCGGTGTAGCCTCCCTGTTAGGCTTGGATGTACTGTTGCTCCATCCACCTACTCAAATGCAGAGTTGGTCGTTCATGAGTGGCAATACTGAGATTCGGGGTTCAAGTCCTGCCTGTGACAATTTGTCTCTTGAACTCTCTTATACCACCGCGTCTTCAAATCACATTATGCCGCAATTAATGTTTCAAAAAGAATCAACAGGATTCACTGCAGTCAATCGTGATTCTAAAAGGATTTATGCTTTTACCAACTATTGCCACTGTTACTTATTGGGTTTGCTAGTGTAGTCTGCCACCCTTTTGCTCCACTCTGCTTGGTGACGCAGATTACACCAAGTGCGGCTTATAATTAACTTAAGCAATAAGCCCAGAGACCCCGTAGGTTACACTGATTTTGGAACAGCTAAGGGGCAACAGGACTTCAGTCAATCACAATTCTCAGATCTTAGGCATGGACACGGTATTGCCACACAGCTTTTTGGTAAGAGGTTATGGAGCTAGTTATATACGTGTTATTTCTATGGAAATAAACAATGGTCACATTAAGGCTTAAACTGCTATAGATACAGATGAAGTGATGGCAAAATGAATGGGGGTCAATGAAATAATAACTCTTAGTGGTCTCAGAATATGAGACCTGGTGGTAAGCTTTCTGAATGTGCACTTGATTGCAAGACTTGCTTCCGGATCATCTGTAAATTGGTTGCCGTTCATTAAATGAGGAGTGTTGCGCTGTGCACTGCACTGTGTAAAAAAAACGTATTATGGTTGTACTGTGAAATAGCTGCAGCTTTATTCTAACGTTTCCAGGTGTGCAGTCTCTTCTATATTTAAAATTTTTTAAAAAGAATAAAAGAAATCAATAAAAGCAGTGCACAAGAGATATTACCCATACACAGCATTTAAACATAACTATTAATTTGTGCAATAGCTTGCAAAAGTATTCAACCGCCTGCAAATCAACATTTTCTTGTGTAAAAAAATATCTACACAAAAATGCCCAGTCAGTGTTTTCTTTGTAAATACACTACCAGTCAAAAGTTTGAGGTCACTTAGAAATTTCCATTCCACTTGTTTGGTCACTTGGAAATTTCCATTCCATGTTTTCTCAGTTAGCCTTTTACAATTATATCAGATGAGTAAACAGAATGTGCCTTTGCACCATAGATGAATGGTTGCTGATAATGGGCAATGTAGATATTGCATTAAAGATCAGCCATTTCTTTCTACAACAGTCAAGAACTATTTTGCGGTTGTAACTATTTCATGTAATCTGAAAACTGCTGCCCTGATTAAATACAACTGATCTCAGCTGGTATTCTGTCTATAATGGAGTGGAATGTAAATGTCTATGTGACCCCAAACTTTTGACCAGTAGTGTATCTGTAATGTAGTACTATTTCTGAAGGCTAAATAACTTGCTTCTCTGTTGAATGGGTTGAATATTTTTGCAACCCACTGTATGTTGAGTGTATTCTAAATACCATCACTCACCCGGTGCCCAGTGAATGTCCCCAGAGTATCACAGGGCTGCTCCCACTGCGTGCTTTTACCCACTGATACACATAGAGGGTGTCAGTAGTCAGGCCTGCTTCAGTCGGTTCACCAGAGGAATCTCCAAAACCTACCCAGATGTCAAGGCTATTAGGCAAGGGTTACACTGCAAGTCTTAATGATCAATTATGATTTTGTGCTCAAATCCAATTTTTTTGTTTGTTCACATTCTTTTTATTACATGTGGCAAATATGAAATTCCTACCCCAGTGTGCAAAACAACAACAAACGAAAGCATGTACAGCACGCAGCTAGCCCTGACTGACTACCTTCATAGCTCTCTTCCATTTCTACCATACCAACCCACATCTGCAAATAGCTCCCAACTTCCCTGACACTCCAGTGAAATGTTTGGAATAACTTGATCAAGATTGAAGTAAAAGTTGCATGAATTCCGATATAATCATTCAGACTGCAGTCCCATTGCAATATATATATAGACCTTATCTGATTTGGACCACATATATGGAAGTGCCATTAATCAGAATTGAAAAATTGTATGTGAGTTGCACTGTTTACACCGTTTTGAAAACATCAGATACAGTATGTGTTACATCAAGTGAAAAAAACAGATTTGGTCTATAGTAGTGTATTCATTGAGAGTAAGGATACTGATGTATGTTTGTATAGTTCAACCAACCTCTGTAGTCCAGGGACACAACATGGAATCCCGCAGCAGTCAAAGCCTGCAATAGTTTAGAGCAATATCAATAAATTATTTAGTTTAATGTTTACACTATTGTAAATCTATATAAAAAAAAAATAACTCACATTCACAAGACCAACTCTGTGACTGGCACCTCTGTTCCAAAGAAGTGAAGACAGAAAAAGAGACAAGCACATTTAACTATTGCTAAATTCACCTGAAAACTGCAAATCCTTTAGAGTGAATTGGGTCAACTGTCAATAGGCCAAAAATAGGTCAAAAATGGCTGACAGAATATTTCATTTCAAATCACCAGGGGCCTCATGTACAAAGACTTGCGTGGATTTCATACTAAAACATTGCTCACGTGCAAACCTGAAAAGTAGCGTACGCACAAAAACATCCTGATTTATGAAACTGTGCGTACGCAGCATTCCACGCAGCCTTTCTTTGTACATCCCAATTAACGTGAAATTAAGCGTACATGCACGAGAATTACACTCCACCCTCTCTCCTCCCTCAATCACACTCATTTTAATATGCTAACTAGAAGGCCACTCGAGAGCGCAGACCTCCGCGAAGACAAAATGGCCTATCCCGCAATATTAATAACAAATATAGCTGCAAGCAGCAATGCGGGGGCCTAGCAGAGCGCTATAGCAGAAATGGCGTTGCCACGGCATGAGCAAGCACTTACAGCAAGAGGCCAAATTACACCAATGTCTTTGTGCGGTCTCACAATCAGCTACCATGTCCCTCTACCAAGTTTGGACTTCATACACCAAAGTGTTGCTGAGATGTGAGCTCACTTTCATTATTACAGCACCCCTAGAGGCCAAATGAGACCACTTTACTTCATGTCCTCACAATCAGCTAATATGTCCCTGTACTAAGTTTGGACTTCATACACCGAAGTGTTGCTGAGATACAAGCTCACTTCCTGTATTACAGCGCCCCCTATAGAGGCCACATGATGCCAATTTCTTAGTGCGTCCTCACAATCAGATACCAAGTCCCTGTACCAAGTTTGGACTTCATACATTAAAGCATAGCCGAGATGTTAGCCCACTTCCTGTTTGGTGGCTTCATTGCCATATTTGATTGGCTGTCACGGGCAAACAAAAATGAAATTAAAAAATCTGACAAGTATTGTTTGTGCGGCTCGGTCTGAAGATCATCTCCGACAAGTTCTATGAAAATCGGATGAAATTTGTAACCGCTGAAACTTTTCTTAGAGTTTGGACTAAATCCAATATGGCGGAGGTCCAATATGGCGGAAAGTGATAGGTTAGGGGTTGATGAACTCTGTATGGTCCAAGGATTCAGACACTACCTCAATTGTGAAAATCAGTCAAAAGAGTCAAGGATCACGCGCATGAACGCATGTCCAGCATTGAACTGGTGGTGGCGCTAGTGTGTTCAATGTATATGCACGAAAAGTGGTGTGAGTGATTGGGACAGTGTCCTGACTAATGGTCTCAAGTTTTGTTATGTTAACTCAAAACTTCACCTAGATGTTTGTCCACTTCCTGTTTGGCGGCTTCGTCACCATATTTGATTGGCTGTCACGGGCAAACAAACTTGAAATTGAAAAATCTGGCAAGTATCTTTTGTGCGGCTCGGGCAAAAGATCATCTCCGCCAAGTTCTGTGAAAATCGGATGAAATTTGTGAACGCTGAAACTTTTCGTAGAGTTTGGACTAAATCCAATATGGCGGAGGTCCAGTATGGCGGAAAGTGACGTAGTAGAGGTCATTCAACTCAGTTCAGTCCAGGGATTCCAACGGTGCTTGATTTGTGTAAATCGAACACACCGTTCAATTGTTACATGCGTGAATGTGAGTCCAGATTCGACCCATTGGTGGCGCTAGAGTGTTTGGCATAGAGTTCTGTAAATTGGTGAGAGTGATCATGGGACGGTCCTGAATCAGGGCGCTAAATTTCATAATAATAATGACTTGCGAATACCTTTCAATCCAGCTTTTCAACTTTGGGCCAAACTTTGACCTGTTGGTGGCGCTAGATGGCTGGGTTTAGAGATCTGTAAATTAGCGTTAGTGGTCAGTGGAGTGTCCCGAAACTTTCAGGCAAAAAATCTGCACTTTTTAGCCAGGCGTTCTATGGGCTGCCATAGACTCCAATGGCAGAAGTGTAATAATAATAATAAATATAGCTGCAAGCAGCAATGCGGGGGCCTAGCAGAGCGCTATAGCAGAAATGGCATTGCCACGGCATGAGCAAGCACTTACAGCAAGAGGCCAAATTACACCAATGTCTTTGTGCGGTCTCACAATCAGCTACCATGTCCCTCTACCAAGTTTGGACTTCATACACCAAAGTGTTGCTGAGATACGAGCTCACTTCCTGTATTACAGCGCCCCCTGTAGAGGCCAAATGATTCCAATTTCCTAGTGCATCATCATAATCAGGTAACAGGTCCTTATACTAAGTTTGGAGTTTGTACACCAAAGCGTTGCTGAGATACAAGCTCACTTCCTGTATTACAGCACCCCCTATAGAGGCCAAATGATGCCAATTTCCTGCTGTGTCCTCACAATCAGATACAAAGTCCCTGTACCCAGTTTGGACTTCATACATTAAAGCGTCTCCGAGATGTTAGCCCACTTCCTGTTTTGCGGCTTCATAGCCATATTTGATTGGCTGCCATAGGCCAATAAAGTGGAATCTGAAAAATCTGACAAGTATCGTTTGTGCGGCTCGGTCTGAAGATCATCTCTGCCAAGTTCTGTGAAAATCAAATGAAATTTGTGACCGCTGAAACTTTTCGTAGAGTTTAGACCAATTCCAATATGGCGATGGTCCAATATGGCAGAAAGTGACGGGATAGGAGTCGATGAACTCGGGATGGTCCAAGGATTCAGACGCTACCTCAATTGTGAAAATCAGACAAAAGAGTCAAGGATCACGCGCATAAACGCATGTGCAGCATTAAACTGGTGGTGGCGCTAGTGTGTTCAATGTATATGCATGAAATTTGGTGTGAGTGATTGGGACAGTGTCCTGACTAATGGTCTTGAGTTTTGTTATGTTATCTCAAAGCATCACCTAGATGTTTGTCCACTTCCTGTTTGGCGTCCTCGTCACCATATTTGATTGGCTGTCACGGGCAAACAAAAATGAAATTGAAAAATCTGACCAGTATCGTTTGTGCGGCTCGGGCAGAAGATCATCTCCAACAAGTTTCGTGAAGATCTGAGGAAATTTGTAACCGCTGAAACTTTTCGTAGAGTTTGGACTAAATCCAATATGGCGGAGGTCCAGTATGGCCAAAAGTGATGTAATAGGGGTCAATCAACTCAAGTCAGTCCAGGGATTCCAACGGTGCTTAATTTGTGAAAATCGAACACACCGTTCAATTGTTACATGCGTAAATGTGAGTCCAGATTCGACCTATTGGTGGCGCTAGAGTGTTCGGCATAGAGCTTTGTAAATTCGTGAGAGTGATCATGGGACGGTCCTGAATCAGGGCGCTAAATTTCATAATAATAATGACTTGCAAATACCTTTCAACCCAGCTTTTCAACTTTCAGCCAAACTTTGACCTGTTGGTGGCGCTAGACGGCTGGGTTTAGAGGTCCGTAAATGAGTGTGAGTGGTCAGTGGAGTGTCCCGAAACTTTCTGCCAAAAAATCTGCACTTTTTAGCCAGGCGTTCTATGGGCTGCCATAGACTCCAATGGCAGAAGTGTAATAATAATAATAATAATAATAGGAAAAACTACTAAAACAATGGGTGCCTTCGCAGCTTCGCTGCTAGGCCCCCAAATATAGCTGCAAGCAGCAATGAGGGGGCCAAGCAGAATAGGCCGGAGTAGCCACGGCGACAAGATAGAACTCAGCAGACACTCGCGATCAACACTTTCAACAAGTGTCACATCAAAACATAGCTGATTTTGTAGGGCTGAGTATTGCCACCGCCTCCGCCAGCCAGCCCCACACCTAATCATCCCAGCCCGTCCCACCCCGTCCTGCCCCGCCCCGCCCTTGCACGCACGCACGCATTAGAATGAACTGGATGGAACATGTTGTCATCAGTTTCACATCAAAAAATAAAAAATCAATAAAACACATCAGCAACTACAGATCAAAATGCAATATTGCTAATTGCAGTACCCCCTATAGGTCAAAGGTCACCAAAGTTTTTGAGCGTCCTCCTAATGGGGTCATGAATCCATGTAGTAAGTTTGGTTATGATACATAGCAGGGTTGCTGAGATATGAACTCACTTCCTGTTTGGCGGCTTCGCCACCAATTTCGAGCGAATGCTTTTGTCAATTGTTCCAGAAAGCAATATATTGATAGGTTATGGTCTGAAGATGGTCTCTGGCAATTTTGGTGAGGATCCGCTGAAATTTGTGACCTGCGATAACTTGTACGTGTTTTTGATTAAATCCAATATGGCGGCTGAATCAATTACGATGACATCACAAGTTGGCTTGGGTCGGCCTAAGGACCTCCAACAGTATTACCAGACACCACTAGTGTGTTTTAATTCTAAGCACAACAGCAGCTACAGGCCAAAAGGCATGTTTCTAAATTACAGCGCCCCCTAGAGGTCAAAGGTCACCAGATTTCTTGAGCGTCCCCCTGATTGGGTCCTGAGTCCATGTACAAAGTTTGGTTATGATAGATTAATGGGTTGCTGAGATATGAGCTCACTTCCTGTTTGGCGGCTTCGCCGCACATTTTGATTGGCTGTTACGGGCGAACCGTTTTAGTTCCGAAGACGAAAAGGAGTATCTTTTGTGAGGCTTGGTCTGAAGATCATGTGTGTCAGGTTTGGTGTCAATTGGACAAAATTTGTGACCTGTGAAAACTTTTTAGTGTTTTTGATTAAATCCAAAATGGCGGAAAATCCATCATGGCGGAAAATGACGTCATAGGGTGCGTTGAACTCGGCTTGGCCCAAGGATTCCAACGATATCTCATTTTTGACAATCGGCCATACGGGTCAAAAGTTACGTGCGTGAACGCACGTCCAACTTTGGCCTGTTGGTGGCGCTAGAGCGCTCAAGGTGCCGATATGAAACTTGGTGAAATTATTCATGAGACTGTCCTCAATCAGTGTGCCAAATTTCACAACTTTTCACCAGACGGTTCTATGGGCTGCCATAGACTCCAATGGCGGAGGAAAGATGTTAAATAATAATAATAAGAAATCATAGAAACACAATGGGTGCCTTCGCAGCTTCGCTGCTTGGCCCCCAATAAGAAAAGATAGAAACACAATGGGTGCCTTCGCAGCTTCGCTGCTTGGCCCCCAATCATAGAAACACAATGGGTGCCTTCGCAGCTTCGCTGCTTGGCCCCCAAATATAGCTGCAAGCAGCAATGTGGGGGCCAAGCAGTTGAGCAGGAGTTGTCATGGCAACCCAATGTTGCTACATTATACACACACCCAATTAACCACCCGTCCCACACACACACATATACAAAGATAAACTTCCTCTCCCACACACCCCAATAACCCCCCATACATATGCATACCTCAAACATCACCAAATGTATTGTGCATAGTCAGGTTGTAGTCACAAGTCCACATACCAAGTTTGGTGTCGATACGAGAAAGTGTTGATAATTATAGCACCCCTAGTGGTCAAAAGTCACCACATTTATTGTGCGTCCTCAGGTTGTAGTCACGAGTCCATATACCAAGTTTGGTGTTGATACGAGAAAGTGTTGCAAATTATAGCACCCCTAGTGGTCAAAGGTCGCTAAAATTATTGTATGTCCTCAGGATGTGGTCCCGAGTCAATGAGCCAAGTTTGGTTTCGATACGTGAAAGCATTGCAGAAATATGAGCCCACTTCCTGTGATTATAGCGCCACATAGTGGTCAAAATTTACCACATTTCTTGAGTGTCCTCCTGATTGAGTCCTGAACCTATATAACTAGTTTGGTTTTGATATGTGAAAGCATTGCTGAGATATCACTTCACTTCCTGTTTGGCGGCTTCGCCGCCAAACTTGATTGGTTGTCACGGGCAACAGGTTTTGAATATGGTTCCAGAAAGCAATGCATTTATGAGACATGGTCTGACGATCATCTGCGTCAAGTTTCGTGAAAATCGGAGAAACTTTGTGACCTTTGATGCCTTTTAAGTGTTTTTGATGACATCCAATATGGCGGTTGGATCATTTATGTTGACGTCACATGTTGGCATGTGGCGGCCTAAGGACCTCTCAAGGTATTAACAGATATCACTAATATGCTTTAATTCCAAACACATGACCCGTTACAGGCTAAAACGTAATTTTGGTAATTATAGCGCCACCTATAGGTCAAAAGTCACCAAATTTATTGAGCCTCCTCCTAATTGGGTCCTGAGACCCTGTACTGAGTTTGGTGTTGATACGCGAAAGCCTTGCTGAGATCACTTCAATTCCTGTTTGGCGGCTTCGCCGCCAAACTTGATTGGTCACGACGGGCGATGGGTTTTGAATATGGCTCCGAAAAGCAATAACATTTGTGAGTCATAGTCTGAAGATCATCTGCGTCAAGTTTCGTGAAAATCGGACAAACTTTGCGAACTTTGATGCCTTTTAGGTGTTTTTGATTAAATCCAATATGGCAGCCTGATCAATTACGTTTACCCCATAAATTGACATCTGCGTTGAGTTCGGTCTCATCCAAGGATTCCAAATATACCTTAATGTTCAAAATGTGGTGTACCATTCAAACGTTATGTGCATAGATGTAATAAAAAATTTGAAATGTTGGTGGCGCTAGAGCACTCAAAGTGCAGACTTGAAACTTTGATAAATTAAAGATATGACTGAACCGAATCAATGTGCCGAATATCCCAACTTTTTACTGTATGGTTTAATGGCAAATTAGCGTTTCGTTATAATAATAATAATAAATATAGCTGCAAGCAGCAATGAGGGGGCCAAGCAGAACAGGCCGGAGTAGCCACGGTGACAAGATAGAACTCAGCAGACACTCGGGATCAACAGGGCTGAAACAGGGCTGAGAATTGCCACCGCCTCCGCCAGCCAGCCCACCCCACCTAATCACCCCAGCCCGTCCCACCCCATCCTGCCCTGCCCTGCCCTTGCACGCACGCATTAGAATTAACTGGATGGAACATGTTGTCATCAGTTTCACATCAAAAAATAAAAGATTGCTAAAACATCAGCAACTACAGATCAAAATACAATATTGCTAATTGCAGCACCCCCTACAGGTCAAAGGTCACCGAATTTTTTGAGCGTCCTCCTAATGGGGTCACAAATATATGTAGCAAGTTTGGTTATGATACATGGCAGGGTTGCTGAGATATGAGCTCACTTCCTGTTTGGCGGCTTCGCCACCAATTTCGATTGGCTGTTACGGGCGAATGCTTTTGTCAATTGTTCCAGAGAGCAATATATTGAAAGGTTATGGTGTGAAGATGGTCTCTGCCAATTTTGGTGAGGATCCGCTGAAATTTGTGACCTGCGAACACTTGTATGTATTTTTGATTAAATCCAATATGGCGGCCGAATCAATTACGATGACATCACAAGTTGGCTTGGGTCAGCCTAAGGACCTCCAACAGTATTACCAGACACCACTAGTGCGTTTTAATTCTAAGCACAACTTCAGCTACAGGCCAAAAGGCATGTTTCTTAATTAGAGCGCCCCCAAGAGGTCAAAGGTCACCAGAATTCTTGAGTGTCTCCCTGATTGGGTCCTGAGGCCATGCACCAAGTTTGGCTTTGATACATGCAAGGGTTGCTGAGATATGAGCTCACTTCCTGTTTGGCGGCTTCGCCGCAAGATTCGATTGGCTGTTACAGCCGAATGCTTCTGTCAATTGTTCCAGAAATCAAAGCACTGATAATGCATGGTCTGAAGATGATGTCTGCCAATTTTGGTGAGGATCCACTGAAATTTGTGACCTGCGAAATTTTTTTACGTGTTTTTGATTAAATCCAATATGGCGGCCGAATCAATTACGATGACATCACAAATTGGCTTGGGTCGGCCTAAGGACCTCCAACAGTATTACCAGACACCACTAGTGCATTTTAATTCTAAGCACAACTGCAGCTACAGGCCAAAAGGCATGTTTCTTAATTACAGCGCCCCCTAGAGGTCAAAGGTCACCAGATTTCTTGAGCGTCCCCCTGATTGGGTCCTGAGTCCATGTACCAAGTTTGGCTTTGATACATGCAAGGGTTGTTGAGATATGAGCTCACTTCCTGTTTGGCGGCATCGCCGCAAACTTTGATTGGCTGTTACGGGAGAACGGGTTTAGTTCCGAAAACAAAAAGGAATAACTTTTGTGAGGCTTGGTCTGAAGATTATGTGTGTCAGGTTTGGTTTTGATCGGACAAAATTTGTGACCTGTGAAGACTTTTAAGTGTTTTTGATGAAATCCAAAATGGCGGAAAATCCATCATGGCGGAAAATGACGTCACAGGGTGCGTTGAACTCGGCTTGGTCCAAGGATTCTAACAATACCTAATTTTTGACAATTAGATCAACGGGTCAAAAGTTACGTGCGTGAACGCACATCCAACTTTGGCCTAGCTAGAGCGCTCAAGGTGCCGGTATGAAACTTGGTGAAATTAATCATGAGACTGTCCTTAATCAGTGTGCCAAATTTCAGAACTTTTCACCAGACGGTTCTATGGGCTGCCATTGACTTCAATGACGGAAGCGTAATAATAATAATAATAATAATAAGAAAACATAGAAACACAATGGGTGCCTTCGCAGCTTCGCTGCTTGGCCCCCAAATATAGCTGCAAGCAGCAATGCGGGGGCCTAGCAGAGCGCTATAGCAGGAATGGCGTTGCCATGGCATGAGCAAGCACTTACAGCAAGAGGCCAAATTACACCAATGTCTGTGCGTTCTCACAATCAGCTACCATGTCCCTCTACCAAGTTTGGACTTCATACACCAAAGTGTTGCTGAGATGTGAGCTCACTTTCTTTATTACAGCACCCCTAGAGGCCAAATGAGACAACTTTCCTTCATGTCCTCACAATCAGCTAATATGTCCCTATACCAAGTTTGGACTTCATACACCGAAGTGTTGCTGAGATACGAGCTCACTTCCTGTAATACAGCGCCCCCTATAGAGGCCAAATGATGCCAATTTTCTTGCTGTGTCCTCACGATCAGATACGAAGTCCCTGTACCAAGTTTGGACTTCATACACCGAACTGTTGCTGAGATACACTTCCTGTATTACAGCGCCCCCTATAGAGGCCAAATGATGTGAATTTCTTACCGTGTCCTCACAATCAGATACAAAGTCCCTGTACCAAGTTTGGACTTCATACATTAAAGCATAGCCGAGATGTTAGCCCACTTCCTGTTTGGTGGCTTCATCGCCATATTTGATTGTCTGTCACGGGCAAACAAAAATGAAATTAAAAAATCTGACAAGTATCGTTTGTGCGGCTCGGTCTGAAGATCATCTCTGCCAAGTTCTGTGAAAATCAAATGAAATTTGGGACCGCTGAAACTTTTCGTAGAGTTTAGACCAATTCCAATATGGCGGAGGTCCAATATGGCGGAAAGTGATGGGATAGGAGTCGATGAACTCGGGATGGTCCAAGGATTCAGACGCTACCTCAATTGTGAAAATCAGACAAAAGAGTCAAGGATCACGCGCATGAACGCATGTCCAGCATTAAACTGGTGGTGGCGCTAGTGTGTCCAATGTATATGCATGAAAATTGGTGTGAGTGATTGGGACAGTGTCCTGACTAATGGTCTCGAGTTTTGTTATGTTAACTCAAAGCATCACCTAGATGTTTGTCCACTTCCTGTTTGGCGTCCTCGTCACCATATTTGATTGGCTGTCACGGGCAAACAAAAATGAAATTGAAAAATCTGACCAGTATCGTTTGTGCGGCTCGGGCAGAAGATCATCTCCAACAAGTTTCGTGAAAATCTGAGGAAATTTGTAACCGCTGAAACTTTTCGTAGAGTTTGGACTAAATCCAATATGGCGGAGGTCCAGTATGGCCAAAAGTGACGTAATAGGGGTCAATCAACTCAAGTCAGTCCAGGGATTCCAACGGTGCTTGATTTGTGAAAATCGAACACACCGTTCAATTGTTACATGCGTAAATGTGAGTCCAGATTCGACCTATTGGTGGCGCTAGAGTGTTCGGCATAGAGCTCTGTAAATTGGTGAGAGTGATCATGGGACGGGCCTGAATCAGGGCGCTAAATTTCATAATAAAAATGACTTGCAAATACCTTTCAACCCAGCTTTTCAACTTTCGGCCAAACTTTGACCTGTTGGTGGCGCTAGACGGCTGGGTTTAGAGGTCCGTAAATGAGTATGAGTGGTCAGTGGAGTGTCCCGAAACTTTCGACGAAAAAATCTGAACTTTTTAGCCAGGCGTTCTATGGGCTGCCATAGACTCCAATGGCAGAAGTGTAATAATAAATATAGCTGCAAGCAGCAATGCGGGGGCCTAGCAGAGCGCTATAGCAGGAATGGCGTTGCCACGGCATGAGCAAGCACTTACAGCAAGAGGCCAAATTACACCAATGTCTTTGTGCGTTCTCACAATCAGCTACCATGTCCCTCTACCAAGTTTGGACTTCATACACCAAAGTGTTGCTGAGATGTGAGCTCACTTTCTTTATTACAGCACCCTTAGAGGCCAAATGAGACCACTTTCCTTGCATGTCCTCACAATCAGCTAATATGTCCCTGTACCAAGTTTGGACTTCATACACCGAAGTGTTGCTGAGATACGAGCTCACTTCCTGTATTACAGCGCCCCCTATAGAGGCCAAATGATGCCAATTTCCTACTGTGTCCTCACAATCAGGTTCCAAGTCCCTGTACCAAGTTTGGACTTCATACATTATCGTATGTCCGAGATGTTAGCCCACTTCCTGTTTTGCGGCTTCATCGCCATATTTGATTGGCTGTCACGGGCAAACAAAAATGAAATTGAAAAATCTGACAAGTATCTTTTGTGCGGCTCGGTCTGAAGATCTTCTCCGCCAAGTTCTGTGAAAATCGGATGAAATTTGTAACCGCTGAAACTTTTCGTAGAGTTTGGACCAAATCCAATATGGCGGAGGTCCAATATGGCAGAAAGTGACGGGATAGGGGTCGAGGAACACGGGATGGTCCAAGGATTCAGACGCTACCTCAATTGTGAAAATCAGACAAAAGAGTCAAGGATCACGCGCATGAACGCATGTGCAGCATTAAACTGGTGGTGGCGCTAGTGTGTTCAATGTATATGCATGAAAATTGGTGTGAGTGATTGGGACAGTGTCCTGACTAATGGTCTCGAGTTTTGTTATGTTAACTCAAAGCGTCACCTAGATGTTTGTCCACTTCCTGTTTGGCGTCCTCGTCACCATATTTGATTGGCTGTCACGGGCAAACAAAAATGAAATTGAAAAATCTGACCAGTATCGTTTGTGCGGCTCGGGCAGAAGATCATCTCCAACAAGTTTCGTGAAAATCTGAGGAAATTTGTAACCGCTGAAACTTTTCGTAGAGTTTGGACTAAATACAATATGGCGGAGGTCCAGTATGGCCAAAAGTGACGTAACAGGGGTCAATCAACTCAAGTCAGTCCAGGGATTCCAACGGTGCTTAATTTGTGAAAATCGAACACACCGTTCAATTGTTACATGCGTAAATGTGAGTCCAGATTCGACCTATTGGTGGCGCTAGAGTGTTCGGCATAGAGCTTTGTAAATTCGTGAGAGTGATCATGGGACGGTCCTGAATCAGGGCGCTAAATTTCATAATAATAATGACTTGCAAATACCTTTCAACCCAGCTTTTCAACTTTCAGCCAAACTTTGACCTGTTGGTGGCGCTAGACGGCTGGGTTTAGAGGTCCGTAAATGAGTGTGAGTGGTCAGTGGAGTGTCCCGAAACTTTCGACGAAAAAATCTGAACTTTTTAGCCAGGCGTTCTATGGGCTGCCATAGACTCCAATGGCAGAAGTGTAATAATAATAATAATAATAATAGGAAAAACTACTAACTCAATGGGTGCCTTCGCAGCTTCGCTGCTAGGCCCCCAAATATAGCTGCAAGCAGCAATGAGGGGGCCAAGCAGAATAGGCCAGAGTAGCCACGGCGACAAGATCGAACTCAGCAGACACCAGCGATCAACACTTTCAACAAGTGTCACATCAAAACATAACTGACTTTGTAGGGCTGAAACAGGGCTGAGTATTGCCACCGCCTCCGCCAGCCAGCCCCCCATCTAATCACCCCTGCCCATCCCACCCCGTCCTGCCCCTCCCCGCCCTTGCACGCACGCATTAGAATGAACTGGATGGAACATGTTGTCATCAGTTTCACATCAAAAAATAAAGAATCGATGAAACACATCAGCAACTACAGATCAAAATGCAAAATTGCAAATTGCAGCAACCTCTACAGGTCAAAGGTCACCAAATGTTTTGTGCGTCCTCCTAATGGGGTCATGAATCTATGTAGTAAGTTTGGTTATGATACATGGCAGGGTTGCTGAGATATGAGCTCACTTCCTGTTTGGCGGCTTCGCCATCATTTTTGATTGGCTGTTACGGAAGAATGCTTTTGTCAATTGTTCCAGAAAGCAATATATTGATAGGTTATGGTCTGAAGATAGTCTGTGCCAATTTTGGTGAAGATCAGATGAAATTTGTGACCTGTGAAAACTTTTTGATGTTTTTGATTAAATCCAATATGGCGGCCGAATCAATTATGATGACATCACAAGTTGGCCTGGGTTGGCCTAAGGACGTCCAAAAGTATTACCTGAAACCACTAGTGCATTTTAATTCTAAGCACAACAGCAGCTACAGGCCAAAAGGCATGTTTCTTAATTACAGCGCCCCCTAGAGGTCAAAGGTCACCAGATGTCTTGAGTGTCCCCCTGATTGGGTCTTGAGTCCATGCACCCAGTTTGGCTTTGATACATGCAAGGGTTGCTGAGATATGAGCTCACTTCCTGTTTGGCGGCTTCGCTGCAAATTTCGATTGGCTGTTACAGCCGAATGCTTCTGTCAATTGTTCCAGAAAGCAACGCACTGATAAGGCATGGTCTGAAGATGGTCTCTGCCAATTTTGGTGAGGATCCGCTGAAATTTGTGACCTGCGAAAACTTGTACGTGTTTTTGATTAAATCCAATATGGTGGCCGAATCAAGTACGATGACATCACAAGTTGGCTTGGGTCGGCCTAAGGACCTCCAACAGTATTACCAGACACCACTAGTGCATTTTAATTCTAACCACAACTGCAGCTACAGACCAAAAGGCATGTTTCTAAATTACAGCGCCCCCTAGAGGTCAAAGGTCACCAGATTTCTTGAGCGTCCCTCTGATTGGGTCTTGAGTCCATGTACAAAGTTTGGTTATGATAGATAAATGGGTTGCTGAGATATGAGCTCACTTCCTGTTTGGCGGCTTCGCCGCAAATTTTTATTGGCTGTTACGGGCGAACGGTTTTAGTTCCGAAGACGAAAAGGAGTATCTTTTGTGAGGCTTGGTCTGAAGATCATGTGTGTCAGGTTTGGTGTCGATTGGACAAAATTTGTGACCTGTGAAAACTTTTTAGTGTTTTTGATGAAATCCAAAATGGCGGAAAAACCATCATGGCGGAAAATGACGTCATAGGGTGCGTTGAACTCGGCTTGGTCCAAGGATTCCAACGATACCTCGTTTTTGACAATCGGCCATACGGGTCAAAAGTTACGTGCGTGAACGCACGTCCAACTTTGGCCTATTGGTGGCGCTAGAGCGGTTGAGGTGCCATCATGAAACTTGGTGACATTAATCATGGGACTGTCCCTAATCAGTGTGCCAAATTTCACAACTTTTCACCAGACGGTTCTATGGGCTGCCATTGACTTCCATGGCGGAATAATAATAATAATAAGAACAAATAGAAACACAATGGGTGCCTTCGCAGCTTCGCTGCTTGGCCCCCAATAAGAAATCATAGAAACACAATGGGTGCCTTCGCAGCTTCGCTGCTTGGCCCCCAAATATAGCTGCAAGCAGCAATGAGGGGGCCAAGCACAGTAGGCCGGAGTTGCCATGGCAACTTTACATCAGACATATGGCCATAAGCTGTCAGACCAAGTTTCATTTCTAGCAACCAAAGATTGCCTGAGATATAAGATCACTTTCTGTTTGGCGGCATCAAAGCGGATTTTGTGTGTTGTGCAAACGCTTCTGTCAATTGGTCTAGAAAAGTAATTGTCTGAGGATGGTCTGTGCCAAAAGTTATGTGTGTGAACGCATATTCAACTTTGACCTGTTGGTGGTGCTAGAGTGTTCAAGGTGACGACATGAAACTTGATGTAATTAATTGTTGGACTGTCTAATTGCAAATTTCCCAACTTTATACTAGATGGCTTAATAATTGACATAGACTTCCATGGCAGAATAATACACATCCGCAGCTACAGGCCAAAATACAGTTTTGCTAATTCAGCACCCACTAGAGGTCAAAGGTCAACAAATTTCTTGAGTGTCCTCCTAATTGGGTGATGAGTCCATGTACTACGTTTTGATACATACATACAAGGGTTGCTGAGCTAACAATTTTGATTGGCTGTTACGGGTGAACGGCTGTAGATCTAAACACAATAAAGCGAAGTGATGCTTGGTCTGAAGATGTCATCATCTTCGAAGGATTTGACTTGGCAGGCTTGGTTCTACCAAGCATGAATCCTTGACGCTCCTTGACTTTGAGAAACGGCCATTGCCTAATTTTAGTCTGAATATAAGATTTCAGAAATCTTACAACACAATGATTTGTTTTTTATGATAGTAAGTTTCATGGTAGGCAAGTTGTATGGTGATATGTATTATTTTTTTCTTCACTCTATTCACCTGTAATTTACCCTTCACATCAAATGTATTTTGTGTTGTGTGGACATTTTCTAAATCTCTTTTGGGCTTAATGGGCTAAAACATTTAGTATGTTCTAAAGAATAGCAGCCTAATGTAAAATGTGGTGGGTTTTATCCAGCTGGTAACTGAATTATTCATTTTCAGTCATTGCATTTAATCCATTGTGTGGATGGTGAATTTGGTTATATTTTGAATATTTTGATATCAGGGGGTGACAAATGAAGTTGAAAAAGTTTAGGGACTTTTATTTTGACGAGTAGGTCCTAACATCCAATAATTCGACTACGACCACGCGCCATCTTTCTTTTCGCTGACTGCTGTCAAGAGGTAAAGACGTGTTTAATTGTGTCGAGAAAAGTAATGGATATGTCTGTATATTTAGCTTTGAGCCATTTATAACAGAATAAACACACAGAAATACGAAGATATGAAACTATGTTTAGCGGATGTACATCTGGAGAGTTAGTTTAGATTTGTTAACGTATTAGTGTCACTCTATGAACGATAAACTCTACAGTTAGACAGTCAGGAAAGGTAACGTTAGCGATTGTGGAAGTGTGGATTCGTAACGTTAATACTTTAAAATGTTATTATCAGATTTAAGCAGGCAGTGTGTTGAGAACAGGCCGTTATCTCATGAAATACGTTGTATCGTCGAATTAAGGTTACTTTATAGGCTAACGCTGGCACGATGCTTCACACCATGATGATTGAGGCTAACGTTGTCAGGCACGTGTTTGTGAAGGCAGGCAAGCATGTGCAATTCTTAGCAAATAAGTAATTTAAGTAGCAGCTAATGATAAACATGATGTAATGTTGGCCTAGTTTAAATTGGTCTGATTTGGCAGCGTGCATTCAAACGTCAGGGTGGAATGTGAGGTTAAAATCGTGGATGAATGTAATGTTCGGTTATGGCTAAAATAGTCTTGAACTATGAGGGCACAAGCTCACATAAGGCGACAAACAATTGTGTTGTACATGACTGGTCTAAATTATTCATTTCTGTTGGCTATATAGGTGGCAGACGGCCAAACAGTAGCCTATTTCGGACTGTTTTGGATTACCTAATCTCAAATGGGTTCATATACTGTACCAATTACTTCATAAATTAACCGTAAGCTTAATTTGACAATTGTTTTATAAAATGTATAAGCCTGACCTTTTTTGTATGACCACGAATTCCTGCTATGAGATGTCTTGGTTTGGTTCAGATCATGGTTTTTGATATGGGAATAGATTTCACTGGGGATAGGAATTATATTTGTAAATGTAAATTGTGAATGCATAATATACAGATTTTTCCCTGGCTCAATACAAATAGAATGTCTACTTCTAGCAATGTCAAGAGGTTCTACCTTTTTATGTAGCTAATTTGCTGGTTTTACACCAAAATCCTTTTCTGTAAATTGGGAGTGTATTGGTAGATTAAGAATGACTACAAGTTCAAAGTACAAATTGTAAATGCTAAGTATGTATCTTTCATAATCTATATTTTTGTTTTAAACTGTTTTCCAGAATCTGGATATTTGAGTGAAGTTTTATAGTAAAGGTAAGCATGAAATGTTTCAAAGCTTTTTTCACATACCTTCACAAAGAGTACAACTTGAAGGGGAATTTAAAAAATAGTTTGCTGTACTGACTGCAAAACAGTAATACTAGTAATAAATGTCATGTTGATATTTGGAATATTTATTATTGTGTACAACTCTGAGGTGCCTTACAGTCCTGGATAAAAAAAAATCCTAGTATACTGCTCTGCTTTATTCAGAATAGTTCTGATGGCCTCAGAGTATAAAGTCATGAGAATCACTGCAGGGTCTCAGCTGTAGTTTTAAGTAGTTTTCAGAGGTGATGTGTGCCATTACTTGTGTTATGGATGAATGTGGTGTGTCATGCATATGAAAGCAAGCAAGTAGGATTTAAGAGTTGTAGAGGGAAACATTAAGTTAACCCTAACCTTAGTTTAGTAGTGATTCCTATGCCGAGGTCTTGGTTGGAGTGGGTTGCTTGCATTTTTTTTTATTCCTGTCTCATATGCCTTTTGCTGTAGGTCAACAAAGTGTATGCCTCATTAGGGTATAGCTGTATCATACGTTTCATGGTACTTGTGTGTAGGCCTAATGGTATAACAATCCTGATGTCAAATTTGTTTTACCTTTTGTGTCAGTGCATGCAAGTGTCAGGTAAATGTACAAATATAGGGGGATGTATGAATTGAAGGTTAATAATGGCTTTAAAGCTACAGACCACCCCTTTTTATTAATTCAGTGTGGTCGACCCTTGCATATGCAATTAAATAAACCAGATTGTAGGTTGTGGAAACGAGCAGTATAGTTGTAATTAAATGTACAATATCCACATTATAATATAATGTTCCTTATCAACGATGTTGATGTTATGTCAAGGTATACTGCTTTGTTTAGATACTGTAGCACACTGTTTAAGGGTGCAGGCTAAAATGTTGCTTTTAGCCACCAGTATCTAATGTTTTGATTTAGGAGCAGCACCATCTTATCAAAACAGATAGGCGAAATAGACTAACAATCCTGATTATTATTTTTTTTTTTTTTTGGTTTTTGGTTTAGGATATTGATTAACACATATATATGAAATGTGTGTTGAGATAGCAAAAATTACAGTACTTCTACTGAAACCCTACTTGCGCTATAGCACAACTTGATGGGCAGCCTAATTTGACACAACACTGGCTCTTTGGCATTGCCATCAGGGTGTCAGCGACAGTTCAAGGCTGTGTGAGTTGATGGTAATTTGCACTTGTGACCTAGTTGGCAGTGATTTGACACCTTGTTTTTCAATTATTGAAAATGTTTTGAACATCTGGTCAGGGTTTGCAGACTATATAAACACTAATCATTGTGTGCGTGAATGTGTGATTTTATTGGGCTATTTGTTGAAAACATCTGAAATGCTAGACTCAGTTATTAGTCTCAAAGTATTTTTTGATTTCAGTATGCTTTGCTCATGCTTTTAAGGGTTGTATAGTTTCACTTTTGAATGTAAAGAAGTTAAAGAATATTTATGATGTAAATATGTACATTGTTGCCTGTTTATCAGAACTGATGAAATTAGTACAGTGTAACTTATGAGATGCTTAAGGAAATGTAGCATGTCAGACTTGCCTGTTTCTGATGTGTGTTCTGTGTGTTTTGCAGATGCCGCGTCCAAGCAAGCGCTCCAGGGCAGGCAAAAAAATACAGGCTGATATAAGGTCCACTAAGGTCAGGCTGGTGAACTTTTCATTCTGTCCTGATGTATTATGATTGTGTGTATAATAGAAAACATGTCATTTTGAACACTGTTTAAATGTTGCTTCCAGTTAGCAATTGCAGTAGTTTTTACATTTGCTTGAATGTTTAGGGGAAGGGCAGGTAGGCTGTGTACAACCATGTATGTCAGGTCATGTATGCAGGTTTGTGAAAGTAGTTGTTTCCCTTTCTTCTAAGTAGATGTTCTGATACACATACATATGCTGGAGTTTTATCCTCAGAAAGTTTTTGAGATGGTACAGTACAGATTATATGATGTTTCAGCTTTCTGCTTTTTATTAGTGATTTAGTGGAATATTAGTGGTTTGATATCTGCATTATATGAATGTTGAATAACAATTCTCTAGTAAATGTACAGTCAGGTAGTGGAGTGCAAGTCTGAGTTCATTGTCAATAGGATCATAATTGTATATTAAATCTTTTTAGTATGATGGTTGAGTTCAGGTTCATGTAAGTGCCGTATCAAAAATGTGTGATCATGTATGGGTTGTTTTATAGCATAGATGGATTCTTTTATGAGAGAGAGATTATTCAACACTGATATGGTCAGATACTGCTTGGTCATGGTCAGTGGTAGGAGGATCTTTGTTGGCTGTCCAGTTCCTCACAGATGATTATAAAATTCTGGCCTCACCTCAAGATCGATGTAGTGGTTGTTAACAGGATAGGCATTGTACTTTGATGTGATGGCTCTTGTACCATAAGCACTTACGTTACAGTAATCTTGATGCAGAGAAGGGCAGCTCTGTTAGGAATGGACTCAGAATGGTGCACTGTTTGTAACGCTTTACACTTAGATGGTGTCATGACTGTTATTGGCATGCAAACAGTAGAAATGTTTTCTATAGCCAAGTTGTCCAACTTTGATTGGTGAATCATACTGTATAATCATACTGTATAAATGTGAGCTATGGTGCTTTCTAAACATACTACTACTACTACTGTCAGTTCTAGTTGGCCTCCCTGCATGGGTTGTAAAACCTTTAGAGATTATTGAGAAAGCAGCAGCAGCATGTCTGATATTTTCTTAGCCTAAGAGGACAGATGCTTCTTGTTGTCTGCATTGGCTTCCTATTGCAGCTAGAATTAAATTCAAAACCCTGACATTGGCATATATGGCTTTTACTTGGTCAGCTCCATCTTATTGTAATATGATCCCGCCTTACATTCCTTCTAGACCACTGCGTTCCTCCAATAAACAACTTGTGTGTCGTTCAATGATTCAGTCTAGATCTAGACTTTTTCTCCTTTGTGCTACCTCAGTGGTGGAATGAGTTGTCTACTGGTACTTCCTCTGATGACAGTTTGCACTTCCTAGTTACATCCTAGGTTATTTGTTGCCATTGTTAGTTTCTTTTTGGTTGTTTTGATGGTTTGTTGCCAACAGATCATTAAAAGCCACAGCAATGAAGAGGACTGATCAATGATTTTATTGTTATGATTGTTGCGTCACAGACTTATCTTTAACTTGTTGCCATAGCAATTGAGCAATTTTGTATTAACATCTTTAGTTGTATCAACATGTATTCTTTACTTGAGTCATTATAATTTTACATGAATTAGTGTAATTATGTTTGGATGAAAGTATCTGCCAAATACCATAACAAATGTGAATGATTGCATGTTTTCATAGAAGTGGAAAGACATTGTCAATCACGCTGGGTTTTTGTTGCAACAGTTGAATGGTCAAACAACCATGGTATCATTACATGTGACTGACTAATGTGTTTTGTTGTAGATGCCGGTTGATGTTGCTGAGCCAGGACAGACTACAGTGGACCGAGATACCGAGGTTTTGCCACCGCTACCTCGTAAAAATAAAGCAAGGGCCGAGGTTTTGCCAGCGCTACCTCGTAAAAAAAAGGCCAGTGCTCCGCAGTCTTCGGACGCCAACTTTGCTCCCGTACTGTTCACGTATTGCTCACGTACTGCTCAAACTCAGCCAAACTCTGCTCAAACTCAGCCAAACTCTGCTGAAACTCTGCTCAAACTCAGCCAAACTGCTGACTCTCTGAATATGTGCCATGACTCTGCAAACCCACTGTCAAATACTTTGACTTCTAATGCTACTAATGATTGTTTGATTGAATCTGTTGACTTCCCAGAGAGATCTGTGCTGATGGGGTCCTTTCATCAAGGCGATTCAGACGATTCATCCAGCTGTTCAACGAGCTCCGCAAGTTGCCGTCCACTCTACACCGATGTGAAGTGTAAGCCTAAAGTGTGTGAACGAGTTGTAAGTGGGTCGTCTAGAGTTGCAGCTAATTTCACAAGTGGCACAGAAGCTTCACAGACCATACCAGACACAAATGCTTGTTCTAATGTAAACAGTAGACCACTCTACAGTGACGTTTTGAGACAAGTTCCCAGTAAGGGTGTTAAGCAAAACAAAACCGCAACAGACGATGTCATTCTTATTGATGCAGGTGCTCACGAACAGTCTTTTCAACCTTTAAAGTGTGATGTGCAGGCAACTGATGATGTCATTATAAGTAATGTAAGAGTTCCCAAACATGCTTTTAAACCTTTAACTCGTCAGGACCAGGATGCACTGTGCACATGTTTAGAGCTTCAAAATGGAAATGTTGATGTAGGCCTAATGGCAACAACTGATATTGATGACATGGGATGTCCCTGTAAGATAAAAAGTATAAAACCTGATGGGAATTGCTTTTACCGCAGCCTAGCCTTTAGCATTTGCCACAATGAAGACAAGCATTTGAAAATAAGACGGGCTGTCGTGCAACACCTTCAGAGAAACTGCACCACATTTGAAACATATCTGAGGGATGAATACACATCTGTGCAGGATTATGTCACTAAATCAAGGATATATTACTGTGGTTCATGGGCAAAAGAAATTGATATTTTTGCTGCTGCTGACTTGTTGCAAACAACTATCTTTACTTTCAATGATGGAAGATGGAATATGCACAGACCTATAGACTCTCAGACATGCAGAGAGAATTGCATCTATTTAAATCACACTGGTAATCATTATGAAGTTGTTGAATGTGTACAACACAAAGATGCAAAAAGGCCTTGTGCAGAAACATGCAAGCCAGTCAAGATTGATGACAACTTGAGGCCACAACGGAAAAGAAAGCTGAAAGATGAATCGGAAAATGTGAAAGCAAAGAAAGACCGCCAACGATATCAAAATGATAATGATTACAGACGGAGAAAACTTCAGTATGACAAAGATAAGTACCAGACAGATGAGCTTGCCAAACAGACTAAGCGTCACTGCTCTCGTGACTATTTTCTAAAGAAATACAGAACAAATCTGGACTTTAGGAAATTCGTGCTTCAGCGTTTTCAGAGACAATATCAAACTAATCCGAAATTTCAGAAATTACGAAGTGTTTATTTTCAAAAGAAATATAAGGAAAATACAGATTTTCAAGTAAAGGTACGAGAGGATTCCAAAGACAAATACAAGAGAAACCAGAAACATCAGAACGCTGTCCGTGCTTATTCTAAGGCTAAATACATGAGAAACCAGAAACATCAGAATGCTGCCCGTGCTTATTCTAAGGACAAATACAAGAGAAACCAGAAACATCAGAACGCTGTCCGTGCTTATTCTAAGGACAAATACAAGAGAAACCAGAAACATCAGAATGCTGTTCGTGATTATTCTAAAGTTAAATATAAAACAAACAGCAAATTTCAGAGACTTGTCCGTGATTACAGTCATATTAAATACAAGAAAAATATTGGATTCCAGAACAAAATTAAAGAGCACAACAAGAGCAAGTATCAAGAAAATGAAAACATCCGTATAAATAAAATCAAAAGACGTCGTGAGAGTTGTTTAATATGGCAGAAGAAACGGGAAGACATTGACCTAGCTATTGATCATTTTCGTCAGGAGGTCAGCTGTGGTCCTGAATATGTATGCTCAGTATGTCACCGTTTACTCTTCAGGAAGCAAGTGGTTGAGTGTAAAAGACATAACTATGAAAGAAAAGGAGCTGAAGTGGCTGCATTGGCTAATAGATGCATAACATTGCAATATTTACATGTGTGTGATGTTGAATGTGATCAGAAATGTAAGTTGTCTGATAGTCCATCAAGCAAATTATGGATTTGCCATACATGTCATCGTAAAATACTTGGAGGAAAACTTCCCGAAGAGAGTGTTACCAACAACATGCATTTGGATGATATTCCAGCGGAACTTAAATGTCTGAACTCTTTGGAACAACATCTCATTGCACGTCACATTCCCTTCATGAAGCTGTTGTGTTTGCCTCGAGGCCGCCAGAGAGCTTGCCATGGTCCTTGCGTCTCTGTTCCTGTTAATAACGCAAATGTGACAAATATACTCCCAAGAAATGAATGTGATGACAAGATGATAAGAGTGAAACTGAAACGCAAGTTGACATATAAAGGTCATTATGAGTACATGTATGTCCACACTGATCGTGTCAGAAATGCACTGAGGTATTTGATGGCAAACAATAAATGGTACGGTGATGTGACTATGAATGACGAATGGGTAAACTCTCTGAATGGCACTGACCAGCCTGAGGAATGCACCAAACAGGAAACACCTGCTAACAGTGATGATGACAATGTTCCTGACGAACAAGCAGAGGAAGATGTGACTTATATCAAAGACCAGAATGGGCTTTTGTCAGATACATCATTACAACCTGTCGATCTGGGTTCAGAGATCATTGATCAGAATTTTCAGGATATACTTAATGTGGCACCAGGTGAAGGTAACAGTCCAGTGAGGTTGCTGTCCGATAAAACCAACGAGGCAAAATGTTTCCCTGTTTTGTATCCATCTGGTGGACCTACATTCCATGATGAAAGAGAGTCCAAAATAACTCTGTCACGGTACCTGAACACACGCATTCTGAATGCAGATGGGCGTTTTGCACAGAACACAGACTTCATTTTTTACGCACAATACATATCAGAGGTGCATCAAGTTGTATCTGGTGTATCAGTGGCGTTACGCAAAGGTGGCGGCAACTCCTCTCTGAAAGACGCATCACCAGACATGTTGTTGAACTCAGAGTCTTTGGGTAAAATATTGCGCAATGACGAAGGATACAAGTTCTTACGAGGAATTCGTGGCACACCTCCATACTGGATGTCAGTTCAGAAAGATTTATTTGCCATGATAAGACAACTCTCCATACCCACGTTCTTTGCATCTTTTAGATTTGAGATGGCCTGAAATGCTGAACTCTGTTCTAAGAATAGAAGGTAAACATATGTCTGTTGACGATCTTGACTGGTCTGACAAATGTGGACTCATACGTCGAAACCCTGTGACAGCGGCAAGAATGTTTGATCACAGATGGCATTGCTTTCTCCGTGATGTAATCATGTCGCCAGCAGAACCCATAGGGAAAATAAAGGACTACTTTTATCGTGTTGAATTTCAACAACGTGGTTCTCCTCATGTCCACTGTCTTTTTTGGGTTGAAAGCGCTCCCAAGATTGATAAAGAGAGTGATGATGAAGTGGCACAGTTCATAGATACATACATCACTTGTGAAATTCCACCAGAAACTGATGCAGAGCTTTACGAGGTTGTGAGCAGCGTACAGAGGCACAGCACAAGACACTCTAAGACTTGCCGCAAGAAAAACACAGTGTGCAGGTTCAATTTCCCACGGCCACCATCAAGCTGTACTTTCGTCACAAGAGGCGGTAACTGTGAGGACTTGAATAGCAATGATGACAATACAAGTGCGAGTGCAATAATAAAGAATGTTAAAACTGCGTTGACCATGCCTGACATGAATTTTGATACAGCCGATGCATTTTTTGAGTCTCTTGGGATAGATCAAGGTTTGTTTGAAAAGGCGTATAACATATGTTCCAAAAAGAAAAGCATTGTCCTGAAACGAAATCCTGGAGACATTTGGGTGAACCAGTACAACAAAGACTTACTCCGTGCTTGGCAAGGCAATATGGATATCCAGTATGTCACAGATGCCTTTTCTGTTGTGGTTTACATACTGTCGTACATTACAAAAGCAGAACAAGAAATGGGTTTGCTCTTACAACGTGCCCAAGATGAGTCAATGAATGGCAACCTTGATGCAAAAGCAGCATTCAAACAGCTTGGAAGTGTATACCTACACAACAGAGAAGTTTCTGCCCAAGAGGCAGTGTATCGATTAACACACATGCACTTGAAAGAATGCTCCCGTGACGTACAGTTCATTCCCGTTGGTGATAATCCTGTTAGGATGAGTTTACCATTGCACGTCCTTCAAACTAAAGCCCAATTCCAAGACTGTAACGACGAAAGCAGCATTTGGATGACCAATGTGATTGAGAGGTATAAGAGCAGACCCCAGAATGCACAATTTGAGGATTTATGCCTGGCCAGTTTTTGTTCTGAATACAGAGTTCTATCAAAGTCACAGGTTCCAACTGAAAGAGATTCACATGACATAATACAGCTCAATAACAACTGTGGCTTTGTGAAACGAAGGACCCGAACTGAACCCGCTGTCGTGAGGTATCCCAGATTTTCTCCCACAAAAAACCCTGAAAAGTACTTCCATTCATTGTTGCAACTGTTTTTGCCTTACTATGAAGACTGTCACCTCAAACCGCCCCAGTTTGATACATATGAGCATTTCTATAAAAATGGTGCAGTGAAATGTGGCGTTGATGTTCAAAGAGTGCAGTTGATTGTGGATACCAACAAAGCTTTATTTGAAAAAGAAAGTGATGAGATTGACAGAGCTAAACAGTTGCTGGAAGACAAAATTGATCTAGAAGATGCCTGGGCTCAAATATGTCCTGAAACAGAAAGGGAGCGTCTTCGTTGTTTGGATCTGATGAAAGAAAAAGTTGTAGATGATGAAGGTGATGATGATGACAAACTCATTCCTGACCTGACAGCAAACCCACAGACTACGTGCACTTTGGAAACAAATCATGTGTCAATGCCCAGAGAGGATGCATTGCATTTATTACGGTCATTAAATGAAGAACAGTCTGCCATATTCTATGCTGTTCGTAGGTGGTGTTTGCAGAAACTGTTTGGACAAAATCCTGAACCATTGCGATTATTCATCACTGGTGGAGCAGGAACGGGGAAAAGCCATTTAATCAAAGCGATACATTATGAATCTACCCGGCTGTTGTCACAGATTGCTGAAAATCCTGAGGATCTCACTGTGCTTCTAACAGCACCTACAGGTGTGGCTGCATATAACATTGGCGCTGCGACAATTCACAATACTTTCTCCATTGGTGCAAATGTCAAACTGCCGTATCAACCACTAGGTGATGAGAAAGTCAATTCTTTGCGAACCAAAATGGGCAGCTTGCAAATTCTGATCATTGATGAAGTGTCCATGGTTGACCACCGTCTTCTGGCCTACATTCATGGTAGACTGCGTCAAATCAAGCAGACTGGTGATTATTCCTTGTTTGCAAAAGTTTCCCTGATTTGCGTGGGTGATTTTTTTCAACTCAAGCCTGTGAAAGGCACACCTCTATTTTCTGAAAACAAAGGAGCCAACCTGTGGGACAACAACTTTGAGGTTGCAGAACTAACTAAAGTTGTTAGACAAGAAAATGCAGCATTTGCGGAAATGCTTAATCGTCTCAGAGTCCGTAAAAAGAACGAACCTCTCACTGACCGTGATGTTCTCACATTGAAGCAGCGTGAAACTGGTGAGGAATCTAATGACATTCATGTGTATGCTACAAATGCGGAGGTTGATGAATATAACGTGAAGAGACTGCAAGAGATCTGCCCAGACGCAATCAGCATACGTGCTCAAGACTTTGTCCGAAATCCCAAAACTGGAAGAATGGAACGAAAAGTTGGCTTTCACACAAAAGTTTTCAACTCTTGCTTGCCTAAATGTGTTTCGTTGGGTGTTGGAGCAAGGGTCATGTTGAAGAAAAACATAGATGTGTCTGATGGCCTTGTCAACGGAGCATGTGGCACAGTCGTGGAAATCATTCAAAGTCAACAAGACGATGACATGCCTGCAGCTATCCATGTGGAGTTTGAAGACCCTAATGTAGGAAAGATCCAGAGGTCAAAAGCAAAAAGGGTTTCCGAACGTTCAACGATAGTGGAAGTGCAAGAGGAACAAGTGGCTAATAATGGTGGTGTACGAAGGCAACTGCCGATTAGCCTGGCCTGGTCAGTAACTGTACATAAATGTCAAGGGCTTACTGTTGAAAGGGCTGTTGTATCACTCAAGAAGATCTTTGCTCCAGGGCAAGCATACGTTGCGTTGAGTCGCGTGAGAACTCTCGGTGGGCTGATAATTGAGGACTTCAAAGAATCTGCCATATTTTGTGATAACAAAATAGATTCGGCTATGGAAAGCTTGCCTAAGTTTAACATTGGAATGTCTGTTTCATCCAACATGAACCCTGTGTGCACAGTAGCACTTCACAATGTGCAGAGTCTGAATGCTCACATTCAGGATGTTCAATCCCACAAAGCCCTCATGAATGCTGACTGTATTTGCTTAACAGAGACGTGGCTCAATGTAAACACTGATGAAGAGCCACAACTTCCAGGATACATCTTCAAACACAATCCGAGGGGAAACTGTTACGATGACTCCGAGCCAGCCTTTGCAGCGCTGAAACAACAACAAAGAGGTGGAGTTGGTGTGTATTGTTCAGAAAACATTGATGTGCAGGTGTCAATTCCAGAAAGATGCAATTTGGAATGTCTGTATTTTGAAATACCTCATGCAAATTTGACTGCTGCTGTGTTGTACAGGCCCAGCTCTTATAAGATTGACATGTTTCGAGAGCAGTTATTACAGGTCATTTTTGAACTTGAGAAGCATCCAGGGAGAAAGCTCATCATGGGAGACTTCAATGAGGACATATTCGTATCTTCTACAATTCTCAAGTTACTGGAACGGCATGGATACAATCAGCACGTACAAGCAGCTACAACTGAAAAAGGTACATTAATAGATCATGTTTACACTAAAGGCACAGAACATGTTGTTGTTGAAGTTGTGCAGACATACTACAGTTTTCATGAAGCCATACTGATCTCACTGTTGTAATAATGTTATCTGTGATTAATGATATTTGTCTTTGAATAGGTAAGTATTTATATTCTGGCTAAGATGTCATTATGAGTTTACTCCATAGTCCGTCCGCTAAGTGGGGTTAGGATGGGTGGGTGGGTGGTGGCAAGGAGAGAGCATACACTGGACGGCTCCTTGCAGGGCATGGGAGGGGTATAGGGGCCATTTTCCAAAAGAAGTTGCAAATAACGGTAAATATATACAGATGAATGTGTAAATATCAGAAAACAATACAATTGATTTATTATCTAGGTGATTTTTGTTTTAAGTCAGTGGATCGTTCCTTAATTGTCTCAAGCATTTTAGGCTATTTCTTGTTAATGTTGGTCGAATTATTTCATTTTGGTTGTATCACACCACCATTATACCAAGTTATGTGTAATGCTTTAAATGCTAACAAGAATCCAAATTAAAGTTATAATGAATGGACAGACATAGCGTATTGAATGTTTACACAGATATTACAGTCAGTTAAAGACTGGTATTATTATTGCAACACTGAGTTGAAGGAAAACAATACCATAAATCTTCATTGAAGTGAAAGAATAAATTGTGTATGAATGAATTGTCTCAAGATTGTGTAAGAATGCTGAAAACAAACAAAGAAAACAAATCTTAAAAGTGCAACTTCTTTTGGAAAATGGCCCCTATACAGGGAACTTTTTTGTTCAACATATTCATGAATTATGGAATTATACCAAGTGGACAGTCATGCAATTGCTGTTTATCATGCTTATCGAAGGTGTCCAAATCACCACCAATTTGCAGCTAACTCACAGTTTTCAACACATACAGTAGTGTGACACAAAAAGTGTTTTGCTTCACCCTTATTGTGATATAAATGCGTTGACACAGTAAAGGCATGATACCATACTGTATGTACAAGATCACTGTACAATCTCTGTCATTTACTGTGGGATCAGTTCTGTTGCCTTTAAGATAACACAGGTCAGAGGCCCAGCCTACATCTCGCTGCAACACCACTATTTCTTGGAGAAGGGCAGGATCTCCAAGGACATTCTGTTTAGTGGAGTTGCCACCAGTACCAGGGCATTTGAAGGACATGAAAGCCATGGACAGCAATGCAGTCTGCTGAGAGAAGCATGTGAGTAAACATGCTTGCTGGAGACAGGTGATGTGTAAATGAGTCAAATTCAAGGACACATTCAGAAGAATACTATTTGGATTAATAAAAAAAGACAGCAACAACAGCCATTATTCCTGTGTGGGACTACACGGCTGTTCTAAGCAGTGATTTCTATGTCTACCGAGACTGACAGGTGCATCTTAGCAATGTGTACTGTATATCTTTCATACCAATTGAACTGAACACCTTACCATTTTTGTTTGAGTGATGAAAATGCATGTTAGAAGATATTTACATATTTAGCACTCTCCACTTGGTATGCAGTTCTGTAAACAGGGTCTAATACACATGATTACACAATGTAGTATTACACAATCCTAAATTGCATTGTTAAAGTAGTTCAAATATGCATCAGTTGATCATTTAATTTACAAATGTGTTACAATATATTGGCAGACTTTAGATAATTATTTTGTTTATGTAAAAACGCTATGTTTTGACATGAAGAATTCTGAGAGTTTTAGATTGGGTGAGGACAATTCAGTTGGCTGCTTAAATCAACCCAGGACAATTTTCAGCCATTAGTCCTATACAACTACTTGAAATAAGACATACTTAATTGGTTAAGTTTTATTTTTTTCTGCCTGTGTGATGTGTTGTTTGTTTTTCATTTGGGCCTGATTTTGTATTAGACTGTTCTTTTGTGTGGGACTGATTTGTTTTAGCTTCAACTGTACTAAAAGCATTTTGTTATCACACCAAGGACTGTAATTTAGATGGTGCGTAACATGTTTCTTTACTTGTTGATACATTGAATGAACTATTTTTATTTTATTTTATTTATATATTATAGGGTTTTGTTTTGTTATTGTCAATTATTGTGAAGTATGTTTTGGCATGGATAATTACAAAGAAGGAAAAAGAAGGAAGAGTTACTGATATTATATCAGAAGAGTTACTGATGCGCTATGAATTTCATTTCATAATGTGATATATGGAATCTGTTCACTAACATATTGCTAAATTTCACTGCTGGATCTGTACAATTAACCACCACAAAACAATGGACTGAATATGGAGTGCACTTTGTAAGACAAAACTGAACCAACCACTACAGAGGTTTGGAGTCGGAAATGCTGTCATGAGATCTTCTGACATATTGACATTATGTGAGTACCCATTATATTTAACTGTACATTTTTTCAAAGACAGGCATCCTAATTCTGATTCATGCACTTTTGACAGGATATAAACTTTAAGAAAATACATGTTGCTTTATTTCACCTGTGTAACAATAGCATGTAGACTTTTATTGTAAATGTACATCTGCTCTCAAATGCTCTCAAATGACAGAAAATGTTTGCCAAGGCCCAGCAGCGCAGCCTTCTGAGTGACTTGCACCAGACACAGGGCCTGTTGAGGATCACATACATCCGCCAGCAACGCAGCCTTCTGAGTGACCTGCACCAGACACAGGGCCTGCTGCGGATCACGGACATCCGCCAGCAACGCACTCTTCAAGTGACCTGCACCAGTCCTGCTGCGGATCACGGACATCCGCCAGCAACGCAGCCTTCCGAGTTACCTGCACCAGACACAGGGCCTGCTGTGGATCACGGACATCTGCCAGCCATGCAGCCTTCTGAGTGACCTGTACCAGTCCTGCTGTAGATCATGGACATCCGCCAGCAACGCAGCCTTCTGAGTGACCTGCACCAGACACAGGGCCTGTTGAGGATCACATACATCCGCTAGCCTCACAGCCTTCCGAGTGACCTGCACCAGTCCTGCTGCGGATCACGGACATCCGCCAGCAACGTAGCCTTTCCAATGAACTGCACCAGTCACAGAGCTTGCTGCGGATGACGGACATCTGCCAGCCATGCAGCCTTCTGAGTGACCTGCACCAGACACAGGGCCTGCTGAGGATCACGGACATCCTCCAGGAATGCAGCCTTGCGAGGGACCTGCACCAGTCACAGTGTCTGCTGTTGAGAATCACATACATCCGCCAGCCTCACAGCCTTCCGAGTGACCTGCACCAGTCCTGCTGCGGATCACGGACATCCGCCAGCAACGCAGCCTTCCGAGTTACCTGCACCAGACACAGAGCCTGCTGTGGATCACGGACATCTGCCAGACCCACAGCCTTCTGAGTGACCTGTACCAGTCCTGCTGTAGATCATGGACATCCGCCAGCAACGCAGCCTTCTGAGTGACCTGCACCAGACACAGGGCCTGTTGAGGATCACATACATCCGCCAGCCTCACAGCCTTCCGAGTGACCTGCACCAGTCCTGCTGCGGATCACGGACATCCGCCAGCAACATAGCCTTTCCAATGAACTGCACCAGTCACAGAGCTTGCTGCGGATGACGGACATCTGCCAGCCATGCAGCCTTCTGAGTGACCTGCACCAGACACAGGGCCTGCTGAGGATCACGGACATCCTCCAGGAATGCAGCCTTGCGAGGGACCTGCACCAGTCAGAGTGTCTGCTGTTGAGAATCACATACATCCGCCAGCCTCACAGCCTTCCGAGTGACCTGCACCAGTCCTGCTGCGGATCACGGACATCCGCCAGCAACGCAGCCTTCCGAGTTACCTGCACCAGACACAGGGCCTGCTGTGGATCACGGACATCTGCCAGCCATGCAGCCTTCTGAGTGACCTGTACCAGTCCTGCTGTAGATCATGGACATCCGCCAGCAACGCAGCCTTCTGAGTGACCTGCACCAGACACAGGGCCTGTTGAGGATCACATACATCCGCCAGCCTCACAGCCTTCCGAGTGACCTGCACCAGTCCTGCTGCGGATCACGGACATCCGCCAGCAACGTAGCCTTTCCAATGAACTGCACCAGTCACAGAGCTTGCTGCGGATGACGGACATCTGCCAGCCATGCAGCCTTCTGAGTGACCTGCACCAGACACAGGGCCTGCTGAGGATCACGGACATCCTCCAGGAATGCAGCCTTGCGAGGGACCTGCACCAGTCACAGTGTCTGCTGTTGAGAATCACATACATCCGCCAGCCTCACAGCCTTCCGAGTGACCTGCACCAGTCCTGCTGCGGATCACGGACATCCGCCAGCAACGCAGCCTTCCGAGTTACCTGCACCAGACACAGGGCCTGCTGTGGATCACGGACATCTGCCAGCCATGCAGCCTTCTGAGTGACCTGTACCAGTCCTGCTGTAGATCATGGACATCCGCCAGCAACGCAGCCTTCTGAGTGACCTGCACCAGACACAGGGCCTGTTGAGGATCACATACATCCGCTAGCCTCACAGCCTTCCGAGTGACCTGCACCAGTCTGCTGCGGATCACGGACATCCGCCAGCAACGTAGCCTTTCCAATGAACTGCACCAGTCACAGAGCTTGCTGCGGATGACGGACATCTGCCAGCCATGCAGCCTTCTGAGTGACCTGCACCAGACACAGGGCCTGCTGAGGATCACGGACATCCTCCAGGAATGCAGCCTTGCGAGGGACCTGCACCAGTCACAGTGTCTGCTGTTGAGAATCACATACATCCGCCAGCCTCACAGCCTTCCGAGTGACCTGCACCAGTCCTGCTGCGGATCACGGACATCCGCCAGCAACGCAGCCTTCCGAGTTACCTGCACCAGACACAGAGCCTGCTGTGGATCACGGACATCTGCCAGACCAACAGCCTTCTGAGTGACCTGTACCAGTCCTGCTGTAGATCATGGACATCCGCCAGCAACGCAGCCTTCTGAGTGACCTGCACCAGACACAGGGCCTGTTGAGGATCACATACATCCGCCAGCCTCACAGCCTTCCGAGTGACCTGCACCAGTCCTGCTGCGGATCACGGACATCCGCCAGCAACATAGCCTTTCCAATGAACTGCACCAGTCACAGAGCTTGCTGCGGATGACGGACATCTGCCAGCCATGCAGCCTTCTGAGTGACCTGCACCAGACACAGGGCCTGCTGAGGATCACGGACATCCTCCAGGAATGCAGCCTTGTGAGGGACCTGCACCAGTCAGAGTGTCTGCTGTTGAGAATCACATACATCCGCCAGCCTCACAGCCTTCCGAGTGACCTGCACCAGTCCTGCTGCGGATCACGGACATCCGCCAGCAACGCAGCCTTCCGAGTTACCTGCACCAGACACAGGGCCTGCTGTGGATCACGGACATCTGCCAGCCATGCAGCCTTCTGAGTGACCTGTACCAGTCCTGCTGTAGATCATGGACATCCGCCAGCAACGCAGCCTTCTGAGTGACCTGCACCAGACACAGGGCCTGTTGAGGATCACATACATCCGCCAGCCTCACAGCCTTCCGAGTGACCTGCACCAGTCCTGCTGCGGATCACGGACATCCGCCAGCAACGTAGCCTTTCCAATGAACTGCACCAGTCACAGAGCTTGCTGCGGATGACGGACATCTGCCAGCCATGCAGCCTTCTGAGTGACCTGCACCAGACACAGGGCCTGCTGAGGATCACGGACATCCTCCAGGAATGCAGCCTTGCGAGGGACCTGCACCAGTCAGAGTGTCTGCTGTTGAGAATCACATACATCCGCCAGCCTCACAGCCTTCCGAGTGACCTGCACCAGTCCTGCTGCGGATCACGGACATCCGCCAGCAACATAGCCTTTCCAATGAACTGCACCAGTCACAGAGCTTGCTGCGGATGACGGACATCTGCCAGCCATGCAGCCTTCTGAGTGACCTGCACCAGACACAGGGCCTGCTGAGGATCACGGACATCCAACAGCAAAACACCCTATCAAGATCTTATCAGGTTAGGTGATTATCTGTGCTTTTCTTGTTCCAAAAGATGCAATCTAAATGTTTGTGCATATTTTAGTAGGATGTATATTTTATACACTGTTAATGAATAAACATTTTGCTTTCTTACATCTGTAGAACAAAAGAATGTATACTTTTATTGTAAATTTACATCTGCTCTAAAATTGCCTTACAGATAATGTTTGCCCAGTTTCAAAGAATACACCTGCTGAGATGCTTCAGAGCTGTGGTGTGGCCACTGCCACAGGTATGCACAGGACTGGTCCATACGTCTGTTCCATAAGACACACCAATGGTGAGGACTGCCGAGGTTCATGGACATTCACAAGCCACACAGCCTATCAAACTACCTGTAGCAGACAGAGAGCTTGCTGAGACTCATCCTCCTTTTCCATTGGTGGTTGTGGTGGTGCAGACGGACTTGTACTTGTCAGAGTGCTTGTTGAGGTTCATGGACCCTCACCAGCCTTGGGACCTGCTGAGGCTCATGCAGCTGATCTTGGCAATCTACAACAGCACTACAGGCCAGCATTACAAAGGGCAATGAGCTGTAGATGTGGCAATCTACTGACTAAGGGATGACAAGCCCAGTTAAGAAGATTGTCTTTGTGCTGTAGATTATTATAGGACCATTTAGTAATACACAAGAAATAGAAGTAATTGGGCCTGTAATGACTTCACGTTTTTTTTATTTTTTACCATCTTGGACATCTTTGCTTTTTGTTCTATCATTGTTTTATGTGGAACTTTCTATTCCTTACATTAAATTTGATACAATAATTCTAAATAAATGTCATACTATCAAGGAGGATAGTTTTTAAGGTATTTGTTTGCATAACATCATGCAATTTCTACCTCTTCAAATGGAATACTTATTGTTTATAATGTTTTAATAACAAACCAGAATAATTCATAAAATATGTTAAGATGTTTATATATTAACTAAGCATAGAAAAGATGTGATGATGTGAATCACATGACAAAAAGGACACATGTTTAAAGATGGTTTTCGTCTACCACAGAGTTGTAGCAGATTATCAATGACTACAGTAATGACTTTTAGTCCATAAATAGCCTGAAAGTTAACAGACTAACCACACTCAAGGATTAACTAACCTTAATGTTAGATTGTAAGATTGTAAAATCTATGTACAATTTAATTATATATCACTAGCTATGCTATAATGAAATTGTGATTAATAAAGTACAATTTGTTTGCCTTATCTTTCTTTACTCAAAAAAGATTACTCAGTGAATTTTTAAATGAATGAACTTATATATTTCAAGTTTTACATACTTATACATAAACTGTTATCAAACTAAATTGCATGACATAAAACGTTTGCACATGTCAGCGACAGGACCTTTTTCAATAGCCAGTAAGGGTGAAATGCAAACACATGAAGACTTACAAGCCAAATGCAGTTTTGTTAATTGCAGTGCCATATATAGGTCAAAGGTCACCAAATTTCTTGGGCTTTCAGCCTTTGGTTTTAATACATGAAAGGGTTGCTGTTTTCACGTTTTGAACAAAATCCAAGGTGGTTGTAAGATCAGTTACAGTATGTTGAGGTCACAAGTTGGTATGTGTTGGCCTTAGGAACTCCAAGAGTATTAAGTTGTAAGTTGTAATTCCAAACACATCAATAGTTACAAAACAAAATGCATTTTTGCTAATTGCAGGTCAAAGATCACCTAATTTATTGAGCCTCCTAATTAGTTTGTTAGTCCATGTACAAAGTTTGGTTTTGATACCTGAAACGGTTGCTAAGATATGAGCTCACTTCCTGTTTGGTGGCTTTGCCACTGATTTTGATTGGCAGTTACAGATGAACGGTTTTACATATGGCTGGTTGTTATGCATCGTCTAAAGATGCCCTGTGCCAATTTTAGTGAAGATCAGAGGAAATGTGTTACCTGTGAAAACATTTTAGTGTTTTTGATTAAATCCAAAATGTCGGCCAAATAAATTACGATGACATCACAAGTTGGCCTGGGTCAGCCTAAGGACCTCCAACAGTATTACCAGACACCACTAGTACGTTTTAATTCCAAACACATCAACAGCTACAGGCCAAAATGCATTTTTGCTGATTGCAGCGCCCCCTCGAGGTCAAAGGTCACCAAATGTTTTGAGCATCCTCCCAATGGGGTCTGAAGTCCATGTGCTAAGTCTGGTTTTGATACATGCAAGGGTTGCTGAGATATGAGCTCACTTCCTGTTTGGCGGCTTCGCTACCAATTTCGATTGGCTGTTAAGGACGAATGCTTTTGTCAATTATTCCAGAGAGCAATATCTTGATAGCTTATGGTCTGAAGATGGTCTGTGCCAATGTTAGTGAAGATCAGATGAAATTTGTGACCTGTGAAAACTTTTTGATGTTTTTGATTAAATCCAATATGGCAGCCGAATCAATTACGATGATATCACAAGTTGGCATGGGTCGTCGCAAGGACCTCCAACAGTATTACCAGACACCACTAGTGCATTCTAATTCTAAGTACAACAGCAGCTACAGGCCAAAAGGCATGTTTCTAAATTACAGCGCCCTCTAGAGGTCAAAGGTCACCAGATTTCTTGAGCGTCCCCCTGATTGGGTCCTGAGTCCATGTACAAAGTTTGGTTATGATAGATTAATGTGTTGCTGAGATATGAGCTCACTTCCTGTTTGGCGGCTTCGCCGCAAATTTTGATTGGCTGTTACGGGCGAACGGTTTTAGTTCCGAAGACGAAAAGGAGTATCTTTTGTGAGGCCTGGTCTGAAGATCATGTGTGTCAGGTTTGGTGTCGATTGGACAGAATTTGTGACCTGTGAAAACTTTTTAGTATTTTTGATTAAATCCAAAATGGCGGAAAATCCATCATGGCGGAAAATGACGTCATAGGGTGCGTTGAACTCGGCTTGGTCAAAGGAATCCAACGATATCTCATTTTTGACAATCGGCCATACGGGTCAAAAGTTACGTGCGTGAACGCATGTCCAACTTTGGCCTGTTGGTGGCGCTAGAGCGCTCAAGGTGCCGGTATGAAACTTGGTGAAATTATTCATGAGACTGTCCTCAATCAGTGTGCCAAATTTCACAACTTTTCACCAGACGGTTCTATGGGCTGCCATAGACTCCAATGGCGGAGGAAAGATGTTAAATAATAATAATAATAAATATAGCTGCAAGCAGCAATGAGGGGGCCAAGCAGAATAGGCTGGAGTAGCCACGGCGACAAAATAGAACTCAGCAGACATCCGCGATCAACACTTTCAACTAGTGTCACATCAAAACATAACTGATTTTGTAGGGCTGAAACAGGGCTGAGAATTGCCACCGCCTCCGCCAGCCAGCCCCCCACCTAATCACCCCTGCCCGTCCCACCCCGTCCTGCCCCTCCCCGCCCTTGCACGCACGCATTAGAATGAACTGGATGGAACAAAAAATAAAGGATCGATGAAACACATCAGCAACTACAGATCAAAATGCAATATTGCAAATTGCAGCAACCTCTACAGGTCAAAGGTCACCAAATGTTTTGTGCGTCCTCCTAATGGGGTCATGAATCTATGTAGTACGTTTGGTTATGATACATGGCAGGGTTGCTGAGATATGAGCTCACTTCCTGTTTGGCGCCTTCGCCATCATTTTTGATTGGCTGTTACGGAAGAATGCTTTTGTCAATATATTGATAGTTTATGGTCTGAAGATGGTCTGTGCCAATTTTGGTGAAGATCAGATGAAATTTGTGACCTGTGAAAACTTTTTGATGTTTTTGATTAAATCCAATATGGCGGCCGAATCAATTATGATGACATCACAAGTTGGCCTGGGTTGGCCTAAGGACGTCCAACAGTATTACCTGAAACCACAAGTGCATTTTAATTCTAAACACAACAGCAGCTACAGGCCAAAAGGCATGTTTCTTAATTACAGCGCCCCCTAGAGGTCAAAGGTCACCAGATTTCTTGAGCGTCCCCCTGATTGTGTCCTGAGTCCATGCACCAAGTTCGGCTTTGATACATGCAAGGGTTGCTGAGATATGAGCTCACTTCCTGTTTGGCGGCTTCGCCGCAAGTTTCGATTGGCTGTCACAGCCGAATGCTACTGTCAATTGTTCCAAAAAGCAATGCACTGATAAGGCATGGTCTGAAGATGGTCTCTGCCAATTTTGGTGAGGATCCGCTGAAATTTGTGATCTGTGAAAACTTGTACGTGTTTTTGATCTAATCCAATATGGCGGCCGAATCAATTACAATGACATCACAAGTTGACATGGGTCGGCCTAAGGACCTCCAACAGTATTACCAGACACCACTAGTGCGTTTTAATTCTAAGCACAACAGCAGCTACAGGCCAAAAGGCATGTTTCTTAATTACAGCGCCCCCTAGAGGTCAAAGGTCACCAGATTTCTTGAGTGTCCCCCTGATTGGGTCCTGAGTCCATGTACTAAGTTTGGTTATGATGGATCAATGGGTTGCTGAGATATGAGCTCACTTCCTGTTTGGCGGCTTCGCCGCAAATTTTGATTGGCTGTTACGGGCCAACGGTTTTAGTTCCGAAGACGAAAAGGAGTATCTTTTGTGAGGCTTGGTCTGAAGATCATGTGTGTCAGATTTGGTGACGATCGGACAAAATTTGTGACCTGTGAAAACTTTTTAGTGTTTTTGATTAAATCCAAAATGGCGGAAAATCCATCATGGCGGAAAATGATGTCATATAGTGCGTTGAACTCGGCTTGGTCCACGGATTCCAACGATACCTCATTTTTGACAATCGGCCATACGGGTCAAAAGTTACGTGTGTGAACGCACGTCCAACTTTGACCTGTTGGTGGCGCTAGAGTGCTTGAGGTGCCATCATGAAACTTGGTGACATTAATCATGGGACTGTCCCTAATCAGTGTGCCAAATTTCACAACTTTTCACCAGACGGTTCTATGGGCTGCCATTGACTTCAATGCCAGAGGAATAATAATAAATATAGCTGCAAGCAGCAATGCGGGGGCCTAGCAGAGCGCTATAGCAGAAATGGCGTTGCCACGGCATCAGCAAGCACTTACAGCAAGAGGCCAAATTACACCAATGTCTTTGTGCGGTCTCACAATCAGCTACCATGTCCCTCTACCAAGTTTGGACTTCATACACCAAAGTGTTGCTGAGATGTGAGCTCACTTTCATTATTACAGCACCCCTAGAGGCCAAATGAGAACACTTTCCTTCATGTCCTCACAATCAGCTAATATGTCCCTGTACCAAGTTTGGACTTCATACACCAAAGTGTTGCTGAGATACGAGCTCACTTCCTGTATTACAGCGCCCCCTATGGAGGCCAAATGATTCCAATTTCCTAGTGCATCATCATAATCAGGTAACAGGTCCTTATACTAAGTTTGGACTTTGTACACCAAAGCGTTGCTGAGATACAAGCTCACTTCCTGTATTACAGCGCCCCCTATAGAGGCCAAATGATGCCAATTTCTTACCGTGTCCTCACAATCAGATACAAAGTCCCTGTACCAAGTTTGGACTTCATACATTAAAGCATAGCCGAGATGTTAGCCCACTTCCTGTTTGGCGTCCTCGTCACCATATTTGATTGTCTGTCACGGGCAAACAAAAATGAAATAAAAAAATCTGACAAGTATCGTTTGTGCGGCTCGGTCTGAAGATCGATCATCTCCAACAAGTTTCGTGAAAATCTGAGGAAATTTGTAACCGCTGAAACTTTTCGTAGAGTTTGGACTAAATCCAATATGGCGGAGGTCCAGTATGGCCAAAAGTGACGTAATAGGGGTCAATCAACTCAAGTCAGTCCAGGGATTCCAACGGTGCTTAATTTGTGAAAATCGAACACACCGTTCAATTGTTACATGCGTAAATGTGAGTCCAGATTCGACCTATTGGTGGCGCTAGAGTGTTCGGCATAGAGCTTTGTAAATTTGTGAGAGTGATCATGGGACGGTCCTGAATCAGGGCGCTAAATTTCATAATAATAATGACTTGCAAATACCTTTCAACCCAGCTTTTCAACTTTCAGCCAAACTTTGACCTGTTGGTGGCGCTAGACGGCTGGGTTTAGAGGTCCGTAAATGAGTGTGAGTGGTCAGTGGAGTGTCCCGGAACTTTCGACGAAAAAATCTGAACTTTTTAGCCAGGCGTTCTATGGGCTGCCATAGACTCCAATGGCAGAAGTTTTATAATAATAATAATAATAATAGGAAAAACTACTAACTCAATGGGTGCCTTCGCAGCTTCGCTGCTAGGCCCCCAATAATAATAATAGGAAAAACTACTAAAACAATGGGTGCCTTCGCAGCTTCGCTGCTAGGCCCCCAATGAAAGCTCATTTGTGGATCCATTCATACTCGAACCTGCTCCAAAGTTTAATAATTAAAATCATCAAATTAATAATTAAAAAAAATATATATCTCCAGTGAATGCGAGGTAGAAGTGTTTATCGACAAAATGTCAATAATCGTACGTCTTTATCATCTGTAATTAATAACAAAAAAAAAACAGTAGCCTAGTGGCAGAGCGTAGCAGTGGCTAGCTAAAGGGTCAGAGACCGTGGTAGAATTATTGGTCAGTCTGCAAGTAGGTGACAGGGTTCGCATAACTGGGTTTGATGTATTTGAACCATTACAACACAACTGCATTAATTAAAAAAAACATTACATCAATCGTGTCCAAGTAGGCTACCACGCATCGCGCACTCGAGGTGGAATAAACAAAGTTGATCCAGGCCACATCGCCACAACATTACGATTTCTGGATCGATCATATCCCTATATTTGCACACAAGTGTGACAAGAATAATGCGAATGCTTACTCGAGGAAAGTCAAAGTATCCTATGCAGTCAATCACACTAAGGGAAATAGGTTATATCCGCGCTTATTAGTCAGCCTATCTATTCTATCTATATGTGTAGGCTATAGGTTTCACATTCCCTTTTAATTCGTATCCTCTAATAAGTCTACAGTTGTCATCACAGATAGGTTGTTGCATAACTTAGTAGAATTTGAGCATGTTGCATGTCCATTTATATAGAAACATAGGCCTACTTTCGAAGTCATTCGAATCATTTTTAATAATCCACGTTTCACAATATACTGTGCAAATAAAGGCCTAGACTCGCGATCAACTAATGTTGTTGCGCTGCATTGCCTCTAAGTGTCGCCAACTGACGATACACATTGGAAATGTGCGTACGCCAGACATGAAGTTTGCGTGGAGGACCGCACATTCTCACGTTCAAGTCAGTCTTCGTACATCCGGACGTGAGCGTGAGAAGTGGCGTACGCAGCATTTTTGTACGTACGCAAGCTTTGTACATGAGGCTAGACTTGTAGTCAAGACCGCCTAAACCGAGACCAAGACACTACCAAGACCAGAGGGTATCAAGACCGAGACCAAGACGAGACCAAGGCCAAGACAGACTGAGTCAAGACCAAGACAAAGTTGAGACGAGACCGAGACCAAAAAAAAAAAAAACAGCTAGTGAGCTAGTGTTACACCATAACTTGCATCAACTGAATAGGAGCAGCGTACTGGGGTAAGAGGTTCAGTCCCAGTTTAAATTCAATTTAAGAAGGTATTATTTCAACTACAGACAGGACAATGCAGAGACAGAGCATGTCATGAATGTGTGTGACTGTGAGCTCACTCACTGTAAATGTTTTCGTAGACTGGTTTCGGTGAGAGAGACTTTGCAAAACTTGCATTTTGCAGAATGCTTCTTTCTTGCCCCTGGACTGCAAATTTCTTTATGTTTCGTGAATGCAAATTTAATGATGCCGGAAGATGCCCAAAATAATTTAATGTTGCATTATCGAATGTTATGTTTTGTATCATGGACATTATTTGTTGCAAATCTCCCGACCACTATGTCGACCTGAGTAGTGTTGTCACGATACCAAAATTATGACTTTGATACGATACCTGCCATAAATATCACGATGCTCGATACTGAAATGATACTGCAAGAAAATCCTAAGATCTCTGGAAAAGAAAAGACTCATACCTCCTCCAAGTGTATTGAGTCATTGTTGAATTTGGTGCACTTTTGTAATGTGCAGGTCAATTCTGGGTTCTAAACTTCTGAACTTCCTACATAATTATTATTTTTTTAGTCAGTAAAATAGTTGGCCTACTTTGTGTGATTAAGTCCTTTTTTGTTTGTTATAGTTCATTTACATTGTGTTGTGTTTTGGCAATAAAGTAGCTTTAAATAGCCAAACTAGACTAGATCTAGGTCAGTGTTGAAATTACTGCATGCAAATCACTGAATGCTATGCAGAGGGGCCTAATCTTTAGGCCATCTGATGTACAGTATAGGCTACCCTAGGCCTTCCCGTGTTCATGGGATTTCTTTGCCAGTTGCAAAGGCAAAAATGTAAGGATAGATTTCTTTGGGCCCAGTGTACAAATACGACGTTCCAACCACTCAGGTCTTCGTTAGATAGGCCTACACCATTACCTGTTGCAAATTGTGTGCACTCCTACATTACGTCTACATTATTTCTTTGATAACATGATTTGCTTCCACGTAATAAGCCGCTATTATTATTAGGCCTCAACACGCTTTGGTGGTATGTGGGCTTAGCGCATTGCATCTGGGCAATAATTATTGAACAAATTGCAGTCGACATGTGATAACAAATATTACCAGTAGGCCCTACTGACCAAACATGAAATAGATTGTTTACAAGTTATGGCAATGTTATTCTGGCGTGAACATTGCGCTTTCATCACGTTAGCACCCTATGATTACAACTAGTTATGTCTCGTCAAAATGTATTCATGAAGGAAGGTTCGCTTTATCCCAGAGAACCATACTCGTTTCACTTAGGCTAGACTAAAACAGAAGAGAAGAACTTGGCACTAACCACCATGTAGTCGTGTTTTCTATAGCATATTCGTTAATCTGTCGTTCTTTGAACTCTTTAAAAATGTTAGGATATGTCTGCGAGGTGTTGTTTAGCCAAGTTCCATGTGTAGCCTACTGCTTTTAAATGACTTTGAAACATATTTTACAAACGGGCCTCTGTTTACCTGATGGCTTGCCTGCACTATTCACGATGTATCTGTAGTTCCAGATTTCATATCACCTTCTGTTTTATCCACAAGGCCGAGGACTGTCGGCAAAAAACTATGTTGACGTTGGCTGCGCACTCACTCACTCAGAGCTGCCTACTTGACACGCCCACTTGCCTAGATGCATGCAAGGAGCAGTGAGAGCAGCAGTTCACACAGACACAGAACGTTATTATTTTAATAAAGTATTGATTCTAAAAATGTCGGAAATCGTATCGTTTTTTGCGTGAAGGCATCGTGATACATTTTTAGTATCGATACACCATGCAACACTAGACCTGAGACCGCAAGACCAGGGATCCGAGACCAAGACAAGACCAAGACCAAAGACGGTCGAGACTGTGACAAGACCGAGACCACGTAAAAGTGGTCTCGAGACCGGTCTCGAGACATTCAACTCTATTAGTGAACACTGTCGGAAAGACGCAAATGACGCACCTCCATTCACAGACGCAGCGTGACTAGACGATCGCTCATATTCTCCAAAAGGCAGATATTCTCCTTCAGAATCAGACTAGGTAAATAACAGACCCAAGACTTGATCACATGTTAACTTTTTCTTCAACATTTGGTGTATTTCTGCTTCAATTTGTGCAAAACTATGGCCTGCATTGCTTCCGTGTTATGGAGGAAATGCACGTCTTCTTATGTGTTTCTCGTGTGTAATCGCGTGTAATACCACGTCCATTACGGACACTATCATCACTATTACCACTGGCACCTACAGCTATGTTGGGCAGAGGGTCGAAATATGCATTGTATGCTTAGTGAACACTGTCGGAAAGACGCAAATGACGCACCTCCATTCACAGACGCTCCGTGACTATCACTGCCAATAGATGATCGATCATATCCTCCAAAATGCAGATTTTATCCTTTAGAATCAGAATAGATGAATAAAAGACCCGAGACTTCATCACACGTGAATTTTTTTTTTAACATTTGGTGTATTTCTGCTTCAATTTGTGCAAAACTATGGCCCGCATCGCTTCCGCGTTATGGAGGAAATGCACGTCTTCTTCGTGTGTTTCTCGCGTGTTTTTCACATGCTTCCTGAAAACTTTGAAAAAAAAGGTTGAGCTTGAATCGAAGCTCTGGGTGTCTGCCAACTAGTGGTCAAGAGTACAAATGAGATTTTACACTGTACTCGCGTCTATCATCTGTTTTATTCAGTAATGACGCTTGTCGCAATATTGCGACATGGGCGGTTAGAGGGTTAAGGAGGTCTTGTCCTATTGTGTGACATCTATGTCCTATGGTGTGACCGGCCAAAGTGTCACACAAAAGGACATTTCCAGTCACACCAAAGGACATTGGAGCTTTTGTGGCAGTTAATAACTATGCTAATACTAGCTGAACTATCATTAGCAATTGGCATGATACATTTGCATAATATTACATAACTCTGCTGTTAAAAATACAAATTCAAATAAAAAAATGAAATTTAGGGGTGTCACACCAAAGGACAAAAAAACTTAACAACTTCAGTGGTCTGAAAATATAGTTAAATATTTGAACAATTCTGAGAGAAATACTTACCATGTGCACTGGTCATGGGCTTCATAAGGGTCTTCAGTCACATGACCTTGAATGGGGTCTTTCAACTAAATGTAGTTGTCCATGATATTGCCCTACTTAATATCAGGTTATTGCATAACACCAAAGGACATTTTTTTTCTGTGACAAACTTTATGAAATTCCTACACTTTTAGAAATGTATGTATAGGAAAAGTGATGGTCACTTAGTAAAATAGACACTTGCACAATTATGCCAGGAGTGTTCATTAAGATTTTTAAACATTATTTTATTTATTTATAAAAGTTAATATTTATGAAATAATTGTGTCTACTGTCACACCATAGGACGATTTTGAGATTTGGCTCAAAATTGTAAAAAAAAAAAAATAACTAAAGTATTATAACAACAAATTCATGTAAAACAAGAAAATGTTTAACCATTTACAGTATTCTAAATGATGAAAATGTGAAATAAATTATTTTTTATCTTCTGTGACGGTGAAAAAGCCACGTCACGTCAAGTACCCAGTTGCATATATATATATATACTGTGCATTAGTTTTGAACATTTGAACATTTGCAAAAACACCACCGTACCATAAAATCCAATATAAATGTAAAAAAGTGCACAATAACTAAATCCAACATACTTAAACACACACACACACACTCACATTAACATTTTTCAGTTCTCACAAAGTGAGAAAATAAAACACTGCCATCTTATGCAGAAAAAGGATGCATTGTTCAAACTATAAAGAGTGCAGGTTGTACCCAGTTGCATATATATATATATACTGTGCATTAGTTTTGAACATTTGAACATTTGCAAAAACACCACCGTACCATAAAATCCAATATAAATGTAAAAAAGTGCACAATAACTAAATCCAACATACTTAAACACACACACACACACTCACATTAACATTTTTCAGTTCTCACAAAGTGAGAAAATAAAACACTGCCATCTTATGCAGAAAAAGGATGCATTGTTCAAACTATAAAGAGTGCAGGTTGTATAGCAATTTGAAAATCCAACATAAATACAAGTACACACACACACACACACACACACACACACACATACACACACACACATAAGATTAACCTTTCAGGCCATCTTCATCAGTGGAGGTATCCTTAGGAAGAGCCTGAGGGCTGAGAAATTTAAGCAAAGCACCTTGAGGGAGAAAGAAAAGATATGTTAGCATTTCCATATTTTGATATTTAGAAGGGATGCAGCTGCTTTCACAACTACCAATGCTTACTGTAAAAACATCCCAAGCTAATGTTATACATTGACCTAGGCCTACTTGTAGCTTAACATAGCATTTAAGCATTCTGCTGTTTGAGAATTAGACAGACGCACCTGATGCTTTAAAGACAGTAAACAGCTGGCGTGCATGAATACTACTAGACATGAATGTTCCAGTCTACTTTGATGCACGGAATTTATTGTGTGGTTTTCCTAACCCCCATTTGGTAAATAGATTATCACGGTCGAATAGTTAGTATAGCAGAGAAGCTATGCCACTTTCATCAAAACCTATTACAAAGCTATAGCAATGTTATGTCATTATATACGATAAACAGTGATTCTGGAACAGATCTGCGTCTTCCTTATCCTGTTAATAAACATATTACAGTATGTAACCATATTCCGTCCGTTCGAAAAAAAAAGTTGCGCTAACTGTTCTAGTTTGTTACAAGCAGCATGGGCCGTCAGGCAGGTAGTTAACATAAACATGTTTTGCTAGGCTAGCCTTCCTGCTGCGACATTACACCATTTGTACAAGACAAGTAGAGCTATTTTATCCAGTGTAATTTATCACTTACCACTATCTTGTTTTTTCTTGTCATCCTCTTCCTTTCTCTTCTGGCTTCCGGACGCATAACTCCGCTTCATCATGACTGCCTGTTTTATATTTCCGCGGCAGCAGCAGAGACCACAAACCAGGGGGTCGTTTCTAGAAAGCATCGTTTGCTAACTTGCGTTGCAACCTTGGTAGTACGCTCCATCGTTCTTGAATTTGGTGTTTCTAGAAAGGGTAGTTCGAACTCTCAATCGCAAACAAGGACGCAAAGTTTGGTCGTTTGAACTACTGCCCCCAGGCAGTCGCACTTGTGTCGTTCCTTGGTAGTTCCTGTTGGTGTCCGTAGCGCCTAACCAAAAATCACAACCGCCTAACCAAAATTTGCGAAGTGGATGTTTATCTCGTGACTCAATGATTGATCTATCCTGTAGCTTAATTTTGATTAAGACACTGACTCCCCTACTTGGCTCATTCTTGCTATTTATGTTAATTCAAGTATTGCCTTGCTTTTAGTATTATAATCTTCACAGTCCCTTACATCAGCAGTGATAAATAGTGTAGTGGCTAAAGCAGATGACTTATTATCCCAACGTTGTAGGTTCGATTTTCTTATGATGTGAGATTGTCCTCTTGCTTCTCGCTACCTGCAGGTGAACTAGTATGACATTCAATTGTTTTTGACTGATGTATTGTAGGCCTACCTATGATCTTTCGATGTAGAGTAACTATATACATACATATGTATGGTCAAAACCTATTGTTGTGTCTCGTAGGCCTACTCTTAGTCCGAGATGAAAAGAAGACATAGGATGCGAACTCCGGCCGAGCGCTCAGTGCACTGACGCACTGCCGTTAAGCCACGAGACAGTTGGTATGCTATGGGATACCCAGACATTTGTCCAGGCTATATATTTTTTCCAACATAGATATTTAACACAAATAATGACTCATATTGGTCTGCTTAAATTAACTGTTTTATATGCTTGCAATAGGTTTAGGTTTTGGCTGATGGCAATGACAATGCCAGCATTAATCACTCGGTTTAGATTAGAAAAGTGTCGACATAGGCCGTGACAGAACATTTCTAGGGGGTGGGGTATTATACGTTGCCACTGTTTCCACCAATGATATGTATCGCTGCATCATCAACAACGTTGTTGGAACTACGGTGTTCGAACGTCGGAGGTAGTGAATTGCGACACAGGTACGATGCTTTCTGGAAACAGGTGTAACAGTGTCGTTGTTTGGTCGCAAGTTGCGTCGTACCATGGTGGTTGAGCAACGTCGTTGCTAACTTTTCTAGAAACGACCCCCTGGCTGGCTGGCTGCTGTCAGCGACTACTGAGAGGGGCCCCCTTGAGGGGGATCCCGGTATTGCCGGTAACAGTGTCGTTGCACTTTACTGCATTGACTATCAAAGGGGCGCTCACAGTTTGTCGTTGCATTTTATTTTTAACCAGTCGTTGTCTTGGGGCCCCTGGCCAGCTCGGGGCCCCAAGCAATTGCTTGGTTTGCTTGCCTTCTAGCGACGGGCCTGCCTGCAGGAATAAATCTTATGGCACAGACTACACAGCCATATCTACCGGTATGTATAGGTTCGCGCATGCATAAAAGTTACCTTAGTTCGTTGTGTTTGTAACTTTAAATAGTGGATGTGCTTTATTAAAGCTGTGTGCTTCATTCAGCATTTTAAACCAGTTCTTACGCTAACGTTTTGACCAGCAATGTATCTCTCTTGCCTACCTTGCCTCCCCATTTCTATTTTCGAAAGAAGTATGTCCATGGCCAAATCTTATCCTAGTGTTCTAATCCTTGGTGGTTGCGTGCGTGCTTGCGCTCTTATTCTCATTCTCTCTCCTGTGCAAACATTATGTCCTGCATGCCTGCGTGTAGTTCTACTGCATAAAGTTTTGCAAATAAATTAGTTTGTTTTACAGAAATGGACTACTGCATGCAGGCTATAACCAAAAGCACACATTTTGTAAATAAGCGGGTCGGATCGCGGGTCGGGTATAATTGTGTCCTAATTAATATTCGCGGTCCGAGTTGCGGTCGGGTTGATTAAAATATCGGGCGACCGCGGGCCGCTTGTGACCAAACCCGCGCAACACTGGTTTGTGTGTGTGTATGTGTGCTTATGACATTTGCTGGCCGTTTTAACCTTGTAAACGTTCACGTAGGGGGGAGGGCCTTTGAGCCGGGGGGAGGCCCCTGAAAAAAAAAAAAAAAAAAAAAATTTTTTATAGCAACACTATTTTTCACATGTTAGTAGGCCTATTTCTTAGCCTACTGATTTCCTTCATAGCCAGAATTCCATTCTTCGCTGATCTCAGTCAACCTGCAGACCTTGGTCTCAATCACACATATAACATCTACATGTCATCAGAGAAGGATATAACTCTGGGAGTCTGGTAGGGCCTATTTCCTGTTCATATCATGTAAAACTGAATATAACAACAATTAGAACTCTCACCTAATGCCCTTTGTGTTGATTGAGCAATGTCTTCTGCCAGGGTGACAGTTGTATGTTGTCTAATTAAGTAGCATAATTCTGTTTGAATGGGTCATCACACTGAAATTCATGAATTAAAATGGTGTTATTCCAAAATTCAGTCATTCATTTGTTGTAATCAGGCATACCGTTCCAGACTCCCTTTGGCAGGAAGCTCAGGGGAAGGATCTGGGATGGTATGAGCAGACCTTACAAAATGGAGCTCCAGTCCTCATTTACCTGCATGGAAATGGGGGCACAAGGTGAGGAATTGCATGAGGTTTCAGGAGAATGGAGTGCACTATGTTCAAGTGTTCGAAAGGATTTTGAAATGATGCTTTGCAAATCATGGAGGAATGAGAGGGAATTGATCAGTGCTGGGGCCTCATGTAGAGTTGAATGTCTCGAGACCGGTGGTCTCGGTCTTGTCACAGTCTCGACCGTCTTTGGTCTTGGTCTTGTCTTGGTCTCGGATCCCTCGGTCTTGTCTTGGTCTCATTGTCTTGGTCTTGCGGTCTCAGGTCTAGTGTTGCATGGTGTATCGATACTAAAAATGTATCACGATGCCTTCACGCAAAAAAACGATACGATTTCCGACATTTTTAGAATCAATACTTTATTAAAATAATAACGTTCTGTGTCTGTGTGAACTGCTGCTCTCACTGCTCCTTGCACGCATCTAGGCAAGTGGGCGTGTCAAGTAGGCAGCTCTGAGTGAGTGAGTGCGCAGCCAACGTCAACATAGTTTTTTGCCGACAGTCCTCGGCCTTGTGGATAAAACAGAAGGTGATATGAAATCTGGAACTACAGATACATCGTGAATAGTGCAGGCAAGCCATCAGGTAAACAGAGGCCCGTTTGTAAAATATGTTTCAAAGTCATTTAAAAGCAGTAGGCTACACATGGAACTTGGCTAAACACCTCGCAGACATATCCTAACATTTTTAAAGAGTTCAAAGAACGACAGATTAACGAATATGCTATAGAAAACACGACTACATGGTGGTTAGTGCAAAGTTCTTCTCTTCTGTTTTAGTCTAGCCTAAGTGAAACGAGTATGGTTCTCTGGGATAAAGCGAACCTTCCTTCATGAATACATTTTGACGAGACATAACGAGTTGTAATCATTTTGACGAGACATAACTAGTTGTAATCATAGGGTGCTAACGTGATGAAAGCGCAATGTTCACGCCAGAATAACATTGCCATAACTTGTAAACAATCTATTTCATGTTTGGTCAGTAGGGCCTACTGGTAATATTTGTTATCACATGTCGACTGCAATTTGTTCAATAATTATTGCCCAGATGCAATGCGCTAAGCCCACATCATATACCACCAAAGCGTGTTGAGGCCTAATAATAATAGCGGCTTATTACGTGGAAGCAAATCATGTTATCAAAGAAATAATGTAGACGTAATGTAGGAGTGCACACAATTTGCAACAGGTAATGGTGTAGGCCTATCTAACGAAGACCTGAGTGGTTGGAACGTCGTATTTGTACACTGGGCCCAAAGAAATCTATCCTTACATTTTTGCCTTTGCAACTGGCAAAGAAATCCCATGAACACGGGAAGGCCTAGGGTAGCCTATACTGTACATCAGATGGCCTAAAGATTAGGCCCCTCTGCATAGCATTCAGTGATTTGCATGCAGTAATTTTAACACTGACCTAGATCTAGTCTAGTTTGGCTATTTAAAGCTACTTTATTGCCAAAACACAACACAATGTAAATGAACTATAACAAACAAAAAAGGACTTAATCACACAAAGTAGGCCAACTATTTTACTGACTAAAAAAATAATAATTATGTAGGAAGTTCAGAAGTTTAGAACCCAGAATTGACCTGCACATTACAAAAGTGCACCAAATTCAACAATGACTCAATACACTTGGAGGAGGTATGAGTCTTTTCTTTTCCAGAGATCTTAGGATTTTCTTGCAGTATCATTTCAGTATCGAGCATCGTGATATTTATGGCAGGTATCGTATCGAAGTCATAATTTTGGTATCGTGACAACACTACTCAGGTCGACATAGTGGTCGGGAGATTTGCAACAAATAATGTCCATGATACAAAACATAACATTCGATAATGCAACATTAAATTATTTTGGGCATCTTCCGGCATCATTAAATTTGCATTCACGAAACATAAAGAAATTTGCAGTCCAGGGGCAAGAAAGAAGCATTCTGCAAAATGCAAGTTTTGCAAAGTCTCTCTCACCGAAACCAGTCTACGAAAACATTTACAGTGAGTGAGCTCACAGTCACACACATTCATGACATGCTCTGTCTCTGCATTGTCCTGTCTGTAGTTGAAATAATACCTTCTTAAATTGAATTTAAACTGGGACTGAACCTCTTACCCCAGTACGCTGCTCCTATTCAGTTGATGCAAGTTATGGTGTAACACTAGCTCACTAGCTGTTTTTTTTTTTTTTGGTCTCGGTCTCGTCTCGGTCTCGTCTCGACTTTGTCTTGGTCTTGACTCAGTCTGTCTTGGCCTTGGTCTCGTCTTGGTCTCGGTCTTGATACCCTCTGGTCTTGGTAGTGTCTTGGTCTCGGTTTAGGCGGTCTTGACTACAAGTCTATTCACTAAGCATACCACGCTTATGTCGACCCTCTGCCCAACGTAGCTGAAGGTGCCAGTGGTAAAGGTGATGATAGTGTCCGTAATGGACGTAGTAAAGACAGCAGGGGTAGTAAAAATAGGGCTCTGAAGAACTACAAAGTCACCCGCGATAGGAACTGATTTGACCAGGCTACTTTATTGTATATTAGAATAAGGTTTGTGGTAATAGTAATAGTTTTACTTTTGTTGGTTTACATGTGACTGTATTCCTGTTCATTTGTTATGTCGGTGAAATGACAAAAAAAGAAAGTAAAACTGCTCAAATATGTTCAACATCTAGTATTTACTGAAATGTGCATAATTCACGGTGGTTACCATCCAGTGACGTCATAATATGCAAATTAGATGAGTAAATTCACCCCCTTCATAAACTTCTGTTCATACTAAATGATTTTCACATTTACAGTAGGACTTTATCTCTGACCACTTGCAAGCCATGGCCTTTTGAAATTTTGATGTACAAATCCAATTTATTCTTTTTAAACCCTGGCGGCTAAAGGGTTAAGAAGCTATTAAAACAAATAAATAAAGTTTTTTAACATACTTTTAATTCTTTTTTGACCAGTTTTGATGATTTTAAATTCAATAATGCCTTACATTTTAATGATTATTGCCGTTTTTTGGAGACTACATAAAATGTTCTGAAGTGTTACTAAAACAACTATAATGTATAATGTAACAACTATAGACAAATATAAAGTACATAAATACAGTGCTACTACTTATAATGCTACTAAACCTTTTTTAGAACAGAAAGAACTGAGGGAGAGATGAGTGCAAAAGAGAGGACCAGACAGTATAGGGAGCGAATTAAAAAGGATCCACAGAGAAAGGAGGCCATCCTAAGAGACCGACGGAGAAAGTAAATCAAACTGAAATGTTGCCATATACATCTTGCTGAGTGACTGCTTATTATTCAGTATCAGAATAGACCTGTGTGAGGTTCAGGTTCAACAATAGTTACATAATAAGCAGAATAATAATCTATATTGTGTTTTTATAAGAAATTGACAAGTAAGTGGTTACATTTGTAAGGAAAACACAGTAGGTCATGAGTTCATAATTGAGTATACATTACATTAATTTCTCTGTTGATCCATTCAGCTATATTCTATCATTTCAAACAGATATCATGAAAAGAAGGCTCTCAGAGAATTGGATACATTCAACATTAAAGCACTAGGAAAGAAGAGACAAACTGAATTGAGGAAGATTTGGAAGGAATCCAAAAAAAGATGCAGGGCAAAGGAAAAGGCATTACTTGCCATTCTAAACACAACACCACCATCTCCTGACAGTGTACTGGAGGAGCCAGTGGAACCTCCTGCAGGACCTGTGGCCCAACCTCCCCCTGAGCTTCCAGTGTTGCCACCAACGCCTCCAATACTACCAACACAGACCACTGAAGCCAAATTAAAAAAACATACAAAACAAATCAAAGGAAAGCTTACCAGACTAGAGAGGGAGAACAAACTTTTAAAAATAAAATTCAGGATGGAACAAAAGAAAAACAGTAGAATGAGAAAAAAACTAAACCGTCTTGGTGAAAATAAAGTAAATAAAAATGTCAGGGAGAAACGCAGCAAGCCACAACTGAAACAAAATGCAGTCGAAAAGAGAGAAGAAGTAGAGTTGTTCTTGTCAAGAGACACCAACAGCAGACTGCTTGCGGGGAAAAAAGACACTGTGGGCAGGGTGAACAAGAAGCAGCGGAGAGTTCTGACAAAATCACTGCGAGACCTCCACAGTGACTACTTCAAAGATCCCGGATGCAAATACGGAATGTCTTACAGGCAATTTACTAGATATAGGCCATTTTATATAACAGAGGCCAGAACAACCGACCGCAATACCTGCGCCTGTTTTCAACATGAAAACATGCGCCTACTAATTGACAGCATGGCACATAGGGGCTTAATTCAAACGCAAAGCCTATCCTCTCTGCTCAAAAGCATTACATGTAATGTTGATAAGAAAGAGTGTATGTACAGAACATGCACTGAATGCTGTTTTGAAGAAGTTTAGATGGCAGAGTGCAACCCCCTTGACTCTGCAAGATGGGAATGCTGGGCGAAAGAGGACGTGACTGTTGGTGATAGGGTCTTAGTTGGTGATAGAAGTCAAAGTCTGGCACTGTGGAAAACCTGGTAGAGCAATTCAGACTTGAGCTTGAATCCATCGGTAGCCATCAATTCAACTGGTTGCATCAGGGAGAAAAATTTAGAGAAATTAAGGAAAATGTGGCACAAAATGAAATCGTCTTGCACATAGACTTTTCGGAAAACTATGGTTGCAAGCTGAATTCGGAGATACAATCATATCACTTTGCGGGAAGCCGAAAACAAGTAACACTACATACTGCAGTTGCTTACACTTCAAAGGGAACCAAGAGCTACGCAACTATTTCACCATCACTGAGGCATGATGATTAAGTATGATTAAAAACTGTTTTGTGAATATGTTTTAGATGGAATGGAGTACATTGATCTTATACATTTATATGTTTTAAAAAATAGAATTTCATTGTAGATGATTGTGTCAAGTGTGATTAAAAACGACTCTTAGAATATGTTTTAGATGGAAAGGAGTTTCATGAATGTTATGCAATGTTTTTAGGGATTTTATTTTCATGTCACTGTTACTGTTTAACTAATGAATTTTGCAGTTTGACAATGTCACAGTATTGTTTTGAAATGGCATTTTTACTGAATTTCTCAATGATATTACAGTATATGCATCAATGTTTCCTTGAAGTATCTCCTGAAGTTTCAACGTTACTCAGGGTTGCCAACTCTCACGCATCTGGCGTGACACTCACGCTTTCAGCACCAATCTCACGCTCTCACGCACACTCAAGAAATGTCACGCCAAATCCATTCTTTTTTTTTGCAATCCGTTCATTTTTTGTTGATGACTAGACTAGACCACAGCATTGTTTCTAAATGACAGGATACGAGTTTAAGGCATACATATGTCTAGACCAACAGCAGGTAGTTCTAATATCAGCCTACAACGTTCTCAGCGCAGTTTTCTCTGATTGTTGATTCGCTGACTGTTTAATCCGGTCCGCGACACCTTCACGGAACACGCTGCTATTTAGACATGAGGCAGACCGACATAAAGTGTGGCCGCCCATTCTTCTCTAGGAACTACTCGCGAAGTAGCCTCACAGACATCACATGAAATAACTTTTTCTCATCTTTTATAAGGTATAGCGGCTATTTGCTGCGATAAACGGTTCGCGAGAAAATTAACTTTCAAGAAATAATCATATTAGGGCGGCTACTATAGCTCTGCGCTCATTTCAATTCATATAGGAGGAATATTTCACAAACTTTTCGTTCCACACATGACAAACCGTAAACCAGAATAAACAGCAGACCTTACCGAACACAAAGGTGTAATGCAATCCCCTGTACAATAAGCCGTTCCAGAGTAATCCGGTTTTGAAATGGTAGCACATTTCTATATGGTCTCCAATTTTGGGCTTTAAGTGTCTTAAAACTGAGCTGTGCTTAAATACCTACATATGTGTAAATATTAAAATCAGAGGATATACAGCTCATGGCTAAGAGTCGATGTAGCCATAATGATTTGTTTTCACAAAATGCTAAGCATGCATGTATTTAAGTGTCTTAAAAAAGTGTGCTTATATTGGTCAATGCATAATTTCATAACAGGCCAAATAGAAAATAAATGTTAAATGTTAAATATAGCCTAGACATAATATTAAAATCAGATGATGTAGGATAGTATAGAGTTAGATAAAGTTGGATGGCTCCAGAACTCACACCAGTGGATTGGGTCTTAAAGGAGCCACACCACTTTTATGACTATAGTCTGTTGACCTTTAGATTTGTTATACTGGGCATGAAGGGCAGGCCAATTATGAGTTCTGTCCAACATTGATGGTAGGTTTAGAAAAAAAGTCAGCACATTTTAATCATATTGCAATAATACCAATAACCGTGATCATTTTGGTCATGATTTGTCATCAAATGTTCATACTGTATCTCTAGTGGCTGGTAGACTTTGGAATCCACCAGCCACAATGGTAGGTGGAAAAAAATATTTTAGGCTATTTCCATCCCTGATACATATGTACACTCATACACACATTCATAAGTCTCAATCTGTCCATTTCTTTCCACAAAACTTGCCAGAAGTCATCATTTTTCAATTTTTTCTACTGAGCTACTACCTTTTTCAGCTGGGCAGGGGGACCCTTTTCATGTCTGTGCATGCCCAGGGGCCCAGTGGCTCATAATCCTTCCATGCCACGGGGTTAAAACACTGGTCTTGTTTTCAAGTGCAATCAATAATTTAATTGTACATTTTGAAGAAACTTTTCCATTCTATTAGGTTTTAAAAAAAAAAAAAACACATAGTACATAGCAAAAAAGTCAGGAGACAGACATTTTTAAAATTAGGTTTAGGGAAAAATTTAACGCGCACGCACTATGACTTCACAAAATCTCACTCCAGCCAAACACCCAAAGTTGGCAACCCTGCGTTACTTTTGATGTGCTATGTTTTGCACAGTTTATATTGTTAAAAAACAAATGTCCTCCTTTGTCAATGTTACTGTCACGACACCACCAGGTTCTCCACCAGTCTCTTCTCCTCGTCACTCTGCTCCAACGATCTCCCAATCTAATTCCCCTGTCTACTGACTACCCAATCATCCAATCTCCCGTTGGCCACTCCCCAGCACCTGTAGCCAATCTCCTACTGCCTATTTAAACCCCTGTCACACTGCTCTCTCTGTCTGGCCTCTTCAACGGAGACACTTACTCCAGCGCACGGACTGCTCCTTGTTTCCAAGCCCTGCTCCTCTTTTCTGGAATTTCCTGCTACGTCCCAGGTTGTAGAACTTTTATGTTGGACATTTTCTATTGGACTTTTTCTGTTGGACGATATCCTCTTGCAAGATTGGAGCCTTTATGTTGGACTGCCTTGTTTGTCAAGTCAAGATCTTCTGAGCGTTAACTTCACTTCAAGACCTAGTTTTAATTCTCCTGCCTTGGTTGCTGTTTTCTATGGAAGCCCGTTTCCGCCACTTGAGAAAAAAAACTGCCAGATACTAAGTCAAAATTATGAGATTTAAAGTCATAATTATGAGATTTTAAATCAAAATTATGAGATTTAAAGTCGTAATTATGAGATATAAAGTCGTAATTATGAGATATAAAGTCGTAATTATGAGATATAAAGTCATAATAATGAGAAATAGTCATAATTTTGAGATTGAAAGTCATAATTATGAGATTTAAAGTCATAATTAAGAGATATAAAGTCGAAATTTTGTGATTATTAACCCAGGAAGTAAACCCAAAAGGTCATGAGTCAAGGTTGCTGTTCTGCTCTGTTTAGGTATTTGTAGTTTAGACATAAAACTGTTAGGCTACTGTAGCTTAATAGTTTATTTCAGCAATGTCTTTAGTGGTATAATCAACAGGCACTCCTTCGCTTTATGGACATCACCACCACAGGTGGTTTCTTTTAGGCTTTGCTTCTGTAGGCTACGGTTGACACTCGACAGAGGCATCTTCATCCAGCTTTTCCATGCTGGTCACCTGCTCGTTAGAAATGTAGCTAGAGCCTATCAGACATCAGCCTATTTGAACGATCTGGCTGTTTGGTCTATCTGATTATCAAATATGTTGTATCCAATTCAGAATAATTATTCTTTGAAGCATCCATAACCCATTTTGATCACATGCATATAATAATAATGTGTTGTGCTATGAGTGACTTCAAAGCAACATGCAACCGAGTAGCAGTATCGACATTAGAACTGCAAAAGCTATCCAGCCCCATGGAGCCAGTTCATTATGGGAAAATGAGGAAAGTTGCCACCCATGGTGCAGAAAAGGATCGCTAGAAAGACAATCATTTAGAATGTGAGCAAGTTCATTTATCTAGTTTAGGCTACAGCACGTAGGCCTAGCATGGCATTGCTTGCTCTGACTCTTATACTGACATGTCTAGCGTTCCTTTTCCGTCTGACACAGCATGACCTTTAGCGTACTTCCTGGGTTAATAATCTTGAAATTGCGACTTTATATCTCTTAATTATGAGAAATAAAGTCACAATTTTGAGATTTAAAGTCATTACGAAGGAGTGCCTGTTGATTATACCTCTAAAGACATTGCTGAAATAAACTATTAGGCTGTGTGCAAACTGCTACAACCAGAGTCCGTCAACTAGCTAAACTGAGCAGAACCGCAACAGCTCATGACCTTTTGGGTTTACTTCCTGGGTTAATAATCTCAATTTTAAATCATAATTATGACTTTAAATCTCATAATTATGACTTTAAATCTCAAAATTATGACTTTAAATCTCATAATTACGACTTTAAATCTCAAAATTACGACTTTATATCTCATAATTATGACTTTAAATCTCATAATTACGAGTTTATATCTCATAATTACGACTTTAAATCTCATAATTATGACTTTAAATCTCATAATTTTGACTTAGTATCTGGCAGTTTTTTTTTCAAGTGGCGGAAACTGGCTTCCATAGTTTTCAAATTAAAACGACTCTGACCTTGTTTCCTGAGTCTGTGTGCCCTGACAGAAGGCCAGACCAGGCAATGGAGCCTCAACCATTAAGAGTTGAACATGTGGATCCCTTCCAGGGAATGGTGGACAATGCACGGCAAACACTTTCCAACTCTGCAACCGTAGCAGCTGCCGCCGCCGCTGCAGCTCCAGTAGCACCTCCAGCTATGATTCCAGGGAACGCAGTGGTGAATCCAGCGCCATATTCTGGAACTCCAGAGGCATGCAAGGGATTTCTGTTGCAATGCTCATTGGCCTGGGAGATGCAGCCACACAGATTCCCTACAGACCGATCGCGAGTAGCCTATATCATCTCACTGCTCTCGGGGCGTGCCTTGCAATGGGCTGAAAGCGTCTGGAGACAAAATGGCCCCACAGTAGCATCGGTGGACAACTTCGTGGCTCATTTCAAGGAAGTGTTCGACCTACCTGAAGGCGATTCCTCCACCCAAGCAAAACTGCATGCCCTGAGGCAGGGCAGGAGGTCTGTGTCCGAGTATGCAATCCAATTCCGAACCTTGGCTGCTATCAGTGGGTGGAATGAACCAGCACTGCTCACCGTTTTCAGACAAGGGTTGGAACCCTCTCTCCGTCTCCAGCTGTCCCCCTATGATGACGCCATCGGACTGGAGAGATTTATTCAGCTCGCCGTTCGAGTAGCCAACCGCCGAGAATGCTGCTTCAAGGACCTCCGCCATACCACTTCAGCCTCTGTTCCCCAAATCGATGACGGACATGCAGCTGCTGGAACAGAAGCAATGCAAGTAGATTCCCTGCGACTCACCCCAGCAGAGCGCCGGCGACGCATGACCCAAAGTCTATGTCTGTACTGTGGGACTTCGGGCCACTACATCACTAGATGCCCTACACGCCCACCACGACCCATGGTCAGTATCGTGAGTACTCCTCTTGTGCACTACAAACCATTACTCATTGAAGTTGCCCTGTCCCATGCTATGTCCACCTACCCAGTCTTTGCTCTCCTGGATTCAGGGTCAGCCGGGAACTTCATTTCCGGGTCCCTTGTCCAGCGTCTCCAGCTCCTGAGGACCCGCTGCACTGCCCCCCTCAATGTCCACTCAATAGTGGGTAAGCCCTTAGCCCGCAAGCGGGTCCAATATCGCACTAATAACCTAGTGCTGGGTGTTGGATGTCTACATGTGGAGAATGTAACTTTCTATATCCTTGAAGACTCCACAGTCGATCTGATTCTAGGGTGCCCCTGGCTTATCCATCATGCACCTGTGATCTCCTGGTCCACTGGAGAAATCCTTCAATGGGGAAAGGAATGCCATACCAACTGTTTCCCAAAACTCCCTCGCCCCTGTACTCTCTCTCCAATGTTGTCACTGAATGCAACCACCATTGAAAGTCCAGGGCAGAGTCGTCCAGTAGTTGTCCCACCTGAATACTCCTCCTTCAGCGATGTGTTCTGTCCACGCCGTGCAGCTCACCTTCCTCCACACCGACCCTGGGATTGTGCAATCGACCTGGAACCTGGTCAGCCCCTACCACGAGGAAAGGTCTACCCACTCTCCATCCCTGAGCAAGAGGCAATGAAGAACTACATTGAGGAAGCTCTACAATTGGGATACATACGCCCGTCAAAATCACCAGTGGCTTCCTTCTTCTTCGTGGCTAAGAAGGATGGTGGACTTAGACCCTGCATCGATTACCGTGCACTGAATAAGATCACAGTGAAGTTCAGATATCCCCTTCCACTTGTTCCGGCAGCTCTTGAGCAACTGTGTGATGCCAAGGTATTCTCCAAACTGGATCTGAGAAGTGCCTACAATCTAGTCCGCATTCGCCCAGGCGACGAATGGAAGACTGCTTTTGTCACCCCCACTGGTCACTACGAATACCTGGTAATGCCCTACGGTTTGTCTAATGCACCCTCAGTTTTCCAGGGCTTTATCAACTAAGTGTTCAGAGAATATCTCAATCTGTTTGTCATGGTTTTCATTGATGACATACTCATATATTCAGCCAACCCCACAGATCATGTCAAGCACGTCTCCCTGGTCCTGATGAAGTTGCGGGAGTTCCGGCTCTTCGCGAAATCTGAGAAGTGCCTCTTCCACCAAACCTCCATGCAATTCCTGGGCTATAACATCAGCGGCCACGGAATCAGTATGGATGATGAGAAGGTGAAGGCGGTCCTCTCCTGGGATGCTCCACACACAGTCAAAGGACTCCAACGCTTCTTAGGGTTTGCAAATTTCTACAGGCGCTTCATCCACTGCTTCAGTCTGACCGCAGCACCCCTCACCTCTCTACTCCGGAACAAACCCAAAAGCCTCTCCTGGACTCCTGAAGCTTCAGAGGCCTTCCAGAAGTTGAAACGGGCCTTTGCATCTGCACCAGTCCTTCGCCACCCAGACCCGGAGAAGAAGTTCATCGTGGAGGTGGATGCATCCACCACGAGTTGGCGCCGTCCTTTCTGACTACCAAGGTGATCCTCCTCGTCTTCATCCCTGTGCCTACTTCTCTAGGAAGCTTAGCCCAGCGGAACGTAATTATGACATCGGTAATCGTGAATTACTTGCCATCAAGCTAGCCCTGGAGGAGTGGAGACACTGGCTTGAGGGATCGAAACACCCATTCTCAGTCCTTACTGACCACAAGAATCTCCAATACCTTAAAGAAGCAAAACGACTCAACCCCCGCCAAGCCAGATGGGCCCTCTTTTTCACTCGCTTCGATTTCACTATCAGCTACAGACCTGGATCACGTAATACTAGGGCAGATGCCCTATCAAGAATTCACCATCCAGAAGAGTGTCCAGTGAGCAACCTGAACCCATCCTGCCAAATGAGTCCATCTTGAGTCCCATCTTGTGGTCCCTGGATGAGCAGATGGCCGCCGCCAGGGAGTCCGACCCGGCTCCATCGAATACCCCAGCTGCTCGTGCCTACGTTCCTCGTCAGCTCAGAATTCAACTCCTCACCTCTGCGCACTGCACCCCCGGCACTGGACACCCTGGGACCAACGCCACCCTTACACTTCTCTGAGATCGCTATTGGTGGCCTGGCATGACTCGGGACATCCGCAGGTTTGTTGCGGGATGCCAAGACTGCGCAATGGCAAAAACTCCTCGTCACCTCCCTGTGGGGAAATTGATTCCTCTACTTGTGCCACAGCGGCCTTGGTCACACCTTGGAGTCGACTTTGTCACAGACCTCCCACTGTCCAAAGACAATACCTGCATCCTTGTGGTGGTCGACAGATTCTCCAAAGCCTGCAAACTCATTCCACTCAAGAGTCTTCCTACGGCAGCTGAGACAGCAGAGGCCCTATTCACTCACGTGTTCAGAAATTATGGCATCCCTGAAGATGTGGTGTCGGACAGAGGACCCCAATTCATTTCCCGCTTCTGGCGAGCCTTTCTCCACCTGATGGGTGTAAGCGTGAGTTTGACGTCAGGCTATCACCCCCAAACAAATGGACAAACGGAACGAAAGGTTCAGGAGATCAGCCGATTCCTTCGAACCTACTGTCACCGGCACCAAAACACCTGGAGTCAATTCTTACCCTGGGCCGAGTATGCGCAGAATTCTCTGCGTCAACCTTCCACTGGCCTGACACCATTCCAATGCATCCTTGGTCACCAACCTCCAATGTTCCCCTGGACGGGAGAATCTTCTGATGTCCCTGCCATAGACCGTTGGTATCAGGAAAGTGAGAGGGTCTGGGGTGAAGCACACCACCATCTACAGAGGGCCATCAATCGCCACAGTCGCCTTGCCAACCTACGACGATCCTCAGCACCGGAGTATGAAGTGGGTCAAAAGGTGTGACTGTCTACCCGGGACATCAGAATGCGTCTCCCATGCAAAAAACTTAGCCCTCGATACATCGGCCCCTTCACCATCACTCACCGGATCAACCCTGTCACCTATCGCCTCCAGCTCCTGGCTCATTATCGAATCCACCCGACTTTCCATGTGTCTCTTCTAAAACCCTTTAACTCATCTCTCTCTCCTTCCTCCACAGAGCCTGGTGCCGCTGTTGATCCCCCCCCCCCTTGCCGCTTTTCCTGGACGAGGGTCCTGTCTATGCCATCCGCGACATCCTGGACTCTCGGCGTCGCAGAGGCCGGTTGGAATACTTGGTCGACTGGGAGGGCTATGGTCCAGAGGACCAGTCCTGGGTGCGCCGATCTGACGTCCTGGACCCAGCCCTCCTTGCTGAGTTCCATCGCACCCATCCCTGTCGACCAGCCCCCCGTGGCCGTGGCCGACCGCGACGCCGTGTCACCTCGCCCCTGGAAGCGGCTCCTGAAGGGGGGGGGGTAATGTCACGACACCACCAGGTTCTCCACCAGTCTCTTCTCCTCGTCACTCTGCTCCAACGATCCCCCAATCTAATTCCCCTGTCTACTGACTACCCAATCATCCAATCTCCCGTTGGCCACTCCCCAGCACCTGTAGCCAATCTCCTACTGCCTATTTAAACCCCTGTCACACTGCTCTCTCTTTCTGGCCTCTTCAACGGAGACACTTACTCCAGCGCACGGACTGCTCCTTGTTTCCAAGCCCTGCTCCTCTTTTCTGGAATTTCCTGCTACGTCCCAGGTTGTAGAACTTTTATGTTGGACATTTTCTATTGGACTTTTTCTGTTGGACGATATCCTCTTGCAAGATTGGAGCCTTTATGTTGGACTGCCTTGTTTGTCAAGTCAAGATCTTCTGAGCGTTAACTTCACTTCAAGACCTAGTTTTAATTCTCCTGCCTTGGTTGCTGTTTTCAAATTAAAACGACTTTATTAATCCTGATCTTGTTTCCTGAGTCTGTGTGCCCTGACAGTTACAATAAACACGTTATATTCTGACTCTTTTATGCAATGACTATTTTCGTCCTTTGGTGTGACGTTTTGTCCTATGGTGTGACGAACATAAAACAACAGAAAAATATACCTTTTTTTAAAATATCTTTTTAAAAAAGAATCTAGTTTGGCATTAGGGGCATTACAATAATATTTCCTCTTAGATATGTACAATTTCAAACAGTTTAGTAAGTTTGGCGAAAGTTTTGACATTCGTAGAAGTTTATCAAGTTCATCTATTCATGGTGAAAATTATTCTAATTCGTGCTTTAATGTAAAATAAATATCACTTTAAGAAAATAATGTTTTAATAATGTGAACAATTCTGTCAAGTATTTTTTAATGTTATTTAATATAATTTCTTAGTACTTTTTAAATGTCACACCATAGGACACATTTACAGTACTGTTGACTGTAATTGTGAAAAAAATATGTAAATTCAGTGACAAAATGAGTGACCACTACTATTTTCTGAAACTGCAGTTTCTATACTTCATAAATATATGTATTTTTTCTTCAAAAATTATGTTTTCCAAAAAAAGTACTTTTTCTTGGCCATTTGTCAACTACCCAACTGCAGTATTGCACTGTCAAAATTTTGTATTTATATAAACTGTGGGTGAACTTAAACTGTATGGTGGGGGGGGGCATCCATGTCCATTTTGCTTGGGGCCCCCAAATTCCTTGAAATGGCCCTGCCTGCAGGCTGTCATACTTTTAAATGGCTTCGCAAGAAGTAGGCCTACATAGACCATAACTTGTACTACTGTCATCTTCTTTAAGAACTTTTCCCAATATTTCCCATAGCCTATATCGCTTTTCCTGAAGGGGTGTCTTTATTATTTTAACTCGCGTCTTCAGCTTCTTTACTGTTGACTTACTGTATTGATGCTTTACTGTATTGATGCTAGCCTTCTCGTGATATTTTAAGTAGGCCTATTTGTAGAAAATATATATTTCATTGATTTTAACTGACCCGCCAGCAAATGACCCGAATATCATTAAAATATTTGGTTTATGACTCATAACCGCGGGTGACCTGCAAGCTTACGAGGGGAGTTGTGGGAGATTCAGGTAGGGTTGCGACTTTTTGGACTCGCCCACTCTGTCAAAGAGACGTGAATCAGGGGGGAAAAATATCATGGATCAGGAAAAAATAATTTTCCTCGGCCCTCCCCCCAGGCCAAAAAAATTCTCCTGGGCCTTCCCCTAAGGCTTAAAAAATTATCTTAGGCCCTCCCCCCCCTGACGACCGGCCCTCCCCCCCCGGTAAATATCGTACAGTCCCTTACTATCTATGACTATTTACCAGCCCACTTCCGCATAGGGGGAGGGGACATTATCTGTCACTCTAAAACAGGGATGTCAAACCAGGGGGTCAGGATTTGAAGGGTTAGCTTCAGCCACTTAGCATGGCATTTGGCCGCCGACATTTTTGAAAACATGGCGTTACATGGTTGCAACTTCCGGCACCAGTTTATACATGCTGATTGGTAGATGACAGCTCATGCACGAGTTTAGTGTTGGGCACGAGCGTCCTCGCGCGTGCATGTTGGTTTGCATTTCTGGAAGACGACAAATAAAACAACTAACTACTTGGATTAAGCTACTGATACTTGACTTAATGCCAAATGGTTTAGGCTGTATTACCGGACTTTGTGGTAAATAAAAGAAAAATGTTAATGTTGTCATATTAGGCTATTATTTGCCGTATATGCGGGGTGCCAATTACAAGTAACTGACTATGACCATACACTTTGGCAGATGCATAGCAATGACCTATATCCAATTATTAGCCTACTCATTGCGTTGTGTATGAAGACTATTTTAAAACGCACAGGCTGTAGTTCTGTAGAACGCAACGTCTGGATCATGTAACCTATGTCTCCCCAGGTGATTTAAAACGAAACAAATGTCAATGACTTATTTCATTTGCTTTCTTGCAACATTGACATGATTAGGCTATGCATTTGATTTAGTTGCAGTTGCAGACTCTATGCCTGCTCGAACCACAATACCCGAGGGATGTGCGCTTCTATCGGAAGTTTCACTTGCATTGGCTTCATTTCGTCTGCCTGCAAATGTAGCCTAGGCTTAACATGCGGCAAATTCACACTGGGTGCAGCAAAAATCCCAGCTATCCACACGTTTCCTACATACCATGTCTACTTAATTGTCATTTTCGTTGGATAGCCTATTGCGTAATAGGCCTACAACCTGTCCAAATATAGTATTTAGGGATCATTATTTGTGAAGCCTAAAGTGACACAATATTGATTCGCATAGTTTATTATCACATATGAACATCACATTAAATAACCTAGGACTTCAGAGACAGGGCCACCTTTACCACCATTCCAAAAATGTTATCACAACCAATTAAATGAATTTGCTTATAACGAGGTGAAGCACGTTCCCGAACAACTTCTTTTCCTCTGAGGGAATGTCCAATCTTCATCAACGACATACCGTTGTACCTTACGTTGTCTCCGTCTGTAACGTGGAATCTAATAGGCTAATTTTATCTGGTGCCGGAAACGAACACCCATGAAACGCCATTTTCGTAAAGATGGCTGCGGTCAATTTCATGCTTTTTTGGCTGAAGTAGCTAGCCTAGCATGGGCCATTGAAATGAATGGGGGCGGGACTTAGTCACTCTCTCCAGTTATATATAATACCTCCATGTGTCAAACGTACGGCCCGCCCTATAGGGCTGTATCAAGTTGTCCAAAGGAATAGGTCATCGTAGATGTTGTTGTTGTATTATTGCATGTGGATATTGTCATGCTATGTAGGCTACTTTTTTGCAATGCACGGACAAATATTGTACACGCGTGATTTTTTTTGCGGGGATGGGGGTGGGTGGGTGTGCCTACCAGTGTTGTAGTAGGCTACTCGAGTCCGAGACTCGAACTCGAGTCTGAGTCATTAGCTAAATTTAGAGACTCGTGATTTCATAGGTGCCAACTCTCACGCATTGGCCGTGAGACACGCACATTTGAACGAGGCTGAAGTTAGCACCACTTTCAGATCCGCGGGGGAGACCACTTTCAGATCGCGGGGGAGTTAATTTTCCATTCCACCTTAAATAATGCAATTTTCTACCTCGTCCACAAGGGGCCAGTGTTGACCGCAAATCCGCGATAACACAGGCATGTGCCTGTTGCAGATGAATAGGCATTGTTCACAGACGTTCAAAAGCCTGTATATCTTTTTTCTGTTGACTCCACTGCCGAATGTTTTGAGAAATGTTGCCTTTTGTGTTCTATTAAATAATTTGGTAATTTAGAGGAGGGGGGGGGGGGTATGTAGAGGGTGGCAGATTATGTAGTTTTTTCTTTATTTTCTGTGCTGGATCTTTTGATACATGTTGTGTTATGTTTTCTATTAAATAATTTTGTTCATTTTACACTGGGGGGGGGGGGGGGGGGGTATGTAGTTGGTAGCAGATTTGGAAGTTTTTCTACAGTAAATGTATTCCCTACGGCCTACATGTCATTTTGCATCGGATTTTTCAACACATTCTGAAACTACACTATCTCCCCTTTCCAGTGACACCCCACTTGTGAAATTCTATGGTGGAAAATGCCCTTTTTTGCCCCTCTGAAAATATAATATGTATTTGTGAAATTGCAGAATTTCAGCACTTGAACAGGGACAGATAGCCCATGAAGGATTTTGCAAGGGATCTTTCATCACATTCTGAAACTACACTTCCCCTCTTTCCAATGACACCCCACTTGTGAAATTCTATGGTGGAAAATAGCATATTTAGCCCCTCTGAAAATATAATATGTATTTGTGAAATTGCAGAATTTCAGCACTTGAACAGGGACAGATATCCCATGAAGGATTTTGCAAGGGATATTTCACCACATTCTGAAACTACACTATCTCCTCTTTCCAATGACACCCCACTTGTGAAATTCTATGGTGGAAAATGGCATATTTAGCCCCTCTGAAAATATAGTATATATTTGTGAAATTGCAGAATTTCAACACTCGAACAGGGACAGATAGCCCATGAAGGATTTTGCAAGGGATCTTTCACCACATTCTGAAACTACACTTCCTCCCCTTTCCAATGACACCCCACTTGTGAAATTCTATGGTGGAAAATGGCCTTTTTAGCCCCTCTGAAAATAGAGTATATATTTTGTGAAATTGCAGAATTTCCACACTTGAACAGGGACAGATAGCCCATGAAGGATTTTGCAAGGGATCTTTCACCACATTCTGAAACTACACTATCTCCCCTTTCCAATGACACCCTTTGTCCTTCAGGAATATATGAGCTGCCTGATTTACGAATTGAGAGAAACTTTTCATCGCCGGTGCCTGGACGACTCCTTTCTTCCCTCTTGTATGTGTTCCAAGCCTGATTGATGGAGCACAGTGGCTCACTCACTCTTGCTCTCTCCCATCACACACTTCTGAATTGTATACATCCCATGGCATTTAATTACCAATGATTCCATCTCTCGCAGCATCCTATTTTAAAAAAAGCATTCAGTAGACAGTCAACACCTCTCAATCCCGCAGCAGTGTGCACTGAAAATGAATTATGCTTATAGGTGATAAAACCAGGAGTGGCACTTATTGAGGTGCACTGCCCCCATGTGGTTGAAATAAATATTGCCATCATGTACAAGAAACACTAGGGTTATGGTGCGGAGATCACAGGTATGATGTAATGCAGTTTGAAAAGCTGGTTTGGTGACAAAACAGCTAGGAGACCATCTTCAATAATACATTTAATGATGAATATGGAAATAATATATCTAGTACTTTTACTTTATTAGCATTCTAGTATCTCACAGTTACACTGCTGATTCTCAGATCATACCATCCTTTTTTTATCTTCCCGGGAGTGTGGCACCCTGTAATTACACCCACATTGGAAAGGTCGGTGTTAACAAGAGAGCTGTGCTAATTACTTACCAGGAAATTAACCTTCCCCCAGACCACAGGCAGGCACCAGGCCCGTACAAGCGCCCAGTCTCCAGCTCAGCTGCACTGTGGACACATCACTACCTTTGCTGACCGCAAAATGTCAGAGTGCATCCACCTTACATTGGACATTCCTTTCCAGCCTTTCCCAATTAAATCCCCATGCACCAATTACACTTGTGATATTCCCCATTTAGCTACCTGTCCTCCAATCTAACCACTATAATAACTGGCTGGGACACAGTTTGAACATGCGGGTCTGCTCTAATTAGGCCGATTAGTAAGCAGGGGACCTATGATTATGTCCACGACTTATCACCTGTCCTCTCTCTCGGCACAATCAGGTGACAGCACAGCATATGGCTAGAGCTTGAGCTCAAGTTGAGTTTGAGAGGAATGACAACAATGTGACACAATAAGACATGGCTTTTAGAAAAATGGTAGATAAGCCAGAAGGCCATGCCAGAACCCTTTCAAGATTAATGAGTTGGTTACCTGAAGCAAAAATGCATGTCATATCAGGTTTTTTCAAGTCTTTCTTTTGTGGGTGCAGTCCTACCTTCAGATTATTGATTACATGGTGTTCATGTAGTCCTCAATGGGTGCCTCTCTTAACTTCTCACCATCTACTGTATCTCTCGATTAGGCTCTGATTTGAAAGGATGGTTAAATGTATTGGCATTCCATTAGTGATGCAATGCACTGCAGCGTGGTGCTTTTCTTAATGGCTTGGCTCCAGTGATGCCTCAGACACAAAGCAGCAGCATTCTAAAAGGAAGGTGGGGAGTGTTGAAAGTTGCTGAGGCCAGTGTTAATGTCTTTTATTTAAGTAGGTATTTAACTTTAATATGAAAGTAGGCTCTGTCACGGTTCCACGGGGAGAGCTTGAACCAAACGCAGGGCAAAGCACAGCCAGGCAAGGTGATCACAGAATCACAAGAATCTTTATTAAGAACTGAATCAACCGTGTGCAACGCAACACACAATGACTAATAACCGACGAAGACTGAGGGGAGACAGGGGGTTTAAATACACAGGGGTAACAGGGCACAGGTGGACAATGAACAAGGTAAAACAAGACAGGTGGAAACCATAATTAACAGACTAACGCGGATCAGGTGAGGGGCGGACACACGGGCACAGGGAACAGAAACACATGGCAAAACAAACAAAGAAACACATGGAACAGGACACAGGAAGTAAACAAGAGGAGCAGACATGAAGGAAAACACTAAACAGGGAAAACAAAACACAACAGGACCCTTACATTACCCCCCCCCCTCCAAGGGCCGGATTCCAGACGGCCCAAACAAAAAAAGGTCCAAACAGGGTGGGCGGAGGGGGCTAACGGCAGGAGGGTCAGGCAGGCGGCCGGGTGGACGGCCGGACAGGGACAGAGGGTCAGGCGGACGGCTGGTCAGAGCTGAAGCCCGAGTCGGAGCCGGAGCCAGATCCGGAGCGGGAGCTGGAGCCGGAGTCGAACTCGTGACTGGAGTCGGGACTGGAGCCGGAGCCGGTGTAGGAGTCTGACTCGGGGCCGGAGTCAGAGCAGGATCAGGAGCCGGCACAGGAGCCCAGGCCCGGAGTGGGTAATCGGGAGAATTCCCAGTGGGCCGCTTCACTTCTGGGCCGGTCGAGGGAAAAATATTGACATTTGCCACGTTAATCTATCTTCTCTTAAAATTGGCTACACACATTCGCATTCTATGCCTAACACCGCAGCCTCTGCATGGGTTGTTCTCCCCTCCCAAGAAGGGTTAATTGTTTGGGTCCATATAGCCAGTCTTTTCTAAAAAGTTCTCAGATACCAGCCCGGCCGGCCCTACCGTAGTGATAAGAGTCAGGGAGGATGGATGGTAGAAAGAGGCCATGAGGGACTGAAAAGGCCAGGTAAATAAGACGAAAAGTATAGGAGGAAAATGCTGCCAAATATGCCAAGCTTCCAGATTTTTTTTGAAGACAGACATAATAGTGGCAACTGGTAAAGAGAGATAGCCATGATTATTCTCTGTACTCTAATGTTTTTTAAATTGTCCTAAAATTGTTGAGAATTGCTCTAAAACTTAAACTGTTTACCATGTTGTTAGTCGCTTTGGCTAAAAATGAGTCAGCCAAATGTAATGTAATGTAATTATAGCGGCGTAATTATTGGGCTAATACTGTACGTTGTAGCGTTGTCAACCTATTCACAAGCAACATATTAAATTAATTAAAATATTAACCTTTTTGTATCATCCAATATGGCGATTCATAGACTTTGCAAATATTATGCAAATATTGATAACAAAACTTAAGCTTGATCTGTGCATGCAGTAGCCTAGGCCGAAAACAAAAGTAGCAGATCAGCAGTCTCCAGCTGAAAATGATGAGCCCGAAATTAGCTATGACTACAGGGACAAGTAGAAAGGTTAATAGAGTTAACCATATGATTTAAAGTTATTTTATGTAAGAAAGAACAGTAGGCTATGACAGATCAACCTATACCTTGTTTGCTCAGAAGTTAGTGTAGTAAAGGAGAAAAATCACCAAACAACATAGCTGACCCATGCAGAAAAAACATGTAAACAATACAGTAGTTCAATATGCCTCTTAGTGGAATACATTTCAAATGCTTTATTTCTTCCTTCCTGTTTTTGTTAACTTATCAACCTATCCTTGTGGAATAGTGGAATATTGGTAGCCTATAATAAAAACTATACAGGATAGTAAGAGCTGAAATGTTACCTTATTTATCAAATTTCCACCGCCACTAAAAAAGTGGGCCGGTCTTGGGCCTGAAACTCCCGGGCTGAAAAGTGGCCCCACTCCGGCCCTGCAGGAGCCTCACTCGGGGCTGGAGAGCGAGCTGGAGCCAGAATCGGGACTGGAGCTGGAATCAGAACTGGAGCTGGAATCGGGACTGGAGCTGGAGCTACCGGAAGAACTGCAGGCCCAGGGCGTTGGGGAGCTGGGACTGGAGAGGGACCTGGTCCATCCTCCTCAGAGGACCAGTCATCCTCAGTGGTTTCCCCCTCCTCTTCATCCTCCCAGAACAGCTCCCAGGGCATTAGGTCCAGTGGCAAGTCAGAATTAAAATAAAAAAACTTGCCTTCTTCCATGTTTGTTGGTCGGTTATTCTGTCACGGTTCCACGGGGAGAGCTTGAACCAAACACAGGGCAAAGCACAGCCAGGCAAGGTAATCCCAGAATCACAAGAATCTTTATTAAAAACTGAATCAACCGTGTGCAACAGAACACACAATAAATAATAACCGACGAAGACTGAGGGGAGACAGAGAGTTTAAATACACAGGGGTAACAGGGCACAGGTGGACAATGAACAAGGTAAAACAAGACAGGTGGAAACCATAATTAACAGACTAACGCGGATCAGGTGAGGGGCGGAGACACGGGCACAGGGAACAGAAACACATGGCAAAACAAACAAAGAAACACATGGAACAGGACACAGGAAGTAAACAAGAGGAGCAGACATGAAGGAAAACACTGAACAGGGAAAACAAAACATGACAGGACCCTTACACTATCAGAGTTATATAAGGTCTGCACATGCACAGCCTTTCTCCCTTGTGTCTCTGAAGTTGTCATTGGAGCTGACTGAGGCAATGTAAAGTAAAGTTACACACAAAGGCACACATTCCTAATGTTTGCTGAAGCAAATTTATGTGAATGTTGAATTACAAGTTATAGGCAATCTTGTGAGGCAATTAGATGAGTCACTCCAGACAGCTGACTGGTTGAATGAGAACTGAGTAAATTTAAAACAGTACAGCACAACAGTACTCATCTTCTACTGAACTTTCCCATTCTATCATGTATCCTTATTGACCAATCACATACATTTACATATTTAGCCAGAATAATAATAACAACTATTATTACATTATGACACTTTGCTCATTGCCTGACTTTGTAGTTTGTATTTTTCCGGTCATTCAAATTAGGGCCCATTATATAATAGCCACACATCACATATTGGGACATCACCATTGACATTCCTGAAACACAGGGACGAACAGTAGCCTATGTGGACTGGATTGTGCTGGTTTTGTCGGCAGTATGATTTAAACCATTTTTCTCGTTGGCAGCATTATGGCCTATTTTTGTTGGTGTTTGCATTTGCAATGTTCATATGCAATTATGTGTGTATGTCGAGGCTGGTTTGTTGTTACGTACTGGCTGTGTTGTTCGTTAGATCAGCTCCTAAACCATCTGTGCTGGCAATCATTTTCTGAAACAATGCTGCTGGTAGTGAAGTGAATTAAAAAAAATAATTGTGTTTAAAACGATCCCACTCAAAAAGTGCCAGGCCAATACATATGTAAATCCTGACATCGCTGCTGGTGAAGAATGCATAAACTGAATGAATTTTAAAAGAAAACACAATCTGGTGCCTTCAAGTTCAGTTACCTTCAAGAAGTAGGCCTAACCTACTGTGTGGGCGCTATGACACAACTGGCTATAGCAACCATACTATATACGGGCCCTAACACCCACAGAGACCTGGGTTCAAGTCTGACCTTGGGTCATTTCCCGATCCCACCCTGTCTCTCTCTCCCAGTCATTTCCTGGTCAGGTCAAGAGTTCAGACCAAGTTCAATTGTCTTGACATGCGGGTCAAACATTGTGATTGGCTCATTGTTGATTGCTTGGAAAATTGCGTCATGAGAGAGATGCGTGCATCTGGGAGACGTTACTTGAAAAGACGGTGACACAGAACAAGCTTGGATGCTCCGTCAATGCTACGTTATCAAAGTCATTGTGCACTGGCGATTCAGAGATACATCACGACGGTTTGGATATATTTCACGGACTATTCTTGGATCTATGAGCACGAATTGTCACTGATGTGCTTGCTCACGCACCTGGACTATCATGGAGGTTGCCACACCAGTGGTCAGCCGTTTTGGACACTCCCACAGGCACCGAAGTGCAGGCGCGCGGGAACCTATTTTTGACCAGGGGTGCAGAATAACAAAAATAATGGATGTCCGACGATCCCCCCCCCCCCGGACATGTTTCAGATTTTGAACGCTAAATAGCCTACGTCATTTTAGTGCGGTGTGCGGGTGATAGCGAGAAGTTTTAGAAAAGTCCTGAGCAGCCATAAATTCCAATGTTCCGCGACAGCACTCCGAGTCCACTGCGCCCACCCTAACCCCACAGAAGCGTACTTGACATCATTAGCCTATTTCAGTATAGCTCAGGGCCGTAGTCACCATAGACATTGAGGGGGACGTGTCCCCCCCAATATTCAAATATGACCAAAATGTCCCCCCCAATATTCGGACATAGAAAAATAAAGAAAGAATAAAGCGCTATACTAGGCCTACAGGAAACCAACACGTATCTGAAATGTAGCCTAATCAAACGTAAATAACGCACAAATTCTATGGTTCCAGAGTAGCCTACACCCCTGAGTGGTTTGTCCTGGTGATTTTCCGTTTTTCGTTAGTGGCGTGCGCTATCAAAAGCTTCCATTTACTGCACCCTACTGCGGTGAGGTAGGACTGTCAACAATATCGCAAAAGCTACTGGTACAATTTTCACAAAACTTCTTGGAAAGGTGTAGCACAGGCTAAGGAAATCCCATACATCAGCCATCACCAAATGGCGGACCGCGGTCCGAGTCCGGACCGTGACGTGATCCTATCCGGATCCAGACCATAATAGCCTAATTTAGATTTTCACGTAAGATTTCAAAGCTGCGCTAAATGTTTCGTTGGTTAGGATAACAGCATTTACTTCAGGAGCTTCAGGAACCATCATTTCGCTTGCTGCTACTCAGCCAGTGAAATCTGTGAATTCTGATAAAGTCGAGTCAGTGAGTAAAGTAGTAGCCTACTATGGAGAAGAGACTGATAGCCTGAAACGAGCGAGGAGAGGAGACGGGACGAGAAACAATCAGATGGATATCTAAGTTAACGATAAGTAAGTTATTTTCCAATCATCGATTGCTCAAAGAGGAGAAAGCTAGAGAGCGAGAAGAGAGCTTTATATAACGATACGGGGGCAATACCACGCAAAACTGTCACGTCCGTAACGCCAACTAAATATGGATGTGACAGTTTTGCGCGGAATTGCCCTGGACCTCTTCTATATTCTGAGACAGGCAATTTTAAGCGCCAATTTGAAGCACCTCTACTAGACAAAGCATATATTTTGAGCAAGCATAGGGTAGGCTAGGCCCATTCAACAGTGAACTGAGACCACAGAATATTTTACGATTTAAGAAGGCAATATGATTGATCCACCACAATCTAGTTAAGCCTACATGCATTCACTGCCCAACAACGTGATATTCCTGGGTTTCAGGGATTTCGGGTCAACATAAAAAAAACTAAAAAAAAAAAAAATTAACTTGCTGATTAATGGGTTCAAGGAACCAGCTGTGGAATATCCATCCTTGTCTCAGCTCAAATTTTATTTTAAGTTCACGTTAAGATCTTAAAAATAGCCAAGGCTACTCAAGTTTTTCTCCCCAATTAGGCTACTCTTATCTTGCCTTATTTCTCCTCATTTCGAATGTTGACTTTTTGGCTACTTATTTTATTTCACATTAAACATTAGGCCTAGGCTTACACTCTTCTATTTCTTGAATTTCCCCTTGGGAATCAATAAAGTATCTATCTATCTATCTATCTATCTATCTACAACTAGGCTCCATCCATTCATCCTAATATTATACATACATACTGTACATATACATAGCCTAAACACGCACGTTAAACATTATGATGCTCCGGACCTTTGCTTGAGGAAAATTTTCCGTAACTGGACCTCGCTGAAGATTAATTGAATACCCCTGGCCTAGTGTTTCTACATGTTGGCACAAAACGTCATTTCTGTCAGAAGCCAGTCTATAATGCATACAGGGGTAACATGAGGTGAGTCAGACAGAAGAGGGGCCTGTCTTAGTAGCCTATTCCTGAATCCTGTCTCTTTCAAACTACGTTAAAATTGTGTGATTAGCCGCGAGCATAATAAAATCTAAATTAAAAGACAAAATCTTATTAGGCTCCAAACCTATGAGTCTAAGCATTAGTTTAAAAAAATCTTCAGGTGTAAATAATAAGTCAAAGAACCACATTCTGTGTAATATAGAGGTTATCATAAGATACTGTAGTTTGTAATTTCTTTTAAAGTATACATTTTGAACACAAATGGAGTCACAGGTCCAGACCAGTGAAGTTGCTTCTTCTCCACCCTTCTCTTTTCACAAAACTAACGGGGGTGGGGGGTGGCATCTGTATCCGTCAAAAGTTTGGAATAACCTAATTGACTGACCTAACTAACGACTTGTTTGTGATTTTTAATAATATTTTTGCATGAAATGTATTGAAATTCTGTTTGGGGGTCCCTCAGACCCCACCACAGATTTGGTCCCCCCCAATGTTGACATCATGACTACGGCCTTGGTATAGCTAAGGAAAATTACTTTTCTGATCGTCAAAACCACACCAGAGATGTTAGGTAAGGGATAATGCCAGACATCCCAACCTCCAAAAAGTCATTTCAGGGAGGTATCACGAAAAGATTAATATGTTCAATAATGTCTAGTCAGGACAACAAATAAGGAAGGCCTATAGATATAAATTGTGAAAATAAAATATGTAGATTTTGGTAGTTTGGTCTTTTCATGTAGCCTTGGCAACTAGCCATCTAGTAGGCTATAGGCCTGAATCAGGCACGGTGTCAGGATTCCAGTTTTGGATGGGCCAGACCAATTGTGGGTGGGCCTTAAAAAAAACTTTATCAAATCACTGTTTAACCTAATAAAAATGACTGACTAATATACTGTTATATTATTTGTGCTTACATAATAGAGATTTGAATAGCTTGGTGCTCTTTAAATAGTTTGTTGCATTGTAAAAAGGACGGACGTACCTATCCTCGATCACTGTCCTTGGTTCTGACCAAATAAGAGCGCTTTGGAATCTCCATTACGCACCATACCTGCTGGCTGTGCTTTAGCGCATCTCTCGAATAGACCTAAGGCCTATAGGCTGTAAAAAATGGGAATCTAATATTTCCCCCAAACATAGTTTAGTTCTGCTTGTACAACATGAAGTCGAATATTTCATTTGTTTTAGGTTTTCAACAATACAGATCAATCACACTGCCCGATAGTTTCAATCAATATGCAGGGCAGTTGAAAACATTCGGGGCTTAGCCCATAGAGTCTAAACGGTTTTCATAATTCCCATTTTGCCTGACTTGCTGCTCACTTTTAATAAATGAATCCACTGACTCAAGCCTCATTTGCACCACATTTATTAAATATTATGGACAATAACATTTTGACAATTAGAGGATGTAATGACATTTAGCTATCTTGACATTTTCTGTTTGCTAGAAACGAACTATAAAGCCACCTAGCAGAGTGGCTTTTAAATAGCAATATGCATTATATGGTTTGTTATGCTTAGCTTAGGGAGAAGGGAACATTGAAGACTCACTAATTCGAACTAGGCAAAGCAGGCCACCACTGTTTGGCCAGCTCGAGACTGTAGGCTAGAGGCTGATAACAAACCTGAACTTGTAGGCTAGTCTAAATGACGAGAACAGGATAACTCCACCACCACCTTGTTATTGATGACTTCATGATTTCCTTGTAACGTAGGCCTATACCAAATATTAAATGCAAACAATGACATGCCCAACCTTGCGCGCGCACGTAGCCTACGTTCCAAATTATGTGTTATGGAAGGTAACGTTCATGTTAAATCTGCTGCATGAAGAAGAGTGAGATCACCCGTGTCCGCTTGTATGTTAAATACGTCCATCTCACCTCAAAGTTTCAATGCGCGATCGGAATAATGGTTTCATATTTGTTAGTCAACTGTACAAAATACATTCGGGGCTGAAACCCTGGCAAAATCAGCTGGCTACTAGGCCTACCCCTCGGGCACAGAACTTGTTCATTGACAACGTCATCTGTCATGTAAAACATGCTCCAAGAGAGCTCATAAAGATCAATCACACCCATTAGGCCCTTTAATGCAAATCGGATCAACGATCACAATATCAACAAGCTGCATTGCAAAAAAAAAAACATTTCAGAAGCCATTATTAAGCCATAGAGATGTGCTAGGTGTTATGGATCTCAGCTATCCTTCATCTCCTGGTTGCAGCGATACAACGAGACTGTTTGTGCACGTTTAAGGTACCTAAACAACGACTATATTAACAGTTTTTTTTTTTTTAAGAAAAGTTTTGGGTGGGCCTGTTGAAAAGTGGGTGGGCCTAGGCCCATCCAGGCCCACCCGTAGCGCCGTGCCTGGCCTGAATAATATGCACATGAATTGACACTTGTTAAACTCATCTCAACATGTCTTTTGCAATCATTTAACCCGCTATGGACAATGCTAAAGTCACTGTTACAAACAGTGCAGGGTGCAAGACTAGGTCCATCATTATGTTTTACTCTTATGAGACAAGGGTAGCCTACACTTTGAAATGGGTCTTACATTTTCCTTTTTTTGAGGCACTGACTCTGCCATGACCCTCCTGTTTCTATACACTGAACTGATTAATTAAGTTCGGGAGAAAAGAGATAAAAGCCCGCCTACACTGAAAACTGATTGGTTGATTTAGCGAAACAGGCCAATCAGGATCTGTCTTGGATGTGCTCAGACACACACGCACCACCCCTCCCTCCCTCCCTCCCATCGTGTGCGCGCTACACTCAGATGCACACGCGGTCTCGCATGCGCGCTCTTGATCGCTCACTCTAGATTCCGGGAGATTTTATCTAATTTGCGGGCGTCAGGGAGCCGCTATCAATATGCGGGAGACTCCCGGAAGTTCCGGGAGACTTGGGATGTCTGTAATGCCCGACGAGGTGTCCATTATCAGAAATAAATGAACGAGGCGGAGGCGTGAACTGTCCTACGCGAAGCGGAGGACGGTTGCTTCTGCGAAGTCCATTTATTTCTGATAATGGACGCATCGAAGGGCATTATCCCGTTATATCATGGTCACTTACGAAATAAATAAATATGAAATCAATTATTAATACTAAATGAGTTTTAGAGTTAAAATCGTTCGTTTTTTCAGCTGTTTTTGCAATGCTGTGGAATGTTGATAAGTCACAGCTGAGCGGACTAACTCAGGTGTTGTCAAGTCATAATAATTTTATAGGTGTAGTATATCACTTTTTAAATGACACCCTTTTCAACCTAGACCATGGTTCAAGCTTTAAATATAGGCTAATAATCAGGCTGCAATGATCTCGCAAATAATTTCTGAACAGCCTAAAGTGTGTCGTCTCCACATCAAGTATGTGTCCTAATTTCTATCTTAGCGACTAGGATAGTGAAATGATTTCACTAGCTATACATTTATTAGTTTCTTTCAGCTTATCCATGCTTTTTTTGAATGTGTAAATCACATAGAATATGTAGGTCTATATCAACCGTAGGCCTAGGCTACACACTTGATCGCTATCACATAGCTGAAACCACGCTACGGTTCTTACAGTAACTGATTCACGTTCACGTTGATCTCTATAACTGTTAATTTTTAGTAGCCTATATTCGAACCTATCCATAACCCTTTTTTGCTATTTGACTCATCATTTCACATACAAAAATATAAATAATGTCAGACAGCAAATTAGTAATTATTTAAAAAAATATATAATCATTTTTAAAAATCTGTCTACTGCCAGCAGGGGGTGCTGCAGCACCCTCAGCACCCCCCTTCCCGCGCCCTTGCCGAAGTGCGCTGTGCACCAAAGAGAGAGTCAGACTGTAAGATGCTTGACCTGTATTGATATTCTACTATGCTACTTTGAATGTAATTTTGATTTGGGGGGAAGATTGATATGGAAAACTTTTTGTTTGGTACCTAGGCCTAGGTGAAGTTTGTGATGTGTTGATGTTTACTTGTATGTCACATTCATTTAATAATTAGAAGAATAAATAACAGTAACTGCTGGTTGGGTTGTTCATTACTAATGTAAGTCAACACGTAACAAAATTGGGGGCTAATTGTCCGGGATATTTACCATTTTGACGAGTCATTTGCATTTGCATTAAGTTAGCATTTATTGAATCTAAGTGATTTTTTTGTCATAATCATGGCAGCGGCAGTAAAAGAGTTGGAATCACCTACTGTTAAGGGTCTACAGCAATTCTGCCCTACAAAGGCAAAGGGCAGTAACTGCATTTTTGGTCAAAAATGAGTTAATGTCATTTTTGGGATATTAAAGACTTCCTTTATCATGTGGATAAATATCTATACTCAATTTGACTGTTTTTTTGAAAAAATAGAGGGTTGTGTTCACCGTAACTCCCAAAACCATACAAGCAACCATGGCAGAGAGCCACAACTGCAGTTACTGTTCTTTGGCTTTGTTCTTCGATGTACAAGTACAGTTACCATACTCTGCCTTTGGTAGCAAATATTGATTATATGTCAGTTACTGCCTTTTGCCTTTGCACGACTCCTTATTTTTAGTACATAATACAAAGGCAGAGTACAGTATCTGACAAATAAGGGTCAAAGGTCAACTTTGAGCACAAGTTTTTTTTTATATACACACATTTCTTCATCAGGGCAACAATTCACCAGATTTTCATTGCTCTACCTATAATACATTTGTGGAGACAAAACAAAAAACTTTAAAGTCATTTTTCTCAGTTTGACACTCAGGTCAGTTACTGCCTTTTGCCTTTGTAGGGCAGAATTGAGAAAAACTGACTTATTAGAAGTTGCGAAGTCGCTAAAATTAACTGATTTGAATGCAAGCTACAGAAAAGAAAAGATTGCAAAGGTGATAGCACAGCATTATCATGATGAGGGTGTTTTTACAAGTGAAGACTTGGCTCAGTTTGAAGATTCTGATGTGGAGCCTCAACCTAAAAGTGGCTCAGACATAGAGTTAAAAATACGACTGATTCAGTTGGAGAGAGAAAGAGAAAAAGAATGTGCTGATGAAATGACAAGTCAAATTGGTGTTTTTAAAAAGAAAAGATCATGGAGAATAAAGAAAAAAATATTTAAAAAATCTTTGTATATTCCCACAAGGTGTTTGGGTGCTCTGAAAATGAGAACCAAAATGATTTTTTAGACTTGTAAGGTCTGCTGTTCAGACTCTGAAGGAATTTATTTTCTGTTTTTTTTTTGTGAGAGTGTTTCTACTTATCTCAGTAAGGAAAATAAATCAAGAGCCTATGTTGAGTACAAATATGTCTTCTGAAGGCTTAAACAGAGCCCAGCCAAAAACTCCAATAAAATTTGTATCAACTTTGGGACAGCTTTAGGGACAGCTATGACCATGCAGGATTATCCAAACGTGACGATTTTGCTACATACTATTCCTATTTATGTATTGAGCCTCCTACATGGTTTAGTTTTTGCGCTGTGGGCTTGTGAACTTTGACAAAAAAGAGAGGCCGAACAAAATCGACACCCCCCTCCCCCTGTGAAACTGGCTGTATCTTGGAAAGTATTGATCTTACATAAGAGTACTTTTACAGTGTGTCTCCTGGGTAACATAGGTACACCTGGTAATTTTTTCAGAATGTTTTGAGACCTACTGTAAGTGCGTGGGCCCTGGTTGAATTGACGTGGAATGACCCAGTTTGAACTGGATAAATTGAAATTGGAAAGAGACAGAGAGGATAGAGAAAGAGAAAGACAGGAACGAATGGAAAAGGAAAGAATGCTAATTGAAAGAGAAAGAATAGAGCTAGAAAGAGAAAAAATAGATAAACAACTTGAGTTAGCAAAGCTAGGAAAGGCAGATCCATTAAATACAACCAAATTCAGTGCTAGCAGAGAAGTGAGGTTCGTTCCTCCTTTTGATGAGCTGGAGGTTGACAAATATTTCCAGCATTTTGAAAAAGTGGCTGAGAGTTTGAAGTGGCCCATTGAGTATTGGTCTTTGATGCTGCAAAGTGTTATAAAAGGAAAAGCTCAACAAGCTTATTCAGCTTTGTCTGTTGATGATGCTTCCAAATACGATGTGGTTAAGCAAGCCATTTTGTCAGCTTACGAATTAGTTCCGGAAGCTTACAGACAGAAATTTAGGAGTCTCAGAAAGATTGATAGTCAGACATATGTTGAATTTGCTCATGATAAGGAGATGTACTTTGAGCGTTGGTGTACATCTAGAGCAGTCAATGGTGATTTCAAGAAATTGAAAGACTTGATGTTGGTTGAAGAATTTAAGCGGTGTGTTAAGGATGATATTAAGTCTTACCTGGATGAGAAAGACGCATCCACACTACATGAGGCTGCTAAGTTAGCAGATGAGTATTCACTCACTCACAAGTCTAAATGTGGGTCTCATGATAGGCCATATCCACTTAAGAAGAGTGGTGGTAAACCTAATTCAGCACAGACCACAAAGGTTAAAGGCAAGGGTGCTGATGTTAAGAATAAGTTTAGTGACACCAAGAAAGAGGTGCCTACGGGTCCTACGTGTCATTATTGGAAGATAGGTCATGTCATGTCAAGGTCATGTCTTGTCGGAGTGCCTCATTCTTCAGAGAAAGAGAGAAAAGGGGGCCTCGCCTAATGCTTTGGTGAAGTCTGTCACAGAAATGCCTATTGAGTTTGGTTCAAGTGAATCATTTTGTCCTTATGATGCTAAAAAGGCTGAGTCATCTGATCTTCTGAGGGAAGAGTTCCTTCCTTTCGTGTCAGAGGGATTTGTTTCTCTAAGTGAAAATTCTACTTCTCAACCCATTCGAATTCTCCGCGATACTGGGGCTTCCCAATCGCTTTTGTTGAAAGAGGCATTGCCCTCTTGTGAATGTGAAGGGACGGCCATTGGCGACTTCACTCTTGTTCAGGGTATTGAGGGGAGAATTTTATCGGTACCTCTGCACTCCGTGTTTCTGAAGTCAGACTTAGTTACAGACTCGAGCTATGGCCAAACAGGCAAAAGAAGAGGAGGACTTTGTGCAATCTAGCACGTTGTTGAATCATGACCTTGATCATTCAGGTCATGGGTTAGATAGTGGCTCTAGTAAGAGTTCATGTTTTGATGAGCTGTCAGATACTTTTCTTGGACCAGTCTTGGATCAAGATGTTAGTAGTTCGCCACAAGAAGTTGGGAACGATTTGCATGTGTCTGACGGTTTATCTTTGTCAAGAAAGCAATTAATCACTGAGCAAAGCAGTGATCCTGAGATTGTTGACTTGAGAGAAAAAGCTCTCCCTGATGACGAAATTGTCAAAGTGCCAGTTGGTTTTTACCTGAAAGATGGGGTTTTGATGCGAAAGTGGCGTCCCCCTGATATTCCTGCCAATGAAGATTGGGCAGTCGTCAATCAAGTTGTGGTACCTAGAGTGTATCGGAATGACATTCTCACCATGGCACATAGCTTACCTTTAGGTGGACATTTGGGTGTCAACAAAACTGTTAACAAAATCCTTAAGCAGTTCTTTTGGCCCGGTTTGCGAAAGGATGTTGCAAACTTTTGTCGGACTTGTCACATATGTCAGATGGTTGGTAAAAGCCAGTTAGACCCTCCTGTTGCTCCACTGAAACCCATTCCAGCCTTTGGTGAACCTTTCTCCAGAGTGATTGTGGATTGTGTGGGACCTTTACCGAAGACAAGGTCTGGTAGTCAGTACATGTTGACTATCATGTGTGCTTCAACGAGGTTCCCTGAAGCAATCCCACTTCGAAATATCAAAGCAGCGACCGTCTCTAAGGCCTTGGTGAAGTTTTTCACCTTGTTTGGTCTGCCGAAAGAGATCCAATCGGATCAGGGTAGTAATTTTACCTCAGGATTAGTCCAGCAGGTTATTTACCAGTTGGGAATCAAGCAGATCACGTCAAGTGCATATCATCCTGAGAGCCAAGGTGCTTTAGAAAGATTTCATTCCACTCTGAAAACAATGATTCGGACATACTGCTTTGAGAATGAGAAGGACTGGGATGAAGGTGTTAATTTGTTGTTGTTTCAAAGTCAGTTCCACTTCCGAGGGCCCTGACATTTAAAACGAGACATTGAGAACTTTGAAAAAGCACTGGTAGTTTACTTACAAGACGATTTATGCAGACAGTATCTTCACGAAGTTTAACGTTTGCAGCCATCTTGAATTTAGTCACGATAAGTCGAGTGACGAGTAAGAAGGAACAGGTATGATAAGGGATCAGATTCCAAAAATAATTCAGTGGAAATGCATGGATTCCAGTTTCTTCCAGTAGCAGCAACTGGAATCCATGCATTTCCACGGACCCTCGGAAGTCTACCAATGAAGTGTGGAGATACATTGAGCCTCGTAAATGGTGTAAAACAGTGATTTATTTGCATGGCTAGCCCGATGCCGAAGCACCACCATTGAAAAAGCTGTTGGTAGCATCGGCTAGCGCCAGATTTTGGAGTGCAGACAAGCCGAGATGGGCTATGAGACATACGTTCACACTCGGTATCATGTTTCAACACACTTTAGGTCAATATCACACCGGAATTCTCCTTTAAAAGGTTATTGGTGTGCTTCACTAACTGAAAGGGCTAGAGAAATATCTGCCTTTGTCTGGGTTGTACGAATATAATGTCCTACCCTTTGGAATGAAGAACTCACCTGCCACGTTCCAGAGGATGATTTAGTCTGTGGTTAGGAACTTACCGAACACCAGTGCGTACATCGATGACTTGGTCACAGGGAGTGAAACTTGGGAAGGGCATCTTCAGGATGTCGAAAAACTGTTCCACAAGCTGTCTGAAGCCAATTTTACAGTTAATTTGTCCAAAAGTGAGTTTGGTTGTGCCCACGTAACATATCTGGGACATGTTATTGGCCAAGGTAAGGTAGTTCCAGTTGATGCTAAGATCCAGGCAGTATTGGCCTTTCCTGTTCCTACCAGTAAGAAAGCGTTGAGGCGATTCTTGGGAATGGTGGGGTATTACCGCAAGTTCTGCAAGAACTTTGCTGATGTGGCCCTACCCCTCACTAATTTGCTCAAGAAGAGTGAGAAATGTGTCTGGAATGAATCCTGCCAAAAGGCATTAGATAGGCTAAAATCCATGCTTTGTCACTTCCCTGTGCTCAGGTCACCTAATTTTAGTAAACCATTCTCCGTGGCCGTAGATGCTAGCGATGACGCCGCAGGTGCTGTGTTACTGCAACAAGATGCGAATGATCATGTTGAACATCCTGTTGCCTATTTTTCTAAAAAGTTTAACCGGCACCAAAGAAACTATTCCACAATTGAAAAGGAGCTTCTGGCATTAGTTTTGGCCCTCCAACAATTTGATGTTTATGTTTGCACAGCCCAGAGACCCCTAATTGTGTATACGGATCATAATCCATTGGTATTTTTGGTTAAAATGAAAAACAAGAACAGAAGGTTGTTAAACTGGAGTTTAATTTAGCAAGAATATGACATTGTGATTAAACATGACAACAAGGCAAATATAATATTATTGCTGATTGTCTGTCAAGATGTTAAGAATTGTACTGTCATACTCCAGGGATAGAGATGTTTGAAAATTTTGATCTGTTGGATCCAAATTTTCACTTTAAGGGGGAAGGTGTGATGGACAAGCCATTAATATTTTTTATTTTTGACATGATTGTGTATTTTATGTTGATATACTTTGCTTTGATTGTGTATAATTAAGTGCACTGGCACAAAGGAGGAATATTACCCTTCCAATTTAAGAATTCCATTCCATCACGTGTTGTCTGCATGTACAATATTAAATGGGACAGTTAATCAGTCAGCAGAAGGTTTAATCATCAGGTCAAGAGTTCAGACCAAGTTCAATTGTCATGACATGCGGGTCAAACATTGTGATTGGCTCATTGTTGATTGCTTGGAAAATTGTGTCATGAGAGAGATGCGTGCATCTGGGAGACGTTACTTTTTGAAAAGACGGTGACACAGAACAAGCTTGGATGCTCCGTCAATGCTACGTTATCAAAGTCATTGTGCACTCGCAATTCAGAGATACATCACGACGGTTTCAGGGTTTCCCGCAGCACTTTGCAGTCAAGGCGGCCGCCTTGGCAAAACAAGCCTGCCGCCTTAAAGGAACCGTATGTAAGAAATGTATTTCAATTCATCATAAAATGGCCCTGATATGTCACTAGACATTAAGAAATCATGTTCACTTCAAAAACTTATATCACTGACAACAGTAGTCCGGCCAGGATATTGTCTTTTAAAAAGTGAAGTTGCAGCCCTCAACTGATGTTGATGTTGTGTTTTGTCATGTCATGTTGTGTTCTGGCCTGATGCGCCACCCTCTACCTATCTACTAATCACAAAGTCAGTTGTGTTTCGGCATCCAGGTTGGCAACTTCGAGTCGGGGGGGGGGGGGGGGGGATACACCGCTCTACAGTATTTTGAAAGTGATTGCGGTACCAGTTTTGGCCACAATCTTACATATGGTTCCTTTAACTACGTAAAAAAAAAAACGTGTTACTTTGTCCTGTTTACTCCCTTTCATTCCAAACCGTGACCAAAGCTAATCTCCCTTCTCCGCAGAACGCATTAAAAAATAAAAAGAAACGGGTCATGAATCGAAAAATAATCAGATTTTATAATCTTTACTAGTGCTGTCAAACGATTAAAAATTTTAATCACGATTAATCGCTGAATTCCTATAGTTAATCACGATTAATCACATATTTTATCGCATGATTAAAATTCTATTATTTTGCATTTCTGAACTTTCCAGGAGTCCATGTTAACAATATAAAGCAATTAACTTAACTTTAAGACGTAGTTCTATTTGATTATTTCAAAAGATGTGCAGCAGACCTGAGGCAACACAATATATTCTTCAGAAATATAGCTAATAAAGGGCATAACAAACATAAAATACTATATTCATTATCTTTGAGTTCAGTTGAAAATAAGGAACTTTTCGACATGAGTGCACTGCCATTTTATAGGCCTACAGTCTATGGTGCGCTGTCACTTGCCACACACATCAGCGCCAAAGTTTAACACGCAAACACTGGATGAACAATGGATTTTATGGAGCGGCGTCGACCAAATATAACTGAATCGTGATTTACACGGCGGCAAAGTGCGATGCTGGTTTGCATAGTATTGAAAAGAATGGAATCTAATGTACAGTAAATGAATGTCGAAATCAGAGTGCATCACACTCATGTCGGCATCGGTGTCCACAGCAATTTAAAACACCATTCAGCTGACCGGGAGTTCAGAACTGCGTTGGTGTTTATTGTACGAATCTACTCTTTGGCCGGCTCGTAAGCCCAAACAAGTGTGTGCAGCATGCCTTTACGTAGCCTACTAAAGGCGCATCATCATAAAGATAGGCTACATTTAATCTGCATCACGCCCCATTTTAGCGGATATATATCATTGATTCTAATGGGAAAGACAGATAGCCTAATCACACCTTGACGTTACATCTAGTTATTAATTTACAGGCCATTCAATAATTTTACTTACACGGCAGTTATAAAGAATTATGTGTATGTAACTTACTCATGTCGCAACGATGTAGGCTACATTACAACCCATTCAGCATGTATTAGCTACACTTACCATATCCCATGTAAAACGGTTAGCTTGCTAGCTAGCTAACTGGAACTTCAGTATAACAGGCAGCCAATTATCTCACCTAGTTGTAGGAAAAAGGCTACGTTCATATTACAAGTGATAGAATGAATGTGTGACTTATGTTTAGTTGATGTTATGACATGTAAAGTTAAGCTTGCCGAACTTAGTTATAGTCAGCCACTGGCAGTTTGACTGTGCCTACATTCGTGACACTCCTGTTAGTAGGCTAAACTGGAAAGAGCAAAAAATAGGAACATAATGGTCACATTAATCCCATAAACACAGAGATAACTCTTACACGAACCTTATTTTGTGCCTTTTATTCACGTTTGTTTCAAGATTGAGTAAATATAACCCCTTTTCGCTCCCCACTTCTATGCAGCATAGGTTTCCTTTATCCAAACAACTCCCTTTCCCCTAAAAGGGGGCGTGTACATGCAGCACGGTCTAGCTAGATCCAGTGTGGTGTTGTAGTTGTTCTAACGTTAATAGTTGTTGCAACAGCTTGTGAAAAAAAAACTAAAAAAGTTTGTTACACCAAAAAGAACGTTAATCTCGCGATAAAAAAATTGACGCCGTTAAAATAGGTTTACGTTAACGCCGTTAATAACGCGTTTAACTGACAGCACTAATCTTTACATATGTGATATGCCTCCGAAACAGAGCTAGTGAGCGGAGCTGAGCGGTGCAAATGTCTCGCTCCTCGTTCTCAAGAATCAGTCAAATCGCGAACAGCCACAGCGCTTATGGACAGGTTTAGTGGTAGTTGTTGCTTCAATTTGTGTTTTAATTTATGCGACGCACCGATGCTGGGTTCATCCGTTTGGCGCAAGTTTAAAATGTTTAGCTGACTGCGTGATTTGTCATTTTCGTTCTTTTGGCAATTAATCCAAGCCAAGCTTGTTTGTTGTTGCACTATCAGTGTTGCAGTCTTTTAAAACTGGGGAGCTAAATTGACCTGACGCGAATTTGACCGGAGAAGCGGCCGAGTAAACAGCCACCTGCTCTCAGCACAGTGTTGACTGACAATAGAAGGGCCTAGGCCCGTCCAGGCCCATCCGTGCCTACGCGGAGGGTGCGATTTGTGTAAAAACCAGAGGGGGGGATGATTTTGAATAAGTTTGTAAAAAAAAAAAATGAACGAACGATTCATAGCCTAGTAATGTCATGGCTAATAATACCCTATATTATTTTTGCCACCTTTGTAACCTCTTAGTTTTAGTTTACCGTGGTGTATGACTTTAAACAGCGAGTATGCTTGGTATGATGATCAGCTCCTCTAATGCAGGGTAGGACTACGTTTTGACAAGCATACAAATTCACCTTGTTCTTGCCCCATCTGAAATGACTTCTCTACTTTTGCTGCCTCCATCCTTTCTGTATTTGTTGTGTAAAAAACGTTGTATATGATGGCACTGAAGTCTTAAGTTAGTGAATTGGCTAACAGTGTTAGTTGGTAACCAAATAGCCTACACATTGCGCTACACGCTGCGTAGGCTACGTGCATTCTCTCTCCTGCTGATTTGCGTTCAGTAGCCAAGTGCGTAATATTGCAAAAGCTGAAAAAATAAATGTGTTTATTGTAGCCTACAGAAAATAAATAGCCTATCATACTGTCAGTTAATTGCCTACAGTGCAGTGAAGAGTTTGGAGAGTAAAGTTATAGGGCAACTTGAAGTTTTATGAAAATAATTTACGAACCAGAACATAAAGACCACGAAGCTTCTATTTCTTGCAGCTGTTAAAACACCCGCTAGATAGTTTAAATACCCACCAACATTCGTTTTTGCAGTAGGCTACAGATTATTTCTAAAAGTTATTTGTCTACTACTGGCTGATTTATCAGTGCTTTCTCGTTCGTCCTCCGCAAACTACAGGTGTTTCGGTAGAGAGCCATTGAATAAGCGATGCCAAGCAATTTCTGTAACACTTTTTGTGACATTCAGCAAATATCTCCTCATTTAATGTAGGTTCCTTCGGACAATAGGCCTACGTTCTACTCTACGTGCAGTTGTCCTCCATCTCAGTTGCATCAGTTTTCTAATTTTGAAGGTTCTAAAACATTATTATGCTTCACTGAATCCTTCTCGTTTTCTTTCATTTGTCCAGCTAACTTTTCCATTGAACCTAGCCATTTATGATGGATTACACACTCGACATTCTGAAATGTCCTGCACGATCAAGGCCAAATTAAGTTATCACGCAGCCACTGTGTCAGCAGTATCAGTGCTGACGGTGACGGTGCGTTTCTGATGTCAGATTATTATGTAGGCTAGCCTACTAGACTGTTCTCACGTTGCAGCGCTTTACTTATATGAAGTAGCATTAATCAATATGAGGGGCAGAGAGGGATAAATGTTGTCCCCCCCGACAATAAAAATAATTTAGCAGAGGTAGGGATAGGAAAACCAGAGGGGGGGAAATCCTCACCATCCCCCCCTACAAATCGCACCCTGCCTACGCGTATGCTTTCTAAATTATTTAGCTAACTCCATCCCGATCAACGAACTTAGGCTATATGGCCAATATCTATAGACAGTTGGGCATGCCTCAGACTCGTGGTGTGAGCGGTATGGGAGCGGAACAGAGCGGCCACTCCGGCCTCTAAATTAAAAAGCGCTCCGCGCTCAAATTCCATCCATATTACACAAAACTATAAAATGATCTAAACTTCATTCACTCTCAGTGTATAGATCAGGACAGACTTGCGGAACAGGCTGCAGGTCAACAGTCTGACAGCCTGCATGAAGATAAGCATTAATGGTCCAATAGTAAAACAGTGCAATTACCAAAGGGCCCTTGAAATTATCTTTTTAAAACAGGGAGGATTGCTTGTAATGATGCTAGTTGTGAGCTCTGCCATAAGTAGTGACTGATCACATTTGCACAGTTTGTTGTTTTGCACTTTCTTTTGCACTTGTTCTATAGTTTGTAATAGTCTTTGTTAAAAGAGTCTGTAGTGTATCGCACAAACAAGACGCCAACACCCACACCCCCCCACATGCGGCAACCGATACAAGAACAACCCCCCCCCGCCCCCGCTCGGATGGCAACCGACCCCCCCACAAGATTGAATAACAGTAACTGCTGGTTGGGTTGTTCATTACTAAGTCAACACATAACATAAGGGATGTATAAGCATGATATGCTTGCAGGGACAGGCCAGAGACTGACCCTATGTTTCAGTATGCATGGTACGGTGTTCTACGAGAGTGTCCAAATAAGTCCAACAGTGCAAGGATAAAATCTAGAGATCATTAAATATGGACAATATAAGAGAATAATGTAGACATAATAATATAAAAACTATAGCAGTTCAAAGAAAAGCAGTGCATATGGGATACAGTTTAGTAGAAAGGAAGAGAGACAAATCAATAGTCAATATTAGAGGTTTGAAGTAATAGGGTTACAGCCCTAATTTAATATTAGAGGTTTGAAGTAATAGCGTTAATACTCATGAGTCTTTAAGTCTGCATTTACAGGACACTCTTTTGTCACAGACATTTTTGTCACAGATACCCTTTAAATGAGAGATGCATCATTGTTCACTACAAACAATGACTGCATAAAACTGAGGGAGCTGTGACAACCCCTCCCATAACAGACTTGTAGAAGAAACAAGATACAAAACCAAACCTGTTTAGCAGGTGCCTGACACCAAAAAAATCCTGGATGAACGCAGCCCATACTTCCCAGAAAATGTGCGGGCATCAGTACAGAAGTGCAAGCACCTTCTAATCTGTTAGCCTCTAAGATCATTAAGCGTGTCAACCAGAAGAGCGGCAAGGTAGGACAGCAAAAAACAAGACGTTAATGGGATATATGCTGAGAGTTGACCTACATTGTGAATTCTTTGGTTCGTTGATTATTCATTTAATGTGTTTATCTGCGATGTCCTTACAAATATTAGTTCATTGTCATTAATCAGTATTGTGTTAAAACTATGACTTCTGACATCTTTAGTTATATGTATATTTTGTTTTGTTTTCAATTAAATATATTCTTTGTGTAATTTCATAAGTACAACCCGATTTATATTAAGTCTTTTGGAGAACCTCTAGTTCATGTCCTTGGACAATGTGTTGAAGTAAAGACAAAGGGCTAAAAGGTAACACTTTCAGTCATGGTTTCATAGCATACTGGCAGTCACCATAGTAAAGCTGTACAAGTATGTATACATGATATGAAAACAAATTAATTATAACATGTTCATTTGGATTTTATGTCAGTTGTATTTATTTGTTGTTTAATCAGATAAGACTTCAAAAGACTAAATCCACAATTCAGTGCCAGAGATTGCGAAGTGTATGGAACATGGGATGGATAGGGATACTATGAAGTACAAAGCACATGGTGTAAAACTCAGGGCTGTGTTTAATATAAGCTAGTCTGCTCAATCATTTGGGCAAAATCCCTGTTTTATAGTTTCAAATTGATCATACAGTAGCAGTAGTGGGAATTGCAGTGTTGTTTTTTTCTAACAAAAATGTAATCTGGGTTGGATAGTTGGTGTTTACAGTTTACAAAAGTTTGGACCGCATCTCCTGTCGTCCATTTGGCAGGTACCTGAACCAACTTCATTCAAATATGCTTCAGAGACAACCTCTTTCCTGAAGCATTACAATAACAGGTCAGTTCAGTATGTTCTTCCGCAGGGCTGGAAATAGACAGTGGCTTTCGGGGAGTCAAAGTCAAAGTCAAAGTCAGCTTTATTGTCAATTTCTTCACATGTTCCAGACATACAAAGAGATCGAAATTACGTTTCTCACTATCCCACGGTGAAGACAAGACATATTTTACCATATTTTTCAGTGTGCACCACGACTTCCCAAGTCACATGCACGTTTATACATATAGTGCGCGGGAGCACCCCAGACACACATCTGCGTGCATTAACCTGCCTTTCTGTTTGACCGTTATTTCATTATCATGTACGTGTTTTGTGTCTCTTGTGTGCATTGCATTGTGAAAAATATGGTTGTTGGGAAGTGGAATGATGGTTAAAAGCATGTTTGTCATTGTGCTATTTGATTTTAACTGTATGGGGAATAATGGTACAGAAATCCCACCCCTCTTAAATGTACCAGCAGCTAGATGGGATACCCTGTCTCTTCTGAATTACTGAAGCTAACCAGGTGTGGCCTTGGTTAGTACTTGGATGGGAGACCACCTTGGAAATCTAATCGGATGAGACATTACAATGAGGTCCTGACTCTGATTCACTGTGGTCATTAAAGATTCTGGATTGAAGATTAAAGATACAGGAATGAGGGGGTTCCTCTGTGTCCTGGCTAAATTTTCAATCTGGCCCCCTTATCATCCCCCAGTGTAATGGACTCATTCATTAATTTCCTCACTGTCCACCTCAGGCTGGTGTGTGTGTGGAGAGCGTTCTGGCGCATAATGGCTGCCGTGCATCACCCAGGTGGGTGCTACACGTTGGTGGTGGTTAGAGAGTTCCCCCCTTCACTACAAAGCGCTTGCTTCACTATTGGGTGCCTTAAATAGTGCTACATAAGGGGAACACGGTGTTGTTGTTAAATGGTTTAGCCCAAGGTATTGATTGGGGTAATTGACTGGCCTATTTAAGCGCTGGCTCCTTTCATGTTAGACTCATAGGATACCAAGGAATACACACCGAAGAGCCAGCGAATCAGGGAAGTTTAAAGTGAATTGAAGCTTAGAAGTTGTGTGGCAATGGGACATGGTTTGATCCAAAAGTTGCAGTTCGGACCTAGTGCCTATTGCATTGAAACAGTATCCTAGTTTGTTGACTGGTTGAAAGTGTTGCCTAGAGTGTACTGAATTTCTCTGGATTGTATATCTGAATTCCTGTTGTGCTTCCTGGATCACCTGGTCTCCACTGTTTGCCATCATCACCGCCACCACCATCTCACCCAGTCACCCACCTTCCTGGATTAACTAAGTAATATTTTTCTGATAACTTTTCTTTCACAGGTACTGTAGGCCGATGGCACACCATGTATGGATTACCATCATAATTGCCGTCTGGTGGGTTTTGAAGTCACAAGGCTTCCAAGAAATTTCAGACTCTTCTCTGCAGGTAAGAACCATGAATGAATTAAAAATCAATAAAGATGTTGGATATGCATGTTATATTGTACTTTGTACTGCATCGTTGTCATCATTGAACTAAAATAGTATGTTTGTGTTTGTCTCGTTGTGTCTGAGTTGCAATACTGCTTTCTTTTTGGGTTGCTTTTGAATGTTTTTTAATTTAAACTCACATGGGCTCACGGTAGAATGAGGATAAATAGCTTGCTTGCTTGCTAGCTTGTCAATCCAAAATATTAGTAGTAATTATTCTGACCCCAGTGAAACGTGAACAGAGATTTAATCAAACTGTGCAGGCTTGTTGCTTAGCTAAACTCTGGACCTTGGCCACTAGATGGAGGCAAGAACATACCTGGAATTTTAGGATCACTCAGCATGACTACTGTTTGCCATATGCACCAAACAGCTGAGTATTGAAGAGAAGTTAGTGTAGAGGCTCAAATGCTCTCCTAGTTGGTTGGATGTATCCTATATTCATATACTCTTTGCTCTCTAGATTGTTGAGATCTTTGTGGATATTGGAACACCAGTCTTTTCTGTTTGTGACCTCTTGGACTTTGAATGTGAATGGACTTTTTGACAAATTCTCAGTGCATGGAAATTGTTATTGTTCTTTACCGAAGTTGACTTTTTGCCTGTAGTCTGCTTTTGTGCTGATTTGTGAATCCATATAAGTCTTCAGTTGTTGAAGTTATCCCTTACAGAAATGTCAGGTTTCTGGTGAACAGCTGGGTAAGCAAAGTCCTTTTAGGTAAGTCCCTCCACTCGGCGGCCATATTGCAACGATTTTTGGGCACTCATCGAGCATCCTATTCGGCAGAAATGCGCGTGCTCAAGGCTTCACGACATCAATCTTGCTCCAGCGGCGAGTTCACAACACATGATTGGCACGATGTCTTCACAACACACCATATGATTGGCTCAATGTATTCACATCACACCACACGATTGGCTCAATGTATTCACATGTCGACGTTTTGCCGAAGAGGTGGGATATGTGTAGACAAACTAGCCCAATGCATTTCTATGGAGGAGTGCTGTCTCCTAATTAGAAAGTCTCTGGGGTAAGGTCATATTTTAACATGAGGTTAACAGTTGAGGTTAACGTTTGGCAATGTTGCAGCAAATTTGCTCATATGCAAAATAGGTTTGTCACCAGAAGTTCACTGGAAGTTTGCCATTATTGGCTAAGTGTGGTGGCAAATCACTGGCGAACACCTCTGATTGTTGCCAGAACTTTGCTGGTGAACTAGAGAACTTCTGGCAAACTCCTGGCAGTGTTTTCTAGTGAAATCATTTGTTTCCCACAAATCACCCACAAGTTTGCTGCAAATATGTACCTGACTAATTTCATTGATGAGGCTAATTTTCGCCAGACTACCTTGTTGTTGGGCATTGCTTGTAATGGTGAACTATTGTCAAAGTTAGGCTACTATTATTGATATATTAGATAACAGTAACCGACAATGCCAAGGCTTGTGGCACCGTTTCCTTATCTGACTGTCGCTGAAGGCAGGGTAGAAAAACTGGATGGATGCTGCTCCTCAAGGCACACTATTGTGGGGTGATGCCTGGTTGCTTTGGCAAAGCAAATTGAAAAGAGAGGTGCAGGGGCTTGCGGAGTCTCAGACTTAGAACTCCACACAGAGCATGTATTGTTACAACACAGGTTTCACTAGCAATTGATGTCATGAGAAAATTAAAATGGTTTAAAAACTGTGATGGACTGTGGTGATGATGATTGAGAGACTTTAAGTGTTTAAATTATTTTGAGATCAGATTCTGCAGAATAGGAGAACAACTACTAGAAAAAAGAGAAAGGGTAGGAAAGCAGCTCTTTGTAATGGATTATGAATGGATTTCCGGTCTTATTGTCTTGAATGTACAGTATATTGTAAGTGTATCAAATCGGCCGAATTGTGAGTTGATTTTTACACCTCTGTGATAAAACCCTGAAGCCTTCAGTTTTTACTTCAGTGGCCAACTAAAACAATGTCTGTCTCATCTGTAGTTACCTAATTCAGATGGACAACTGCAAAGACAGAAACGTGAAGGTCAGTTGGATTATTATCTCAAAAATGTTACTAATTTAATCTGAGTCATGAGGCTCCATTACTTTGTTCACACAAGGCATCTGAACACATGAAATACATTTTGATTATTTCCATAACATTTTAGGCATGTTTTTTTTACTTTCGTAAACCTGTGGTGTAAGAAATTAATGGGTGAGACCAAAATAACTGTATTAAATTCCAGGCACAGTATTCAGGCATCACTATTGATTAGATGGGCAGTAGGTGTGTTTGTTCACATTCACACACACACACACACAAACTCACCCCTTGCTCCATTGGTGCTTCTACAGTATGACCGCCCCCATGGGAACCTATCACCCAAAAAACATTTTTCCCCCACTGACTTGTATGGTCTTAGGTCAATGTGGCCTGCAGGCCAGAAAGAGCATTTGGAAGTTCAGAACATGTTATATTTAAAAGCTTTTAAGTTGATAGACCTTTTTTTTATCACAATATTAAATGATAATATTACTATGGATTTGGTAAACTATAATGCCTTGACCATTTTTTACTGGGAACACAAAACAAATAACCATGAAACAAACACAATAGGAGGGTTAAGGTGGTCAAGAACAAAGTGGCTACAACTACTATCGATTGAGTAATATACAAAATGTTACTGTCAATGAAAATGAACATGTCTTGTAAGATCCAGTGTATTCTTTATGTTCACACAGTTTCTCTCTTCTATAGCTTCCTTAAATTCTAATGGCTCCTGGAAGTACATCATTGAAGCAGTTGTCATTGGACCTGATGTTGAATTCTTAGAGCAAGTAAAGTCAACTGTAAACTTGATTAGTCTACCACTATATACCAACAACAGTGTACAGATAACAGATATTTCCATTACAACAGGTAGGTGTTTTTGCTGTATCTTTATAGGTACCATTAAAGGTTGTATCAGCGATGGCAGGGTAACGTCACTTCTGTTGACGTTCAAACAAAACAGAGAGCTAGCTCGCTACTCCCTCCCCTCCCTCTCATGCAGTTGAAACTCTCCTGAACGTGCATCTCGTCGGTTATACAAAAAAGCTGGCATCTTTGAGATCCGGTATCTTGCGATTTTTCCTATGGGAAAATAACATGGGGTTTTGAATTATCGCACCTGTTTAACTCTCGCGGAGGCAAAGAAGTCTGAAATGCAGACGTTTTGCTGAACACACTTTTGTTTTGTCCTTTGCCTTCGAGTGGCGCCTGTGATCTTCTTCGCTATGTTAAAACGGCAAACTTAGATTTTTGCTACCCCTAACTTGCAATGCAACTTGGCAGCTTTGGTTCCTTTATGTAGGCGAACTTCAGAGGTCTATTGGTTGGAACACTTTATTTTGCCTTTGAGTTGTTGGCAACACTTGTTGTTAGCAATTGTTTTTGTGTGCAGATCTCAGAGCCTAGGCTGCCTACAGAGACACGTTTTTTTACGGCCTGCTTATGGGGGCGGGCAGCTAGCGGAGCGTTAAGAAAGATTAGATGAATGTGATCATTTATGTTTGGGCCTGTTTTGGGCCTACAATCGCTGATACAACCTATACATTTACGTTTCCCATTACTATTAAGCCACTATCTGAAACAGCAGACAAAATAGTACTTTAAAAACACAAAGGGACTAATTATGCGCATGAACAAATTCATCCAATTGAAATATTATGTTGAATGATTCTAATACATAACCCATGTTTCTGAATAATTATAGAATTCTAATACATACATTCATAAATAACCTCTTTCACAGTATGCTACAATAGTATAAGTACCGAGTGTATATGTGAGCCTGGGTATGGCTGGGCATATAACAACTGTCTGGCATACAACGTCTGTGATGCCATCATCAATAACACTTGTGGATGCATCCAAGGTATACCAAGTGGAGAACTCTGCCAGGGTAAGACATACTTTTATATTCTTATATGTAAGTAGTCTCTGGTATTTTGAGCATGTACCATGTTCGTAGTCTCTTTTAGAAAGAGTTTTCATATACAGGTAGATTGTTCATTCAATCAAATCTGCATATTATTTTTCTCCAAATACATTTAACCCCCATAGATATCAATGAATGTGACTTTGATGCATGTGGTCTAAACTCCACCTGCTCCAACTCGGTTGGCAGCTACAGTTGCAGCTACAAGTCTTTCAAAATTTTATTTGGACTGTTCTGTGCACAGATGCTCTTCCACCCAAACTACATTTAAACCTGAATCCCAAAATTCCCTTTATAGATATCAATGAATGTGACACAGATCCATGTGGTCAAAATTCCACATGCTCCAACACGGCTGGCAGCTACAACTGTTCTTGCTGGAGAGGATACACCCCGACAAACACATCTCTGCCCATTACTTCTAACAACCCATGCATAGGTACGTAGGTTTTTCCTGAGACTTTCTTTTGTGATTTTTTTTTTTGTTCTGAATGAAAATTTATCTTCAGAAATTCCTGCAACCTCTCAAATCTGTCCAGTTTTATTAAGAGTGTTCTGCGCTCATGTTGTCTTCCAAGTCGTTTTAAATGTGAAGTTATGAATTCCAAATTTTTCTTCATTCATTGTTATTTCCTTTATGATACGTTTTTATGTTACTTTCTGTATAGACATCAATGAATGTGACTCTGATCCATGTGGTCAAAATTCCACCTGCTCCAATACCATTGGCAGCTACAACTGTTCTTGCTGGAGCGGATACACTCCCACAAATACATCTCTGGCCATTAGTTCTAGCAATCCATGCATCGGTATGTAGGTTTTTCCTAAGACTTTTTTTGTGATTTCTTTCCTTTTGAAAAGTAGGTAATTTGAGCATGTACCATGTTAATAGTCTCTTTTGAAAGAATTTTCATATATAGGCAGATTATTCACTCAATCAATTCTGCATATTATTTTCTCCAAATAAATTAGAGGTTATGTTCTCTTATAGATGTAAATGAATGTGACTTTGATGCATGTGGTCTAAACCCCACCTGCTCCAACTCGGTTGGCAGCTACAGTTGCGCTTGCTGGAGAGGATACAGACCAACAAACTCGTCTATGCCTATTAGCAGCAGCAACCACTGCATAGGTGTTTCCTCACTATGTAAAATGTCCTCATTTCACCTGTATTGATGTACTCTTTCAAATCGTAGTGCTCTTTGCCAATGCTTTGACTTTCCACATGCATTTAAGGCATTTTTTTGTGGAGCTCCACTTGAGAGTTTTCTAAGATAAACATATAATTATTCTGTAAAGAAGCAAGGAAGTATTTTAGTTCCAAACACAATGCATGCAGAGTATTGCTATTATTTCTTTTTTGACAATGACACAGTTGTATTTTGCATTATGGTCTGTTACAGGTCCTGTTCAACTGTACAAGTACAGGGTTGAGATTAAGATGGAAACAGTAGATGCTAACCAACTGAAGATGGAGTTGTCTGAACTTGACCTTCCTCTCCCACTCGCAACAACTGAACAAGTTGAGATCACTGACATCAATGTCACAACAGGTGAGAATAACATCTCATTGAAAAAAGAAAAAGAAAAGATAAATTGATTTGCATTTCATTGACTGAAATAAGTGTATTCAATTATAGACTGTTCATTTCTTTGTCAGTTGGCAAACTTAGAAAATCAGTGAGGGATCAAATAAATATTTCCTCCACTGTATATATGTAGTTTAATGTGTTTCATTAATTGACATTTTGGTCCTCTGAAACGCTCAAGAAAGCCTCATGAATGTGTGCTCACCGTATACGTATATAAATGATAAAATCAAGGGACAGTTAGTCACACTGCTTTGCATCCATAACATGAGAGTAACTGATTGTCCATCATCCATCAGTGTGTTACTCAAACACGAGTGGATATCGGTGTGTCTGTGAGGAGCAGTATGCCTGGCCCCATGACAGCTGTATCACTTATGGAGCCTGTGATGAGTTCATCGAAGGCACCTGTGGATGTCTTAATGGTTTACCGACAAACGGACCGTTCTGCCAGAGAGGTTGGTTCACATCCCATTTCATTCAACTGAACTGTTGCACAGGGGTGGTATGCAAAGCCATGAGAGATTGAATTAAATCTACATTTGAGTATGAAAGTAAAACTAGACATGAGCTGGACAAATAAATAGCCTCACTTTGAAAATGACACAAAAGTGATGTTGAGCCCTTCCATTTAGCCTGTGTGTCCAGGTCAGAAGATTTCATATATTTTCAAAACAAATGTCTATGAATTGTTTTTTCCTAAATTAGTTTCCCAATTTGTTGTCCTTGTTATTTTCTTTTTTTTAAAACTTTAATTTTTATTAGGATTTTTTCATTTAAATACAATAATACACGTACACACACAAAACAAAGATTAACATTCCATTAACAGCTTATACAGTAGGTCTTCCATTTAGTCTTAATGCAACAGTTCTGCCCTATTCAGTTGTCATTTCTAGTGGTATCATCCTCACCCATTCTGTAATAATTCCATTTCATCCATTTTCCTTCAAATTGTTCTCACGCATTCTCAAGGTATGTGTGAACCTCTCCATATCATAAATCTCCTCCACTATGTTTAGCCACTGTTCTCTAGTTGGGGGGTCTACCTTATACCAGGCCCTTGTAATTGCCTTCCTACTTGCTACCAATAATACTTTCACCAGGTATTCATCTCCTCCTTGTACCTCCTCTTGTGAAATGTTCCCCAGATATAATACCAAACAAGTCTTTGGTATTTCATAGCCCAGTATCTCCCTCAGCACACTCCACACTCCCTCCCAATATCCCTCCATCTTTTGACATTTCCAAAACACATGAGTATGGTCCGCCTCCCCTTGACCACATAACCTCCAACATGATTTCTGATCTGGTGCGTATCTCCCCTTGACCTTTGGTGTTATGAAGTACCTTATAATGTTTTTCCACCCAAATTCTCGCCATACCCTAGAGCCAGTGGCTGAGTGCTGAACCTTGCACACATTATACCAGTTATCTTCTGTTATTTCCACTCCAAGCTCTTTTTCCCATTTTTCTTTAATATAGACAGTTGAATTACTCCCACTGGCACCTAGAGCTTGGTATAGGGCTGAGATTACTCTCCCTTCATATGCGTTTATCATTATTTTAATAATCATATTCTGTTCTTTAGGTTCTTCTAACTTTATTTCCTTTAAATAATAATACCTCACCTGAAAATATCGAAAAAGTTCATTTGCCTCCAAATCAAATTTCTTCCTTAAAGCCTGAAAGCTCTGCATTTCCCCCCTCTCAACTAGTGTACATATTGCTGTAATACCCCTATGTGCCCATCTCTCAAAGCCCCAATCACTAATTCCGGGTTTGAATCTCGTGTCATGGGTTATCCACCTCAGAATCTTTGTTTCAGTCTGTAGTCCATACTTTCTCACTACCAAATACCAAATACACAGTGTGAATTTAACAATTGGGTCCAACAATCCCTCTTCCCTCCTAAACAATTCCCTATCTGTTATTAATATTTGTACTGGACTAGCTTCTACCTTCATTTCTATATCCTTCCATCTAGCTATATATTCTCTATTACACCAGCAAGTTACAGCCCTGAGCTGTGCTGCATAGAAGTAGTCTTGTAGTTTTGGTACTGCCATACCCCCTTTGTCCTTGGGGAGCTGCATGGTGCTATATCGAATCCTTGGCTTCCTCCCCCCCCAAATGAACCTGGATATCCATCTATCCCACTCCATAAACTGTTTCTGTGGTATCATTACTGGCAGAGTTTGGAACAGGTACAATAGCCTCGGTAGCACATTCATCTTAATAATTTCTATCCTTGAACTAAGATCCAATTGTAGTATTGACCATCTTCCTATATCCCGTTTGAGTTCCTGATTAATCTGAATGTAATTTGCAGTATATAACTTCCCCACTCCCTGTGTGATGTTCACTCCCAAATATCTAATTGTTTTGGAATTCCACTTAATTTTGTATTTTTCTTCTAACTCTGGTGTAGGGGCATAGTCTATGGCCAAGATCTGTGTTTTGGTAACATTAAGTTTGTATCCTGAGTAATGTCCATACTCCTCCAGTAGGTTCATCAATGCATGAAAGGACTCACTGGGTCGCTCCAAATAGGCTACCACATCATCTGCGAACAGCCCTATCTTATGCTCTCTACCATTCACCTCCACCCCTTTGATGTCCTGGCTCTGCCTAATCGCTTGTGCCAATGGCTCTATGAATATCGCAAAGAGAGTAGGAGAGAGACTACACCCCTGTCTAGTAGACCTTCCCAGACGAAAGGGGTCTGTGAGACTACCATTCACCTTGATCCTAGCAGTCGGTTCTTGATATAACGCCTTAATACACTGGACAGATTTCTCATTGAAACCAAATCTTTATATAACACCTTATATAAGTAAGTCCAATTGACACTGTCAAAGGCTTTCTCTGCGTCTACACTAACTAAAATTGCACTTTTCTTGGTTCGTTGAGTCTCTTCTACAATGTGTATCATCCTCCTAATATTATCCTGTGTCTGTCTGCCTTTAATAAAGCCGTTCTGGTCTTCGTCTATAATGTCAGTCATGAATGTCTCAAATCTTTTGGAGATTATTGAGGTGTACATTTTGTAGTCCACATTTAGTACTGATATTGGTCTATAGCTACTACAATGCTCTTTATCCTTACCCTCTTTGGGTATTGTTGTGATAATGGCCTCCCTCCATGAAGGAGGGATTTTCCCTTCTTTAATTGTGTGTCTAAATGAGGCCAACAGTAGTGGGGTCAACTCTTGTCTAAAGGTTTTATAGAATTCTGAGGGCAATCCATCACTGCCAGGAGATTTATTGTTCTTCATCCTAGAGATCGCTCTTTCCATTTCCTCCTCTGTGATGTCTGCTGTCAATAATGTATTCTGCCCTTTCCCTTTTGATGGTAGATCCAACCTATCCAGAAAGTTTCCCATATCATGTTCGTCTGCCATTGTTGGTTGTGTGTATAAGTTTTGATAGTAGTCCCTGAATACTCTCTCTATTTCGTCTGGTTCAGTAAGCAAGTCATTAGTTTGGGGGTCTCTAATTTTGTATATAGTGTTCAATGCTTGTTGTTTTCTTATACGTCTTGCCAGTAATCTGCTTGCTTTGGGGCCTCCCTCATAATAAGTTTGCTTGACAAATCTAGCCTTCTTTTCCTCTTCTGACAGTAACATATTATTAATTTTATTCTTTGATTCTTTTATTTGTCTAAGTACCTCTGGGTCACTTGTGGCCTTATGTTTTCTCTCCCAAGTCTTTTAAGTGACCAATTTGTGTCTGGTAATTCATTAGTCTGGATTTCTTGCGAAACGTTGTCTGTGCCATCAAATTCCCCCTAATGACAGCCTTAAGCGCATCCCAAAGAATGGCTGGATCTACCTCCCCATTATCGTTTTCCTCTATATATCTATTTATATCCATTTTCGTCCTTTCCACCAGGTCTTTGTCATTCAATATCCCTACGTTCATCCTCCACACTGTAGTCCTCCTTCTCTTGTTTAAGTTTATTGTCAGGTAGACTGTGTTATGGTCCGATAAATCTGCTACCCCTATCATACAGTCCTCTACCCTATGTATATCTCCCTTTGTCATAAAGAAATAGTCCAACCTTGAATACATTTGGTGTGGGTCTGAGTAGTGTGTGTAGTCTCTCCCCAAGGGGTGGTCTCTCCAAACATCCACTATTCCTAGATCGACCAGTTGCATACTCATATATCTATTAAGCCATGTCCTATTCTTCTTTGTACTAGTCGTATCTAGATTGTAGTTCATCACCATATTGAAGTCCCCTCCACATATTAAAATTCCCTCTAATTCTGTGATGTCAAATAATGATTCAAAGAAGGCTTTCTTGCTATCAGGAGGTGCATATACATTGATCAGTGTCACTCTCTGTCCTTCTAATTTACCCTTTACCATTATATACCTTCCCTCCTTATCACACATTTCTTTTTCAGGTTCAAATTTAGTTGAGTTTGTTATTAATATGGCTACCCCTCTCCTATTACTATGTTTGTGGCAAGTGCTATAAAATGTGTTATTATACCCAAATCTCTTTAGTTGTTCATGTTCCTCTGTAGACAAATGTGTCTCCTGCAGAAAAATCACCTGCATATTTTCTTTTCTGAATTTGGCCATAAACTTTCCCCTCTTAATTGGACTACTCAGCCCATTCACATTCAGTGATACCACTTTAACACCTTCATGCTGCATTATACATCAGTTCCCCAATGCACTTTCATTACCCATAAGCTAGACATGGACACACAAAAACATCAGCAACAGCTATTCTAACAGAACAGTAAACAAAAAAGTGAACTCCCATGGTAAACTGGGGTTCTTTATCTCTCCCCATTTCCCCTGTTGGTGGAGAGGGGGGAAATCCTCTCGTAAAAGGGCCCCCCTTAGCGATGGGAAACTTTCCAAGCTTAAGTCCTCCGTTCACGCTAAAAATGTCCAACATATTCCAACCATCACTCCCAGCCTTGACCTTATCTTTTAAAGCCCATAAAACGTTAGGCATAGGGATATCTTTACCCACACTGTCCAGACCATCTCACATAATGAAAAATGAGCTAAGCTAAGAGTGAGCTAAACCTAAAAAATAGCCCTCTATATGAGTGAGCTATGTCATTCCGTTCATCTCTCATAGCATGCGTAAGCAGCTAGTGTTTCCCTCATCCTTCGATCAGATAGATATACCGTAAAACTTCAAATAATCGCCGAGTCCCTAAAAGACGCCTGTCTCTTTTAACCGCCTGGCGTGGCTACAGGTTTGGGTTAAAGGCCGGTCTCCAGTAGAGGCCTGGTCTGTTTTTTAGTTTCGGGTTGTATTTAATCTTCTAAAACCCGTCAGATCGTCTGTTTAAAGATTCGCAATGACACGAAACCGTTATAGAAAGGAGGTTACTTACAGCAGTGTGAATTACATGTTGCACGTCGTTACCAATGGCGGAGCTAGGGGGTGGCTTAGGGGGCTTAAGCCCCGAATCTTTTTTCAAAAGCCCCGAATCTTTTTTTAGTGTTTTAAATTTCCGGCAACTCTTATTTCCAATATAACTTCCCCTCGGTTTCTCTATAAATGTCACAAAATGCTAGCCTGGCGGGGCCATCCTATATCATTGAGATGTATAGTCTGGCATCGTATCATTCACCTCGCTTAATCCAAGGGGCGGGCAGAGAATTGTCTTTCAAACTGCCTAGGCATGCAATAGGCCAGCGGTACGACCATATCCGTTCTGTTCATATCTGTTAAGCCCGCCTTAAGACGAAATAGAGCGCTGTGATTGGAGAACATCCACGGTGTTAAGCCAATAGAAATTCCTATGGTTCGATACTAGACGTACAGGCTGAGCAAATTAATTTGCCGCCGCTAGGGTGCGTCTAGATTTCTAGGCTAACAAAATGCTCTATTACTGAGGAAATATATCCCTTATTTTCAAAGCCCAATATTGAAAAATAATTTGACTTGGTACACGATCTATGCCAGGTCTCTGGGCTATCCGCTATGGTGATTTCAATGGTTAGATTGATTTGTTTAGATCCAGTGAAAATGCTGCCTTGACAACGCTACGTCATGGCTTCCGTGTTCCAAAATGCCTCTGTCAGAAGTCTGTCACTTTTACAGTATGTGATAAAACACTTTGTGTAGCCTACATGTTGTTGAAACGTTATGGATATTAGAAAGTTTTTCAAAAGACCACCCAGCTCCGTTCAAGCAACAGCATCGCCCAGGGAACTGACGGATGGTGTTGTTTCAGGTTGGTGATTTCACGTTAAGAGCTTTCAGTCAGTTAGGCAGGCTAACGTTAGGCTACTTGTCTAGCTCCCTAAATGCTTAACGTTAACGTTAAATGTCCTCGTTCGTCAGCGGAAAAGGCAAATTCAGTACTCTCATAGGCTAGTGCAGAATAAGAAATTCCAGCTCCCAAAACAAAGTGATCCTCGTCTTGTAATAAATTAGGCTACACTGTTTTGAAATGTCAGAAAAACCCATTAACAGTTATCTGCCCATGTCAACTTTTCAGTGTCATATGTTGCACAAAAGAATGTTAACTGTTAGCCTACCTTAAAACCTTATTGATATCCTATCCACCACCACAGATCTTATAATCCAAGAGTCCACATAAATATAAAAGTCATGTTATGTTGTTTTGGCTGCCTAACTAATTATTAACTAAAAAAAAAACATTACAATATATTGAGAGGAAAGGGCCCTTTCCATAAGTGTGTTAATCAAGCACCATGCAGTCTGCATTCATAATCTAGGTGCTTGATTTTATGCACCTGTGTAAAGGGACCTGATGAAACCTATGAATAATCTTGCTAAATTACAAAATTAATATAATTTAGAAACGCCTATGTCAAGATGATAATGCATTCCTTCTAAAATACCCTTGTATCATGATGACTGGCCATACTGTAATTATATCATAATATTATGTATATTATAGTATAAGATATTCTATATATTTGTCACACAGATGAGATCAGGGAAGAGGAAGAAGGAGAATAGCAATAATAAACAATAATGTCATATCAAACAATAGCCTAATGAAAATAAACAAATACTATAATATACAAACCATAAGAAACGCTTAATAAACTAAGTACATGCTAAACAGATATGAACAGATATTGCCTCTTGAAAGACCCAAAACTATAATTTTACAGTGTGCCAGTCAGATACATTGAATCTGTTGAATGTTAGTTTCACATTTTTTAAGTCTCAATGTGTCCATTAGTTTACACAAAATTCACTAAAAGTCATTATTTAAGGGGTTATTTAAAAAAAAAAAAATTAATGGGCTAAGCCCAGAATGTTTACAATGTCTGGCTCCGCTCCTGGTCGTTACAAGCCGTCGCAAAGCATTCACATGTCTGGTCACAGTTGCAAGGTTTTAGAATGTTGCATCAAGTTGCTGCTCATCTCGTTGCGAATCTTGGGTGTAGGGTTGCAAAGGGGCGGTAAATTTCCGGAAACTTTCCGGAAACTTACCATGGGAAGTTAAGTTGGGGAATTTTGGAAATATTCCAAATTGGAAACTTTAATGGAATTAAAGGAAATTATGGGAATTTTGGGTAATTCATACAAACTGTTTCGTATACAAACATTAACATTTTGTTTCGTAATAAGCAATATGATTTGTATGTTGGTATTTTCGCTTAGCTTAGCATACAAAGCTAGCTAGCATGCTAGCGGGAATCCCATTCTCTGCCTATGGTTTACTAGCGTGCTAAACTAGTAACTACTCTTGGGTGCTAACCCAAGATACACCACACCACTCAACAACAAAATCTGATTGGTTGGAACATTTTTTCCCCATGCATATGAACGCACCATAGGTTTCCTTTATGTCTAGCAGCCTATGCCGATTGCTGTCTGCATGTAATTGACATATGTGCCGGGTAGAAATTTGACTGAAATTGTATTAAATCAGGTTGTTTTAACTAATATTAGACTGCAAGATGGGGTTTTGTCCACTACATTTAAGTTCCCTGTTATAGACTAACTTGCCATATTAAAAATTCCCAGTTTATTCCCATTAATTCCTGTTTATTCCTGTTAATTCCCATATATTCCCGTTAATTCCCATGGAAAGTTTCCAACTTTGAAAATTCCCGGAATTTTGCAACCCTACTTGGGTGTGATTTGGGCTTAAGTATGGCGCAGACTGCGCACGTTATGATTAGATGGCATTAAAAGACTGCGGTGGGGAAAAGCTAGAGTTCCAAATTGTATAACTTTCCAATATGAACTATGCCTATATGTCCCACTTCGTCATCGTTCAATTCATCCCTTGTGTTTAAAATTTGCGGATAGGCCGATGGTAAGCTTGTTTTTATGCTGGCAACAAAACCAGAACGGTTCGCGAACTTTATTCTTTATTCTAAATGCCATGGCGATAAACAGAAAGAAGTCAGAAAAGGAATTTACCTTAGACTAGGCTATATCAGAGCCCGTCTACGGACATTCTCTAGCTATATAACCTACTGAAATAGGTTAATGATGTAAAGTCAAGTGCGCTTCTATGGGACTGGTGTGTGCGCGCAGAGTTTTTATTGATGAGTCGGAGTGGCAAGTGCTGCGCATAGTTGCAGTGGATTGTGGCTGCCCAGGGCATTATAAAACTTCTCACTCTTAGACCTACTCATACACGGCGGTGGAATGGCGTATTTAGCTGTCTAAATTCGAATCATATGCTGGGGGAGAAATCGTCGGACATCCATGATTATTTTGTTATTCAGCACCCCTGGTCAAAAATATGTTCTCGCGAGCCTGGAAGTAGGCTATGATTTGAATGTAGACTGTTGTCAAATTTGGCAAATACAAAACGGGAGAAACAATATGGTTCATGCTCTCCCATGCTGTTTCATTCGTGCCTAAAAGGAGGGAGAATGAAACATTAAGCACGTTCCACTTTTGCATAAATAATTCCTGAACGGTTTTGGTCAGGGCTGATAATGCAACTGTATTTGACAAAGGACCGATATAGGCTATTTGCTAGTGACAAAATATGAGCTTTCAGTGTGATGCGATTACGTTTAATTAAATCGTGTTTCATCTATTCTGGCTATCCCCGCTATTTGGATCTTACTGTATCTCACTCAATGAACAAGATCTCAACACTAAATTAATGATGATCCGTAATTGTCATCAGATAGCCTAGTCATATAGGTAGACATTCAGTGTGTTTGAAATAATTAATTTGATCATATTTTCCCTCTTTGCAGAGGAAAAGTTTTGTGTAAAGGGAATTAAAGGCCTGTCTCATATAGACGCCTGTCTCTAATACTAGCCGGTGCAGTTTGGCGATTTGGGAAAATAAAAGCCCGGGCTATTATTTGGAGTTTTACGGTACCTACATGCTACTTACGTACCTTTCAGAAAACAGTCAGGAACCAAATAGAGTCTTTGAGAATAATAATAGGAATCTAAACAGGAAATACTAGAGTTTGTGCCTGTTCCATGGTGTAGGCTGCAAATATAATTTCTTCTCGCCTTCTCTCACTGTCTCCAAGTGAAGCGCTTCAGTTCCTCCTTCACTCTCTCAGCGACGTCGGCCTCCTGGTCCCCAACTCTGCGCCACTTGAAAGCGGACTCAAGCTGCTGTTCCAGTGTCGGTTGTTCCTCTGTCAGTCCATCCACCTTCATTCCCTTCTCCCTCATCACCTTCGCGGCTTCTTGTGGACTGTTGTAGGTCTGGACGCCTCCTTGCCAGTGGACTTTCAATGCCGTTAGCGGTGACTGGAACCTAATCCCTTTTTCCTTTAGGACTCTTTTCAGTCCCGCATAGCTACGGCGCTTTGCAGCCACCTCCGCTGAGTAGTCGTGGTCAAACTTCACTCTCCTTCCCTCAATCTCGATTCTCGTCTGCCAGGCCCTTTTGAGGATGTCCTCCTTGATTTGGTACTGTAGAAAGTTGACAATGATCGCTCTGGGGTTCTTGTCCGGGGCCGGTCTCGGTGCCAACGCTCTATGAGCACGTTGTATTTGTAGGCTAGTATCTTCCCCGAGTTTAAGTTCCTCACGAATCAAGCGCTCTATAAACTCGAGTACCGAATCCTTCTCTGTACCCTCTGGTACTCCCCAAACTCGAATATTGTTCCTTCTCGACCTCCCTTCTAAGTCAGTTACTTTCTCTTGTAGCCTCCTTTGCTGCTATATCTCCATATACCTCCATGTCTGCTATATCTCTCCCCTGGGCTTCCATCCCCCTGTCGATGGCCTAAAAACCTGTTGCCCATCTCCTCCTTAAAAGTGGCTAGTTCTTGTCTCAACATACTTCCCAAATTTGGAATACTCTCTCTAATGTCTTTCATTTCTTTTCGGTTTTCTTCACTATTGGTCCCAATCTGCTTAGACACATTATCAAAGCCAGCATTCATGCTAGCTATCATGTCGTCGTTAGCTGCATCTGACTTGTCTCCCTTTCTTTCCATTTTTTCACGCTCTTTTTGTTTCTTCTCCGTTTCTTTTTTGGTCCCCTCATCCCCTCTCTAGTTGCGCATTTGAATTTCGGCTTTTCGATGTTTTATCCCTTCATCAACTGGGAGCTCCTAATTTAACGTCTATCCGCACATCTGCTTAAACCGGAACGTCCTTGTTATTTTCACTGTTGATAGATGTAAATGAATGCAACTTTGATCCATGTGGTCTGAACTCTTCCTGTGCCAACACCATTGGCAGCTACAACTGTTCTTGCTGGAGAGGATACACCCCAACAAACACATCTTTGCCCATTAACACTAGCAATCCATGCATAGGTGTGCAGGTTTTTATATTAAAATACTATGGTTGTCTAACTGCATCAAGGGAGATAATTTCCTCCTAAGCTATGAAGGAGGAACGCGTCTTGTAATGTGACATATCCTACTCAACGACCAGCAATTTATTTTCTGCAGCGTGCCACCACGACACCACAATGAAAAGTCTAGCATGTCAGAATTTTGGGAGATTCTCCTACAGCATTCTGTTGACCCTGACACTATGACGACATGTGACATGAACGATAGGTTACTCAATCTTGTAATGTGGCCAATCTCCCGACCAAGACGTGACAAGAATTTGGTTTTATGATCGCCTAGTCTGGCATGGCCTAAAGATTGTGTAATCTGAACCTGCCATAAGCAGGCAAATTTTCCATATTTTATTTTTGTTTGGGGGGGGGGCATTTTGTGTCATTTACATGTTGTGTATGTAATTGTGTCCCGTCCATTAAATGCAATCCATATACACAGTTCCTTCTAAAGTAATCTTAAAACAGTCCTCACCTCACATGCATGTAGATTATTTTCCAATAGTCACTTCTGTGTTTTAGAGTTTATAACTTTGTAGTATTTTTCTCTTTCAGATTTTAACGAATGTGACACAGATCCATGTGGTCAAAATTCCACATGCTCCAACACGGTTGGCAGCTACAACTGTTCTTGCTCGAGAGGATACACCCTGACAAACACATCTCTGCCCGTTACTTCTAACAACCCATGCATAGGTACGTAGGTTTTTCCTGAGACTTTCTTTTGTGATTCTTTTTTTGTTTTGAATAAAAAATTATCTTCAGAAATGCCTGCAACCTCTCAAATCTGTCCAGTTTTATTAAGAGTGTTCTGCGCTCATGTTGTCTTCCAAGTCGTTTTAAATGTGAAGTTATGAATTTCCGAATTTTTCTTAATTCATTCTTATGTCCTTTATAATACGTTTTTATGTTACTTTCTGTATAGATATCAATGAATGTGACCCCGATCCATGTGGTGAAAATTCCACCTGCTCCAACACAATCGGCAGCTACAACTGCTCTTGCTGGAGAGGATACTCTCCAACAAACACATCTCTGACTATTAGTAACATCAATCCATGCATAGGTGTGCTAATTTTGTTCTTTATACGTCAGTGGAACACCTTTTCTCATCATTACTTTTTATGGCTTATGTTTTATATTACTTTTCCCCATAGATGTAAATGAATGTGCCTCTGATCCATGTGGTAAAAACTCCACCTGCATCAACAAGATTGGCAGTTACAACTGTTCTTGCTGGAGAGGATACACCCCTACCAACGCATCACTGCCTGTTAGCAACAATAACACATGTATAGGTTTGTGCTGCATAATTATTATTTTACCCAACTATTTTTCTTTTTTTTTTGTTTGATTCCTTATAAATACCTTTAAGTCCTCAAGTCTTTCCAATATTAATAAGCATATTCTAGGTACATCTACTCTTGCTAGTTATATGTAGTGTTGGGCAAGTTACTTCAAAATCGTAATGTACTATGCATTACTTATTACTGTCATTTCAAAGTAATTTGTTACATTATAATATTACTGTCTCTGAATTGTAAGGCATTACACTACTATTGCATTACTTTTAAGTTACTTTCACCAAAATATCTAGAAATATGGATTTGCCAATCTAAATGCAGTTTATTACGCTCAATGCAGCTTGCTCTTCCAATGGAGGGAGATGTGGTATAGCATAATGACTGAGCTAGGCTTAAGGCAACAGTAGAATGCAATAGGCGCAGTGCTCATAATGCAATACAAGGAACAATCATAGTCAGAATTTTGTTAAAAACCGACAAAAGGTCAAAGTCTGGTAAATTGTGATAGAAATACTGTAACTTTAAGGCCTACTCATTAAAATCAATAGAGAGCCTACTATATTGTAAATCAAAGCTTAAAGGAACCATATGTAAGATTGTGGCCAAAACGGGTACTACAATCACTTTCAAATTACTGTAGAGCGGTGTATCCCCTTCCTCTCCCCTCTGACTGGCAGAGTTGGCAACCGGATGACGAAACACTACTGTCTTTGTGATTAGTAGATAGGTGGAGGGTGGCGCATTAGGCCAAAACACAACATGACAACATCAACATCAGTTGAGGGCTGCACTTCACTTTTTAAATGACAATATCCTAGCCAGACTACTGTTGTCAGTGATATAAGTATTTGAAATGAACATGATTTGTTAATGTCTAGTGACATATCAGGGCAATTTTATGATTAATTGAAATACATTTTTTACATATGGTTCCTTTAATAAAGACATGTCAAGATGGTGGCCTGCTGGCCATTTCGGTGCCCTAAGTGAGTGGCTTTGAGTGAGTGACATTTAAATGATAACTCAAACACCTAAAGTAAAATAAAAGGCCTATTATTTACAGACCATTACTGTGTATTTTTAAACATTAATTGCTGTTTTACTTATAAATGGTGCACTGTCACTTTAAGAGCATTGATCTTTACGTTGTCATAATGCCCTTTTGCCAGCTCTTGTTTACAAGCCTTATTTGTTTGAGTTACATTGATAGCACAATATTAACAATAATATGCACAATGTTAAGTTGTTTTAAGCAACCTTCATTGCTTTGGAAATGGAAGTATGCAATGACATGTTGCTTCACATTTCGTTTTGCGAATACAAGTGAATTATGAGCCTGGTATCCACCTAGCTATCTGAATGGAATGCGTTTCAGTCGACTCAGCATATCATGTGCTTCATGTAGCCTAAATGCTTGGAAAACGAATGATTGAAGACCCACCAATTCTAGTACTACGTGGTGATTGAGAGAGCCCAAAAGGTATCAAACTTGCATGTAACATCGTGTTAGTGCATTTTGACATTGTAAACGTTATTGATGAAGAGTGAAACGCAGTTTGCAGTAAAGCTACTATTCATTGGTTACATTTGGGTGCCCCCTCTGTCCTTTGGTGCCCAACGCAAAGTGCGTGATGCGCGTGGTGGGAGCGGTGGCACTGCCAGGCTACACAATCTTTTTCTGCATTTCTATCCCTTTATTCTCTTCAATTCGAGTTCACAGCACAAAGCTGACATGCACAACACCATAGTTTGTGTTTTATCAAGAATCAAAAAGATTAGATATGCTCTACTTTAGATGTTTCATTAATTTACTTGTGCTATTTCGCGAGCTGAGAGATCTTTCGGTTTCGCACACAAAGTGCACTAACTATTATGTTCTTCATAGCCTTGTCTCTGACAAGCTGAAAATAATGAGCGTAGGCTTATGTCCATCCTGCAAATAGAGTCCACCTGCGAGTCTGCTGCAGCCACAGTCATATTCAACCAGTATCAGGAGATAACGTTCTACTATTTTGCGCGGATTTTTTCTCCTCTGTTGTTCTCGCGTGGTGTTTGCGAATATGTATCAAAACAAAACAAGCGCTTAATTTTGGGTTAAACTGCATTGTAACGCGCGTTACTGAAGTTTGTACCGAGTAAATATTACCCAATTTTTTTTTTGTAATGCCTTACATTACCGCGTTACCGCAAACAGCAATATATTACAGTAATTACATTACTTTTGTAACGCATTACTCCCAACACTGGTTATATGGTATATTTAAAGTCCACAACTTTAAGACAGCGCTTCGCTTCTTTTTTTAAAGCCAATCCATGTTGATACAGGTCATTAAAACAAATATATATATATATATATTCCAAATCCATTCAGCCCAGTTCAATGCCTTGCTAGCACCAGTTGTAAAGGTCATGTAAAAAAATAAATAAATATTTTCCCAATCCATTCAGCCCAGTTCTACGCCCAGCTAGCTCCATTCAAACTTAGACATGTGTACAGTTGTATAGATTATTACATTGAGAAACACACTTTCATACAGATATTATGCACATCCACGCATCACTACAATTCAAGTTAAGTTACTCATCATTGCCCGGCAAAAAGTCCACACTCAATTCAATTGTCTTGCCACGATCTGTGGAGCTTACAGACAACGTTAAATTACTATAGGTTCTGTATGCTATTTAAAGCCTACCTAACGATGAGTCCCTTCAGGACGGTTTGTTGCAATGCATTCTGGGTGCTGTGCTGTGATTAGAGTAAAAATAAATTGCTACCAAGGCTCCAACTAGCAACAAACTTACACCGTAGCATAATGAGAGTATCTACATGTAAACCGAAGCATTGAGAACTGTGTAAGTCTACAGGCAGTTTATTAAAAAGAAAAACAGTACCGTTCACGTCTCGTTCACATATACAGACGGGCGCCATCTTGGGAAAACACAACTCTCTGGGATGTGGCGTAAATCTCGCGTGAAACCTTGTTTGCTGGAACAGCAGGGAAGAGGCAACAGAATAGCAGCACGAAAGATACACACGGAATTCGAACAAATTTGAAGACATCGAAGAACGAACCCTTTTAGTTTGATGGACGTCCTTATCAGTCTATGGTCTAACATATGAACGTGTCGGGTCAACGTCAACGATAAGTAAGTTAGGCTAACATAAACGTTAGCTATTTGCTGTTGTCATATGCTTTACGTGATGGCCATTCATCACACTGAATCAGAATTACCTTAGCTCTCAGTAAGTTACAGTTTATTATAGTTGTAAGAGCCAATTTGAGTTTATTATTTGTTGCAAATTATTATTTGTTTGTTAATTAGAATATTGTATTTACCTACTGTAAAATTTTTCATTTAAGTTGTGTATAATTATTATTTTATTAAGTGCTTTAATTATATTCGTCAGTTCATCTATCTGGGGAGAGGTGCACTGGGATTCGCTACGTAAGTCATGTGATGCATACGTGTGCTTAGGTTGCATGAGACGGTCAGGCTAAGAAGGCAACACAGTTTTCTGACCGACACTGACGATGAGAAAAAGAGATAGAGCTAATTAGTTTATTCGAACGACATCATTGATGTTTCATTTTGTATATTGACACATTTATTTTTAAGTAAACAGTTGAAAAGGATTTTTGAGTTTGGATGTTTTATTTATGTTCGAGTCACACTAGCTGCCAATCGCCTGCTCCGTTAGTGGCATAGGTTATCCTACAAAGACAAGAGTGCCACTTACATTAGTCAGAAAACTTTGCTTGGATTGAAGAAGACACGAAGGAAACCCATGTTAAGAGCATGAATAGGATGTGGAAGTCCAACGAGTGAGCACACCATCAAAGCGTGAAAGGAAGTCGGAAGAAAAGGTGAGCTAAAGCTGAAGCTTTACCATGCTAATAGTAGCTGCCATTGCCAAGAGAAAAGTGCTGAGTCATGCAGTAAAGATCGCGGTGCTTGATTGAAATACTAAAGTTTGGAACCATCTAATATTTTGGGAATCTCTGCACTGTAAAGAAGTAGAAGGACATTAGCATTTGCTGTCAAAGAAAAACGATTTTGGACACTTGCTAGTGAATTGTGTGCACTGATTAATGAAGATGGCAGAACTTTCTGGAAACAAATTAACACCCGACGATTGTAGCTTCAAGAGGGCGCCAAAGCCCACTGAAAAGGCATTGCAAGAAAAACTGCATAGGCTAATCGGAACAAGGAAAGGAAAATTCGCCCAGCTCACTGTCAAAATGAAAGAAATTGATGAACATGAAAAATGATGACAGAGTGACAAAAGGTGCAGTTGGTAGAGCACAGAGTGCACTTTTGCAGAGTGATATGTGAAATTTGCATAAAGATTTAGTGGAACTTAATGATGCCATAATACTTTTAATGGATGAAGAGGAGAGAAAATTAGACCAGCAATGGTTTGCTACTAAAATAACATCAGTAAAAGAATATGGGGAAAGTTATTCAGAATGGGTCAGTCGTCAGCTTGAAAGTAAGGAGGAGGCTCCAAGTACATATTCAGATGTCCTGCTAGAAACAGATGATGTGGATGTGGGCGATAGCATTTCACAAGTTAATCTGATGGATTGCAGACCTAAAAGTAGACATGGATCTGTTGTTTCAGCTAGGTCAGGAAGATCCTCACGAAGCTCTTTATCCACAGTGCGCGCTAAAGAGGAGGCTGAACATGCAGCACTCATTGCTCGAGCGGCTGCATTAGAACAAATGCAAGCTCTTGATCTTGAAGAAGCTAAGTTTAAAGCTAGAAGAGAAAGGTTGGAAGTTGATGCAGCACTAGCAGAATCCACTGCGAAATTGAAGGTGTTAGAGACATATGAGGATGATGGAATGAACAGTTATGTGTCTAAGTGGCCTGCTAGGGCAAAGGTAAAGGAACAAACGGATAGCATGCACTCATCAGTAGGACAAGGATTGCAGAGTTCCAGAACTGGGGTATACCAGCCAATGTCGAACAGACAGAGACAACCTGCAAAACAAAAAGACAATGATGATAGAGACCTCCATCGAGTGTTGCAGAAACAAAGTGTCATTACAGAAATGCTGGTCAAACAGCATAATTTAACAAGTCTGCCACGCAAAGAGGTTCCAGTATTCAAAGGTGATCCTCTCACCTACAAATCGTTCATTAGAGCATTTGAACATGCTGTAGTTAGCAAAGCTGATACTTACCAAGATATGTTTTATTATCTGGAGCAATATACCAGTGGTGAATCGCAGGAACTGGTCCGTAGCTGTGAGCATATGCTGCCTGAAAGAGGCTATAAAGAAGCTAGAACATACATGGGCAACATACGGCCCGCGGGCCACATCCGGCCCGTGGGCTTTCCCTGCCCGGCCCGCGTAAAAGTCCGTGAAAGAACAATAGTCAAGAGCCTAGCATAGAGATAATGCATGCAAATCAATATCGTTGTTTTTATTTTGAAAGCGACTGCTATTTGTACGCCCATACATTTGTGCGTGGATGCATACGACGTAAACACCCTCACTGATGTGCTGGTGAATAGAATTTATGCTTCTGTGTCGACACAATGCAGTTGCCTTTACGTCGGCGTAAACCTTTCAAAGTTTTGTGTCTCTTATGTCTGCGTCGCTCACCACAACAAAGGTTGTTAGAACGAACTCCTACTGCTGCTCGTTGGAGATACGAAGTGTTCATTTCAAAACGTTACTGGCAGATAGACAGTTTACAATCGGATAACCCCGTAATTGTAACCAAAATATGTCTGAGTTTATTTGCAAAGCTTATGTTAGCGAACTAGTATGATGCTACTACCCACAGGTTGCTTGAAGCAGCCGGCTCAACACACAGAGCGAGTTGACCAATCACAGTTATGCGCATAAAGTTAAAGCAAAAACATAGCCTACATTTTTAAAATAGTTTTCTTTGTGCATGTTGATTAACTAATGACAGCCTACTATTGTCTGCTCCACGTTTTCGTAGTCTAATTCTGCATAGAGTTAATTTAATGATGGTAATGATTTAATGATTAAATATTGCTGAGTGTTGATGAAATGGTGGCACAGGCCTATCAGTTGTACTGACTCGTTCACATTTTCATGACCTAGCCTAATTATATAGATATTGTAGTACTTTTTTATATCAGTCTTTGAAAACTGAAAAAAATGTGGACATAGATTAAATATTGCTGTTTTTCCTTTGTCTCCCTCACATTTTCATCTGTTCTTACGACTAGTAAACAAAACCATATGATTTACTTAATGTTATACAAGAACAGAATAGAATTGAACAGAATTGAGTTCAGACTTGAGTTCGGTATTTTGGGTCCGGCCCTCCTCAACAGTCCCAGTTTGTCATGTGGCCCCTTGGGGAAATTAGTTGCCCACCCCTGAGCTAGAAGGTTATTGCAGAAACACTATGGCAATGAACTAAAGATTGCAAATGCTTACATGGAGAAAGCTTTGAATTGGCCCAACATCAAGATGGAGGATGGCAAAGCTCTTAATGCGTATGCGCTGTTCCTTACTGGCTGCAAGAACACCATGGGTGATTTAGAGTTCATGGAAGAAATGGACAACCCTACTAATATGCGTACTGTTCTTTCCAAGCTTCCTTATAAACTGCGTGAAAAGTGGAGAGTGACTGCTTTTGAAATACAAGAGAAAGGGAAAGGGCGTGCAAGGTTCTCTGAACTGGTCAATTACATTGTGCGGCAGGCCAGAATTGTAATGGACCCACTGTTTGGAAGCATGTCAGAGTCTCATGTGATCAAGGAAGGAAAGGACAAGTTTACAAGGGACAAGAAAGCCATGAGAAGCGGCCAAAAGGGAAGCAGCAGCTTTGCTACAGGTGTTATGGCTACACAAGAAGAAAAGGAACAAGATGTGACAATAAAGAAAGCTCCTGCTGTCACTTTACAGAAACCTTGTGCTTACTGTCATAACACACACACTCTCATTGTGTGTAGAAAGATTAAGAGCTACCTCACAAAGAAAGACTAGATTTCTTAAAATCTAAAGGTCTGTGTTTCGGATGTCTTTCGCCAGGGCACCTCAGTAAGGACTGCAAAAAGAGAGCAAAGTGTGAAACGTGTTCTCAGAGACATCCAGATATTTTGCACTTTGACAGAAAAGGCAGTGTGTCTGCCCATGACAAGAAAAAAGATAACTCTGATGTCAAAGAAATCTCCAACGCCTGTGTCGCTCTGAAACAGGAAGCATGTGCCTACACTGGGGCCGGAGGAAATTGTGCACTAGCTGTTTTGCCTGTCAAAATCAAATCAAAGAGGAGTCATAGATATGTGGAAACATATGCGTTCATAGATCCGGGTAGCACAGCAAGCTTTTGCACTAATGATCTCCTAACAAAGCTGAACATTAGGGGCAGACAAATTCAAATTCTTCTTAACACCATGGGCTGTAATAGGGCAGATGATAGTAAAGCTTTGAAGACATCTGTCCTGACGGATTTAGAAGTCTGTGGTGTGGATGAGGATACCTACATTGACCTGCCCAGAGTATTTACCCATAGCTTCATTCCAGTACAAAAGGAGAACATCCCCAAACAGGAGGACATTGCAATATGGCCTTACCTGAAAGAAGTGTCCTTACCTTGCATCGAAGCTGAAGTTGGGCTGCTTATAGGCACCAATGTCCCAAGGGCAATGGAGCCATGGCAAGTTATACATAGTGAAGGGGATGGACACTATGCGGTGAGAACTGCCTTAGGCTGGGTGGTAAATGGACCACTAAAACAATGTGACAGCCAGAGCCACACAGTCAACCGTCTTTCAGTCATTGAGATAGAGGAACTGTTACGTCAACAGTACAATGCAGACTTCCCAGAGCGTGACTTTGAAGAAAAGGAAGAAATGTCACAGGAGGACCACAAATTCATGTCTATGGTGGCCAATTCAGCTAAACTGTTGAATGGCCATTACTGCATTGGTTTGTCTTTGAAAGATGAGACAATGAAAATGCCGAACAATCATCAGCCTGAAAAGGAAGTTAAAAAGACATGCAAGCTTCCATGAGGACTATAAGGCATTCATGGATGATGTAATTGAGAAGGGCTATGCAGTCAAGGTCCCTACGGAACAACTATTGCGTGAGGATGGTAGGGTGTGGTACATTCCTCACCATGGAGTGTACCACCCCAAGAAATAGAAGATTTGCGTAGTCTTTGACTGCACAGCATCATACAGAGGAGTCTCTCTAAATGAGCAGCTGTTGCAGGGTCCAAATCTTACCAACACACTTGTTGGTGTCCTGACAAATTTAGGCAGAAACCAGTGGCGTTGATGGCAGATATTAAGGCCATGTTCTATCAAGTCAAAGTCCCTGAGGAAGATTCGGATCTTCTTCGCTTCTTGTGGTGGCCGGAGGGCAACCTGGATGAAGAGATTAAGGAATTCAGAATGACTGTTCACCTTTTTGGTGCTACGTCTTCACCAAGTTGCTCATCCTATGCCTTGAGAAAAACAGCCGAAGACAACCGAGAAACAGCTAACCAAGAAGCAGTTAACACAGTTCTCCACAACTTTTACGTGGATGACTGTTTGAAGTCAGTTTCATCGGAGGCTCAGGCAGTTGATCTTGTGAGAGATCTAAGAGCACTTTGTGCTAAGGGAGGCTTCCAACTGATGAAGTGGGTTAGTTCGAGTAAGGCTGTTCTGTTGACCATCCCTGAAGAAGATCGAGCCACTGAGGTCAAAGACTTAGACTTAAGTCACAACATTCTTCCCCTAGAACGTGCCCTGGGTGTCCAGTGGTGCACAAACACAGACAATTTTAAGTTCCAGCTGAATATTCCTGAAAAGCCCATGACAAGGCGTGGGATCCTGTCTGTCGTTAATGCACTGTACGACCCACTTGGATTTTTGGCACCAGCTATTCTGCCTGCAAAGCAAATCCTGAGGGCTCTGTGTGATGAGAAGTATGGCTGGGATCAAGAAATCAGTGACCAACATGCACGCAGATGGCAAGAATGGTTGTTGGAACTAAAGCCGCTAGAGGGATACACAGTAAGCAGGTGTGTGAAGCCTATGAAATTTGGACCTTTGCATTCAGCACAATTACACCATTTTTCTGATGCATCGGAAAATGGCTACGGCACCGCCACTTACTTAATCCTGACAAATGAAAAAGGAGAGAAGAGTAGCACTCTGTTGATGGGAAAGGCAAGGGTAGCACCTTTGAAACATGTAACAATCCCACGGCTGGAGCTAACAGCCGCAGTGGTGGCTGTAAGGATGGACCAAATGTTACAACGCGAACTGCAGGTGTCACTCCAAGACTCTATCTTTTGGACTGACAGCACCACAGTTTTGAGATATATTGGAAATGAACACAGTCGCTTCAAGACTTTTGTCGCAAACAGAGTCTCAGTGATAAGGGATCACTTCCCAATGGCGCTATGTAAAGTCAGCAGAAAATCCGGCGGATCAAGCCTCAAGGGGACTGAAGGTGAGGGAATTCGTGGAAAGCAAGACTTGGTTGCAAGGCCCTAGCTTCCTTCTACTGTCTCAGGAGGATTGGCCCAAATTGCCTTACTTAACAGACATAGCTATAGAGGATACCGAAGTCAAGTCCTGTGCAGTAAGAGTAGAAGAGGTTGCTCAGGAAAAGGCGCCTGCTTTGGATATGCTCATTTCCCACTACTCAGATTGGGCACGGCTGAAAAGGGCAGTGGCTTGGCTTTTGAAGCTGAAAGAAATGCTGCTTCAATTAAGAGCGGAAAGAAAAGCGTTTAAGGACAAAATCAGATTATCAGAAAGCTGCTCTAAACAACATGAGTTGCTGGCAACAGCACACATGAAAAAGTTTAAGATGACTCTGAAACCAGCAGTGCTCGCCATAGAAGATCTGAAAGAGGCTGAAATGGAGCTAATACGGTTTAGTCAGCTACAGACTTACCCAGAGGAAATCTTGGCTCTTCAAACAGGTGGAAATGTTCGAAAGACCAGCTCCATCTACAAATTAGATCCATTTCTGAAGGATGGAATTGTTAGGGTTGGTGGGCGACTCTCCAGATTATCCATGCCAGAGGAGACGAAACACCCTGCAATTATTTTCAAGGGGTCAACAGTTGCTGCTCTTATCTTGCAACACATCCATAAAGAAATAGGTCATTGCGGACGCAACTATATGCTATCCAGGCTGCGCACTAAGTATTGGATACCTCAAGCTAGCTCAGCAATCAGAGGCATAATTTCTAAATGCACAGTCTGCAGAAGACTCAACAGCAGGTTGGGAGAGCAAAAGATGGCTGATCTGCCATTGGACCGCATCATGCCGGATCAGCCTCCTTTTACCAACACAGGAGTTGACTTTTTTGGGCCTTTCGATGTCAAAAGGTATGGAGTGCTTTTTACCTGCCTTAACATTACAGCCGTCCACATTGAGATTGCCCATAGTCTGGACACCGACTCCTGCATAAATGCGCTCCGACGTTTTACATGCAGAAGAGGACAAGCCAAGATCATGCGCTCAGACAATGGGACAAATTTTGTTGGTGCCGAAAGGGAGTTACGTAAAGCACTGGAAGAACTGAACCAGACAAGAATTGCTAATGCAATGATGGAGAAGGGAGTCAAATGGATCTTCAATGCCCCTGCAGCCTCTCATCACGGCGGTGTATGGGAAAGACAGATCCGTACAGTACGGAAGATCTTGAACTCAATTGTCAGACAGCAAAGGTTGGATGATGAAGGACTGCTAACTGTCATGTGTGAGGTGGAGTCCATCATTAACAACAGGCCTCTCACACCGGCTTCGGACGATCCCAATGATTTAGATGTCCTAACACCCAACCACCTGCTGCTTCTGAAAGCTCAACCAAGCATCCCGCCTGGACTCTTCTCAAAGAATGACCAATATGCTCGACGACGATGGCGGCAGGTGCAGTACATTGCTGACCTGTTTTGGGCCAGGTGGCTCAAAGATTACCTGCCGTTACTTCAAAATCGGCAGAAGTGGTCAAGACCAAGAAGGAACCTTCAAGTGGGAGACATCGTCTTAATAGCAGACCAGGCTGCTCCACGTAATTCTTGGTTAATGGGACGCATCACGAAGACTCTACCAGATGCCAAAGGTGTGGTAAGGCGAGCTATCGTACAAACGAAGACCAACCAACTTGACCGACCTGTGAGTAAGCTTTGCCTGATACAAGAGTCAGGATAAAAGGACTCTAGGACTGTTGAACTGGACTCATAGTGTTGATTATTAAACTTGTGTGATATGTACAATGTTAGAGTAACTTGAAAGATTATATAGTTTGATGGCTCTTATTGAGTGATAGTTTGGTAATTGTTCTGCCCACTGCATAAACAATTAGGGGCCGGATATGTAAGAGCCAATTTGAGTTTATTATTTTTTGCAAATTATTATTTGTTTGTTAATTAGAATATTGTATTTACCTACTGTAAATTTTTCATTTAAGTTGTGTATAATTATTATTTTATTAAGTGCTTTAATTATATTCGTCAGTTCATCTATCTGGGGAGAGGTGCACTGGGATTCGCTACGTAAGTCATGTGATGCATACGTGTGCTTAGGTTGCATGAGACGGTCAGGCTAAGAAGGCAACACAGTTTTCTGACCGACACTGACGATGAGAAAAAGAGATAGAGCTAATTAGTTTATTCGAACGACATCATTGATGTTTCGTTTTGTATATTGACACATTTATTTTTAAGTAAACAGTTGAAAAGGATTTTTGAGTTTGGATGTTTTATTTATGTTCGAGTCACACTAGCTGCCAATCGCCTGCTCCGTTAGTGGCATAGGTTATCCTACAAAGACAAGAGTGCCACTTACAATAGTCATGTGATTTACATAAAGTAGTAAACAACAGTAATGTTAAACGTGTGAACAAGTTAGATTCTACCCCACAAGCCACAATAGGAACGTTCAAGTAAGCGTTAGCACATATACAAACCTTTTAATGTTAGCTAACATGCTAAGCATTGAAAATGAATGCGTTAGCAATAGCCACTGCTTTTTTTGAGCTGACAAGCCCTGGAAATGCGTTAACGTAATAATCAGCCAAATTGACTTACTTCTTAAGACCCTTGGTATGGTGTTACAACGATGAGTCGAAATGTAAATTGTTAGTATGGTTTTAATGTGTAAACAGACCAACCGTGATTTTGCAATGAAGTGAATGGAGTCATTTTAGGTACTACTTTCACGAAGTCTGTAGTTCTGTCAAAATGTATCTTATCTTTGGACAGACTACATGGTTATCTTCCTTAGACTTCGTAGATGTAGTTACTACAATTTGGAAGCGAAATTCGAAGTGTAAATATGGTTTTAATGTGTAAACAGAACAACCGCGATTTTGCGAGCTAGAAAAAAGGAAGTGAATGAATGAATAGTTACTGCTTTTCTGAGGGCTGGCGTTCTCATAAAATCAACGTAATATTTGAAAAGACTACCTGGTTATCTTCCTTAGACTTTGTAGATGTAGTTACTACAATTTGGAGTCGAAATTCGAAGTGCAAATATGGTTTAAATGTGTAAACAAGATGCCTGATGTTTAATATATGTTAATGAATGGGCACAGTATTATTGTGTACAGTAATGGGCTATCAGTAGTATGTAAACAGTTCATGTGTTATGTGATTTACATAAACTAGTAAACAACAGAAATGTTAAAAGCTGGTATTGTGTTTCCTGAATTCTTACATTCAGGCATTCAAATGAAATGTAATTAAATAGCATATATATACTCTATCAGTGTATGATGCTTGCATGAGGGAAACATCCCAAAACAACGGCACCCATATAATTGCTGTTGTTTTGAGAAGTATTTCTCATGCAAGCATCATGCAACAATGCAAAAACAATGAAACTAGTGTAGGCCTAATTATATTTTACATTAGTAAAGCAGTACTCTGATGTGCATGCTTTTACAAACTTTTGTGAACAATCTTAGCACCTTAAACATTGACTGTTTTGAAGTGCATGTATAGCAATATAGTATAAAAATAATAATAATTGTGATATCATTACAATTTGATGGGGGGGGGAGGAGGGGGTGGGTTCATGTAGGTGGGCCCTATGACCCCAAAGTATGCCTTGACTGGGCCTCAGGTCAAAGAAGTTTGAGAAAGGCTGATGTAGACGACAAAGCAGCAAGGAGGCGTCGTGTGATCATTTAAACAAGTTTTATGACAAGGTCGATGAGGGTGGGAAAAATCGTACATTTCTGTGCAAACTTTGCCTGCACTTCAGTCACATTCAGTCACATTGTCTTTTAAGAAAATTTTTCGGTTCCAGCAGCCAACAACCTCAGAACTGACCCTTCAGGCCTCTCAGGAGGCCTGGCCTTCTAACCTAGTGACCACCATAGCAACCAGCATGATTGCCCTAGCAACCAGCATAGCAACCACTATATTTATGCGTTTTAGCTTATTGGATGTTGCGTTAATGCAGATAACTTTTGATCCGTGTGCCCAATTTTCATAAATGAGGTACCGTTAGAATCCTTGGATGAGGCCGAGTTCCATGCCCCTGATCAAACCCACTCTTGCAGTTCCTCGGAACCGCAATTCTAGTTTATTATTCCTTTTCACCCAATTTTTGGATGAACTACTGCTCCTAGACCGTTTGAGCTATCGACGCAGTTCGAACTCCAAAAATTCAGGCCCGAACCGGTGTAACTTGCTTGTTACTTTCGTGTCGCTGGCCCTTGTCGTTTTCGCGGTATTCCCGTTTTTCGGCGTTTTTGGGCCCCATTCTAATTCCGATTGTGACATCACAGCTCTAATAGAGTCCCGAAGTGTGACGTAGCGTTTCCATGACGGCAGAATCACTGGATCTAAACAAACTTTCGAAGTGGCATAAATAGCATTGAATGTAGACATGTGGCATTATTTCTAGCTAATAAAAATAAATATATCCATTTAAACGTGTTTTACCTGCTAGGCAGCAGCTTAGCCACATAACACGGGTTCCCTGGCAGGTGTAATAGAAAGAAACAAAATTCCAGTGGATATTTCACGTCTTCTCAAAGTCTGGTGGCTGTTAAGAGCGACGTTTTTTGCCAAAAAAATTAAGCCAAAACACGTCTGTGAATTTAAGGATTTTAACCGCATGCTGTGAAGTTACATGCAGGTCTCTTTTACGGAGGAAACCCATGCTAAAATAAAACTCTGTAGTCACGAATTTGATCGTGTTGGTATGAATATATGTTGTAGTATGTGATTCCTACAGTGTAAAAAAAATATACTAACGTCTTAGAAACATTGTAAAATGATTGAAATATATTAAGAAAGCCACCGCTATGGTGATTTCAAATGGTAGATTGATTTGTTTAGATCCAGTGAAATTGCTGCCTTGGCAACGCTACGTCATGGCTTCGGGACTCTATTGTTTAAGCTTGCACCTGGCAGTGTTCTGAGGCATCTGGCAGAGCTCTAATGGGCTGGGCTGTCTGTGTATATGAAGGTGTGTGCATGTAACTTTTGACCAGTATGTCCGATTTTCATGAATGAGGTACCATTGGAATCCTCGAATGAAGCCCAGTTCAATTCCTTGCCAGCACTAAGTGTAAAGCGCTGTCTCATCTTTTTTTTAAAGCCAAACCATGTTCATATAGGTCATTAAAAAAAAAGTATTTTCCCAATTCATTCAGCCCAGTCCTATGCCCAGCTAGCTCCATTCAAACTTAGTCATGTGTACAGTTGTATAGATTATTACATTGAGAAACACACTTTCATACAGATATTATGCACATCCACGCATCATTACTATTTAAGTTAAGTTACTCATCATTGCCCGGCAAGAAGTCCACAATCAATTCAATTGTCTTGCCAAGATCTGTGGAGCTTACAGACAACATTATATTACTATAGGTTCTGTATGCTATTTAAAGCCGACCTAATGATGAGTCCCTTCATGACGGTGTGTTGCAATGCATTCTGGGTGCTGTGCTGTGATTCGACGGCTCGTCACCTGACCCACCAAACACAACGATGCTTGAACCAGAGCGCTTGAACTAAACGTAGTAAAAATAAATAGCTACCAAGGCTCCAAATAGCAACACACTTACACTGTAGCATAATGAGGGTATCTACATGTAAACCGAAGCATTCAGAACTGTGTAAGTCTACAGGCAGTTTATTAAAAAGAAAAACAGTACCGTTCACGTCTCGTTCACACACACGGGCGCCATCTTGAGACAACACAACTCTCTGGGATGTGGCGTAATCTCACGTGAAACCTTGTTGCCAGAACAGCAGGAAGAGGTAACAGGATAGCAGCACGAAAGATACACAGGATGCACACGGAATTCGAACGAATTTGAATACATCGAAGAACGAACCCTTTTAGTTTGATGGACGTCCTTATCAGTCTATGGTCTAACTTATGAACGTGTCGGGTCAACGTCAACGATAAGTAAGTTAGGCTAACGTAAACGTTAGCTATTTGCTGTTGTCATATGCTATATGCTTTACGTGATGGCCATTTATCCATAGACTGTATATATAGAACTGGACAGTGTGCCGTCTGTTAAGAGTGATGCGAGCGCTAGTCCAGAGCCCCCTGGTGGCTGGTTGCAGTACAATGTGTAACTCCGCCCATCCCCATGTATTTCAATGGCCAAGTAGCCAACTTTCCGTGTCACTTTTCTCACCTAAAACTATTTTTGTATCTACAACTTTTTATTCGAAAAAATTGTTTTTAAGATGCTTCAATACACACAATTTTTCTTTTCTCGCTGAAATATATTTTTTTAATGTTATATTAACAAATCTAAAAAGGGCGTGTTTACACCTATGATTGACAGCTGGCTGGCTGCAGACACGACGCTTTGTCCATTATGTTTTACCGTCTAGGCTGCAGACACTACCACGTCATCGCTCACTTATTTTAACGACACCTGATTTCGACACATAATCTAACCTAAAGAAGTGTTGCTGTTATTATCATTAGGCTATATCTTATCACAGTCTGACTAAATACATATTGATAGTCATACATTGTGTAGTTGTTTGTACACAGAGACATCGTTGTTAGTTGTGACCGATTCTTTGTGAAAAAAGATATGTGCTGTTCTTTCGTAGATGCTAAGTATATTAGCTCATAGCATGCTACATCATGCTAGCGTTAGCCAGTTGATAGGTAAAGTAAAAGGGCTCTGCTTGCTATATTGATCCGAAGTGACGTTAGCCATAGTCACCATCATTTACAGTCCTACTTGTTTCAAATGGTATAACGTAACCAGTGATTGCCGCCATCATCGTTGCAACTTCATTTGAATACACTTTGTCACTGGAGAAGGCGATGTTAAGTTTCATTAACTCTTGCTTAGTTTTTCGAATGGCAATAAACGCCACCTAGCCTGCTAGGTCGACAACCTCGGTATGCCCATTTATGTATCATCTGTAACATAACGTTACTTGTGTTTTAGTGAACACATTATTGGACCATAGCTTAACGTGAGGAGGGATTCAAAGTTACAAATGGCCAATTTGCTTAGTATGCTCAGAACAGCGGTATCTGAAAATGCGTTAAGGTATCGTTGTTACCTGCGATTGCACTGCTGGAGAAGCATTTTGCATTGGTATGATTTGATCAGGTCTTGCCAGTGATGTGTAAATCCTCCCATAGACGTACATCATTTCAAAATAATACGTCTAAATTGAAAACTGTGACAACTCATTGATAGGCTCTCTCAATATGTCTGTAATCGTATGCCTCTACCACATGCTTGCTAGTCTTTCACCAGAGAGGGTGCTCCATTATAAATCAAAAATGTAATACTGCAGCCCTCATGTCAGCTGTAAAAATATGAGAACATGGATCTACTAACGTTACATCAGGATACTGTCGTGGAAATCATCCACTTCCCGAAACCTCCAATCCAACTAGCACTCTGATGTCAAAGACCCGAAGGAGAACACCAAGACGAGAAACGCTGAAGACTGTTGATCCTTTATTCACCGTATTGCAGTGATGATACAATCCAAACAATGTCAGGACTGAACCGTCAGGCAAGAGAGTGATGAGCTGCAGCTGCCACCCCGATGAGATCTGATCTGAATGTGCCTGAGCTCTCTCTTTTATGCTCTCAGGGGCCTGAGAGGCGTTCCTATCATCAGGAGCGTCACCAGGCCCCTTCTAGCCAATCAGAACGTTTTGGGACTTGAGATATTGGTGGAAACTCCTTCTCATATAAACATTAAAAAATGTGTGTTGCTAGGCAGAATACATGTGATCAAGTTCTATGTGTAATCTGTTGCCAGGCAGGGTATGTTTTGATTTGGTTCTATGTGTCATCCCAATTTTGGTTTCACTTCTCCTCCCTGGAAGGTCCCTGCATCTCCTCTTCTGCTAGCCCCTTCTATTTATGCCCTTCTGGTAAGCACCTTTCTTTCCCAGGCCCTGTTTTTACTTTCACTCTTAGTCTTTGACAGCTCAGTCTCATGACTTCCAGTAAATGTTGCATAACAGTTGCACAAACAACACCTTTATAGTAAATGGAATGTTTTCCAATAAACCAGCACACACACACACAAGTATTATTATTATGTCTAGATAAAATCACCACATATTCCCCCCTTTGAGGCTAAATCAGCCTCACTATGCAGCATAAGCAGTATTTAAACACAGGAGTGTGTCATGACCCCTTATATATCGTCGCGACACCTCAGGCTAGATGCACATGAGCAAGTTACAGGGGAATAGTGTCTATTATTAAAAACCTAATGTTAAACATGAAACCTCAAACCTTATGTAAGAACTAATAAGAATGTGTCGGCATCACTGCCCTTATGAAGTAATAACATTGGTAAGCAAACCCCGAACGCCCAGATCAAGTGACAGAAAGGCCAATTGCTCGTTAAGAACGAGTTGTGAAATCTCCCCATTTATTGACTGAAACAAATGGCTGGGACCCGAAACGGATACGTCCCCAAAGTGACCTGAAACCTCATATATTTCAACCAGTCACTTTTTGCACACGAGGTTAAGTAAAACCCCATGCTTCATGGCACTCAATGCACTAGGCATGGTATCAGGCATTGGCGCAGCCTAATCCGTCACTCATCTATACCCTACGGGCGCAAGGCTATTCCGCAAACCTTATATATAAGAGTAAATGATAAATCAAGAGCCCTGGACGCCCAGAGCAGGTGACAGAACGACCAATTCTTTGTTATGAACATATGGCTAGGACCCGAGACGGATTTGTCCCCAAAGCGGCTAATGTGCTAGTCACTTTGAGCATAAAAGAATTTTTCATGCAACGGCCATCGGTGCCAAATCGGAGTTACATAACAACTTCATGCTCCCACTCGTCACTCACCCATCCTTCTCCCAGGTATATGGCTCCTTAAGTAAATTCTTATATAGAATATGTAAATGGTGTATATATGGCCCTTGTCTGGCCTTTACGCACCACCCCCCTTTGTTACTCGCAACGTCATCCCCTTACTCCTCCGGATTCCTCCGGGCATTCACACTAGCGTGAGAACGGGTGAGCGCGCCGGCCGCAGGCGCGCCACACCGAGGGGACGGGCCGCCATGCTCTGCCTTAGGTTGCCCCTGCTGGCCATTGGGGTCGTACCCGTCCTCGAGCACTGACCGCGCCACACACCTGCCACACCACTAGGCGGGCCAGGCCCGACGTACGGTAAGTGGGGTGAGGTGAGCGCTTCTAGTAGCAAGCTTTGATTATACCTGGCCGGGTTTGGATGGCCTTGCAGTTGAGGGCTAAACCTCATATAAAATTGAATCAAGATTACTTAATGCGACTTATTCGTGTCAGGTCACAGCCCATAACCCTGCTTTTTACTCTGTCACCTGGGCGTGCAGGCATGTGTCTTGTGAATTACCTGTCAGTGTTGTGTATGTGAGTGTGAGTCAGCGTGTGTGTGTAGAGATGGGTGACTCGCAGGACCCCACCTCTACTCGTACATGACCGGGAGAGGAAACTCCGGGGGAGGAAACTCCTGTTCCTTCTCCCGCTCTTGCTCCAGCATTCGAGCGAGGAAGTCGCTCTCCATTACATGACCCTCGTTGAACTCGTCTTCCATTATTCGTCCCACACTAGTTTGCACTAAAAGAATCCTCTCACTTTCATCCTCCTCACCCCATGGTGTCATTACATTCTGGACCAAGAGCTGTCTAGCAACCACCTTTGAGCAAACTTTTCCACAACATTGAGTAATACAGCAAAACATTCCTACCACTAAGGCTGCTCCTAGCAATAACTTCCCCAGAAATGCTACAATCTTACCCCCCCATGACCCAAAGGTGTCCGTCAGCCACCGGGTTACAGGGGCAAAGATTCCTGAGATATCCGGGATTCCATCAAACGTCAGTCCTTTTCCAGAGTTCTCGTGGGCTTCCTTGTTTACAGCCTTGAGTCTTTTCATTGCGTTTGTGAAGTCGTCCATGTTCTCGCCTTCACCTGGGATGTACGTACAGCACGAGTCTGTTCCAACGATCGCGCACACTCCACCTTCCTTTGCTAATATCCAGTCCACTGCTATCCTGGTTTCCATTGCCATTTTTGTGGTGGCGTTCAACCTCCTGTCAAACGCGTTGAACGCGTCTATAGTGGCATTCATGAACCGCAGGGCGTTGTAGTGGATGTAGTTGATCCATTGAACATTCTTGGCGATGCCTACGGATGCTCCGTAGAAGGGGAGGGCGGCTTCAAATCCGGCGAGTACCTCGTCCCGTGCCTTGAACTGTCTCGGGACGTTGTGGGGTTGTCCGAATACGTCCATATACACCCCATCATCAGCGTCTCTTCGGCTTCTCCTCAGGTTCCCTTTTATCGGCGTTTGCTGGTTGGCCCCTGGGCTGGTTGAGTTCAATGTTGAGTTGCGTTCTGACCAGGGGACTACATAGGTCTGTTGGGCCAGGATGACCCTGGCACACTTTCCTCTCCAGTATTTTGGAAGGGTGTTTCGCAGTCCCCATCGTCTTCCACAGGCCCACCATAAGTCTGCCAGCGGAATATCCTGTTCATACATCCAATTCACGCTCAGCATCGTGGTATTTACTTCGACTCCAATCCTCTTCCCGTTGTCGCTATTCTCCACCAGGCGGAAGTAGAAGTTGTTGAGTTCGTGGACCCACTTGGCTGCACAGCGTCCTTCGAATGCTCCTACATCCTCCACACCTTCCTTGACCGTGTTTGCCGTGGGGTGTACTTCAAAACACTCGAACTCTACATCCCCTGGAATCTCGTAGAGATGATGGGTTTTCTTTATCACCCTGGTCCCCATGCCTGGGTAGTCCTTCCTGCACCTTGCCTCGTTCTGCTGGAGCTCGTGCGTTTTTCCTGTCTGTTTTCCGGATGATGGGCCTATCTTAGTCCATATTTTCCGTAGCTCCTCGCTTCCCAGTCGCACAAGACATCCAAACGGGGAAAACTTGTCTTCTGTGTACTGCTTCCCTGACTCTTGGTGCACTATATCTTCTTCTCCAGTTCCTGGTGCTGGCAGCACTGTCAGCTTTGGTTTCACCGCCGAACACACATAACACCCTCCTTCTGGTTTTACTGTCTTTGCTGTGTATTTGGCCCATTGCATCCATGAATTATTCTCCCAGGCGCCCAGAGCGCCCGTGGATCTTTTTCTTCTGTTCTTGGTTTGAGTCCCATTAGCCTGTTCCTTTTCCAGGACCTTGGGAAGCATGCTTGTACTATTTACATTCTTGCTCTCATTTTTGCTTTGAGTCACTGCATTGTCCAGCACCGGGATGTATTCGTTACTTCCCGATGCTTCTGGTTCTGGTGTGTGTGTCTCATCTCCTGATCCTTCTATGTACAACACATTGTCCGTGTCTAGGGCACTGTCTTTGAGCAGCTCCTCTCCATCTCCTTGCAGAGAGTCATTGGGGGTGGCAGTCTGCACCCCCTCCATCGCTCTCGTCGTCCTCCGGGGAGCCCGGGAGGGGCCAGTCAAGGGCCTCTTCGAAGCCTCCAGTCCAATGGGTACCGGGGGAACTGCCCCAGTTGGTCCTCTGGAGAATTCGTCTTGTTTCCTGGCTGGTTCCTGGGCGGTCATCCCCAGAGTGGGGGCCGCCCGTGTCGTGCCCTGAGTCCGTCGGCCTCTCCACCACAGGCTCCGCAGGAAGCCGCGAGCCCTGCTGAGGAGGTGTCCGGGGGGGAGGCGTATGGACAGTGGGTAGTCTGAGTGCGTCGAGGGCCTTGGCCATTTCTGCGGCAGCTTGTTGTGCTCCACTCTGGTCGTCGGCAGGGGCGTCGGTTGGGTATGGGTAATCCCAGTCGCCGTAGAAGTCCCCAAAGTCGATGGTGTCGTTCCCTTGCTGGTGTGATGGTGGCGATGGCGGTGCTTCTTCTTCCGGCCTCGGCGCTTCTTCGGCGTCGCTTCCTGTGAGGTCGGGTGTGTCCGTGGCGTGAGAGCGGGCTGCAGGGTCGGCTGGTGGATCACCGCTGGTTGAGGCTGTGACAGGTCTGGGTACTTGGGATTCGGGAGCGGCTCCCATCTCAGGTGGATGTCGCCTTCTCCTCCTCGAGCCTGGCTCGGCCCCAGCATCGCCAGCACCTGTAGGCACAGATAGGGGAGGGAGAACAGCAGGCACCCCAGGTACATTGCGCCCAGAGCCATCAGCAGGAGCCGGCAGTATCCTCCGCCTCGTACTCCTACGCGTACTCGGTCCTCCCCTTTGTTCCCCACCACCATCATCCTCCCCAGGGGAGTCTGGTGGGGGTCCTGGCGGGCTCTGGTCCCCGTCATCGTCCTCCGACTCCTCTGGACCTCTTGCTCCTTCTGGTGGCACCGCCCTGTAACAAGAGTTAAGGTGATACCACAAATCTGATCCTTGCACTCTTACCGCCCGGGGGGTAGCCTGGGTCACTCTGTAGGGCCCTTCTGCCCTGGGGTCGAGACACGACCTCTTAAACACCCTCAGGTACACCCAGTCTCCCACTTGGATCGGTCCTGGCTCAGTCCTCCGCTCCCGCGCTCTTTCTCTTCTCTTCTGCTCGTTGAAAACTGCCCTGTGAACTTGAGAAAGCTGTTTAATATAACTGCTCACCTCTTGTTCTAGAATTTCCAGCGGGGGCCTCTGATCCCCTCTGAACCGTGGCGTGGGCATTGCCCGCCCCGTCACCATTTCGTGCGGGGTCAGATGCGTGGTTCGATTTTTTTCACAACGCATTTTCATCAGCGCGATTGGTAGTGCGTCAACCCAATTTAGGTTTGGCAGGTTTGGATCGTCGTGCGCGCTTCGGACGATCTTCGCTATTTTATTCTTCAGCGTTCCGTTCGCTCTTTCGACCATCCCCTGAGACTGCGGGTGGTAAACACAACCAAACCGAGTCTTGATGCACAGCGCCTGTGCAATCTTTTTCCATGTGTTGGCCGTAAACGCTCGGCCATTGTCGCTGCTGATTATTTCTGGGATCCCAAACCTGGGTATCACCTCCCTCGCTAGGAATCGAATCACAGTTTTCTCGTCCTGCCCTCGGCTTGGACAGGCTTCTACCCATCGTGAGTAGCGGCATATTATTACCAGTACGTGTTTGTACGTGTTCACCGTTCGACCCATGTCGATGTAGTCCATTACCAGGTGTTTGAACGGTCCCTCTGGGAGTGGCACGTGTCCCAGGGGCCGTGGTCCTATGCCTATTGTTACGTTGTTTCTGTAATTGTGTGTGGCACAAGTGTGGCAATTTCTTAACACGTAATTGATGCGATCTTGAAGGTATGGGGCCCAGAACCCTTTGTCAAGTATCTGCCGCTTGACCTCCCCCCTTGCGCAATGATCCACATCATGCGCATCATGAATGAGGAGATCAAGGAGTCCACTTGGGGCCACCACCCTTCCGTCATGACTTCGCCACACCCCATTCCTGCCTTTCGACGCACCCCTCTCTTCCCATAACAATGTCTCGGCCTGCGGAGCTGCATTCTGTGCGTCTTTAATAGCGCTAAGCGTGAGTAAAGGATCCACAATCCTAAAGGTTCGTCCGTCAGGCAAGGTTCGGCCCACTGGGGCTTGTATCACTGTGTCGGTTGCTGTGAAATAGCGATCAATTACGCTCGGTGAGTATCTAGCTTCACAAGGCTTGTCGCAGCACTCAGGGCAACTGGCCCTCTGGCATAGCGCGCAACAGGCGGGATCTACCTGGTGCTCATGGTCGTCATCACACCATTGGGAGCACCACATACACGTATTGTAGGGGTAGGGGCATTTTGTAGGGCAAGGCATACTGTGCATCGCCCTGTTAAGCAGTATTTTGTGCGGCTCATTATCCTGTGGGGATTTAGGGGCTGTATTCAACTTCCTAGCCTCTAACGCCGCTTCCTTTGCTGCCTCATCTGCCTGTGCATTCCCTAGGGTAATGTAGTCCTGTCCCTTACAGTGCGCTTTGCATTTGCATATTGCGAGTGTTTTTGGACGCATCATGGCTGCTAACAACAACTGAATTTGCTCTAGATGCTGAATCGGGCTCCCATCCGATTTCTTGAACCCTCTCTGTTTCCACTGGGCGCCATGCACATGGCAAACATTGTGAGCATAGGCGCTATCTGTGTGTACGGTTGCATCCTGCCCTTCTGCTAAAGAGCATGCTGCTGTCAACGCTTTTAATTCAGCTAGTTGCGCTGAACATGGTTGTGTGCACGGTTCGCTCATAACTGTCACAAAGGTTTCTGGACCTTTCATCTGTACTACGCTAAACCCTGCATGCGTCTTGTTGTCATAGTTATGGCTAGAACCATCCACAAAGTAGGTGATTCCTTGTCCTAACGGCTCACTCTGCAGGTCTTCCCTCAGCTTGGAGAAGGCGATTGAGTCCGCCACACAGTCATGTGGCTCGCCCTCATAATCAAGCGGGATGAGATCCGCCGGGTTTCCTGCCGTGTCGCATGCCTTTATAGTGACATCTGGGCAGAGTGACAGATTGTAGTACCTCAACTGCCTCTGAGGCGTCACGCAGAACTTCCCTTGTTCCACTAACTGCGCTATTGCGTGGCTGGTGTGTACCACCACTGGCCATCCCATGGTAATGTTGGAAGCTTTGACGTATGCCGAATATACTGCTTCAAGACCCTGGAAGCATGGTGGGTAGCCTTGGGCCACCGCGTCCAGCTTTGAGCTGTAGTAGGCGATTGCCTGTTTGCCGCGTCCATGACACTGTGTCTGTGCCACAATCGCGGTCATGTACGCGTCTTTTCCTGCTTCCTTCCTGACCGACACGTACAGATAGAAGGGTCTTCCGTAATCCGGCAGTGCAAGTGCAGGTGCTTGCTGTAGTTCTCCTTTGATGCGTTCAAACGCTTCATTTCCATCCATTGTCCATGTGAGGCGGTTCCTCAGGTGGCTGGTTCCAGCTTGCACGATCATGGCTCGTAGTGGGGCTATCTTTTGTTCATAGCATTCCACCCAGTCGCTGCTGAAACCTATGAGTCCAATGAACGACATCATTTGCTTCACTGTGTTTGGCTTCGGTGCCTTGGTAATTGCTTCAATGTGCTCTGGGGCGATGCCCTTGTGTCCATGCGAAATTCGGCGACCTAAGTAGATCACCTGGGGCTGTGCAAATTGTAGCTTCTTCCTCGATGCTTTGTACCCCCCTTCGGCCAGAACGGTCAGCACATGGACTGTATCCTTCTCACACGTTTCCTGGTCCGGGGAGCATACCAAGACATCGTCAACATACTGCAGAATCGTGCTCCGGCACACGATGTGTTTTAAGTCCTCCTTGAGCGCCTGGTTGAAAATGTGTGGTGAGTGCTTGAACCCTTGTGGGAGCCTTGTGTACTGGAACGTCTTGCCTTGATATTTGAATGCAAAGAACTCCCTACTTGCGGGGGCCACTCGTATCGTAAAAAATGCTTGAACCAGATCAATGGCGGAGAACGTTGTTGCACTCGCCGGGATGTTGGTCATCAGTACGTTAGCATGTGGGACGTCCGCTGGATAATCCTCAATGCGTTCATTAACAGGTCTGAGGTCCTGGACCATTCTCCATCGCACTCCGTCTGCCTTCAGCACAGGAAATATGGGTGTGTTGCACCTCGCACTTGGGACTTCCTCTAAGACTCCTGCTCCCAGGAGATCTTCAATTGTTCCTCTTATTCCTTCAGCTGCTTCTGCTGAAATGGGGTACTGTGGTTGGAAAGGCAGCGTCGCTCCTGGTTTCAGTCTGAACTCCACAGGGCTTGCTGACTTGACCAATCCTATGTCACCATCCCCTTGTGACCATACCACAGGCGGCACTTTTCTCAATATTCTCTCTGTTCGTTCGGTGCCTGTCTCTGCTTCTTGTAGCATCATCACTTTCCAGGGGGTCGGTCCCGGCCTCCCTGTCCTTTTATCCGTCTCATTGTCTATGTAGTACTTCTTGTATTCCTCCCATTCTGGGTCAGATTTGTTGATGGGCACATGGTTCTCCTTATCCCAGCATCGATATCCTGCTCCTCCCAGTAGGCCATACATGCAGTATGGGTTGCCATAGGGGCATCCCTTAACGTAGGGTATGTCATGAACCTCCTCCGAGGCCATTTGTCCGCCCTGATGGCCTTCCTGGGAGTGTATTGCTGGTTGTGCTGCCCTTCTCTTGGGGCACCATGACAGCTGTCGCATGTATGTTCTCCACTCCGCATCTTCTTTGCTGAATGGCACATGTCTCGTTTTGTCCCAGCAGCGGCGCCCCGCTCCTGGGAATAGGCGGTAGAGACAGAACCGATTCCCATATGGACACCCTTTAGCATAGGGTATCTCCTCTTTCTCCTGCGGTTCTGTGTCCATGATCTCGATCACTTGTGGGACTCCCCACACGGTGACTGGTCTGTCCAACTTTATCCTGAACATTGGTTCTCCTTCACAGCTTATGGCCGTTTGTAGTCGGTCATTCCCTGTATCTTTCCATTTGATGCACTTGGCCTCGAGCATTACTAGGCCCATTTCTCTTGCTCTGTGACCTCTGGCCACTCTCAGGGTGATGTGTGGCATTGTTCCGGGCATGTTGAAGATTACGCCTAGATCCCATCCTTCCACAAATTTCACCTCAGCGGCTACTCCTTCTTTGGCCACCACTAGTGCGCGTATGTCAAGTGGGATGCGTCCCCACTTACCCACTTCCCTATTCCATTTTTCTTCTCTCTCTTTGTTTGGCGTTTGGTCGAATTTTATCGTGCAGTGAAAAGGGCATCTTGGCGTCCTCAACTGAGCATGAAGGCTGTTTATTTGAAAGGCATGCTCGTTGTAGACCACTCGCTCTATGTTTGGTTCCAATCGTCCAATCCAGTAGACCTGGTGAGTTTCAGTTTGAGATGGGGGACTTATTCTTAAGGCCATTTGTGTTGCCAGTCCTGTTATCTGTACTCCTGTTGGGGAACACTCAATTTGGAGTCTTAGGTTGCACAGCGCATCTCGTCCCAATAGGTTGACGGGCGTGTGTTCTGCTATTAAGACTGGTATCCTGATTTCCTTGTCTTCTATTTGGATTGATACTGGGGCTGTCATTGGAATTAGCTGCGTTTTCCCCGAAAAACCCACTGTCTTCATAAACTTTCCTGAAGACCTGGGGAGGTGTTGGGCATCTTTTGGGTGAAGACAAGTATACGTTGCCCCTGTATCCACTAAACATTCTACCTCCATGCCCTCGATTAGAACCTGCAGCATTGGTTCTGCGTCAGCTCCCCTTGTCAGGGCGGGGAACTGACCCTCCCCTGGGTTTTCTGGGCCTCGTCAATTCCAGCTTCCCCCGTAAGGGGAGACTGGGCCGGAGGGTGCCTGCATTTGCTGTGGGGCTCTCCCTTGTTGGGGAGCATAATTTCCCCCTTGCATTTGTCCTTGGTTTGCCTGTCCTCCTTGGTTGTTCTGGCCTCTGGCTTTCGTTGGGCAATTCCTGGAGATGTGGCCTATTCCTCCGCATATCCAACATTCAATGTTGTTCCCTTGGTTTTGCTGGCCTTGGTATTGTCCTCTTCCATAGCCTCCTCTGCCTTGTCCTCCTCTTCCCTGGCGGGATCCTCCTCTGCCTCTTGGCTGGTACCATTGTTGTCCCTGTTGCTGTTGTTGTGGGGGTCCATATGGCGCTTGCTGCCATGTCTGCATCATGGGCTGCACAGGCTGTGGTTGCATCATTACTGGCTGCTGCATCATGGGTTGTTGTACCACCGGTTGTTGTGCCACTGGTTGTTGTGGCTGTGGGACGGGGGCTGTAGTGGGCATCACTGGAGCTTGGGTGGCTGCCTTCTTTGCCCCCTTTGCTTCCTGGAGCTGCACATGGGTCAGCTTCCTTATGGTCTCCTTTTCTTGTTGCTCCTCCCTGTCTTTCCCTTGTCTGTACAGAGTTACATGGTGCACTACTGCCAGCCTGAATTCCTCTTTGGGCATGGCTGCCACGCGCCAGTCATTTTCCAACTGTGTTCTCACTTCCTTTGGCAGGGCGTCCATGACCGCTCTCCTGAATTGCATGGTGAGAGGTCCTGAATCTTCTGGCCTTTGTTCCATCCTTATCGTCCATTCCTGCGCTGCCTTTTCCACGAAGGCTGCGGGATTATCACTATCTTTGAGCTTCTCTATCCAGACGGCTGAGGGGCTGTACTGGTTGGGGTATGCTGCCCTCAAGGCTTTCCATACATCATTTCGGACACTGTCGAAACACAGGGCATCCCTGTTGGCATTCATCAACCGCCCTAGGTTCTCTCTCTCCAGTACAGCCTCTGTGTCCGCTTTTCCCAATATCAGGCCGAGTAGATACTTTATGTCTCCCACGGCCAGATTTCGGCCTTGAGTTTCTGATTCTAGCCGACTTATCCATCGGCCCGCACCCTCATGCAGGACAGGGAGTCGTGAAATGAGGCCATTCACATCTGAGTGGGTCCACGGCTGGTAGTGGGCCGTTTGATTTTTTGTTATCAATGGTGCCATCACCACTGTCTCTTCTTCATCCGATTCTTCTGGGATGGCTTCCCTCCTTTCCTTTTCTCTTCTGGTTCTTTCTCTCTCCTTTTTTCCCTCCTTTTCCAATTTTTCCAGCTCCTTCTTGTTTTCTTTCAGGCCTTTTTTCACTCCCCCTTCAATTTCGTTGAGTCCCTTCCGTACCCCTTTTCTGATCTCGTCCAGGCCTTTCTCCACTCCTTTTTTCATCCTGCTGATTCCGAACAGTCCTGTGGCGAGTACACTTGGCGGGATCATCATTGGGAGCATTCCGGCCTTTCCTCTGCATGCCTCTACTTGTCGCTGGTGGGTCTTCACACCCTTTTCTCCTCTAAATGTTCTTCCGCAGCCGAGGCACACTGCGGGGTCCGCTTCTTGCGGGACCTGTGGCAGTTCCCTCTGAACTTGCTCTACAAGGAACTGTTCCAAGATACCCAGTCCTTCCCCTTCATCTTCCGCCGACTCATAGTCTTCTCCTGAGCCAACCTGGCTGTCTGCTCCGTCCATGTCTTCCTCTTCGTCTTTCGCTATCGTACTTGGACTGCAGGATAATTTGAAGGTTAGTCGGCGGGCCCCCTTTTTGTCGGAGGACTCTCGTCTGGGTTCTTGATAGCTTTCCCTTTTCTTACTCTCCTGTTTTCTTTTCAGTTCCTCATCCTTCTTCCTTTCTTCCTCTCTGAGCCTTCCTTCCCTTTCTTCTTGCGCTACCATGGTCTTCATTCTTTTCAGGACTTCTGTCATTTCTCTATTTAGGCTCTCGCAGCATTCCCTGCAGGCCTTTTTATATTTGGCATGCTCTGGCGTGCTCCCTGGGCCTGCCCCTCCGTCTCCCCACCTTTCCACCTCTATTATTTCCTCCATAATCTCCTCGGCCAGCTTTCCTTCCTTTGATCCAATTCTTTTAGCGGCTTTCAACTCCTTCAGACCTTCTTCCATTCTCATCATTTTTCTCTCATACCGTTCTTCACTCCCTTGTTCCTCTTTTCTTTTTCTTCGGTGTCTGTCTTCTGCTCGTCTAACGGCCTCTTCCACTTCCTTCCAGCATGCCTGGATGTATTCCTTGAGCCTCCTCTCTAGCTCCTTGCACCCCTCCATCACAGGTTCCTTGTCCACCTGCGACCTCACCCAGGCCAGGGTTTCCAGGGCCTCTCCATCTCGGGCCTCTCTCTCCTCCTCCCCTGTGGCCTTTATCCATTTTTTCATGACTGCCTCCAGGTGGTCCCACAGCTCTTCAAACCACTGTTTCTGTCTTTCTTCTCTCCCCCCAGGGGCCTGCTCCCTCCTTTGGTCTGGGAGGCGTGGGGGTTCGCTCCTTTCAGCTTCCGGGTCACCCGCGCCCGTCTTCTGGCTCTCCCAATAGGGCTTTTGGGGGCTGGTTACTGGAGGTCCATTTGTCTCCCAATGTCCTTTTGTGCTCGCTTGGAAGTCGCTTACCACCTGCTCTTCCGTAGCCTCTTCTCCAATCCATTCCTTCCTTCCATCTGGCCCTGTGTTTTCCAGGAGGTATGCTGGGATTGTCGTCCCGGTTGGGGACGATGGTGGAGATGGTTGTGCAGACGCCGGTTGAGGTGTCGATAGTCCTGGCTGGGGGTTAGCCTGTTCCCATCTAATCCTCTTTATTTCTTTCAAAACCTCCGCGCAGGATCCTTCCAGGGTGATTCCTTTCACCACTAGCGGGGCCTGCACTGCCAGGTGCACCGTTGGGGCCTGTGGTCCATACACCGGTGCTTGCATCGCCAGGGCCCGCGGGTTTCTCTCCTCCAAGCGTCGGAATATCTCCCGCGCGTTATCTTCCTCTCGTGGCACATCCGGGTATAGTTTGTCCTTTTCCCTGTATGGGGGAGGACGTAGCTCCTCCACGGGTGGAGCTCCTGGTTCTGATGTTTGAGTCAAAGCATCCAGTTCCCTTCTCGTGGGCTGTAGTTGGGGGCACTTTTCTGTAATGGGCGTTGTGGGCGGAGTGTCGGGCGGTGTGTCACTCTGGTCAGCCCTCTGCCTCCTCTTCCTTTCCGATATTTTCGCGAAGGCCTCCAGAGTGTTCAACTCCTTCTCTCTCTTTTCCTGCCTCCGTGTGCTCTTGTCATAGCCTTTGTAGTTCATAATTTTCTCCCTCATCTGTGCAATTATTGTCGGGTTGAGTGACCCTTCCTTTGGCCATGCTGTGTGGTCTCCTTTGTATCTCAGGAACCATTTGTGGTTGATGCTCTTTACGTCTTTCTCAGCAATGGCATTCTCCTTTACTACTTCCTCCAGGGGTGTCATTACTCTGGTCGCCATTCTTCTTAGAGGTTCAAACCGTAGTCTCTCCTTTCCTGTTCTGCTATGTCCTCCCGGTCCGTGCAGAACAGAAGATGGTCCTTCTTGTACTGTCTTTCCCTTTCTCTCTTGCACCTGTTCTGGTCTTTTTCTTCCCAATCCAGCCGTAGGTCGCTTACTAAGTATAATATAGAATTCCGCACGTCGTCCCACTCCTTGAAGACAGTATTTAGTTTGCCTCTTCTTTCTTCAAATGTCCTTCCTTTATCGTTCACTGCGCTCAGGCTCCACCCGTTACTCCCGTGCTCGGAGATCCTTATCGTCCACTTCTCTTTTATTTTCAGATCGATCACCTGATGTGGCTCCTCCTTCACTTCCGGCTGCTTGGGGCTGTGGCTCCTCCTGCTTCCTCACTGGCAGGCTATTAGGGGTTAATTCCCCCAACAAAGAAAGTGTTGCTTTTAGGTCTATGTCGTCTCGATACTTGCACCTATACGGGAATTTGCACTCAAAGGGGACTTCACCCACGTATCCTACGTATTTTTGGCCTTTTCCGTCTCTGACGCTTATCTCCCAGTCGTGTTCGTCGTATTCAACAATATCTATGGCCCAGAGCACGTTCTGCTGTCCCTGTTCCATATACTTCTTAGAATCCTTTCTGTCCTTATCCTGAGTCTCTGCCGGTTTGATGTGTCACTTTCCTCTTAGATGTCAGCGTCTTTGGTGAAATGGTAGACCTTATTGCCCCACATAGACTTGAAGTAGTCTTCTTCAAACTCCCTGTCTTCTTCTTCCCTATTGCTGAACTTGAGGGAGTCCTCTCTGTCTTGCCTCTCTCTCTCCCTCTGGCACCTGTTCTGGTCCTTTTCCTCCCAGTCCAGTCGGAGGTCGCTTACCGTATACAATATGGTGTCCCTTACTTCTCCCCAATCTTCAAGGACCGTATTTAGTTCAGCTCTTCCTCCCTCGAGTACCTCCCCTCTATTGTTTATGGCGCTCACGCTCCACCCCCTGTTCCCGCTTTCGGCGACCCTTATTGTCCACGTCTCTTTTATTTCCGAGTCGCCAGATGTGGCCCCTTCCTCACTCCCGGCTGCTTGGGGCTGTGCTCCCTCCGGTTCTTCCTGCGGCAGGGTAAAAGGGGTCAGCTCATACACCAGGGGAAGTGTTGCCTTCTCGTCTATTTCGTCCCGGTATCTGCACCTGAAAGGGAATCTGCACCCAAAGGGGAACCGCCCTACGTACCCCACTTGTTCTTGATCCTCTCGGTCTCGGATGCTTATTTTCCAATCGTGTTCGCCGTACTCAGTGATATCTATGGTCCAGATTACGTTTTGTTGCTGATGTTCCATATACTCTCAAAGTCTTTCCTGGACCTAGCTGCTGAGTTTCTGAGCTTTGCTAATCTGATGTATCGCTATCGTCACTCCTTGTGTCCATAGGCGTTCCTAATTCTAATGGGTAAGCTTTCCCTATCAGATGTTCTACTTTCTCTAGTAGCTCTGTGTAACTATGGCACCGATATGCACCGCTCACAAGGCCCTCTCGGTTTCTTGTGAATACGCACCACTTATTGTCCCGCTGTCGAATGAAAGTGATATGCCACTTACTTTCTAAGTTCATTCGCTATTTGTGGGCGTCACTCTGCCTATTCTCTCTAAATTCTTACTTTTATCTATTATTATAACTATCCTCTTTATTTTACCACCGCTATTTCATCAGTGGGGACTTTAAGCCCTTACCTTTCCTTTCAATAATATTTCTTCACTCAAAATTATCCTTTAACCTTTTATTTTATTTTTCACAAAGTACATTTATTGGCTTTATTTCCCCTTTTATTTATTGAAGCAAGTACAAAACTTTTCACTTTAAGCAAAATCAGCAGATTACAAGTTTTTATTAAGCAGCTATTATAGAATTTTATTCAGCTAAGCAGTCGTTTTAGAGGTCTTGCAGCAGTACCTCCCCCTTCTTACTCTTCCCTAGTTATTTGTCCTTCTCCTCCTTGTAGCTGGAGAATCTCTCTCAAACTTGCGCTTTCTACCCTCAGGTGGGGCAAAGAGCTGGTCAACCACTGGCCTTGTGTTTACCCCCACAAACTTTCCTACCTGCTCTATCACTGTCTGTAGGGCCAATGGCGCTACGCGGGTGCCCAGCCTGGAGTGGGTTCCTCCGTATTTGTCAAACTGATCAATGTGAACTGAATACTTGTCCCTGCTGTTTCCTTCCTTGTTCCAGAATATTGACACTGACAAAGACCCTTTCATAAAACTGGCCAGCCTACCTCTGTCTCGGCCAACTATCTCCCTTACCTCCCGCTCTATCTCCTGCACTGACTGGGGCTCAGCCGGGCCGTGAACCTCTCCCTGCTCTCTCTCTTGCTCTGGCTCCTGCTCAGGCTGAGACACAGTGGGGCTTTGGCTTGGGCTATACTGGGGATTGGTTGGGCTGTAGCTTACAGAGGGTGGTGGGTTATATCGGGGAGTGGCTGGGCTATTGACTATACGGAATGGGCTGTGGATCAACTGGTGGGATACGGTGTTACCTGGATAGGGAGTTGGAGCTCTCACTGGACCCCCCTGATCTGACTCCTGGCGCCCCTCTTCTTCTGACCCTAAGCTGCTATAGCCTGTCTCTGGTGGGGCACTGGCTTCCCCCTGTCCAATGTCTGCCTCTATCTCTCCCACACTACTGTTTGGAGTGAACTCCTCTGAGGAGTCTGTGTCGGGCTCTCCCTCACCTGAATCGTCAGAAACTTCAAGGCGGTAAAGGATTTCTCCTAGGGTCTCTGGCCTATGGTCTCTCACAATCCTAAGCTTGGGCACCGTTGCTCTAGCACGGGGCTCGGGGGGGGCATCTGCAAAAACCTCCAATAGCTGCAGCAATCTTCTTATGTTCAGACTATGGTTGTTGTGCAACCTTCTTATGAAAATGCCCGCAGCCGCTTCGATTATGTGAGTCTGACGTCCGTCTGTCAGTGTGACGATCCTCCTTCCCTCGCCGAGCTCCTCTACCTCAAATGTGTATGTGTACTTGCCTTGCATCTATTGTGGGCCCATGCCCAGGCAACAAAACAAAACACAACGGCGCACACTCAGCTTTTACAGAAACAACAACAAATTATGATAAAATATGTTTTGTTCATCACCCTTTTTGTTCAGGACGGTTTTTTACACATTTTAACTCACAGCTAATATTGCAGTTTACCTATTAACCCGTTCTTTTCTCTGAGACACACATATATTTTAGGGCAGCCCGTGCTCCCTTTACACAAAATATTATTTTAGTTTTCTCCTTGAAAACTAGATTTCCTCCTTGGAAATTAAAACACTATTTCAGTTTTCTCCTTGAAAACTAGATTTCCTCCTTTGAAATCATTACATGGCCATTTAACTCAGTTTTCTCCTTGAAAACTATTTTTAACCGGTTTTCACAATCACAACACGCTTTTAAGATCGACAGTACAACCCAATCTCTGTCTTGTGTCTCCACTATTCTTTTGAGGATTCTGGTAAAACACCCCTTCCCGGCCTACCCACCGACTCCCACAGTACAGCTCTCCTAATAATAAGCAAAACGCTTACCTTGTTTTGGGCCCTGAGAGCTGCACTGGAGAAGTCTGCTTCACCCGGGACGGAACTGTTTCCCCTGTTGAATCCTTTCAAATCTCGGTAGGAACCTCCAGATCTGTCGTGGAAATCATCCACTTCCCGAAACCTCCAATCCAACTAGCACTCTGATGTCAAAGACCCGAAGGAGAACACCAAGACGAGAAACGCTGAAGACTGTTGATCCTTTATTCACCGTATTGCAGTGATGATACAATCCAAACAATGTCAGGACTGAACCGTCAGGCAAGAGAGTGATGAGCTGCAGCTGCCACCCCGATGAGATCTGATCTGAATGTGCCTGAGCTCTCTCTTTTATGCTCTCAGGGGCCTGAGAGGCGTTCCTATCATCAGGAGCGTCACCAGGCCCCTTCTAGCCAATCAGAACGTTTTGGGACTTGAGATATTGGTGGAAACTCCTTCTCATATAAACATTAAAAAATGTGTGTTGCTAGGCAGAATACATGTGATCAAGTTCTATGTGTAATCTGTTGCCAGGCAGGGTATGTTTTGATTTGGTTCTATGTGTCATCCCAATTTTGGTTTCACTTCTCCTCCCTGGAAGGTCCCTGCATCTCCTCTTCTGCTAGCCCCTTCTATTTATGCCCTTCTGGTAAGCACCTTTCTTTCCCAGGCCCTGTTTTTACTTTCACTCTTAGTCTTTGACAGCTCAGTCTCATGACTTCCAGTAAATGTTGCATAACAGTTGCACAAACAACACCTTTATAGTAAATGGAATGTTTTCCAATAAACCAGCACACACACACACAAGTATTATTATTATGTCTAGATAAAATCACCACAATACTCTGTAAACATTTTACACATAATCAGGAAGCTACTTTGCTGTTCAGTGTGTGATGTGTTTAAAGTGGTACTACGTTTAAAGAAACATTTTTATTCTTTGTTTCAAGTGCATAAGAAAATACCACATTATGATGATGATGGCTATGGTTACCCTTAACAAATACAAAACAATATAATACTTAAAACAGGGATCAATCAATAGCCTAATGAAATGAACAATGAAAATGAGGGGGGAAAGCAATAATAAATTATAATGCCCATTCAATCAATAATATAATAACAAAAACATGGTAAGACTACATTAAGGAGAATATCAATAATAAACAATGTCAAATTAATCAACAGCCTATAATGAAAATAAAACAGTACTACTGCATACAAACCATAATGTATAAGTGCTTAAAAGACCACATCACAAGAACGAAGAGCACTGGGCAACTCATTCCACCAACATGGAACCACTGAGGGAAAATAGAGTCTTGAATTTGACCTAGCGTTTAAGACTGGTCGACACAACAGACGCTCATCAGAAGACCACAGTGGGCGGTTGGGGATGTATCTTGATCATTGAATTCAAATAACAAGGAGCAGATCCAGTCAGTGTCCTATAGGCCAAAGTGAGAGATTTATATTTAATTCTGGCTACTGTAGGGAGCCAATGGAGAGTAACTAGGAGAGGAGTTACGACGTGTCCTCTTTGGCTGATTGAAGACCAGTCATGTTGCAGCATTCTGAATGATATATCACACAAAAGAAATAAAAAAAACATTCAATATTGATTTAGTATCAACCAATAATTATTCTGATATTAATATTCTTGTAATGTCTACATCTTTGTGTAGACTACAGTTAAATACTAAGCAATGGCCTCGGACTTAAATACCAAGGCAGTTAAATGACCGTGGTATGGTATAGTCTACGTGATACACAGGACTACACAGTAAACCCATTTAAAAAGAATCATCATCTCAGTATACCCATTTAAAATAGGCAAGGATACGTATTTAATAACATTTGGGGTTGCTCACAGTATACCCACCACTACAACTAACTAACTAGACTACACCACTGGTTAAATGGTGCATTGCAATTTACAATTTGTGTGAGTTCAGGGGCATACAGAAAGTTGAAGTTTGGGTGACATCAATAAAGAAAATAGAAACAAAGGGATGTGTACAGCCTCAAGTATGAATGATGTCACATTAACAGAAGGTTCAGAGCAGCGGCAGACCTTTCTTGGTGCCACGCAAGTTATTGAAAGTCATGTGTTTTCAGAACGTAGTGGTGCTGTGCCATGTCCCATGTATAAGGGGCTTCAGGTTGATCCAGTGACGGTGGGTGATGATGTCAGGGAGATGGATGTCAGGGGACTTGGAGAAAGGGGGAGGACATGCCACCTCAGACGACCCCAGCCAAACCACTTCACGTAGGCATTCCCTTGCTTGCAGACTAATGTAGACCATGGAGACCACCTTGCCGCCACCTCCAGTACATTCAGCCATCTTATCTGCAAAAAGGAAAGTTACAATAAAGTTAGTCAGACAATTTTACAACATTACAAAGCATCTAATCAATTTTACGAGGAGCGGAAACGGAAACGAAAACAAAATGGTCTTCAACTGTTCCGCAACAGAAACGTTATTTTGAAATCCACAAAACCGGTTAATAACGTTTTTTTTTTCGTTCTCTATTATAAAATTTCACAAACTATGTCAGGGAGACTATTTCCGGTTGTGCGAAAAACAAGCCCGCATCTGCACTGTTAATAAATGGACCTTTGGTCCAAATGTGTATATTTTGTCTTGCTGTTGTAATGTAACCTATCCGTCTGCCACTTCGGATCTTAGGCCAGCTCGTAGCGTAGGCCTAGGCTACTGAAACTGATTTGGAAATTGTTTGTAGCCTATGCGTAATAGCCTGTTTTGCCTGTCCACGCCTTGTCGTTTTAAAGTCGGGATTTTAAATGTTTGCGCAATTATAGCCTATTCTATGTAGAAGAGTTAAACGGGAAATTTGAGATAGGCCTTGTCAGCAACAGACAGGTTCGTTTATAAACAGGGTTGGAATTATAGCGCAAGCCTTTGAAGATCTCCATAAAACTTGGCTACAACCAGGTAAGGAGTTTAGCACGTATCCAGAAATATTTTTATACAGGTCCTTTCTGACTACAGGCATGCCTTTGATCAGGCCAAGGCTACAGCGCAGACGCTCGCAAATAAATGGGGGGTTCAGAGTACATTTGAAAATAAAAGAGTGAAGCGTCACTTTGACGAACTATCGGAAGATGAGCGCTTAACCGATGCAGAGAGATACTTCAAAGTGCAGGTATTTAACGCAACTCTGGACATCATAATCAGTCGGCTCTCCCAAAGATTTGCAAGTATGCGGGAAACTTATCATGTGTTTGAGTCTTTACGTCCTATGACCCTTCAACTCGCAGGTGATGATGAACTAAGGCAAGACGTTTGTCAGACCATTATAGCAGGGACATTGCACCGACATTCCCAACACAACTCCTCTCATTCAGGTCTTGCTTTAAAGCAGAGATCAGAAGTCATCTATTTTTCAACTTGCCAAAATGCTGCGGTAGATTATGACAGTGTAACATCCACATTCGGGGAAGTGTGTACTGCTCTCATGTTGTTTCTGACATTGCCTGTGACTGTGGCAACAGCTGAGCGATCTTTTTCCAAACTCAAACTTATTAAGACCTACCTAAGGAGCAGCATGGGGCAGGAGAGGCTCAGTGGGTTAGCTATCCTGTCCATTGAAAATACGAAAGCCAGAGCATTAAATATTGGGAATATCGTTGACGATTTTGCACAAAGAAAGGCTCGTAAGATGGCCTTCTTCTAATGGCCTAATTCACGCATAGCCTATTGGGGATTGTATGCATATGAATGATTTTATTTGGTTTCTGCACGGTTAAATAAGTTAGGCTACATTAAGTTTTGTTTTCTGCGCAGTGCGAGTTTATAAGCAAGCAATCTATGCTTGCAGTTTCAGCAGAGGGTTGAAGAGGCGCATTGAGTGTTCCCATAATTCCATGCGAGTTGATGTTAATGCAGTAATATTAGATTACCCTGGCCTGCAGGCTGTTAATACAATTATTTTTAATGTTTTCACATGTAATGGATCCTATGTAGTCGTGTGTTTTTTATTTGAAATTGTAATCTGTAACTACTAAACTACTTCGGTGCCACATGCCCTTTGCGTAAACAATTGAAGTCACCCTTAATGTGTATTGCATGTATCAGAGCTAACTAATCCTGGGCCAAATTTGGTCGGTATGGGGCCCGCGTAGCGCTCTTGCATCTGGGCCCACCATTGATTTGTTACGCCACTGGTCTATTCTAAGGTAAAGTCCACATATATAGACTTGATAGGCCCGCCAAACACTGCCGGAACTTTAAGAATGAACGATATTTTGCGTTCCGAACCGGTTCAGGACCGATATGTTGGTGGCGGAACGCATGCAAGAAAGAAAACGTTAAACATAGGCCTACCTGAACCGTTCGGAACGGAACGTTTGAAAAATTATTTCGTTTTCAAGCCCTGGTTCACCGATATCCCTGGGAAGGGACTGGTTCTTGGCGTAGTGTTTAATGCAGGCGTTTCATTTATCGATCTTTCACTTATGCGGTCTACAACTACTGACGTACCGATCTATTTTTTACAGTCTATGCTAGCGACCTACCATCACAGAAGTAGCTCTAACAGAGGTGTCTGTCATTAACGTTAGAAAAAATGCAACGCTGGCAAACTGGCTAGTAGTTACATTAACATGACGGGTTGATGAGGTTCATGCTTCACATTACGTTAACGTTAACTTGCGTTGCTTTATCACATCATACCGTTGCTTTATCACATCATATACTGTACTGACTGTCTAGTGTTATTAATCCACATGTACAGTCAATGGTTACTCCATGTTGAGATGGCATACATTAAGATTGAGATATTTGAAAACAGCAACAACTAATAAAACCAAGTATATCATGCATCGACTGTTACGGGAGCTGTGTCCTAATCTTCACTTCAACGACTAACTTAGCCTCCCGTTGACGGTAACGTTAATGTAGCTGCTAACGTTAGCATGTAATTCGCTGTCCGTATTTCTGTTGTTAGGGACTGTACGATATTTACCGGGGGGGGAGGGCCGGTCGTCAGGGGGGGGAGGGCCTAAGATAATTTTTTAAGCCTTAGGGGAAGGCCCAGGAGAAATGTTTTGGCCTGGGGGGAGGGCCGAGGAAAATTATTTTTTCCCCCTGATCAATGATCCGTTTTCGATATTTTAAAAGGTTTGTAGGCCAAAACATGATTCACGTCTCTTTGACAGAGTGGGCGAGTCCAAAAAGTCGCAACCCTACTTGAATCTCCCACAACTCCCCTCGTAAGCTTGCAGGTCACCCGCGGTTATGAGTCATAAACCAAATATTTTAATGATATTCGGGTCATTTGCAGGCGGGTCAGTTAAAATTAATTAAATATATATTTTCTACAAATAGGCCTACTTAGAATATCACGAGAAGGCTAGCATCAATACAGTAAAGCATCAATACAGCAAGTCAACAGTAAAGAAGCTGAAGACGCGAGTTAAAATAATAAAGACACCCCTTCAGGAAAAGCGATATAGGCTATGGGAAATATTGGGAAAAGTTCTTAAAGAAGATGACAGTAGTACAAGTTATGGTCTATGTAGGCCTACTTCTTGCGAAGCCATTTAAAAGTATGACAGCCAAAACGGGCAGCCTGCCGGAATAAATCTTATGGCACAGACTACACAGCCATATCTACCGGTATGTATAGGTTCGCGCATGCATGAAAGTTACCTTAGTTCGTTGTGTTTGTGACTTTAAACAGTGGATGTGCTTAAGCTTTGTGCTTCATTCATCATTTTAAACCAGTTCTTACGCTAACGTTTTGACCAGCAATGTATCTCTCTTGCCTACCTTGCCTCCCCATTTTTATTTTCGAAAGAAGTATGTCCATGGCCAAATCTTATCCTAGTGTTCTAATCCTTGGTGGTTGCGTGCGTGCTTGCGCTCTTATTCTCATTCTCTCTCCTGCGCAAACATTATGTCCTGCATGCCTGCGTGTAGTTCTACTGCATAAAGTTTCGCAAATAAATGAGTTTGTTTTACAGAAATGGACTACAGCATGCAGGCTATAACCAAAAGCACACATTTTGTAAATAAACGGGTCGGATCGCGGGTCGGGTATAATTTTGTCCTAATTAATATTCGCGGTCCGAGTTGCGGTCGGGTCTTAAAATATCGGGCGACCGCGGGCCGCTTGTGACCAAACCCGCGCAACACTGGTTTGTAGCCCCGTGTGTGTGTATGTGTGCTTATGACATTTGCTGGCCGTTTTAACCTTGTAAACGTCATTTTTCGACCAGTTTTATTTGATTCACGTAGGGGGGAGGGCCTAGGAGAATTTTTTTGAGCCGGGGGTAGGCCCCTGGAAAAAAAAATTTGACCAGGGGGGAGGGCCAGGCAGAACATTTTTAACCCGATCGTCTGGCGACCGGCCCTCCCCCCCGCTAAATATCGTACAGTCCCTTAGCTCATTAGTATTCACCATACTAAATTGTCACAGTCTATAATCAACATAATAAGCTCTCTTAGACGTATTTAAGAACAACAATAGACAAAAAAAAACTTTTCAGTTGATACGCAACACTTACCAGACAAGAACAAACCGATTGTTGTTTGTACTGTTTAGCTAACTCACAGCCGCAAAATTCATCCAGCCAGCTAGCCTTCGGCGCCGAGTCGACCTGCGTTGTGGAAAGGAGAAGGGGGCGGGGTTCACTTGACAAGGGGCGTGTTTAACTCGCTGAGTGGCAACTGAGTGGGTGTGCCTGACCGCCTCTTCACTGCGCATGCTTCAACTTCTGCTGCGCAGCCGCACTTCAAATTAGTTGCAAATTTTCCAAGATGGCGTCACCTCGGCGGCTTCAATTCCATAGAACACTGCTGAATGCAACCACACTGTCCAGTTCTATATATACAGTCTATGCATTTATCACACTGTTTGCAATGAAGTGAATGGAGTCATTTTAGGTACTACTTTTACGAGGTCTGTAGTTCTGTCAAAATGTATCTTATCGTTGAACAGACTATATGGTTATCTTCCTTAGACTTCGTAGATGTAGTTACTACAATTTGGAAGCGAAATTCGAAGTGTAAATATGGTTTTAATGTGTAAACAGAACTACCGCGATTTTGTGAGCTAGAAAAAAGGAAGTGAAGTGACTGGAGTCATTTTAGTTACTACTTTCACGAAGTCTGTAGTTCTGTCAAAATTTATCTTATCGTTGAACAGACTACATGGTTATCTTCCTTAGACTTCGTAGATGTATTTACTACAATTTGGAAGCGAAATTCGAAGTGTAAATATGGTTTTAATGTGTAAACAGACCAACCACGATTTTGCAATGAAGTGAATGGAGTCATTTTAGGTACTACTTTCACGAAGTCTGTAGCTCTGTCAGAATTTATCTTATTGTTGAACAGACTACATGGTTATCTTCCTTAGACTTCGTAGATGTAGTTACTACAATTTGGAAGCGAAATTCGAAGTGTAAATATGGTTTTAATGTGTAAACAGACCAACCGCGATTTTGCAATGAAGTGAATAGAGTCATTTTAGGTACTACTTTCACGAAGTCTGTAGTTCTGTCAAAATGTATCTTATCTTTGAACAGACTACATGGTTATCTTCCTTAGACTTCGTAGATGTAGTTACTACAATTTGGAAGCGAAAATTCGAAGTGCAAATATGGTTTAAATGTGTAAACAAGACGCCTGATGTTTAATATATGTTAATGAATGGGCACAGTATTATGGTGTACAGTAATGGGCTATCAGTTGTATGTAAACAGTTCATGTGTTATGCGATTTACATAAACTAGTAAACAACAGAAATGTTAAAAGCTGGTATTGTGTTTCCTGAATTCTTACATTCAGACATTCAAATGAAATGTAATTAAATAGCATATATATACTCTATCAGTGTATGATGCTTGCATGAGGGAAACATCCCAAAACAACGGCACCCATATAATTGCTGTTGTTTTGAGAAGTATTTCTCATGCAAGCATCATGCAACAATGCAAAAACAAAGAAACTAGTGTAGGCCTAATTATATTATATATAAACATTGACTGTTTTGAAGTGCATGTATAGCAATATAGTATAAAAATAATAATTGTGATATCATTACAATTTGATAGGGGTTGGGAGGAGGGGGTGGGTTCATGTAGGTGGGCCCTATGACCCCAAAGTATGCCTTGACTGGGCCTCAGGTCAAAGAAGTTTGAGAAATGCTGATGTAGATGACAAAGCAGCAAGGAGGCGTCGTGTGATCATTTAAACAAGTTTTATGACAAGGTCGATGAGGGTGGGAAAAATCGTACATTTCTGTGCAAACTTTGCCCGCACTTCAGTCACATTGTCTTTTAAGAAAATGCAGTCCTTTTTTCGGTTCCAGCAGCCAACAACCTCAGAACTGACCCTTCAGGCCTCTCAGGAGGCGCTGGCCTTTAACCGCAGCCAGAAGAGAGTCAGCAGAAATTTGATTGCCTTTAAAAAATCTGACTTCTTAAAAAATCTTAAACTGGCTACATTACGTGATTATTTCTGAGATTCTGATACGTTTTTAACCATGACCTATACACAGTTCTGGTTTGAAAATGTATCTCTTAAAATAATCACTTTATGCAGTCAGCTTTAGATGGCTTACTAGCAACTAACTAATTACCCTAGCAACAACCTAGAAACCACCGCTGTAATGTCAACCTAGCGACCACCATAGCAACCAGCATAGCAACCATGTTATTTATGCGTTTTAGCTTATTGGATGTTGCGTTAATGCAGATAACTTTTGATCCGTGTGCCCGATTTTCATAAATGAGGTACCGTTGGAATCCTTGGATGAGGCCGAGTTCCATGCCACTGATCAAACCCACTCTTGCAGTTCCTCGGAACCGCAATTCTAGTTAGTGGGTTTGATCTAGCAAGCCCACAGCATGGCAAAGCCATTGTTCTTCTTAAGTTTACTTTATTTATTATTCCTTTTCACCCACTTTTTGTACTCACTACTGCTCCTAGACCGTTTGAGCTATCGACGCGGTTCAAACTCCAAAAATTCAGGCCCGAACCGGTGTAGTGCGCGTGTTACTTCCGTGTCGCTGGTCCTTGTCGTTTTCGCGTTATTCCCGTTTTTCGGCGTTTTTTGGGCCCATTAAAATGAATGGCGCAATGTTCAAGGATTCTAATTCCGATTGTGACATCACAGCTCTAATTGTTTAAGCTTGCACCTGGAAGAGTTCTAAGCCACCTGGCAGAGCTCTTATGGGCTGGGCTGGGCTGTCTGTGTATATGAAGGTGTGTGCATGTAACTTTTGACCCGTATGTCCGATTTTCATAAATGAGGTACCGTTGGAATCCTTGGATGGGGCCGAGTTCCATGCCCCTGATCAAACCCACTCTTGCAGTTCCTCGGAACCGCAATTCTAGTTATTATTATATCTTCCTATTCACCCACTTTTTGTATGAACTACTGCTCCTAGACCGTTTGGGCTATCGACGCGGTTCGAACTCCAAAAATTCAGGCCGAACCGGTGTAGGGAGCGCTTGTTACTTTCGTGTCGCTGGCCCTTGTCGTTTTCACGTTATTCCCGTTTTTCGGCGTTTTTCGGCCCCATTGAAATGAATGGCGGAATGTTCAGATTTCAATGTTTTGATTGTGACATCACAGCTCTAATTCTTTGGTTTCACGTGACGTCACAGTGCTGTTTCGCGACACCGCGAAATTCAGATGGAGGGCAGGAAGTGAAGTAGAACTAGCTGAGGATCTGCCGTCTGAAATAATGCCTATGTTTTGTGTAGTTTACGGCTGCTCCAATCGTTCAAACCGAGAAAAGGGAAAGAGCTTTTACAAAGTACCAAAGATTGTCGTTCATAAAGGTGAAAATTGTAAAAAGCTCACAGAACAACGCCGTAAAAAATGAATTTTAAACGTACGTCTGCGGTCTGGAGGAGCAGAGTTTGCTAATGCCCGTGTCTGCAGCGACCACTTCGTCGGAGGTAATGTTAGCTAGCTAACTTTTTTTTGTGGTTGTGTTTATATAGCATTAGGTTGTCGTTAAATGCTCATTTACTTAGTAATGATTAATTAGTTACCGGTAGTCTAATATGGACTTCATTGGGACTGTTTAGGCTGCCCTAGCGCTTTGGGTGATGTTGAGTCGGTAGACTGGGCTCCGACGGTCAACCTCGGTTACCAAAAAACTAAGCCCAAATCAGAAGCATCTCTTCAACGAGAGAAGAGGATGAAGCTCAAAGAAGATCAACAAAGCCGGTCGGAATGTGCAGAGGCTATGTTGGATCTCCAAAAGACAGCTGAGAGCCTGGGTATGAGCTCCGATCTAACGCAGACAGCCGACTGCTCTGAACCGAAGCAGCCAGCTGACAACCCACAATCAGAGGGCAGCAGTGGGGACAATGGGACATTAAATGATCTAGGTAAATTATCGTACTAAGATGTGTAAACAGCATTATTATTAAATGTTACAAATGTGATTGTCAGAAAATCAACCTGTATAATTAGGCCAGAGAACTTGCATGCTTGTAAAAAGGTTGTCAAAAAGATAACTTCACAGCAATTCACATAATACATATTTATGAATTAACTAATTATGCTCCCCACTGCTATATTGCAGCCTATGCAGATGCCGGATGCCAGACTGAGCTAACAATGGATGACATTGAGAAGATGGAGGATGTTCTGGGACAGAACACAACAGAGCTGGGAGATCTTCGAACCAAAGCACTGGACACACAGTTCAACCAGGAGTCCTTTGAAAAAAATGAAGACAAGACAAAGTTCTACACAGGGCTCCCCAACTTCTTAGTTTTAAAGGAACACGCCACCCAATGTCAGTAGTAATATATGTTCTTACCTTAACTTTCACGAGTTGAGTCATACCTCTCCCGTGTCCGTACGTGCACTCAAACGCTCTGGTGCGCGGCTGGACTGTGTTAGCATGTTGCTATGCTAGCGGGCTTTGACGGCAACTAAGCGTAGAAGTAATCAAAAACATCCACGTTTTACCGACTTAAATACAGTTGCACGAGTAGTTGATAGAAATGCTACGGCCACGCAACGTGAAACGTGGCGATTTTCCAAGCGAATAAACCGGAGAACTACAATGTGTGGCGCAATAGCACTTGGGAGTACTTCGACCTAGCGTAGTAGTATTGTTAACACCTAATTGTAGATCCTATCCACCACAGAGTTTAGAATCCATGCTGGATCGACCCTCAGCCTCTCCCTCCCCTCTGAGCGAGAGAGAGGCACACACACTAGAGATGCGCTGATGGGCTATTATTTCAACCATAACTGCATAGCAAAACTTATCATCCATCAGCCATCCATCAACACCAAAGTTTTTTGACCAATCTTCGAAACGGCACCCGCCCACCATCCGCTGGTTGTTTTAATGTAGGCTATATGGGTGATGCAGCGCTGCTGACGTGAGGCTAGAAAGCCCTTGCCTGTTCTAGGAAGACTGATCCAATGCAGCAAATATATTAAAAGGCTAAAGTCGTACATTGGCTATGTTGTAGCCTATCCCCAGAATATCAGCAGCAAACTCAGTCTCTGTGTCGCAAAACAGTCTCCAAATAAAACGCACATCGGCCTGTTGCCTATACTGCCAGCTTGTGACAATATATCGTCCAAAATGCTTGATTGCATTGCATTCTCCACATTTTTAGCTACATTTTCATGTACCACATCAGCATTTTTGTTCAGTGCGCACCAGAGCGTTTGAGTGCACGTACGGACACGGGAGAGGTATGACTCAACTCGTGAAAGTTAAGGTAAGAACATATATTACTACTGACATTGGGTGGCGTGTTCCTTTAATTCAGATTTTTGAGCTGTGTGAACCCTACATTACCTGTGGTCCTATGTCTGTGCTGTCAAAATTTGAACAGTTAATTTTAGTTTTGCTGAGGCTGAGACTAAATCTCCCACTGAAAGATTTAGCTTTCAAGATCTCTGCCCACCGCCTCTAGAGTTTGGCATAAAATAATTGACATACTTCATGAAAGGTTAGAATTTCAAATTGAGTGGCCAGAGCGACATGTACTTCAAGCTACAATGCCAATGGGATTCAGACAGGCACTTGGATGTAAAGTTGCTGTGATAATTGACTGTTTTGAAGTTTTTATTGAGAAGCCCTCTAATTTACTAGCCCAAGCACAAACGTGGTCAAACTATAAGCATCACCATACTGTAAAATTTCTGATTGGTGTTGCACCCCAAGGCTATATCACTTACATATCTTGTGCCTGGGGAGGAAGAGTCAGTGATAAACAGATCACAATAGAGTGGCCTCCTAAATAACTTGTTACCTGGAGATATTGTCCTAGCAGACCGTGGGTTCAATATTGGCGATAGTGTGGGATTTTACTGTGCTTCACTACAGATACCTGCATTTACCAAGGGGAGAAAACAGCTGTCAGCGTATGAGGTGGCAGAAACTAGAAAAATAGCTAATTTGCGTATTCATGTTGAGAGAGTCATCGGTTTAGTCAGAAGAAAATATCAGATTCTGCAAAGCAGGGCTATGCCCATAGAGCACATGGCAACAAAACCAGGTGAGGCACTAGCATTGATTGACAAGATTGGGGTTATTTGCTGTGTCTTGTCTAATCTTTCTCAGTCTGTCGTCCCATTGGAGTAAGGAGAAGGGGAAGAGAGGGAGGGGGGTAGGGATAATCAGTCAGTCCAGTACCTGAGCCCTGACACACATTAATCTGTAAATATGTAATGTAATGTAAATATGTTTTGAAATGTAATGATAGTTTTAGGTCTTTTAAGAGGGGTCTAAAGGCAATTGTTGACTAATCTAATCTTTTAAATAAACCACCATGTATTATTCATCTTCTCAATGGCATTTAATCTTAACAGTAAACATCCTTTTATCACATTACACATGTACGTTTGTAACTTGCTGTCCCAGTATTTCTGGAAGTACACTGTTTCTAAAAAAACACTCAACTTTAGGAATCACATCATCCCAAAGTTCAAAATCAGGCAAAATCCTTTCCACAAAAATGTCATTGCGGTTCCACACAATGTGAAGCTGTGCCTGAACTTGGAAGTAGTAATCATGACTCCGGTCCAGCATGACATGATCCCCATCGTTGATAAGGCAGAAGCCCTTTCTCCCAGCACACAAACGTAGATTGGCTTCATCTTGGTGAGAGTATGGGCACTAAAATCACAGTGAGAAGGACATGTGAACAATAGATTAGCAAATATAGTTTCTGCTTTTTTGCTCAGTTCAGGATTTTAGACTCGAAGATTTAGGGACTTTACTACAACAGAGACTGTATTATCACCTTAATTTCGCAGATGCCAGTTCCGTGACAGTCACAAGCGACAATCCCATCAGGAGAGGATCCCATGTATGGCCATTTGGGGTTCAGCCAGAGACCACTGTCCATACAGGAGAAGCCTGCATGCTCCTGACCCATCAGCTTCTCATATGCTCCTCTGGCTTGTGCCTCATGTTTGCATCCATAACTGTACACAGTACACATGCAAAACATGAAAAAGAAATTATTACTTAGTATTGGATGTGTAGAGCAAGTTCAGTGATATAAATGCGATTACCTTAACCCCTATACTTAGTTCTACTCCTGCATAACCCTAACCTTATAACCCTATAACGTATGTTGACTCTTAAGAGCTGTCCATACCACAAATGAACTATGAAAACAGTAAACATTTGTTCTAACGTAAAAAAAGGTCTACAGTAGATGGCAGAGTAAGGACCACAGCTTTATAGTTGTTAGGCTAGTGACAATGGCCCCAATTTTTTTAGATACCCCTACCGGAGGTAGAACTAAACCCAACAATGTTTTTCCTCATCTCTAAGGTCTCCCATATATGAAATGGATTCTTGGCTAAAAATATTTTACTGCTAAGATTGTTAAATTAACAGATATTGTTATACACCCCAAAACCAAAAAAGGACTAAAATATAGCCTGTCCGTATTGGCGTTAAGGCATATAAATTAGTGCAGATCAATCACACAAGCTCTGAGACCTTTGAAACTTGGCATGTTTATAGTCAGGAAGTTGCTTTACCTACTAGAAAAGACTGGATGTGAATACCTTGATGTATGGAATGAGTAGAGACATGTAAACATACACCTAAAATAAGCGGACATGCAAAAAATTTATATATATGCAGAATGTTTTCATTTACTTTGTGGCTGCTTTGCCAGGGATTATCATAGAAACACATATGATGGCTTGTTGGAAAGGTGGGGTTGTACTGAATCCAACAATACCAAATATGTAAATATAGTATGACGAATTAGGGTGTTCTGTCACTTAATGTATGAGGTGTCCAAAATTAAAGAAAAAGGAACACTGGCAAAATACAGTCTCAAGTCCAAATGACATTATCAGTGGTGAGAAGAATGTTGACAAATTCATTGTTACTGCAAGGTAAGTTACATAAGGTAAGTGCTGCTCTATATTTACATTTAATAATGATATATTTCATATGTCCCAGTATTAAACAATTCATATTAAACACAGATCCAATTGAATCAGGTTAACATTGGGATGGAACACCTTTATTAAAATATTTATATTCAATTTTGTTTTGGTCATGTCATTACTGAATAATGGAAAATAATATTGTTAGCTTTTTTCTGTCCAGACCAGCAGTGGACAGTAGAGCCTACACTGCTTAAGAAAAAAGATCCCTATGTCCAAAACCCCACAGTAGAAAGCCTCCAACGCATACTTACCCTTGCTCAGCAGAGAGTGAGATGGTGATGTCCATAAAACTCTGGCTCCATATACAGATGATATTTCCTCCAAAATCAAAGTTTCATATCATGTAGAGTGAACTACTGCATTAAGACAAATATCAGTGAGCAGCAGCAAGTTGCAAATGTTGAGAGTGAGAGCACATCTGCACCAAGAAGGCTGAGTTGATACAACATCATTTCAAATACGGAGAGATTGTTTTATTTGTGGGAAGGCCAGCTCAGAACCTCTGACAGCCATTTCGACTGGTACAGGCGCAATGTAAATTATAGGCCAAGCATAGTTGCGTATACAAGGAATTTGGTCTCTGCATTTATCCCATCCGTGAATTAGTGAACACACAGAGCACACAGTGAACACAATGAGGTAAAGAACACACTAACCCGGAGCAGTGAGCTGCTTTACTACAGCGGCGCTCGGGGAGCAGTGAGGGGTTAGGTCCCTTGCTCAAGGGCACCGTGGATGTGGGCATGGGAGAGTAGTGCTCAATCACTTCCCCCGCCTTTTTTCCTTTTTTTCCTTCTGGGTCGGGGATCGAACCGGTAACTCTTCGGTTACATGCCCGAACCCCTAACCGGTAGGCCATGGCTGTCCCCAGTACCAGAGACGAGGTCCTTCGGGCAGCTTCTGAAAGGCTTGATGAAGATGTACATCTTCAAATTCTTTCATGCCCAGATCTCTTTGCATATGATGCCAAATACCATAAAATGTGCCTTGCACACTACATATCTAAACGAAATATAACAGCAGCCATAGAAAAGAATCAAAAAAGCAGACCAATGTCTATAACAAAGCCTTTATTAAGCTCACTGAAGACATTGATAAAACAGTATTGTCCAAAGATATGAAAGTGAGGACTCAATTCTTCGACTGATAGCTATGACAACATACTAAAGACCATTGCTGAACAAGAAGGTGTGTCCACAGTTCAACACAAGAAATATAGATCCTGGAAACTAAAGGAAAAGCTGATACAGCACAAAGACAGGCTTGCATTTGTTCCACGTCCAAGACAGTCAGATCTGATCTGCTCAGATAGTATGACCATATTGTGCACTGAGGGAAGCTGCTAAACTCACAGACATAAAATCCAAATATTACACAGGACTGCAGACATATTGAGGAAGAGCATGGATCAGGTAGAGTATGACAGTGAGTAATATGTCAGCAGTGACTGTCTATTATGTTTCCAATGCAGCAAGTATGTAACCAACATCCTGTATTACTTTGTGAACTGGTGTGTTGATTAACATGCCCACAGAGATTACCAAACATGTGATGATGACCTAACCTGACTCTCGCCAGATGAATTTCGTTCCGCCTAGCTCCGCCTAGCTCCACTCACATCCATCTGGGATTGATTCCGTTGAGAGTGATTTCAGCACGAGATTGTATGGTAGAGCCAATCAGGACGCAGGGCGGGAGTTTCATAGATGTGACATAGCGTAGAAGCGACTGTGAGACTGTTCTCAGCGTCACGTGTTGGCTTCGATGTGAGTGGTTGAAGTAGCACGTCAATAGATGACGGACAAGTGGCTTATCCAATCTTATGCAAGGATTTTTTTATAAGGCCCAGCCTTCTGAAGCACCACTCCAATGGATCGATCCCAGATGGATGAGTGGAGCTAGGCGGAACGAAATTCATCTAGCGAGAGTCAGGTTAATGATGACCCAGCTTCAAAGGAGAATCTGTGTGTTATCGCAATTTGTCATGATCTCATTGAACAGAGCTGTCACATTCATACGCCAATCACACTGGGACTTCCCATTTTGATACATCATGAGTTTGGTAGTAAGACAGTCATCAATGAGCTCAGTGCAATGGGGTACTGTGTTTCCTATACAGAAGTCAGGCACTTGTCACATCTGTTGCAGCAGACCAGATATCAAGGACAGAGAGTGGTGTCTACATCCCAACTGGCCTCACTGGAGTTGCTGAACATGGAATTTTTGATGCAGCCATCAGCAACTTTGACCAAAATGAAGACACCCTGAATGTAAAGAATGGACAAAAGAATGGACAAAATGTACCTGTAAAGTTTATCTCCATTCATATCAAACATGTTTAAGGTGGTGAGGGACCTCTGTGGAACCTGTGCTATAGGCATTTATCTGCTGTGGAGACTTGGCCTCTTCGGAACACAACGATGCCATAACATGAGTTGTATGTGTCGTGCCACTCTTAACAATGCAGATTCGAACCTCTCTGAGACACAACCACCACACTGAATAAATTTACAATTATTTATTACAAGGGAACAGCAGCAAGCATACATGCAGAGCAGGCAGAAGATGTTAAGTGTACACAGTGTCAGGCCCGAGCCCACCCTCTGTTAAGGCCCAGGATATCCCCCACACAGTGCCCGCAATACCAGTTTAAGCCACTAGAAGCCTACCTCTGAGCAACAAGAAAACATCACAGGACTCTTAAGATAAAATAGCCCACACACCCAATCACAGCAACGGGAATAGCCTTACCAACACACACAGGCTAGCACTAGAAACACAATATTATTCACAGCACTCCAGTATGTACCATTCAAAATTGCATAGCAAAAAGTTTAACACCAATACAGCCACATAGGAATAAGCACCCAATAAATCACTTCAGTCCAGTTTGTTTCTTCATTGCCACACAGGTAGACAATTGTGCAATAGGCCCACGCAGTTATAAGGAGGGAGGGCTCACCATGACACAGTCCACGCCCCCTCCGCTGTCTGGCCCCCGATCAGAGAAATAACATTGGTCGGCGGCACCCTCCTCGCCGACCAAGAAAACAACAAATCCCACAATGCACTGGGTGGTGTAGCGGCGCTGTCTCCGTGGAGTCCGCCTCCCTGCAGCCAGTGACGTCAGGGCACACTCAGACTGCTGTTCAAATCGCGCAGAAGACTTCCTTGTCGGTAGGCCCGATCTTCCACACAGCAATCGCGCCTCGGGGAGAGAACAACGTTTTAATATTTCGTAACCCTTGAGCTGGCCCATCCACACTAAGTAAGAATGATGTTTGTTTTACTTTCCTTTAGCGGACGTACGATCGCGCATATCAGCTGTCTCCTCTCTTCAGTCAGGCTGCACAGCTCCAAGAAGTCGGCACCCCTCGGGAAAAGGACAGTTCTTAAAACTTAGACAGATGACCGATGGCCCACTCACACAGCAAGACAACAGATAAGCAAAGGTTACTTTCCTTCATGGATCGGTAGTTTGCGCCCTCTTAATCAACCCGTCAGCGGTCAGTCATCCAGCAGTCCACCTCGCATCAGCTGTTGCTTCGGGGTCGCGTCATCAGGCCAGCCCTGGGTTTCCCCCCCGTCTTCTCTACAACCTCCCCTTTCCCTATAAAAAGGATTTGCCTCCCAATTCTCCCAATCACAAACCCTCACACACCCCAGTTCAATTAGTCCATCCACCAATCACAGTGTTCCACATGAGAAAGCAGGAAACCGTCCATCACAGGGAATTGTTCATTGTACACAATTAAGCATTTTCAACCAGCATCAGACATTTATACATGGAAAACCCCCAAAACCCAACAATCATGACAATAAACCCCTCCTGCCTGTGACATTCCCCCCCACTAAATCAATGGTCGTCCCGACCATCACTCACGGTACCTAGCTGGCCGAACTCCCAAGTTGGGTCGCTGTGACCGACGGCCTCCAGGGACAGAGCCCGCCTCCTCATCAGACAGAGCCCCCTCCTCAAGCTCAGGGGCCATGCCCTCTCTCATCATTGTGGTTCCCCCTGACCCTGGCTCCCCCCCCAGGACAGGTAAACCCACCGGCCACCACCCCAGCTCTGGACCCTCTACTCTACGATCCCCTGCCACCTCACCTGCATCTCCACGAGTCCCACTCCGGTCCTCCCAGTCAGCAGGCTGAACGCGCAGGTGGTTCCGGTGAATAGTGCGGGTGGGCCCCTCCCGGCCTTCTGGGCGCAGGGTGTAGACCGGACGGTCTGCTGAGGGTTGGTTCAGCACCACATAGGGCCTAGGATCCCAATGGTACCCTAGTTTCCCCCGGCCACGGCGGCGGAAATCCCGGACCAAGACCCGCTCTCCTGGAAGCAGCGGCAGGGCAATCCGGCCCCGATTGTGGCGCCGCTGATCCTGTTGTTGCCGCTGTTGAGTCCCTTGGCGCACTAACTGGTATGCCGAGGTTAGGCGGGCATGATGCTCACGGATCCACTCGAGGGTGTTACCCCTCCACTCCGATCGGTGTACTCCCATCAGTTGGTCGACCGGCAGCCGCGCATGCCTACCAAACAAGACAAAGAAGGGGGCCAACCCAGTAACACTGTGGGGCGTGTTATTATAGGCATGCGTCAGCTCCGGTAGATGCTCCATCCATCGGCCCTGTTCACGTTGGCTGAGGGTGTTGAGCAACCCCAAGATGGTCTGGTTCATACGCTCACAGGCTCCATTGCCCTGTGGGTGATATGGAGTGGTCCTCACCTTGTGGCAGCCGTAGAGTCCACACAACTGCTGGGTCAACTCAGCCTCAAACGCAGGTCCCTGGTCGGTCAGGATCCTCTCTGGGCACCCGAATGATTGGAAGACCGTGGTCCACAAGATTCTAGCTGTCGTCGGTGCTGTCTGGTCCTTTGTAGGCACTGCGAATGCAAATCTGGAGAAGAGATCTACAATGACCAATATGTATGGATACCGGTCACTAGCCCGGTTCAGCGACAGGTAGTCCAGGGCTAGGGTCTCCCACGGGTAGCTGCTTTCGATCGAGTATAGAGGTGCCCTTGGCCCCTCCACGTTGCTATTGAGGCAGCATTGGGTGCATTCCCTTGCCCACCTGCGGTTGTCTCGGTTCATACCATTCCAAAACACCCTCTCCCTCAGTGCAGCCAGCAGTCGGTACCCCTTGGCATGACCCAGGGCCTCATGGTAGCGAGTCCAAACCTGCCTTCTGTCTGCCACCGGCACCACCACCGCAGTCACCTCTGCCAGCGCACCTGAGGCCGGCCTTTTACACAGCAATACCCCTTCCATTACAGTTAGGTTTGGCCATTCTCTTAACAGCTGTCGACCAGCCAACTGGAGGGTCTGCCGCTCCACTGCAGATGGTTCATGTCCCTGCTGCTGCCACTGACGTATAAGTGTGAGGTCCGGATCACTTCCCTGCCGCTCTGCCCATGCCTCCTGTGTACCTCCCGTAGGTGGGGCCTCGACACGTCCTGCCAGCAGGGCCTCCGGAAGCCTGGACAGCGCATCTGCATTCAGGTGCTCTGACCCTGGTTTATGACACAACGAGAAATCAAAATTATCCAGTTGGGCCACCCACCTCTGCTCCACAGCCCCCAATTTTGCAGTCCGCAAGTGGAGCAGAGGCCGGTGGTCAGTAAACACTTGGAATGTTGCGCCCCAGAGGTAATCTTTAAATTTGTCAGTCACTGCCCACTTAAGAGCGAGGAGCTCCAACTTAAATGCGCTGTAATTTTGGTCTTGTTTTTCAGCATCGTGCAGGCTGCGGCTCCCATAAACGATAACACGCTCCCTCCCTCCCTGAACCTGAGCTAGTACAGCCCCCAACCCATGTAAACTAGCGTCGGTATAAAGTCGGAAGGGCAGAGTAAAATCGGCATACGCCAACACAGGAGCCTTCACGAGCGCCTGCTTCAACTGGCTAAAGGCCTGTTCACAATCAGAGGTCCACTTGATGGACCGAGTCTTATGCCCCCCTGTACCCCTCAGCAAAGCATGCAAGGGAGCGGCTTTCTGGGCAAAGGCAGGGATAAAGCGGCGATAATATCCAACGAACCCAAGGAATGAACGGACCTCACGCACCGTTGTTGGGACTGGCCATTGTTGCACTGCTTGGGTCTTGCTGGGATCGGTCGCCACACCACCCCCTCCAACCACATGGCCCAGATACTTTACTGACTTCTGTAGGAGACGACACTTGGAAGGCTGCAACTTCAGCCCGTGGTCCTGTAGCTTCAAGAAAACTTGTCCCAGATGGTCTAAATGGGAATCAAAATCAGGTGAGTATATGATCACATCGTCTAAATAAATGAGTAGAAAATCGTGAACCTGACCTCCCAAACACCGCTGCATTAAACGCTGGAATGTAGCAGGGGCGTTACATAGCCCAAATGGCATTCTTTCGAATTGATACAAGCCCACGGGTGTGGCAAAGGCAGTCTTTTCCTTATCTGATGGGTGAACTTCAACCTGCCAGTAGCCACTGGCCAGGTCGAGGGTAGAATACCACTCAGCTTGTTTCAGGCAAGTCAATGTCTCCTCCACGCGAGGAAGAGGAAAGGCATCCTTGTGCGTGACCTCGTTCAGCTTGCGGTAGTCTACGCAAAACCGCCAGGACTGGTCCTTCTTCCTCACAAGCACCACCGGCGATGCCCAGGGGGAGGAGCTTTCCCGAATAACACCCCCCTCCAACATGCCCTGTAGTAGAGTCCTCAATTCGGCGTAGAGGCTGGGTGGCACGGGTCGGTAGCGCTGACGTATGGGGGCAGCATCTCCCGTCGGGATAGTATGATATACTACATCAGTGCAGCCATAATCCTCCTCACTCTGTGCGAATACCCCTTGCCATCGGCCCAGTAGACCCTCGAGCTGTCGCCGCTGCAGAGGGGCCAGGTCTTCCGCCTGATGGACCAGAGAGGCTAAGTGGTCAGGGAGGGCACTGCTTACAGGCCGAACATCCACCTCCACCACCGTCTCATCTTCCCTCCGGAGCACCAGCTGGTTGGGCACCTGGATGTCCTCCCGAGACAGCCGCAAGACCCTCGCCAGGGGGCGTCGAGGGGGCAGTTCGACCGGATATGGATGGGGGTTGCACACTCGGAGGAGGACCCGTCCATCCTGAATGTTGGCCACCGCACGCCCCACACACCATTCCTGCGCCCCATGGTAACAGTCTTCTAGAAGCACACTCTCCTGGTTGGCTCTCGGCACCTCAGGGACATGAGCCCACACCGCAGTCTCTGTCTGTGGAGCCAACCGCACTGGCTCGGCCGTGCGGAGACGGGCTACCCCGAGACTTGGGCCTCGGCGTTCTTCTGCCCGCAGCCGGCGGCAAGCTGCGAATGCCCGATCCCATGCTACTGTGGCTGCCCTGGGGAGAGTGGACTTAAACAAAGTAAATTGATGCCCCCCCTGCTGTCGCAGGCCCTCCCAACAGTACTGAATGACATTCATGCCAAGCACCCCATAAGTGGGGGGTAGGTAGTGATCTTCTACCACCACCACGCCTTTCCCCCGGACTGCAATGCCACCCACTTCAAAATCTAATAAAGCATAGCCCACATACGGGAGAGCTAGTCCATTTGCTGCTTTAAGAGTTAGCCATGGGACATCTTTAGTATCTCTCATTTCAATATCTCCCAGATGCTGTTTGAGGAGACCACGGCTAAATAAGGTTACTTGGGACCCGGTGTCAAGGATGCAAGGGACCCGCTTACCTTGGACCAGGACCTCGACCTCAGGGCACTGTCCTACGAGGGCCGTCTTCATTGGGGCTTCCGCGAGGCTACTGCCGTCTGCAGAGGACGCCACTCTGCGATGGTCGACTGGTCCCTGAGAAACACAATTGCGCTGCATGTGGCCAGCTTGGCCACACCGGAGGCATATGGGCCGTCCCTGGTCGTCCCATTGAGGTGTTCTATCTCTCCGGCGGGGGCGGGTCCCTTGTGGATGGCTAATGTTATTGCTAGCTGGGTCAGGTTGTCGAGGTGTTGGCCCGGGAGCGGTTCGTTGAGTGCGCAGTTCTGCTAAGAGAGAGGTCTTCATGTCGTTTACTTGAGCACGTAACTCCTCCGCCAGTTCAGTGCGTATGGCCTCCTTGAGGCTACCCCAGTCTTGCAGCGGGTCGGTTGAGGACTTCGATCCATGGCTGGGCTGGGGCTGAGTCGGACTGCTATATGTGCGGCGGGTCTCCACATCCATTGGTGCATGAGCCTGTTGCGTTTCTTTCTCCATAGCCTTTGCCTCCTTACATGCCTCATCAAAAGCCAGTGTGGGTTCCCTGCGTGCTCGTCTCTGCAGTTCCATCTGTACAGGGCCAGGCTGTAGTCCAAGCACCAACTGGCTTCGAAGCATCTCATCATCGGATCCCGCCGTCGGCTCTTTCGCACGCCACCTGGAATGAGACTCGCGGAGACGCAGTATGAAAGGCCCCACCCCTTCCCCTGCTTGTTGTTGACACTTAAAAAACTGTGCCCTTAACTGGCTTACTGTTACATCATCCCCATATATTCTTCCTAGGGCCTCAAAGATATGATCAGCTGTGTCTTTCTCTGCAGGGGGCAACAATAACACCTCTCTCTTAGCCTCACCTTGAAGTGCACTTAGAATAAAATCAACTTCTTGTTCTGCTGACAATGTCTGGGCTCTCAAGTAAATTTCCATTTGGCTACGCCATTCTGCTAGCGGGGGGCCATTCTTTTCCCCATACTTGGGCACCCATGGACCCCCTAAAAACCATGGTACCATCATCATGTTGTTGATTACAGGTCCAGCTGCTCCACCGGCCTGCTGATCTTCAGACATGGTGCTGTGTCTTAAAGAGAGGTCCTGCCAACTAACGCCAAAATTGTCGTGCCACTCTTAACAATGCAGATTCGAACCTCTCTGAGACACAACCACCACACTGAATAAATTTACAATTATTTATTACAAGGGAACAGCAGCAAGCATACATGCAGAGCAGGCAGAAGATGTTAAGTGTACACAGTGTCAGGCCCGAGCCCACCCTCTGTTAAGGCCCAGGATATCCCCCACACAGTGCCCGCAATACCAGTTTAAGCCACTAGAAGCCTACCTCTGAGCAACAAGAAAACATCACAGGACTCTTAAGATAAAATAGCCCACACACCCAATCACAGCAACGGGAATAGCCTTACCAACACACACAGGCTAGCACTAGAAACACAATATTATTCACAGCACTCCAGTATGTACCATTCAAAATTGCATAGCAAAAAGTTTAACACCAATACAGCCACATAGGAATAAGCACCCAATAAATCACTTCAGTCCAGTTTGTTTCTTCATTGCCACACAGGTAGACAATTGTGCAATAGGCCCACGCAGTTATAAGGAGGGAGGGCTCACCATGACACAGTCCACGCCCCCTCCGCTGTCTGGCCCCCGATCAGAGAAATAACATTGGTCGGCGGCACCCTCCTCGCCGACCAAGAAAACAACAAATCCCACAATGCACTGGGTGGTGTAGCGGCGCTGTCTCCGTGGAGTCCGCCTCCCTGCAGCCAGTGACGTCAGGGCACACTCAGACTGCTGTTCAAATCGCGCAGAAGACTTCCTTGTCGGTAGGCCCGATCTTCCACACAGCAATCGCGCCTCGGGGAGAGAACAACGTTTTAATATTTCGTAACCCTTGAGCTGGCCCATCCACACTAAGTAAGAATGATGTTTGTTTTACTTTCCTTTAGCGGACGTACGATCGCGCATATCAGCTGTCTCCTCTCTTCAGTCAGGCTGCACAGCTCCAAGAAGTCGGCACCCCTCGGGAAAAGGACAGTTTTTAAAACTTAGACAGATGACCGATGGCCCACTCACACAGCAAGACAACAGATAAGCAAAGGTTACTTTCCTTCATGGATCGGTAGTTTGCGCCCTCTTAATCAACCCGTCAGCGGTCAGTCATCCAGCAGTCCACCTCGCATCAGCTGTTGCTTCGGGGTCGCGTCATCAGGCCAGCCCTGGGTTTCCCCCCCGTCTTCTCTACAACCTCCCCTTTCCCTATAAAAAGGATTTGCCTCCCAATTCTCCCAATCACAAACCCTCACACACCCCAGTTCAATTAGTCCATCCACCAATCACAGTGTTCCACATGAGAAAGCAGGAAACCGTCCATCACAGGGAATTGTTCATTGTACACAATTAAGCATTTTCAACCAGCATCAGACATTTATACATGGAAAACCCCCAAAACCCAACAATCATGACAATAAACCCCTCCTGCCTGTGACATATGCTTCCCATCCAGGGTGTCTTCATTTTGGTAAAAGTTGTTGATGGCTGCATCAGCAATTCCATGTTCAGCGTCTCAAGTGAGAACAGTTGGGATGTAGACACCACTGTCCTTGATCTATATTTCTTGTGTTGACACACCTTCTTGCTCAGCAATGGTCTTTAGTATGTTCTCATAGCTATCAGTGAACGAGTTGAGAGTCCTCACTTTCATACCTTTGGACAATACTGTTTTATCAATGTCTTCAGTGAGCTTAATAAAGGCTTTGTTATAGACATTGGTCTGCTTTTTTTATTCTTTTCTATGGCTTCTGCTATATTTCATTTAGATATGTAGTGTGCAAGGCATTTTATGGTATTTGGTATCGTATGCAAAGAGATTTGGGCATGAAAGAATTCAAAGTTGTACATCTTCATCATCTTTGGTAGCCTAGAAATCTAGACGCACCCTAGCGGCGGCAAATTAATTTGCTCAGCCTGTACGTCTAGTATCAAACCACAGGGATTTCTATTGGCTGACGCCATGGACGTCATCCAATCACAGCGCTCTATTTTGTTAGAGCGTCTTAAGGCGGGCTTAACAGGATAACGACAGTCCTGCGACGGTGAACAACAAGGAAGGTGGCTATGGCGAACGAAGAGCGGTTGTTTGAATCGGAGTTGGACTTGTGCTTTTCTTTGAAAGTTGAGCAACACAATGCACTTAAAGGAACACGCCACCCAAAATCAGTAGTGATATATGTTCTTACCGTAACTTTCACGAGTTGAGTCGTACCTCTCCCGCGTCGGTAGGTGCACTCAAATGCTCTGTCGCGCAGCGCGAATGTGTTAGCATGTTGCTATGCTAGCGGGCTCTGCCGTGGCCGTAGAGAGAGGCACATAGCAGTATTCAAACACCTCCACGTTTTACCTACTTAAATACAGTTGCACAAGTAGTTGATGAAAAATGTTAGGACACACAACATGAAACGTGACGATTTTCCAAGCGAATAAACATGAGAACTACAATGTGTGGCGCAATAGCACTTGGGAGTACTTCGACCTAGTGTGGTAATATTATTAACACCTAATTGTAGATCCTATCCACCACAGAGTTTAGAATCCATGCTGGATCGACCCTCAGCCTCTCCCTCCCCTCTGAGCGAGAGAGGCACACACACTAGAGATGCGCTGATGGGCTATTATTTCAACCATAACTGCATAGCAAAACTTATCATCCATCAGCCATCCATCAGCACCAAAGTTTGTTGACCAATTTTTAAAACGGCACCTGCCCACCATCCGCTGGTTGTTTTAATGTAGGCTATATGGGTGATGCAGCGCTGCTGACGTGAGGCTAGAAAGCCCTTGCCTGTTCTAGAAAGACTGATCTAATGCAGCAAATATATTAAAAGGCAAAAGTCGTACATTGGCTAGGCCTATCCCCAGAATATCAGCAGCAAACTCAGTCTCTGTCGCGCAAAACAGTCTCCAAATAAAACGCACATCGGCCTGTTGCCTATTCTGCCAGCTTGTGACAATATATCGTCCAAAATGCTTGATTGCATTGCATTCTCCACATTTTTAGCTACATTTTCATGTACCACATCAGCATTTTTGTTCAGTGAATCTTTTGTAAATTGCTTTACAATTACCGTCGGGCCCTTGTCAGCAGACTTCGGCTTGCCTCTTGCCATATTCACTCCTTGTCTTCCGATGTCATTTCTGAGTCATCTACAGATGTTCACCTCCCTAAATAGAACCAACTTCAACCTGTGTTATATCCTAGATGAGACTGCCTGGGTTATTTTGTTTAGATATTAGCCTATATATAAAACACATAATTGTAGCCTACCATTCAGGGAATAGGCATTTAAAAGAGAGACAGAGAGTGATATGACTAAGAAATGACATCAGGCGATGGCAGTGCGAGATGTTCAGAACGTAAGAGCTAAAACTTCTACAAACTCACTAACATCCACAGCGGAAAAAGAAGGTTAGAAAAATAGTCGGAAAACTTAGATGTGTAAGGCAAGCAAGCAAGTTTGGCGGTTGTTACTAAAAATGTGAACATGCACGTTGCATTGTTGTGCGGTGGACTTTCAGAATGAATGGAGTCAGAGTTTCTTTAATATCGAGGCGTCATATTTGTCCGATGGCCTGCTATAAAATGAATTGCGATGTCTGTCTGAAAAAGACGCGCTCGTGCAGTCAAAATGAATGGGAGTCTTCAGAACAGGCTTGTCAGTCAACCTGACATAACAGTGTGTAAAGTAGCCTAATGTGAATGACTTGTTATTTTATCAAGGATTTCTTTCTTTTTGCAAAAAATAAAGTAGGCATTAATTAGTAGGCCAGGAGCATGCTGAAATTATGTGGCAAATTGCGTTTTTTATTACAATGATAAAATTGTAAAAGGACGTGACCGAAGCTGAGGCAAGCAGGCAATAGGCCTATAGGCCCGACGGTAATTGTAAAGCAATTTACAAAAGATTCACTGAACAAAAATGCTGATGTGGTACATGAAAATGTAGCTAAAAATGTGGAGAATGCAATGCAATCAAGCATTTTGGACGATATATTGTCACAAGCTGGCAGAATAGGCAACAGGCCGATGTGCGTTTTATTTGGAGACTGTTTTGCGCAACAGAGACTGAGTTTGCTGCTGATATTCTGGGGATAGGCCTAGCCAATGTACGACTTTTGCCTTTTAATATATTTGCTGCATTAGATCAGTCTTTCTAGAACAGGCAAGGGCTTTCTAGCCTCACATCAGCAGCGCTGCATCACCCATATAGCCTACATTAAAACAACCAGCGGATGGTGGGCAGGTGCCGTTTTGAAAATTGGTCAACAAACTTTGGTGCTGATGGATGGCTGATGGATGATAAGTTTTGCTATGCAGTTATGGTTGAAATAATAGCCCATCAGCGCATCTCTAGTGTGTGTGCCTCTCTCGCTCAGAGGGGAGGGAGAGGCTGAGGGTCGATCCAGCATGGATTCTAAACTCTGTGGTGGATAGGATCTACAATTAGGTGTTAATAATATTACCACGCTAGGTCGAAGTACTCCCAAGTGCTATTGCGCCACACATTGTAGTTCTCATGTTTATTCGCTTGGAAAATCGTCACGTTTCATGTTGTGTGCCCTAACATTTTTCATCAACTACTCGTGCAACTGTATTTAAGTAGGTAAAACGTGGAGGTGTTTGAATACTGCTATGTGCCTCTCTCTACGGCCACGGCAGAGCCCGCTAGCATAGCAACATGCTAACACATTCGCGCCGCGCGACAGAGCGTTTGAGTGCACCTACCGACGCGGGAGAGGTACGACTCAACTCGTGAAAGTTACGGTAAGAACATATATCACTACTGATTTTGGGTGGCGTGTTCCTTTAAGTCATTACTTTTTCGAAGAAGGATGTATTTGCCGCTTTGCCGTCCGGATACGGATATGGTCGTAGTGCTGGCCTATTGCATGCCTAGGCAGTTTGAAAGACAATTCTCTGCCCGCCCCTTGGATTAAGCGAGGTGAATGGTTCGATTCCAGACTATACATTTCAATGATATAGGATGGCCCGTCAGGCTACATCTTTGGTTTTGACTCTGAAGAAGACGCATGGGCGTTGAAACGTTAGTCAGTTTGCACTAATAAAAATCACTTTAAGCATTGAGTGCTCCGGTCCTGCTCCTTGGCTCCTGTTAGACCTTGGATCTCCCTTTTTATCTTCATCAAGCCTTTCAGAAGCTGCCCGAAGGACCTTGTCTCTGGTACTTGCGCCTGTTCCAGTTAAAATTGCTGTCAGAGGTTCTGGTTTAGAGCTGGCCTTCCCACAAATGAAACAATCTCTCCGTATTTGAAATGATGTTGTATCAACCCTACTCAGCCTTCTTGGTGCAGATGTGCTCTTACTTTCAACATTTGCAACTTGCTGCTGCTCACTGATTTTTGTCTTACTGCAGTAGTTCGCTCTACATGATACATGAAACTTTTCAGATATTTCATTGAAATGCAAATCAAGTTGAATTACACATGCAACATTAGTCAGAGGGCTAAGTACTTTCTTAGCTAGGGGAATTAGTTTCTACAACTAACTGTTTAGTTACTTAGGGGTGAAGTAAGCAGTGTAGGCTCTACTGTCCACTGCTGGTCTGGACAGACAAAAGCTAACAATATTATTTTCCATTATTCAGTAATGACTTGACCAAAACAAAATTCAAGTGAATGTAAATATTTTAATAAAGGAGTTTCATTCCAATGTTAACCTGATTCAATTGGATCTGTGTTTCATATGAAATTTATCATTATTAAATGTAGATATAGATCAGCACTTACCTTGCAGTAACACTGAATTTGTCAACATTCCTCTCACCACTGATAATGTGATTTGGACTTGAGACTGTATTTTGCCAGTGTTCTGTTTTCTTTCATTTTGGACACCTCATACATTGAGTGACAGAACACCCTAATTTTTCATCCTATATTTACATATTTGGTATTGTTGGATTCAGTACAACCCCACCTTTCGAACAAGCCATCATATGTGTTTCTATGATAATCCCTGGCAAAGCAGCCACAAAGTAAATGAAAACATTCTGCATAGATATTAATTTTTTGCATGTCCGCTTATTTTAGGTGTATGTTTACATGTGTCTACTCATTCCATACATCAAGATATTCACATCCAGTCTTTTCTAGTAGGTAAAGCAACTTCCTGACTATAAACATGCCAAGTTTAAAGGTCTCAGAGCTTGTGTGATTGATCTGCACTAATTTATATGCCTTAACTCCAATACGGACAGGCTATATTTTAGTCCTTTTTTGGTTTTGGGGTGTATAACAATATCTGTTAATTTAACAATCTTAGCAGTAAAATATTTTTAGCCTAGAATCCATTTCATATATGGGAGACCTTAGAGATGAGGAAAAACATTGTTGGGTTTAGTTCTACCTCCGGTAGGGGTATCTCAAAAACTAAAACCCTTTCTGACCATTTGTCACTAGCCTATGTGGTATGGACTCTCCTCCCACTTCATAGAACACTTTTTTAGTTACAATTCTTAATGTAGACAGCCTCATACCCCAAATCTTAGCTCTGCCTTACCCTAATTCAAACCCTAAATACCTTGTAGCGGCTGTGGTGAACTTATATGCTTCTGGGTAGCATATGGCCTTGATCAAACTCGTTGATGGTTGCTGGGGGTTGGTCTTTAGTACTTGTTTAAGCTTAGAGGCAGTTATGCGCCCAGCTCTTTGTCTAAACCAAGTCCTGCCTGCACTCTGACTCCGAGTTGCCCTCTCTACAGCCTGGACCTGGGACAGGGTGAGCTCTTCTAGCTTGAAATCCTGGCATAGCTCTCCAAGCTCTTTGGGGGGTAACTGCAGTGTGTCTGGTGTTCTGTATTCAAGAGGAGTTTTAGGAAGCATGCTAGATACGGGAATGAAATCTTTGTGGTAAGGCTCCCTAGCCATCAATGCTGCACTCCTTGGGCCGTTCTTGCTTAATGTTGCAAAAAAACTAGCATATGTCTCTGACCCTCTCTTCACTCTTGGGCATGGAACTGGAAGTGATTTCCCAACCTTGTTTCTAGTTGTCCTGCTGTCAATGGAACTGTCAAGCTTTTTTTTTTTTAATAAGTTAATACAAATAAGATCATTATATTTCATAACATATCTATATGCAGTATAAATCTGCCGTTTATCTGATGGCTGTGAGGAAAACAGGTAGGGCCATCATCACAGCATTGAGATGCCAAACTGTGTTTATGTGGGTCTTTGCTGTCTTAGCTCCTCTTTGCCCAACAGGTAAATTGTCACCCTACCTTTTTTACATGTGATGGCATCAGCCACTTGCACTGCTCTGTTGTGAAGGAAGCTGCATCTCGCATTTTTACCCCAGCTTCAATGGAAAAAAGCACTGCTCCTACATGAGAACATGATTCTGATAATCTGTGAATAGAATACAATACATTTTTTTAAAAACCAAAATGCAATCTACACCAGGAGCAAAGTGCAATCTATATCAGCACATTTTTGATGATGTGCAATATAGCCTTATGAATAAACATGTTTATCCCTTAACGTTACAGCTCTCCCCTGGTTCTGAAGTACACTGGCAGTATGCTAGTAGTAGTGCTACGTGTGTGTGTGTGTGTGTGTGTGTGAGAGAGAGAGAGAGATCTCGTGGTAAACATCCTAGCCTTACTTACCCTGCCATGCAATTGCAATGAGCTGCAATGACTTCTCCATCCTTCTTCGCAATAATCCAAGTCTTCAGAGGTGTTTCACTTGATCGTTGAGAGTGGTTTACCTTGAAACATAAACAACTGTCAGGCTAACGTTGTTGTTAAGATGTGTTGCATGATCGTTGACATTATAGCCGCTACTGCTAACGCTAGCATCTTTTAACACATAAAACAATATAAGAACAAACACTCGTCGTGGAGACGTTTGGTGCGAGGTTTTGTCGCTGACAAAAAAGTTATATGCCTCCATACTTTTATAGGCCTTCATTTGCTGTTTGGTGTGTAAGCACCTGTAAAATCTGTTTAGTGTTTATTACTGCACTGTTTATTTTTTGTCACTACAATGACCACAATGCTTTGGGTTTATCATGGTTATGTTGGTATGGAATACTGTACATCTCAACCAATCAAATGTCTTTGTTTGTTTTGCTTTTATTTGAATTGTTTAAGCAGCCAATCATTATTTGTTATTTGTTTATGCCCGCGAAATCGCGGGCAATGTGAAGGTTCCATCTCCTCAGAGAGGAGAAGGCTCAGGAGTCGCGGTCCTAGTTGCCCTGAGAGAGGTCACCGTTTTCTCTGCTCCGCCAGTCAGTGCTGCATCCGTTGGAGACCACTCGCACTTTTCGGTGTGTTTAGGCCCACATGCACGAGCATCAGTGCGGAGGTGTGGGATGACCTGTCTCGGGACTGCTTGATTGATTTTATGTGTTTATATCTTGTGTAGCCAGTTAGTTAGCTGCCAGTTTAGCTAACGTTAGCTAACTAGGAGACGCTGTTGCATTCTCCTTCGGAGACGGACTCTATTGTGCTTCGGTGCTGGGCCCACCGGAGCCAGACCTCCCAAGGACGACTGCGTTTTGCCTCCGGTGCTGAGCCCACCGGAGTGCCAACCGCCAACTACCCGTTGCTGCTGTTGAGGTGTGCACTGCAGGCTGACTGCAGCAATATCCTCCACCGGAGTCGCATCCTCGGCTAGCTGGGACATAGCTGCCTCCGATTCCTCTGGTTCAGGACTGAGCGGAATCTCCCGGTTCTGAGTGATCGGTCGTGAGTAACGTCAACTGCACTTACACTGAAACACACACACACATTCTCGTCTCGGCTTGGATCACCGGCGAGTTGGAGAGCCGTTCAGCGGTTGCTGTCCTGCCTGCAGCTCAGAGAGCTGCCGTCCTGTGCACCACCGAGCTCCAACGGCCAGCGCTTGGGGGGGTTGGGGTTTTATTTTATTATATATGATTAATAATATTAATCATTAATTGGTATATTCTTGTGATTTAACTTGAGTTGTGTATATTGTATTGTCTTCCACACTGGTGTCTGTTTAGCTTAACCTTTAACGTTAGCAGCTAGCTGCTACCATCCTTTAACGTTCAGTTTTCCCCTTGAGTGAATTGTTCGCTCGCTGACATTTCTCAGCTATTGGGTTGTCACTTTTATTACGTGGCTAATTATTATTAAATAAATATTTGATTATTATATTTCATTATACTTCGGGTGTATTGGCAATTCCTTTTTGTATGCATCCACCACTGGTGTAATTACCATTCACCTACATTGTAACGTTATATTTTTAGTCTGTAGGAATACATTATACACTAGCCTAAGGTAAGTGTAGTATTTTTACAGTGGAGGCACCGCGCTATTCAATTGAATTGTCTGTAATTGTTAGCCTACTGGTATACAGGAATCTCAGCCAGCTCGCCATTCCACCGCTGAGACCTTCAGGATCCTGTTTGCGCCATTTAATTAATTGTTTTATGTATTGTAACTAGTGCCTGTGCACACACCCGTTAAGAAGTGGTTAGAGGTGTAATACGATGTCTGAAGTACCAGATAGTTTGTAATGTCAACGGCCTCCACTGTCGGCAAATCTTTAAGCTCCACCGAAAACTCACTCATCTTCATGAGGTACGGGTCACGTCCAACATATTTGTCAATCAACTCCTTGTATCTGTGTCTTGAAACGGGCTCTAACTCCATACAATACGGGCTCTCTGTAACGGTGTCCTCCATGTTTACGCTAACTTCAGACGTCCTGCCCTCCATTTGAAATCGCGCCGCCTGGCCACGTCATAATCATCACGTGACTGAAACCCAGCTATTGCTTAAGCTTGCACCTGGCAGAGTTCTAAGCCATCTGGCAATGTCTAATGGGCTGGGCTGGGCTGTCTGTGTATATGAAGGTGTGTGCATGTAACTTTTGACCCGTATGTCCGATTTTCATAAATGAGGTACCGTTGGAATCCTTGGATGAGGCCGAGTTCCATGCCCCTGATCAAACCCACTCTTGCAGTTCCTCGGAACCGCAATTCTAGTTACATGGTATATTTGAAGTCAGCAATCAACATTTTCTCATCATTACTTTTTTGTTGCTTATGTTTTATATTACTTTTCCCCATAGATGTAAATGAATGTGAATCTGATCCATGTGGTAAAAAGTCCACCTGCATCAACACGATTGGCAGTTACAACTGTTCTTGCTGGAGAGGATACACCCCAACAAACTCATCTCTACCTATTAGCAGCAACAACACATGTATAGGTTTGTGCTGCATAATTATTATTTTATGCAGCTATTTGTCATTTTTTTTAACTCCCTATAAATACCTTTAACTCCTGAAGTCTTTCCAATATTAATAAGCACTTCTGAAGTCTGTCTAATATGAATTGGCATATTCTGGGTACATATAGTCTTGCTAGTTATGTGGTATATTTGCAGTCAGCAATTTTTGTTTTCATTATTACTTTTTTGAAAACTTATGTTTTTATATTACTTTTCCCCTTAGATGTAAATGAACGTGAATCTGATCCATTTGGTAAAAACTCCACCTGCATCAACACGATTGGCAGGTACAACTGTTCTTGCAGGAGAGGATACACTCCAACAAACTCATCTCTACCTATTAGCAGCAACAACACATGTATAGGTTTGTGCTGCGCAATCATTTTAAAGCAATTTTTTGTCATTTTTTGTTTGATTTCCTATGAATACCTTTAACTTCTGAAGTCTTTCCAATATGTAATTACATAGTATATTTCAAGTCAGCAATCAAATTTGTTTCATCATTAATTTTTATGGCTTATGTTTTTATATTACTTTTCCCCATAGATGTAAATGAATGTGCCTCTGATCCATGTGGTAAAAACTCCACCTGCATCAACAAGATTGGCAGCTACAACTGTTCATGCTGGAGAGGATACACCCCAACAAACTCATCTCTACCTATTAGCAGCAACAACACATGTATAGGTTTGTGCTGCATAATTATTATTTAACGCAACTATTTTTCTTTTTTTTTTGTTTGATTCCTTATAAATACCTTTAAGTCCTCAAGTCTTTCCAATATTAATAAGCATATTCTAGGTACATGTACTCTTGCTAGTTACATGGTATATTTGGAGTCAGAAATCAACATTTTCTCATCATTACTTTTTTGTGGCTTATGTTTTATATTACTTTTCCCCATAGATGTAAATGAATGTGAATCTGATCCATGTGGTAAAAACTCCACCTGCATCAACACGATTGGCAGTTACAACTGTTCTTGCTGGAGAGGATACGCCCCAACAAACTCATCTCTACCTATTAGCAACAATAACACATGTATAGGTTTGTGCTGCATAATTATTATTTTACACAACTATTTTTCATTTTTTTATTTGATTCCTTTTAAATAACTGTAACTTCTGATGTCTTTCCAGTGTTATTAAGTTCATTCTATGGTACATGTACTCTTGCTAGTTACATGGTATATTTGAAGTCAGCAATCAACATTTTCTCATCATTACTTTTTTGTTGCTTATGTTTTATATTACTTTTCCCCATAGATGTAAATGAATGTGAATCTGATCCATGTGGTAAAAACTCCACCTGCATCAACACGATTGGCAGTTACAACTGTTCTTGCTGGAGAGGATACACCCCAACAAACTCATCTCTACCTATTAGCAGCAACAACACATGTATAGGTTTGTGCTGCATAATTATTATTTCATGCAGCTATTTGTCATTTTTTTTAACTCCCTATAAATACCTTTAACTCCTGAAGTCTTTCCAATATTAATAAGCACTTCTGAAGTCTGTCTAATATGAATTGGCATATTCTGGGTACATATAGTCTTGCTAGTTATGTGGTATATTTGCAGTCAGCAATTTTTGTTTTCATTATTACTTTTTTGAAAACTTATGTTTTTATATTACTTTTCCCCTTAGATGTAAATGAACGTGAATCTGATCCATTTGGTAAAAACTCCACCTGCATCAACACGATTGGCAGGTACAACTGTTCTTGCAGGAGAGGATACACTCCAACAAACTCATCTCTACCTATTAGCAGCAACAACACATGTATAGGTTTGTGCTGCATAATTATTATTTTACGCAACTATTTTTCTTTTTTTTGGTTTGATTCCTTATACTTTAAGTCCTCAAGTCTTTCCAATATTAATAAGCATATTCTAGGTACATGTACTCTTGCTAGTTACATGTTATATTTGGAGTCAGAAATCAACATTTTCTCATCATTACTTTTTTGTGGCTTATGTTTTATATTACTTTTCCCCATAGATGTAAATGAATGTGAATCTGATCCATGTGGTAAAAACTCCACCTGCATCAACACGATTGGCAGTTACAACTGTTCTTGCTGGAGAGGATACGCCCCAACAAACTCATCTCTACCTATTAGCAGCCACAACACATGCATAGGTTTGTGCTGCATAATTAAGTGTGCTTGCTGAAAGCAGCACACTTATTGTTCTTCTTAAGTTTTATTATTCCCGTCTCCCTAATTTTTTGTCAGCTCTAGCGCCTAGGCCCTTTGAGACAGAGACACCGTTCTAACTTTAAAACGTTCGGTCAGTACCGGTGTAAGTTGGTCGCGAAGATGACGTCAGGTGGGCGTGTCGTTCGTCCGCCATATTGGATTGAACAGAAAGCGAAACTAAATTTTCACAGGTCACACATTTGGTCCGAACGCCACGAAACTTGACGTACATTATCCTTGGACCAAGCCTCACAAAAGTTACCGGAAGGATTTTTGATTTTCGAAAGCGTTTGCCCGTCACAGCCAAACGAAATCGGCGGCGAAGCTCCGAAACAGGAAGTCGTCCATATCAGTGTGAGGGTGCATAAGCTAAAAAAAACTCTCACCATTCACCTTTGCACCATTCACCTTCTATCACAATGCCTTCCAAGTATGCTCAATATCTCTGGGCAGCCACAATGTCTCCGGGCAACCTTGCCCAATCATGAAATCCTTGCTCTGCCATGGGATAGTATAGACTTACGAACTGAAAGGAGAACAGTAGCTATATATAGCTTACATAATAGAGTTGTTTTCACATTGACGGTATTCAAATTACATTTTTCATTATTGTTAAATATCATGATGGGAGAGTATTATTAAAAATTGTACAAGTATGCAAATGCATATGTTTACGGGCATTTAGGTTTTACTGTGTTGTTTTGTTGTAAAGACATGCAAGGCATTCCATAATGAACAGTGGTCGGCAGCACTCCATAGGCTACGTATTAATATGAATAGGTGTTTCTGTAAACCTAGGGACAATAAACAGCTATCTCTGTTACAAAAACGAGCTGGTAATCGCTCATTGAAGAGGGAACTATGATAAAAAGATTGTTTTCCTAAAAGCATGGTGTTGACAAAAGAATAAGCAGGAAATGCCACGTTAATCTTAAATAGCCTGAACGCTAGGTGGCAACGTTGTATTACATTTCACTACATGCGGTGGAATTAGTGTGAGCTTCACAAGGAAGGAAGGTGCAAATATTATGTAATTTATCATGGGAAATTATTGGAAATGTTATTTCTTGTTTATTCTAATTGCAAACCACACACATCCATTCGGAATCACACGTACAAATTTAATACTGAAAGACTGGCATCAAAGATTCTATAGTTAACTAAGATGAATCATAAGACGATTCACCAATGTAACGAAATGGCACTAGTTCCGGACTCCTAAATAGGCGTGTCAAAACATAAACTTTTCTCTGAATAAGCAATAATAACATATACATATAATTTTGTATACTATTTTACATTCATTGTTTGTGTGTGATGCCATTGAAACACTCTTTCGGACACGGAATAAATAATTTCATTTTGCCCTGTTAACCGAGCTAGCTAGCTAGCTAGCTAACGTTAGCACAGTAAACGGAAAGTGAATGGGAATCTTCGCTAGCTAGCTAGCAGCTAAGAACTTTGGTTAAACTTATATATTGTTGTAAACAAACCTGAAATAACATATGTTCAGCAACTTTGTGGTAGTCTACTAGTTCTAGCAAAAAATATGTTAGGTTAGTTTATCAACCATCTCTGAGTCTAGAGCCTCTGAGAACAGGTGGCTGTGCACCAGAGCTTTGAGGAGACAGTGACAGATCACGAACAAAGCTATTTTTGTCTTTATTTGTTTCGTTGGAAAATACAATTTCAATGTCGGAATGTTAGGGAGACATGTGGCTTCTAGAAAATGGGTTCAAAACTTACATCGCTGAATGTAGGGATAAGGGATTGGTCATATTCCGTGAAAATGTTCATTTCTCCCATAGAAATACATAGACACTGGACCTCCCGCTAGACTCCTAAATGGGCGTGACAGCTTCGAACCCCACGTCACAACGTGCCAGAATTTACCCTCTTATGAATCGTCTCGCTTTATCAACCGTCTCTGCTAGCATTTCGTTTATTTGATGTCGCCTAGCAACACAGCCTTCAGAGCAAAGATTCTAGAACAGAGCTTCAGAGAGACACGTTTTGAGTTTGTGGCCAAGAACCTAAAATATCGGTTTCCATGTGCTGGATGGTGTGCGTCCTTTATGAAAGTAAGTGTTTTATACAGTTAACGTTACAGACATAATGAGTCATGTTGTAGTGGTCAACATAAATGTGCCCCTTCTGTTATTAGAATGCTAAGCGGAGAAGCATGCTAAGCAGAGATTTAGTATCATTAATTTCTTGTGTGGCTAGCTATAGGGAGGAGATGTATGTTGCTAATTGGGATTTATGTTGTTTAGCGTAATGCCATGGTGATGATTGCACTCGTAACTTCGTCACGTGTAACTTTAGGACTGCTATTTTTTTTTACTAACAGTAATTCACGAAGCACTTTAGCCCTAAAAGTAGCACCAACGTCTGTGACAGCTTAAAAGAAGTTAAGGACTCCTAACGCGATGTTTTGAAATGCGTCTTCTATTGTCTACAGGAGCTTCCAATCGCGAGGGAACTTGCATTGTAGGCATAACTAAGGGATGCAATAACACCACCAGCAACCAAAACTAGCCTACTCATTGTCAACATGTACATGAAATGT